>NW_027181770.1:13974069-15174069 GCF_029961685.1 Aristolochia californica | reverse complement strand
TATAAGAAAGAGATTTTTCTACACATGTTTTAAAAAATAGATATGCATACTTGATACATGTTAAAGATGCAACTGTCCTATGGATCCAAACTTTTTAAAGAGAATAACATTAAATTCTGAAATGAACGTGCGGTGGGATATTTACACGAGTCAATCAGGCCATTATTATGCCCATTTAAAAAAAGCTGACCTAACGATCATAGATGATTGTAATGTGATTTATCTTGCGTAACGGGCTGTATTTTGTTAAGGAATGACAGATGGATTGGGAATCAACACTCAGTTAAAAATCCCTAGCCTCCCCCTGTTCTCGACGATTGTAGTACCTGATAAATAAAAATTAAAAAGAGTTTATAATACCTAAAATTTATAGAAACGTTTTGGGATTATCTCTCTCTACATTTGTCCATTCTGCATTTATATTTTAGATGTATACTTTTTTCTTTAATTAAAATTTGAGTTTTCACTTTCCCTTCATCTCGTGAATAAAAAAAGGAGATAAAAGACAAATAGATCAAAACGATATGAAAATTTTAAACTTTATGTATGCAATGAATTTAAAGCAATAAAAAAATGTAATTAAAGAAAATTTATTCACATACCACAAATGAACACAAAAGTTTTTTTATCCAAGTTTGGGAAATTCCATTACTTCAACCCTAGTAGCTCGGAATTTTATAAGAAAATGATTTTTCTGCACATTTTTTAAAAATGAATTTGCATGCTTGAAACAAGTTAAACATGCAAATGACCTGTGGATCCAAACCTTTTAAAGAGAATAACATTAAATTCTCAAGTGAACGTGCAGTATGATATTTGCCCGAGTCCAACAACCATTATTTTGCCCATTTAAAAAATGCTGACCTAACGATCATAGATGATTGTAAATTGATTTATCATGCGTAATGGGCTATATTTTCGTAAAGAATAAATTATGGGTTGGGAGACAATACTCAGTTAAAAATCCTAGTCTCTACCTTTTCCCGAATATTTCAGAACCTGATATATAAAAACAAAAAAGAGTTTACAATCCCAAAAAATTACAAACACTTTTTGGAATTATCTCTCTCTACATTGGTGCATCGTGCATTTCCATTTTAGATGTATACGTTTTTCTTAAATCCAAACTTGAGTTTTCACTTTCCCTTCATCTCGTAAACAAAACAAAGTGATAAAAGGCAAATAAATCACAACAAACTGAAAATCTTAGAGTTTATGTATGGCAAGAATTTATAGCAATAAATAAATGTAAGTAAAGAAAATTTATTCATACACCACAAATGAACACAAAAGTTTTGTTATCAAAGTTTGGGAAATTCCACTAGTTCAACCCTATTAGCTCGGAATTTTATAAGAAAGAGATTTTTCTATACATGTTTTAAAAAATGGATATGCAAGCTTGAAACATGTTAAAGATGCAAATGAGCTATGGATCCAAACCTTTTAAAGAGTAAAACATTAAATTCTCAAGTGAACGTGCGGTGGATATTTACCCGAGTCAAACAAGCCATGTTTTTTCCCATAGACAAAAAGCTAACCTAACGATCATAGAAGATTGTAAAGTGATTTATCATGCGTCACAGGCTATATTTGTTTAAGGAATGACGTATGGAGTGGGAGTCAACACTCAGTTAACTATCCCCCCCCTCCCCCTTTTCCCAACGATTGTAGAACCTTATATATAAAAACTAAAAAGAGTTTTCAAACCCTAAAAATTACAGACACTTTTTGGAATTATCTCTCTCAACATTTTTGCATTGTGAATTTCCATTTTAGATCTATACTTTTTTCTTAAATCAAAACTTGAGTTTTCACTTTCCCTTCATCTCATAAACAAAAAAAAAGAGATAAAAGGCAAATAGATCTCAACAAAAAGGAAAATTTTACAGTTTATGGATGGAAAGAATTTAAAGAAATGAACAAATGTAAGTAAAGAAAATTTATTCACCCACCACAAATGAAAACAAAAGTTTTGTTATTCAAGTTTGGGAAATTCCACTAGTTCAACCGTAATTGCTCGGAATTTTAAAAGAAGGAGATTTTTCTACACATATTTTAAAAAATGGATATTCATGCTTGAAACATGTTGAAGATGTAAATGACCTATGGATCCAAACTTTTTAAAGAGAATAACAATAAATTAAGTGAACCTGTGATGGGATATTTACCCCAGTCAAACAAGCTATCATTTTGCCCATATAAAAAAAGCTGACCTAATGATCGTAGATGATTGTAAAGTGATTTATCATCCGTAATGGGCTATATTTTTCTAATAAATGACTTATGGAATGGGTGTCAACACTCAGTTAAAAATCCTCCCCCCCCCCCCTTTTCCCGACGATTGCAGAACCTGATATATAAAAACTAAAAAAAGTTTACAATCCCAAAAAATTACAAACACTTTTTGGAATTATCTCTCTCTACATTGGTGCATTGGGCATTTCCATTTTATATGTATATATTTTTCTTAAATCAAAACTTGAGGTTTCACTTTCCCTGCATCTTCTAAGTTAAAAAAAGAGATAAAAGGCAAATATATCACAACAAAATGAAAACTTTAGAGTTTATTTATGGAAAGAATTTTAAGCAATAAAAAAATGTAAGTAAACAAAATTTTTTCACACACAACAAATGAACACAAAAATTTCATTTTCCAAGTTTGGAAATACCACTAGTTTTACCCTATTTGCTCGGAATTTTATAAGAAAGAGATTTTTCTACACATGCTTTAAAAAATTGATATGCATGCTTGAAACATGTTAAAGATGCAATAGACCAATGGATCCAAACCTTTTAAAGAGAATAGCATTAACATCTCAAGTGAACGTGCGTTGGGATATTTACACGAGTCAAACAAGCCATTACTTTGCCCATTTACAAAAAGCTGACTTAACGATCATGGATGATTGTAAAGTTATTTATCATGCATAATGGGCTATATTTTTTTAAGGAATGACTTATGGATATGGAGTCAACACTCAGTTAAAAATCCCCCGCCTCCCCCTTTTCCCGACGATTGCAAAACCTGATATATAAAAAATTAAAAGAGTTTACAATCCCTAAAAATTATAGGAAATTTTTGGAATTATCTCTTTCTAAATTTGTGTATTGTGCATTTCCATTTTAGATGTATAATTTTTTCTTAAATCAAAACTTGAGTTTTCACTATCCCATCATCTCGTAAACAAAAAAAAAAAAAGAGATAAAAGCCAAATAGATAACAACAAATTGAAAATTTTAGAGTTTATGTATGGAAAGAATTTAAAGCAATAAAGAATTGGAAGAAAGAAAATTTATTCACCCACCACAAATGAACACAAAAGTTTAGTTATCCAAGTTAGGGAAATTCCACTAGTTCAACCCTAATAGCACAAAATTTTATAAGAAAGATATTTTTCTACATATGTTTTAAAAAATAGATATGCATGCTTGAAACATGTTAAAGTTGCAAATGACCTATGGATCCAAACCTTTTAAAGACAATAACATTAAATTCTCAAGTGAACGTGCGGTGGGTAATTTACCCGAGTCAACACTCAGTTAAAAATCCAACGCCTCCCCCTTTTCTCAACGATTGCAGAACCAGATATATATATAAAAAAAAGATTTTACAATCCCTAAAAAGTCATTATTTTTACCATAAGTCATTCCTAACGACCATAGATGATTGTAAAGTGATTTATCATGTATCACGGGCTATATTTTTTTAAGGAATGACATATGGACTGGGAGTCAACACTCAGTTAAATATCCCCCGCCTCCCCCTTTTCCCAACGATTGTAGAACCTTATATACGAAAACTAAAAAGAGTGTACAAACCCTAAAAATTTCAGACACTTTTTGGAATTATCTCTATCTACATTTGTGCATTGTGCATTTCCATTTCAGTTGTATACTTTTTTCTTTAATCAAAACTTGAGTCTTCACTTTCCCTTCATCTCGTAAACAAAAAAAAGAGGTAAAAGGCAAATAGAGCTCAACAAAATGAAAATTTTATAGTTTATGGATGGAAAGAATTTAAAGCAATGGAAATATGTAAGTAAAGAAAATTTATTCACCCACCACAAATGAACACAAAAGTTTTGTTATTCAAGTTTGGGAAATACCACTAGTTCAACCATAATAGCTCGAAATTTTAAAAGAAGGAGATTTTTCTACACATGTTTTAAAAATTGGATATGCATGCTTGAAACATTTTAAAGATGCAAATGACCTATGGATCCAAACCTTTTAAAGAGAGTAACATTAAATTCTCAAGGGAACGTGCGGTGGGATATTTACCCGAGTCAAACAAGCCATTATTTTGCCCATGCACAAAAAGCTGACCTAACGATCATGGACGATTGTAAAGTGATATATAATGCGTAACGGGGTACACTTTTGTATGGAATGACTTATGGAAAGGGTATCAACACTCAATTAAAAATCCCCCGCCTCCCCCTTTTCCCGACGATTGCAGAACCAGATATATAAAAACTAAAAAGTGTTTACAATCCCTAAAAATTACAAACATTTTTTTGAATTATTTCTCTTTACATTTTTGCATTGTGCATTTCCATTTTAGATGTATACTTTTTCTTAAATCAAAACACAAGTTTTTAATTTCCTTTCATCTCGTAAACAAAAAAAAAGAAATAAAAGGCAAATAGATCTCAACAAAATGAAAATTTTATAGTTTATAGATGGAAAGAATTTAAAGCAATGAACAAATGTAAGAAAATAAAATTTATTTACACACCACAAATGAACCCAAAAGTTTTGTTATCCAAGTTTGGGTAATTCCACTAATTCAACCCTAATACCTTGGGATTTTATAGGAAAGAGATTTTTCTACACAAGTTTTAAAAAACAGATATGCATGCTTGAAACATGTTAAAGATGCAAATGACCTATAGATCCAAACCTTTCAAAGAGAATAACATTAAATTCTCAAGTGACGTGCATTGGGATATTTACCCGAGTCAACCAAGCTTTTATTTTGCCCATTTAAAAAAAAGCTGACCTAACGATAATAGCTCATTGTAAAGTGATTTATTTTGCGTAACATGCTATATTTTTGTTAGGAATGACTTATGGATTGGGAGTCAATACTCAGTTAAAAATCCCTCGTCTCCCCCTTTTCCTGACAATTGCAAAACCTGATATATAAAAACTAAAAACAGTTTACAATCCCTAAAAATTACAAACACTTTTTGGAATTATCTCTCTCTATATTTTTGCATTGTGCATTTAAATTTTAGATGTATACTTTTTTCTTAAATAAAAACTTGAGTTTTCACTTTCCCTTCATCTTGTAAACAAAAAAAAAGAAATAAATGGCAAATAGATCACCACAAAATGAAAATTTTAGAGTTTATGTATGGAAATAATTTAAAGCAATAAACAAATGTAAGTACAGAAAATTTATTCACACACCACAAATGAACACAATAGTTTTGTTGTCCAAGTTTGGGTTATTCCTCTTGATCAACCCTAATAGCTCGGAATTTTATAAGAAAGAGATTTTTCTACACATGTTTTAAAAAATTGATATGCATGCTTGAAACATGTTAAAGATACAAATGACCTACGGATCCAAACTATTTAAAGAGAATAACATTAAATTCTCAAGTGACCGTGCGGTGGGATATTTACACGAGTCAAACAAGGCATTATTTTTCCCATCTACAAAAAGCTGACCTAACGATCATAGATCATTGTAAAGTGATTTATCAGCGTAAAGGGCTATATTTTTGTAAGGAATGACTTATGGATTGGGAGTCAACACTCGTTTAAAAATCCCCCGCCTCTCCCTTTTTTCGACGATTGCAGAAGCTTATATATAAAAAATAAAAAGAGTTTACAATCCCTAAAAATTACAAACACTTTTTGGAATTATCTTTCTCTACATTTGTACATTGTACATTTCCATTTTAGATGTATACTTTTTTCGTCAATCAAAACTTGAGTTATCATTTTCCTTTCATCTTGTAAACAAAAAAAAGAAATAAAAGGAAAATAGATCACAACAAACATAAAATTTTAGAGTTTATGAATGGATAGAATTTAAAGCAATAAAAAAATGTAAGTAAAGAAAATTTAATCACCCACCACAAATTAACAAAAAAGTTTTGTTATTCAAGTTTGGGAAATTCCACTAAGTCAACCCTAATAGATCGGAATTTTAATAGAAAGAGATTTTTCTACACATGTATTAAAAAATAGATATGCATGCTTGAAGCCTGTTAAAGATGCAAATGACCTATGGATCCAAACCTTTTAAAGAGAATAACATTAAATTCTCAAGTGAACGTGTGTTGGGATATTTACTCGAGTCAAAAGAGCCATTATTTTGCCCATTTACAAAAAGTTGACCTAACGATCATAGATGATTGTAAAGTGATTTATCATCGTAACAGGCTATATTTTTGTAAGGAATGACTTATGGATTGGAGTCAACACTCAGTTAAAAATCCCCTGCCTCCCCTTTTCCCAATGATTGCAGAGCCTGATATATAAAAACTAAAAAGAGTTTACAATCTCTGAAAATTATAGACAATTTTTGGAATTATCTCTCTCTACATTTGTCCATTGTGCATTTCCGTTTTAGATGCATACTTTTTTCTTAAATAAAAACTTGACTTTTCAGTTTCCCTTCATCTCTGAAACAAAAAAAGAGATAAAAGGCAAATAAATCACCACAAAATGAAAATTTTAGAGTTTATGTATGGAAAGAATTTAAAGCAATTAACAAATGTAAGTACAGGAAAATTTATTCACACACCACAAATGAACACAGCAGTTTTGTTATCCAAGTTTGGGTAATTCCCATAGTTCAACCCTAATAGCTTAGAATTTTATAAGAAAGAGATTTTTCTACATATGTTTTAAAAAATGGAGATGCATGCTTGAAACATGTTAAAGATGCAAATGAACTATCGATCCTAACCTTTAAAAGAGAATAACATTAAATTCTCAAGTGAACGTGCGGTGGGATATTTACCAGAGTCAAACAAGGCATTATGTTTGCCCATCTACTAAAAGATGACCTAATAATCATAGATGATTGCAAACTAATTTATCATGTGTATGGACTATATTTTTGTAAGGAATGACTTATGGATTGGGAGTCAACACTCAGTTAAAAATCCTCAGCGACCACCTTTTCTCGAAGATTGTAGAATCTGATATATAAAAACTAAAAAGAGTTTACAATCCCTAAAATTACAAACACTTCTCTCTCTACATTTCTGCATTGTGCATTTCCATTTTAGATCTATACTTTTTTCTTAAATCAAAACTTGAGTTTTCACTTTCCCATCATCTCGTAAACAAAAAAAAAAAGATAAAAGCCAAAAAGATCAAAACGAAATGAAAATTTTAACTTTATGTATGGTAAGAATTTAAATCAATAAAGAAATGTAGAAAAGAAAATTTATTCACATACCACAAATGAACACAATTTTAGTTATCCAAGTTTTTGAAATTCCAGTACTTCAACCCTAATAGCTTAGAATTTTATTAGAAAACGATTTTTCTACACAAGTTTTAAAAATGGATGTGCGTGCTTGAAACAAGTTAAAGATGCAAAAGACCTATGGATCAAAACCTTTTAAAGAGAATAAAATTAAATTCTCAAGTAAACATGCGGTGTGATATTTACCCAAGTCCAACAACTATTTTTTGCACATTTACAAAAAGCTGACCTAACGATCATAGATGATTGTAAAGTGATTTATCATGCGTAATGGGCTATGTTTTTTTGTAAAGAATGACTTATGGATTGGGAGTCAACACTCAATTAAAAATCCCCATCCTCCACCTTTTCCCGAAGATTGTAGAATCTGATATATAAAAACTAAAAAGAGTTCACAATCCCAAAAAATTACAAACACTTTTTGGAATTATCTCCCACTACATTGGTGCATTGTGCATTTCCATTTTAGATGTATACATTTTTCTTCAATCAAAACTTGAGTTTTCACTTTCCCTTCATCTCGTAAAAAAAAAAAAGTGATAAAAGGCAAATAGATCACAACAAACTGAAAATTTTACAGTTTACGAATGGAAAGAATTTAAAGCAATAAAAAAATGTAAGTAAAGAAATTTTTTTCACACACCGAAATTGAACACAAAAAATTCATTATCCATGTTTGGGAAATTCGACTAGTTCTACCCTATTAGCTCGGAATTTGAAGAAAAAAAGATTTTTCTACACATGTTTTAAAAAATTGATAAGCATGGTTGAAACATGTTAAAGATGCAAATGACCTATGGATCTAAACCTTTTCAAGAGAATAACATTAAATTCTCAAGTGAACATGCGGTGGGATATTTACCCGAGTCAAACAAGCCATTATTTTGCCCATAGACAAAAAGTTGACCTAACGATCATAGATGATTGTAAAGTGATTTATCATGCGTCACGGGCAATATTTATTTAAGGAATGACTTATGGATTGGGAGTCAACACTCAGTTAACTATCTTCCGCCTCCCCCTTTTCCCAATGATTGCAGAACCTTATATATAAAAACTAAAAAGAGTTTCCAAACCCTAAAAATTACAGACACTTTTTGGAATTATCTCTCTCTACATTTGTGCATTGTGCATTTCCATTTTAAATGTATACTTTTTTCTTAAATCAAAACTTGAGTTTTCACTTTACCTTCATCTCATAAACAAAAAAAAAAAAAGAGATAAAAGCCAAATAGATCTCAAGAAAATGAAAATATTATAGTTTATGGATGGAAAGAATTTAAAGCAATGAACAAATGTAAGTAAAGAAAATTTATTCACCCACCACAAATGAAAACAAAAGTTTTGTTATTCAAGTTTGGGAAATTCCATTAGTTCAACCCTAATTGCTCAGAATTTTAAAAGAAGGAGATTTTTCTACACATGTTTTTAAAAATGGATATGCATGATTGAAACATGTTAAAGATGCATATGACCTATGGATCCAAACCTTTTAAAGAGAAAAAACATTAAATTCTCAAGTGAACGTGCGGTGGGATATTTACCCGAGTCCAAAAACCATTATTTTCCCATTTACAAAAAGCTGACCTAATGATCATAGATGATTGTAAAGGGATTTATCATGCGTAATGGGCTATATTTTTGTAAGGAATGACTTATGGAATGGGTGTCAACACTCAGTTAAAAATCACCCGCCTCCCCCTTTTTTGGACGATTGCAGAACCTGATATATAAAAACTAAAAAGAGTTTACAATCCAAAAAAATTATAGACACTTTTTTGAATTATCGCTCTCTACATTGGTGCATTGTGCATTTGCATTTTAGATTTATACATTTTTCTTAAATAAAAACTTGAGTTTTCACTTTCCATTCATCTTCTATGCAAAGAAAAGACATAAAAGGCATATATATCACAACAAAATGAAAACTTTAGAATTTATGTATGGAAAGAATTTAAAGCAATAAAAAAATGTAAGAAAAGAAAAAATTTTCACAGGCCACAAATGAACACAAAAATTTCATTATCCAAGCTTGGGAAATTCCACTAGTTTTACCCTATTAGCTCGGAATTTTATAAGAAAGAGATTTTTTGTACACATGTTTTAAAAAATGGATATGCATGTTTGAAACATGTTAAAGATGGAATTGACCTATGGATCCAAACCTTTTAAAGAGAATAACAATAGCTTCTCAAGTGAATGTGCGGTGGATATTTACATGAGTCAAACAAGCCATTATTTTGCCCATTTAAAAAAAACTGACTTAACTATCATAGATGATTGTAAAGTGATTTAGCATGCGTAACGGGGCTATATTTTTTTAAGGAATCACTTATGGATAGGGAGTCAACACTCAGTTAAAAATCCCCCTCCTCCCCGTTTTCCCGACGATTGTAGAACCTGACATATAAAAACTTAAAAGAGTTTACAATCTCTAAAAATTACAGGTACTTTTTGGAATTATCTCCCTCTACATTTGTGCATTGTGCATTTCCATTTTAGATGTATACTTTTTTCTGAAATCTAAACTTGAGTTTTCACTTTCCCTTCATCTCGTAAACAAAAAAAAAAGAGATAAAAGGAAAATAGATAACAACAAATTTAAAATTTTAGAGTTTATGTATAGAAAGAATTTAAAGCAATAAACAATTGGAAGAAGAAAAATTTGTTCACACACCACAAATGAACACAAAAGTATTGTTATTCAAGTTTGGGGAATTCCACTAGTTCAACCCTAATAGCTCGGAATTTTAAAAGAAGGAGATTTTTCTACAAATGTTTTAAACAATAGATATGCATGCTTGAAACATGATAAAGATGCAATTGACTAGTGGATCCAAACCTTTTAAAGAGAATAACATTAAATTCTCAAGTGAATGTGCGGTGGGATATTTACCCGAGTTAAACAAGCCATTATTTTGCCCATTTACAAAAAGCTTACCTAACGATCATAGATGATTGTAAAGTGATTTATCATCCGTAATGGCTATATTTTTTTAAGAAATGACTTGTGGAATGGTTGTCAACACTGAGTTAAAAATCCCCCACCTCCCCCTTTTCCTGACGATTGCAGACGCTGGTGTATAAAAACTAAAAAGAGTTTACAATCCCAAAAAATACAAACACTTTTTTGAATTTTCTCTCTCTACAGTTGTGCCTTGTGCATTTCCTTTTTAGATGTATACTTTTTCCTTAAAACTTGAGTATTCACTTTCCCTTCATCTTCTAAAAAAAAAAGAGATAAAAGGCAAATAGATCACAACAAAAATAAAATTTTAGAGTTTATGTATGGAAAGAATTTAAAGGAGTAAACAAATGTAAGTAAAGAAAAAAATTTTCACACACAACAAAAGAAAACAAAAATTTCATTATCCAAATTTGGAAAATTCCACTAGTTCTACCCTATTAACCCGGAATTTTATAAGAAAGAGATTTTTCTACACATGTTTTAAAAAATGGATATGCATGCTTGAAACATGTTAAAGATTCAATTGACCTATGGATCCAAACCTTTTAAATAAAATAACATTAAATTCTCAAGTGAACATGCGGTGGGATATTTACCCGAGTCAAATAAGCCATTATTTTGCCCATTTACAAAAAGCTGACCTAATGATCATAGATGATTGCAAAGTAATTTATCATGCGTAATGGGATATATTTTTTTAAGGAATGACTTATGGATAAGGAGTCAACACTCAGTTAAAAATCCCCCGCCTCCCCTTTTGCCCGACGATTGCAGAACCTGATATATAAAAACTAAAAAGAGTTTACAATCCCTAAAAATTACTGGCACTTTTTGGAATTATATCTATCTACGTTAGTACATTGTGCATTTCTATTTTAGATGGATACTTTTTTCTTAAATCAAAACTTGAGTTTTCTCTTTCCCTTGATCTTTTTTTTAAAAAAAAAAGAAATAAAAGGCAAATAGATAACAACGAAATGAAAATTTTAGAGTTTATGTATGGAAAGAATTTAAAGTGATAAAAAAATGTGAGAAAGAAAATTTATTCACACACCACAAATGAACACAAAAATTTTGCTATCCAAGTTTGGGAAATTCCACGAGTCCAACCCTTATAGCCCGGAATTTTATTAGAAAGAACCAAATATATAAATACAAAAGATAGTTTACAATCCCTAAAAATTACAGACACTTTTTGAAATTTTCTCTCTCTACATATGTGCATTGTGCATTTCCATTTTAGATGTATACTTTTTTCTTACATAAAAACTTTAGTTTTCACTTTCCCTTCATCTCGTAAACAAAAAAAAAGAGATAAAAGGCAAATAGATCACCACAAAATGAAAATTTTAGAGTTTATGTATGGAAAGAATATAAAGCGATAAACAAATGTAAGTAAGGAAAATTTATTCACACACCACAAATGAACACAAAAGTTTACTTGTCCAAGTTTGGGAAATTCCACAAGTTCAACCCTAGTAGCTTGGAATTTTAGAAGAAAGAGATTTTTCTACACATGTTTTAAAAAACATATATGCATGCTTCAAGCATGTTAAAGATACTAATGACCTATGGATCCAAACCTTCTAAAGAGAATAACATTATATTGTCAAGTGAACGTGCGGTGTGATATTTACTCGAGTCAAACAAGCCATTATTTTGCCCACTTATAAAAAGTTGTCCTAACGATGATAGATGATTGTAAAGTGATTTATCATGCGTAATGGGCTATATTTTTGTAAGGAATGACTTATGGATTGGGAGTCAACACTCAGTTAAAAATCCACCGTCTCCCCCTTTTCTTGACGATTGCAGACTATGAAAATAAAAACGAAAAAGATTTTATAATCCCTAAAAATTACAGGAACTTTTTGGAATTATCTCTCTCTACATTTGTGCATTGTGCATTTCCATTTAAGATATATACGTTTTTCTTAAATCAAAACTTGAGTTTTCACTTTCCCTTCATCTCGTAAACAAAAAAAAAGAGATAAAAGGCAAATAGATCACATGAAAATGAAAATTTTAGAGTTTATGTATGCAAAGATTTTAAAGCAATAAACAAATGTAAGTAAAGAAAATTTATTCACGCACCACAAACGAACACCAAAGTTTTGTTATCCAAGTTAGGGAAATTCCACTAGTTCAACCCTAGTTGCTCAGAATTTTATAAGAAATATATATTTCTACACATGTTTTAAAAATGATATGCATGCTTGAAACAAGTTAAATATGCAAATGACTCTAGATCCAAACCTTTTAAAGAGAATATCATTAAATTCTCAAGTGAACATGTGGTGTGATATTTGCCCGAGTCCAACAACCATTATTTTGCCCATTTACAAAAAGTTGACCTAACGATCATAGATGATTGTAAAGTGATTTATCATGCGTAATGGGCTATATTTTTGTAAGGAATGACTTTTGGATTGGGAGTCAACACTCAGTTAAAAATCCCCCGCCTCCACCTTTTCCCGAAGATTTCAGAACCTGATATATAAAAAATAAAAAGAATTTACAATCCCAAAAAATTACAAACACTTTTTGGAATTATCACTCTCTACATTTGTGCATTTCCATTTTAGATGTATATATTTTTCTTAAATGAAAACTTGAGTTTTCACTTACCCTTCATCTCGTAAACAAAATAAATAAATAAAAGGCAAATAGATCACTACAAACAGTAATTTTTAGAGTTTACGTATGGAAAGAATTTAAAGCAATAAAAAAATGTAAGTTAAGAAAAATTTTCACACTCCACAAATGAACACAAAAGTTTTGTTATCCAAGTTTGGGAAATTTCACTAGTTCAACCCTAATAGCTACGAATTTTATAAGAAAGAGATTTTTCAACTTATGTTTTAAAAAATGGATATGCATTCTTGAAACATGTTAAAGATGCAAATGACCGATGTATCCAATCCTTTTAATGCGAATAACATTAAATTCTCAAGTGAACGTGCGAAGGGATATTTACCCGAGTCAAACAAGCCATTATTATGTCCATTTAAAAAAAGCTAAACTAAGGATTATAGATGTTTGTAAAGTGATTTATCATCCGTAATGGGCTATATTTTTTTAAGGAATGACTTTTGGATCGGGAGTTAAAACTCAATTAAAAATCCCCCTTTTCCCCTTTTCCCGATGATTGCAGAACCTGATATATAAAAACTATAAAGAGTTTACAATCCCTAAAAATTACTATCACTTTTTGGAATTGAATCTCTCTACATTTTGGCATTGTGAATTTCCATTTTAGATGTATACTTTTTTCTTAAATCAAAACTTGAGCTTTCACTTTGCCTTCATCTCGTAAAAAAAAAAAAAAGATAAAAGGCAAATAGATCACAACAAACTGCAAATTTTGAAGTTTATGTATGGAAATAATATAAAGCAATAAACAAATTTAAGTAAAAAAAAATTATTCACACACTACAAATGAACACAAAATTTTTGTTATCCAAGTTTGGGAAATTCCACAAGTTCAAGCCTAATCGATCGGAATTTTATAAAAAAGTGATTTTTTTACACATATTTTAAAAAATGGATATGCATGCTTGAAACATGTTAAAGATACAAATGACCTATGGATTTAAACCTTTTAAAAAGAATAACATTAATTTCTCAAGTGAATGTGCAGTGGGATATTTAGCCGATTAAAACAAGCCATTATTTTTCCCATCTACAAAAAGCTGACCTAACAATCATAGATGATTGTAAAGTGATTTATCAAGTGTAACAGGCTATATTTTTTTAAAGAATGACTTATGGATTGGGATTCAATACTCAGTTAAAAATTTCCTGCCTCCCCCTTTTCCCGATGATTGCAGAACCTGATATATAAAAAATAAAAAGAGTTTAAAATCCCTAAAATTTACAAACAATTTTTGGAATTATCTCTCTCTATATTTTTGAATTGTGCATTTCATTTTAGATGTATACTTTTTTCTTAAATAAAAACTTGAATTTTCACTTTCGCTTCATCTCGTAAACAATAAAAAGAGATAAAATAAAAATAGATCACAACAAACTGAAAATTTTAGAGTTTATGTATGGAAAGAATTTAAAGCAATAAACAAATGTAAGTAAAGAAAATCTATTCACACATCACAAATGAACACAAAATTTTTGTTATCCAAGTTTGGGAAATTCCACTAGTTCAACCCTTATAGCTCAAAATTTTATACGAAAGAGATTTTTCTACACATGTTTTAAAAAATGGATATCCATTCTTGAAACAAGTTAAAGATCCAAATGACATATGGATCCAAACCTTTTAAAGAGAATAACATTAAATTCTCAAGTGAACGTGCAGTGGGATATTTACCCGAGTCAAACAAGCCGTTATTTTTCCTATTTACAAAAAGCTGACCTAACGACTAGAGATGATTGTAAAGTTATTTATCATGCGTGATAGGCTATATTTTTAGAATTAATGACTTATGGATTGGGAGTCAACACTCAGTTAAAAATCCCCCGCCTACCCCTTTTCCCGACGATTGCAAAACCTGATATATAAAAACTAAAAAGATTTTAAAATTCTAAAAAATTACAAAAACTTTTTGGAATTATTTCTCTCTACATTTGTGCATTGTTCATTTCCATTTTTTATGTATACATTTTTCTTAAGTCAAAACTTTAGTTTTCTCTTTGCCTTCATCTTGTAAACAAAAAAAAGAGATCAAAGGCAACTTGATCTCAACAAAATGAAAATTTTATAGTTTATGGATGGAAAGAATTTAAAGTAATGAAAAAATGTATGAAAAGAAAATTTATTCACACCCAGAAATGAACACAAAAGTTTTGTTATCCAAGTTTGGGTAATTCCACTAATCAAACCCTAATAGCTCGAGATTTTATAAGAAAGAGATTTTTCTACACTTGTTTTAAAAAATAGATATGCATACTTGAAACATGTTAAAGATGCAAATGACTTATGGATCCAAACCTTTTATAGAGAATAAAAATTAATTCCCAAGTGAACGTGCGGTGGGATATTTACCCCAGTCAAACAAGCCATTATTTTGCCCATTTACAAAAAACTGAGCTAACGATCATAGATGATTGTAGAGTGATTTATCATGCGTAATGGGCTTTATTTTTGTAAGGAATAACTTATGGATTTGGAGTCAACACTCAATTAAAAATCCCCCGCCTCCCCCTTTTCCCGACGAATGCAGAACCAGATTTATAAAATCTAAAAAGAGTTTAAAATCCCTAAAAATTACTGAAATTATTTTGAATTATCTCTCGCTACAATTTTTTAGTGTGTATTTCCATTTTAGATGTATACTTTTTTCTTAAATCAAAACTTGATTTTTCACTTTCCCTTCATCTCGTAAACAAAAAAAAAGAGATAAAAGGCAAATAGATCACAACAAAATTAAATGTTTAGAGTTTATATATGGAAAGAATTTAAAGCATTAAACATATGTAAGTAAAGAAAATTTATTCACACACCACAAAAGAGCACAAAAGTTTTGTTATCCAAGTTTTGGAATTCTACTAGTTCAACCCTAATAGCTCGGAATTTTATAAGGAAGAGATTTTTCTACATATGTTTTAAAAAAAGTATGCATGCTTTAAACATGTTAAAGATTCAAATGACCAATGGATCCAAACCTTTTAAAGAGAATAACATTAAATTCTGAAGTGAACGTGCGGTGGGATATTTACCTGAGTCAAACAAGCCATTATTTTTTCCATTTACAAAAAGTTGAACTAAGGACTATAGATGATTGTAAAGTGATATATCATGCATAACAGGCTGTATTTTTGTAAGGAATGACTTATGGATTGGTAGTCAACCCTCAGTTAAAAATCCCCCACCTCTCCCTTTTCCATACGATTTCAGAACCTGATATATAAATTCTAAAAAGAGTTTAAAATCCCTAAAAATTAAAATCACATTTTGGAATTGTCTCTCTCAACATTTTTGCATTGTGCATTTCCAGTTTAGATGTATACTTTTTTCTTAAATGAAAACTTGAGCTTTAACTTTCCCTTCATCTCGTAAACAAAAAAAGAGAGATAAAAGGCAAATAGATCACAACAAGTTGAAAATTTTAGAGTTTATGTATGGAAAGAATTTAAAGCAATATCCATTTAAAGCAGTAAAGAAAATTTATTCACACCCTACAAATTAACACAAAATTTCTGTTATCCAAGTTTGGGAAATACCACAAGTACAACCCTAATAGCCCGGAATTTTATAAGAAAGAGATTTTTCTACACATATTTTAAAAATGGATATGAATGCTTGAAACATGTTAAATATGCAAATGACCTATGGATCCAAACCTTTTAAACAGAATAACATTAAATTCTCAAGTGAACGTGCAGTGAGATATTTACTCGATTCAAACAAGCCATTATTTTGCCCATTTACAAAAAGCTGACCTAACGATCATAGATGATTGTAAAGTAATTTATCATGCGTAACGGGCTATATTTTTTTAAGGAATGACTTATGGATTGGGTGTCAACACTCAGTTAAAAATTCCCTCCTCCCTTTTTCCCGATGATTGTAGATCCTGATACATAAAAAATAAAAAGAGTTTAAAATCCCTAAAAATTGCAAACACTATTTGGAATTATCTCGCTCTATATTTGTGCATTGTGCATTTCCATTTTAGATGCATAATTGTTTCTTAAATAAAAACATGAGTTTTCACTTTCCCTTCATCTCATAAAAAAAAAAAAAAAGTAGATAAAAGGAAAATAGATCGCAACAAAATGAAAATGTTAGAGTTTATCTATGGAAAGAATTTAAAGGAACAAACAAATGTAAGTAATGAAAATTTATTCACACACCACAAATGAACACAAAACGTTTGTTATCCGAGTTTGGGAAATTCCACTAGTTCAACTCTAATAGCTTGGAATTTTATAAGAAAGAGATTTTTCTACTCGTGTTTTAAAAAACGGATATACTTGAAACTTGTTAAAGATTGGAAAGACCTATGGATCAAAACACTTTAAAGAGAATAACATTAAATTCTAAAGTTAACGTGCGGTGGGATATTTATCCGAGTCAAACAATCCATTATTTTGCCTATTTACAAAAAGTTGACCTAACGATCATAGATCACTGTAAAGTGATTTATCATGCGTAACGGGCTATATTTTTGTAATGAATGACTTATGGATTGGGAGTCAACACAGAGTTAAACATCCCCCACCTGCCCCTTTTCTCGACTATTGCAGAACTTGATGCATAAAAACTAAAAAGAGTTTACAATCCCTAAATATTACAAATACTTTTTGGAATTATCTCTCTCTACATTTGTGCATTGTGCATTTCCGTTTTAGATGTGTACTTTTTTTCCTAAATCAAAACTTGAGTTTTCCCTTTCCCTTCATCTTGTAAACAAAAAAAAGAGATAAAACGCAAATAGTTCACAACAAAATAAAAATTTTAGAGTTTATGCATGGAAAGAATTTAAAGAATTAAACAAATGTAAGGAAAGAAAATTTATTCACTGACCACAAATGAACCCAAAAGTTTTGTTATCCAAGTTTGGGAAATTCCACTAGTTCAACCCTAATAGCTTGGAATTTTATAAGAAAGTGATTTTTCTACACATGTTTTAAAAAATGGATATGCATACTTGAAACATGTTAAAGATGCAAATGTCCTATGGATCCAAACCTTATAAAGAGAATAACATTAAATTGTCTAGTGAACGTGCGGTGGGATATTTATCCGAGACAAACAAGCCATTATTTTGCCCATATACAAAAAGTTGACCGAACGATTATAGATGATTGAAAAGTGATTTATCATGCATAATGGGCTCTATTTTTGTAAGGAATTACATATGGATTGGGATTCAACACTCAGTTAAAAATCACCCGCCTCCCCCTTTTCCCGAAGATTGCAGAACCTGATATATAAAAACTAAAAAGAGTTTACAATCCCTTAAAATTACAACCACTTTTTGGAATTATCTCTCTCTACATTTGTGCACTGTGCATTTCCATTTTCGATGTATACTTTTTTCTTAAATCAAAATTTTAGTTTTCACTTTCCCTTCATCTCATAAACAAAAAAAAGAGATAAAAGGAAAATAGATAACAACAAATTTAAAATTTTAGAGTTTATGTATTGAAAGAATTTAAAGCAATAAACAATTGGAAGAAGAAAAAATTATTCACACACCACAAATGAACACAAAAGTTTTGTTATCCAAGTTTGGGAAATTCCACTAGTTCAACCCTATTAGCTCGGAATTTTATAAGAAAGAGATTTTTCTACACATGAATTAAAAAATGGATATGCATGCTTGAAACATGTTAAAGATGCAAATGACCTATGGATCCAAACCTTTTAAAGAGAATAACATTAAATTCTCAAGTGAACATGTGGTGGGATATTTACCGGAGTCAAACAAGCCATTATTTGTCCCATAGACAAAATGCTGACCTAACGATCATAGATGATTGTGAAGTGATTTATCATGCGTCATGGGCTATATTTGTTTAAGGAATGACTTATGAATTCGGAGTCAACACTCAGTTAAATATCCCTCGCCTCCCCATTTTCCCAACGATTGTAGAACCTTATATATAAAAACTAAAAAGAGTTTAAAAATCCTAAAAATTATAGACACTTTTTGGAATTATCTCTATCTACATTTATTCATTGTGCATTTCTATTTTAGATGTATACTTTTTTTTTTAATCAAAACTTGAGTTTTCAGTTTCCTTTCATCTCGTAAACAAAAAAAAGAGATAAAAGGCAAATAGATCTAAACAAAAGTAAAATTTTATAGTTTATGGATGGAAAGATTTTAATGAAATGAAAAAATGTAAGTAAAGAAAATATATTCACCCACCACAAATGAACACAAAAGTATTGTTATTCAAGTTTAGGGAATTCCACTAGTTCAACCCTAATAGCTCGAATTTTTAAAAAAAGGAGATTTTTCTACACATGTTTTAAAAAATAGATATGTATGCTTGAAACATGTTAAAAATGCAATTGACCAGTGGATCCAAACCTTTTAAAGAGAATAACATTAAATTCTCAAGTGAACATGCGGTGGGATATTTACCTGAGTTAAACAAGCCATTATTTTGCCCATTTACAAAGAGCTTACCTAACGATCATAGATGATTGTAAAGTGATTTATCATCCATAATGGCTATATTTTTGTAAGGAATGACTTGTGGAATGGGTGTCAACACTAAGTTAAAAATCCCCCGCCTCCCCCTTTTCCTGACAATTCCAGACGCTGATATATAAAAACTAAAAAGAGTTTACAATCCCAAAAAATTCAAACACGTTTTTTAATTTTCTCTCTCTACAGTTGTGCCTTGTGCATTTCCTTTATAGATGTATACTTTTTTCTCAAATCAAAACTTGAGTTTTCACTTTCCCTTCATCTTCTAAAAAAAAAAAAGAGATAAAAGGCAAATAGATCACAACAAAAATAAAATTTTAGAGTTTATTTAAGGAAAGAATTTAAAGGAGTAAACAAATGTAAGTAAAGAAAAAAAATTTCACACAGGACAAAAGAAAACAAAAATTTCATTATCCAAATTTGGGAAATTCCACTAGTTCTACCCTATTAGCCCGGAATTTTATAAGAAAGAGATTTTTCTACACATGTTTTAAAAAATGGATATGCATGCTTGAAACATGTTAAAGATACAATTGACCTATGGATCCAAACCTTTTAAATAAAATAACATTAAATTCTCAAGTGAACTTGCGGTGGGATATTTACCCGAGTCAAACAAACCATTATTTTGCCCATTTACAAAAAGCTGACCTAATGATCATTGATGATTGAAAAGAAATTTATCATGCGTAATGGGATATATTTTTTTAAGGAATGACTTATGGATAGGAAGTCAACACTCAGTTAAAAATCCCCCACCTCCCCTTTTGCCCGACGATTGCAGAACCTGATATATAAAAACTAAAAAGAGTTTACAATCCCTAAAAATTACTGGCACTTTTTGGAATTATATCTCTCTACGTTGGTGCATTGTGCATTTCTATTTTAGATGGATACTTTTTTCTTAAATCAAAACTTGAGTTTTCTCTTTCCCTTGATCTTTTAAAAAAAAAAAAAGAAATAAAAGGCAAATAGATAACAACAAAATGAAAATTTTAAAGTTTATGTATGGAAAGAATTTAAAGCGATAAACAAATGTGAGAAATAAAATTTATTCACACACCACAAATGAACAAAAAAAATTTCTTCTCCAAGTTTGGGAAATTCCACGAGTTCAACCCTTATAGCTCGGAATTTTATTAGAAAGAGATTTTTGTACACATGTTTGAAAAAATAGATATGCATGCTTGAAACATGTTAAAGATGCAAATGACCTATTGATCCAAACCTATTAAAGAGAATAACATTCAATTCTCAAGTGAACGTGCGGTGGGATATTTACCCCAGTCAAACAAGCCATTATTTTGCCCATTTACAAAATGCTGACCTAACGATCATAGATGATTGTAAAGTGATTTATCATGCATAATGGGCTATATTTTTGTAAGGAATGACTTATGGATAGGGAGTCAACACACAGTTAAAAATCCCCCGCCTCCCCCTTTTCCCGACGATTGCAGAACCAAATATATAAATAAGAAAGAGAGTTTTCAATCCCTAAAAATTACAGACACTTTTTGGAATTTTCTCTCTCTACATATGTGCATTGTGCATTTCCATTTTAGATGTATACTTTTTTCTTAAATAAAAACTTTAGTTTTCACTTTCCCTTCATCTTGTAAACAAAAAACAAAAAAGAGATAAAAGGCAAATAGATCACCACAAAATGAAAATTTTAGAGTTTATGTATGGAAAAAATTTCTTATCCAAGTTTGGGAAATTCCACAAGTTCAACCCTAGTAGCTTGGGATTTTATAAGAAAGAGATTTTTCTACACATGTTTTAAAAAATAGATATGCATGCTTCAAGCATGTTAAAGATACTAATGACCTATGGATCCAAACCTTCTAAAGAGAATAACATTAAATTGTCAATTGAATGTGCGGTGTGATATTTACTCGAGTCAAACAATCCATTATTTTGCCCACTTACAAGAAGTTGTCCTAACGATGATAGATGATTGCAAAGTGATTTATCATGCGTAATGGGCTATATTTTTGTAAGGAATGACTTATGGATTGGGAGTCAACACTCAGTTAAAAATCCACCGCCTCCCCTTTTTCTTGATGATTGCAGACCATGAAAATAAAAATGAAAAAGATTCTATAATCCCTAAAAATTACAGGAACTTTTTGGAATTATCTCGCTCTACATTTATGCATTGTGCATTTCCCTTTTAGATATATACGTTTTTCTTAAATCAAAACTTGAGTTTTCACTTTCCCTTCATCTCGTAAACAAAAAAAAGAGATAAAAGGCAAATAGATCACAACAAAATAAAAATTTTAGAGTTTATGTATGGAAAGATTTGAAAGCAATAAACAAATGTTAGTAAAGAAAATTTATTCAAGCACCACAAACGTACACAAAAGTTTTGTTATCCAAGTTAGGGAAATTCCACTAGTTCAACCCTAGTTGTTCAGAATTTTATAAGAAAGATATATTTCTACACATGTTTTAAAAATGATATGCATGCTGGAAACAAGTTAAATATGCAAATGACTCTAGATCCAAACATTTTAAAGAGAATATCATTAAATTCTCAAGTGAACGTGTGGTGTCATATTTGCCCGAGTCCAACAACCATTATTTTGCCCATTTACAAAAAGCTGACCTAACGATCATAGATGATTGTAAAGTGATTCATCATGCGTAATCGGCTATATTTTTGTAAGGAATGACTTTTTGATTGGGAGTCAACACTCAGTTAAAAATCCCCGCCTCCACCTTTTCCCGAAGATTTCAGAACCTGATATATAAAAAATAAAAAGAATTTACAATCCCAAAAAATTACAAACCCTTTTTGGAATTATCACTCTCTACATTTGTGCATTTCCATTTTGGATGTATATATTTTTCTTAAATCAAAACTTGAGTTTTCACTTACCCTTCATCTCGTAAACAAAATAAATAAATAAAAGGCAAATAGATCACTACAAACAGTAATTTTTAGAGTTTACGTATGGAAAGAATTTAAAGCAATAAAAAAATGTAAGTTAAGAAAATTTTTTCACACTCCACAAATGAACACAAAAGTTTTGTTATCCAAGTTTGGGAATTTTCACTAGTTCAACCCTGATAGCTACGAATTTTATAAGAAAGAGATTTTTCAATTTGTGTTTTAAAAAAAGGATATGCATTCTTGAAACATGTTAAAGATGCAAATGACCGATGTATCCAATCCTTTTAATGCGAATAACATTAAATTCTCAAGTGAACGTGCGAAGGGATATTTACCCGAGTCAAACAAGCCATTATTATGTCCATTTAAAAAAAGCTAAACTAAGGATTATAGATGTTTGTAAAGTGATTTATCATGCGTAACGGGCTATATTTTTTTAAGGAATGACTTTTGGATCGGGAGTTAAAACTCAATTAAAAATCCCCCTTTTCCCCTTTTCCCGATGATTGCAGAACCTGATATATAAAAACTATAAAGAGTTTACAATCCCTAAAAATTACTATCACTTTTTGGAATTGACTCTCTCTACATTTTGGCATTGTGCATTTCCATTTTAGATGTATACTTTTTTCTTAAATCAAAACTTGAGCTTTCACTTTCCCTTCATCTCGTAAAAAAAAAAAAGATAAAAGGCAAATAGATCACAACAAACTGCAAATTTTGAAGTTTATGTATGGAAATAATATAAAGCAATAAACAAATGTAAGTAAAAAAAATTTATTCACACACTACAAATGAACACAAAATTTTTGTTATCCAAGTTTGGGAAATTTCACAAGTTCAAGCCTAATCGATCGGAATTTTATAAAAAAGTGATTTTTTTACACATATTTTAAAAAATGGATATGCATGCTTGAAACATGTTAAAGATGCAAATGAGCTATGGATCCAAACCTTTTAAAAAGAATAACATTAATTTCTCAAGTGAATGTGCAATGGGATATTTACCCGATTAAAACAAGCCATTATTTTTCCCATGAACAATGTTTTTTTTGTTTTTATATTTTCCGCATGTTTGTAATATTGTGATTCATACAGTATTTGTTATTACTGTTCATGTTCCGCATATATAAATATATGATCTCCACAGTAGTTGTTATTACTGTTCATATTCCGCATCTATATATATGATCTCCACAGTGTTTGTTTTTACTGTTCCAAAGTTACTGTTCAATAGTACTGTTCATTTTTACTATTCATGGTTACTATTCATGTTTTCTGTTCACTCGTCAAAAAGAAATAGTATCAAAATAGTGCCGAATAGGACAGACGCTAGAGACTTGGAATTATTCGGCTACGCTCCGAGGTAGAAAACCAAACGGAGCTGTGCTCTACCCTGCTGAGTAGCCATGGAGCCGCAACGGTTAATTGGAACGGCTAAGGGCCCTCTGGAGACTGTGAGGACCGCATCGACGGAATTGCCCACTTGGTGGTAAGCCGGCAGGAATAGGGTCAAACCCCGAAGAAGTTCTAAGTAGCAGCAGAAGTCATGTTGGGCCTATTAGATAGCTATGACATAGACACAAACGAGTACATAGCAGTGACATGTGGTAGGAAGCAGGAAAGTGGCCTAATGGTAAACTGATAGGACGGACGAAGTGTGACTTTAGGAATAGTATTGTGTGAGTCATTGTTGTTTTTCCGCTGCCCGTAGATGTCATCCACTGCCTGTAGCCAGAGACTGGCAGGTAGAAGTCCCTAGGATTTTAGTTCCGCTGCCCTCTTCCCTAGGTTGTCTTCCGCTGTGTGTACAAGTCTATTAGAGACTTTGTGTCGATATCATAGCAATAGTGCTTTGGTATCAGTATTCCGTTGTCATAGTCTGCTAGAGACTAGTGTCGTCGTTAAAATGGTATCAGAGCCGAGTATTAGACTTGGTTTTGTATGTGTCAAAGAAGCCAAAGCTTAACTTTGATTCTTTCTGTTTAGGTATACATACTCCCAAACAGTTACGACCCATACCGGTCACATCCCTAGTAACATTTGTAAGGAACAAATGTACTAATGTACCAAAGACCCCAACTGGTAGGTCAGAAGGAACTCAACGGTCCTTCTTACGACACCGTGTTGAAAATTAGACACACAAATGTTTGTCCATTAATAGGCTATCCACATGGATGGCATGATAAGAATAATCCAATATTAACTAATATAATGGATTTAGTAGGTGATATGCATCACAGCTTCTTTATGAAAAGATGCTGGGAAAAATACACCCCAGAAAGCGTTGCTTTCCTATGCGCAGGAATAGAAAGTGACGTTAATGAACAAGTACAGAAACTCAAGAGAAGAATTAATGCCCATCTTGAGGTACTTAAAATAGGAAACACTGAAGAAACAGTACGTTTCCTTACAGATCTACAAAGCTATGTGGATCAAGAAATAAATCCTTTTAGGATATTAGAACCGATCCGAGAAGTGAAAATAAAAATGGTTAACAACAAACCATCAAAAAAGGAGTTACAAGAAGTAATTTTTAAAATATCTTCTGTAAAAACTCATCATGGAACAGATAGAGATCGTCTTATACGAGACATCTATGTCTTAATACAAAATGAGGAATTGAGAGAACTCGTTATACAACACATCACTCCTTTCATCACTTTGTATCAATTGGAACGATTGCTTGAACTCCTGTTCCAAAAATTAGAAGAGACCTCAACTCATCTAAAATTCCTAAATGTCTGAACAAATAGGAATAGAATGTACTTCTCTCTCCAAAACAGTGTTCATATACATCATGAAACACAGGAGAATACGATGAACATCCTAATCTCATGCAGGATGGACAAAAGTGGACAATAAGTATCCCTCGGATAACTGAAGTCTACAAAAAAGATTGGATTGAATTCCAAAAGAAATCCTTCGTCTTCCAGAAGGAACTATCTGTAGAAATACAAGATACCGACTCAGGTACTTTCTGCTACAGATTATTAAGCGAATCTGACTTAGCTAAGCTAAAAAGATTCAAATATGTCCATTATGGACTAGTTCGTATAGGATTAGACCCCTTAATACGAATCAATCAGAATTTACCCTTCATAGCAGCTATAGTAGATAATTCTGTGAAGAATAATTTTGAAAAAGCCTTACTCGGAGGAGTTAGAGCAAACGTAGGATTAGGCCCAGTATCCTTTACTAAATGGCCTAATCTACAAATAGATTTAGAAGACAAGCACATTCAAAATACCTTGTCCCTAAAAATCTATACAAATAACTGGTCAAAAAATGGAATTCAACCAGGAAGACGAGTTATGCGCATACTTGTATGCATAGTAGCCCGAGGAATCAACACTGGAAAGGTTCCAATTAAAGATTCAAAGAAACTCACAGAATTAGCCAAAAACATTGGTTATTCTAAAAACTTGACCATAGAAGAACTCGACCCTAGAGAGTTAACATGGCCAACAGAATGGGTAGTCCAACCTTTGGCACCCAGACACCTTCCACTCTCTCGAAAAGCCATAAAGGAGATAGAAGGAAAACTAGTGATCACAAACACTAGACCTAGCTTTTCCATCGAACAGGACAGAACCTCTACCTCAACAAGTAGAACCTTAAACAGTTCGCATTTCGAAGGAATAGGAAATCCAAGGCCCAATGCTTATGTTCCTCTTCACATAGATGATGGCACATAACCCATACAAAGCCTTAGGTCCACCTATAGGAAATAGTGACATCGTCACCAATTCCAATCAAACCTTAGAGTCTTATGGTAAGACCCTTAATAGGTTAGAAAAAACTGTTGAAAGCCTCCAACAGAAAATAGATTTCCTCTATGATGAACATAAACATAGAGAAATAATAAAGTGTCAAAACATCCTAGAAAATATTCTAGAAAAGATTGACCATAGAAATAGTCTTGTTTTCTTCCAAGAGTTAACAGAACTTAAACAAAGTTTAGATAATCTAAACAAAGATAAAATGCAAGAACTTTTGATAGAAGTCTTAGAATTAAAAGAACAGCTAGGTTCAAAAGAACGTCTAGGTTCTCCAGGTCCATCAAGGTATAAAACACCTTTTACACCTTGGACACCAGAATGATCTATAAAAAGAAACTTTTAGATCGTTTAAAATTAAAACGAGAAGGCCTTGACCACGTTTTACTCCAAAGAAAAATTCTTCAGCCAGAAGATAATACAATCCCAGCAATGGTATGGTATTACTATTTTTGGGAAAGATATTCTGATCGCATCTACAACCTTTGTTGTAAGATCAAGAAAATCAAACGAAAGCTAAACCTTTTAGCTTTGTAAAATGATCAGTAGAGCAAGACTACTAGATCAACTTCATCTGGTACGGTCAATGCAAGCCCAAAATTGGCAAGCCAGAGAAACTCTCGCACCAGTAAAATGAAACCGACATAGCTTATCAAGCATATCTGAATGAATGGTGGAGATTAACCCGTAGAGAAATTCTACTACGGTATCTGATCAAAAAGGTGCAACGGAAGCTTCAAGAATTAGCTCTATGAATGAGTTTTTCTATTTAATGGATATGGAAACTCCATTACCATTAGGCCTTCCTGACATCACCGGATGGCTTAAAAACCTAGTGTACTTTGCAACACCCTGCATAGCACCTAGAAGAAAGAAGGATCCAGCACCAGCTGCTTTTAGGATCGCTTCAAAAGCATCATCCTCCACCGATGATGAAGTTTACGCAGAATATAATACTTTCGGTCGCCAACCGATTTATTATGTTCAAGAGGAAAAACTTTCCTCTAGTAAACAACAAGAGCAACACGACAGTGAACCAGAAGCCTGGGAATCTGATGAAGTTGCAAAAGAAAATACCAAGAAAACAGACTACTCTGCTAAAGACAAAAAGGCAGATGATCTTGGTAAAATATTTTGAATGCTTCGTGGTAGCGACCATTTTGAAGCAGAAACATCAAGGGTAAGAGACACCCACATGGAAGATAGCTTTCAAGATAACTTTCGAAACTGTACTGTGGTTCATCCGCAAGAACGAGAAAGTTTCTCCCACTCCAAAATATCTCTGGGAGGACAAAGGTATTCGACAAAATACACAAATGTCGATCCTTCAAATGCTACTAAGGGACACCAAACCATAGATAGCATAAACCCTTTTGGATTTTACCTCAACTTGGATTGCCGCAAGGATGGAGAAAAAGTCCTTAAAGATTGGGAAAGAAGTATGAGCAATGCTGCAAATATGCATGAATCTTGGAACCAAGAATCAACATTTAATTTCTTTACCCATGCTTTACAGGGTAATGTAGCTCATTGGTGGGACAACCTTCCCGAAGACCAAAAACGAGCTAATACCTCAATATCAATAGCCAATATCTTGAAAGGATTAGTGGCTAAGATATCAAAGGAATTTCTAGGAATACATCCAACCCTAGAAGCCTACAATGAGAGTACTAAACAAAGAAAATGTTTAGAAACTCTTCAGAAATTAAACAAGTTACAAATCTGTAACATTTGTTTTTATGAGAAGTATTACTTCTATAAACTGCAAAAAGAAGACCAGAAACCTTATCTGTCTATCTTTTATGCAAAATTGCCAAAACCATTTGCACATGTAGCTGAAAAAGACTACACTACAAAATTTTGGCAAAATAATCCAGAACATGGTACTTTAACCATGGATATTTTCCTAAACATTGATACTTTAGGAAGACGACATCGATTTGTACAAGACATGTTGGCAAATCATTGTGAAGCCCAAAAACTACAAAAGAAAAGTAGTAAGGCAAATAAACAAACATTATGTTGTTCAAACCTGAACAAAAATGTAGGAGCTTATGGTTGTAAAACCACCTCTCATAAGCAACGAAAATATCCTAAGAACTTTCAACAGAAAAAATTTAGGATACAAAAAAGTTCTACAACAAGGTATACTCCTAAAAAGAGATACTTTAGAAAAAGAACAAATTCTGGCCCGACCACATCTAGTAAAGGGTCAAATGCATACTGCCCAAAGGGGAAAACCCCAACCAAATACAAATGCTGGATATGCCAGAAAGAAGGACATTTCGCCAAAGATTGTCCAAATGATAAACAACAACGGCGGTACAGTACTTACTTGTTACTAGCCGAAGAAAATGGATTGGAAATCATCCATTATGATGACATCCAGTCAGAGGATGAGGTCTACGAACTTCATCTAGAAACTGAGTTTTCCTCCTCAGAAAACTCAGAAAATATGAGTGACTCTTCGGGCACAACTTTTGCCTAATATACGGTTATGCTTTTGCCATCCCGATATACATATGGAAGCCAGCGTGGTGATTTATATCCCACTCTTGTCATAAATTACTTTCTCTACTCCTGCATCATGCATTATAGAGAACTTAATTAACCTGATACTCTTACCACTCGAGAATTTTCTTGTATTACAGACAGGTAAAATGGATCCCCTCAGTAGCACCCTGACGGACCTAGCAGCAGAAATTGCCACACTCACGGTATTGCTCTCAACCCTACAGTCACTATTCGACAGTCTTTTAGTTCTTTCAGAACGAGGAGACATACATGAGAATTGTGCCCGTTACGGGTTAAGTGGAGAAGTCTTACAACTCAAGGTTAAAGAATTAACCGAAGAGTTAAAAGAACTCACTCAACGGCATGAAATGCCAAGCTCCTCCGGGACTTCTACCGGATCTCCATCGCGAGAAAAGGAAGCCACAACGTCAGCTAATCAGTAGACGAATGACTTTAGTGTTTTGATAAACACAGGTCGACCCGGGATTTCTACCGGTCATGCCAGGCATAAGAAGGAAATCACAACCCAATCTTCTCTGAAGATAGGGGAATTAGGGATTTCTACCTGCCAGTCTAGAGCTGGAAAGGAAACCTTAACGATTTCTTTGAAATCGGAATCAGGGACTTCTACCTGTCAGTCTAGAGCTGAAAAGGAAGTCTTAACGGATCCATCCCAGATGGAAACGGACTTGTCTAGTAATGAGAAATCATTCAAGACAAAATTGATTACCCCGTCTGAGTTTACAAGGTTGAAAAGCCTAAATAAACCAGATAAAACTAGTTTTAATGAGTTTGAGTTTTTAAAGAAATTTAAACCTTTAAAACTTTCGGACATTATGTCTGAGGAACCCTCGCTACGCCCTCAAAAGGTGGACAGCGTTCGTTCAAACATCGAATCCGATCATATTGTTCAATTCCAGAGATGGAATGAACAAATTGAGCAAGGGATGAATACTCCCTTCTTCACCACTGAGCCCAGCAACAGTTGGAATCAAGTGAAGCTGAGTCATGAAATAGACTCAAAATATGCATCCATGCTTTATGCATATGGATTCATAAAATAGATGGTACTTCACTCCACCGATTTATCAGTATTGGAGAAAATGCCAAAGGAAATTATGGAGTCTTGCAAAAGTTTCATCTCCATAATGAAGAGTAAAGGAATTCGACTTCATTTCATTTCCTGTATTGCTGAAATTGTTACTGACACTAAAATGTTTCCGAGCATTTCCGTCGTGACTATTGAAGGCATCAAAGAAGGTGACGCAAATATGGAATATGATCCCCGACATGTTCCAAAAGCCAAGCCTTGCCCAGAAGCAGTCTGGCCAACCAGGTGTATTCGCAGGCTCAAGAACCTGATACAGCTCGTACATCAATTGATTCAGAAAAAGAGAAGCTTCGTCTACAAGACCTTTGTCCCATTGACGATCGTCTCTAAAAGCTATAAAGAGACTCCGACTTCTGTCCAGACCAGTCTCGAAGCCACGCTGAAGAAACTCCTTGGAGGAAATATCCCCTTCAGCAAAGCAACAAAGGAAATCTTCTGCCAGATGGCCCAGAAGACTTTTCTGAAGGAGCACACCTGTAAATTGTTCACAGAAAGGCAGCTGTCCGAATGAGCAGTCAGCAGCCACGTTAGCAGACGAGTCAGCAGCCACGTCAACAGACTAGGCCCACGACGAAATCAAAGTCGGCAAAGGCGGCTCAAAAGTCCGCAAAGGCGGCTACAAAAGTCATCAATGACGGCTACATCAAGTCAACAAAGATGGCTAAAAAAGATTCCTGCACGTCATCATCATGATGTCACAAGCAGAAAAGACATTTCTACCCCTGCTTTCGGCGCCGAAAGGTAATAATGCAAGGGCACAAAAGACATGCCAAAAAGACAAAAGTTACCCTTTGTCTTTAAACACACACCTTTCAATCAAGGGTAAAGGTGGAAGAGCTGAAAAATTTTCAGCTATAAATACGATGCTCCTCCAGAGGTTGAGATTTTCAAATTCGGAGCCACTAAATTCGAACTTGGAGCAAATCAAAAATTGACGAGCATTCGCATCCGAAGAAGAAGGCGATTTTCGGTGATCTTTCTCCGGCAAGTTCCTCAAGCACGGTATGTGCTTAACAACCGTAATGGCTGAGTAGAAAAGAGGGAACCAACCGGTGCCACGGTCGGTAACTTTGGGAGCGATGTAGCTAAGTAGTTTTTTCTTTTCCCTTTTTAAGGGTATGTATTTAGTTATGTTTTTACTTATTTTAAACAATGTTTTTATGTTTTTATATTTTTCGCATGTTTGTAATATTGTGATTCGTACAGTATTTGTTATTACTGTTCATGTTCCGCATATATAAATATATGATCTCCACAGTAGTTTTTATTACTGTTCATACTCCGCATCTATATATATGATCTCCACAGTGTTTGTTTTTACTGTTCCAAAGTTATTGTTCAAAAGTACTGTTCATGGTTACTATTCATGTTTACTATTCACTAGGTCAAAAAGAAATAGTATCGAAATAGTGCCAAATAGGACAGACGCTAGAGACTTGGAATTATTCGGCTACGCTCCGAGGTAGAAAACGAAACGGAGCTGTGCTCTACCCTACTGAAGCAGCCATGGGGCCGCAACGGTTAATAAGAACGGCTAAGGGCCCTCTGGAGACTGTGAGGACCGCATCAACAGAATTGCCCACTTGGTGGTAAGCCGGCAGGAATAGGTCAAACCCTGAAGAAGTTCTAAGTAGCAACAGAAGTCATGTTGGGCCTATTAGATAGCTATGACATAGACACAAACGAGTACATAGCAGTGACATGTGGTAGGAAGCAGGAAAGTGGCCTAATGGTAAACTGATAGGACGGACGAAGTGTGACTTTAGGAATAGTATTGTGTGAGTCATTGTTGTTTTTCCGCTGCCCGTAGATGTCATCCACTGCCTGTAGCCAGAGACTAGCAGGTAGAAGTCCCTAGGATTTTAGTTCTGCTGCCCTCTTCCCTAGGTTGTCTTCCACTGTGTGTACAAGTCTATTAGAGACTTTTTGTCGATATCATGGCAATAGTGCTTTGGTATCAGTATTCCGTCATTGATGACTTTTGTAGCCGCCTTTGCGGACTTTTGAGCCGCCTTTGCTGACTTTGATTTCGTCGTGGGCCTCGTCTGCTGACGTGGCTGCTGACTGCTCATTCAGACAGCTGCCTTTCTGTGCACAATTTACAGGTGTGCTCCTTCGGAAAAGTCTTTTGGGCCAGCTGGCAGAAGCTTTCCTTTGTTGCTTTGCTGAAGGGGATATTTCCTCCAAGGAGTTTCTTCAGCGTGGCTTCAAGACTGGTCTGGATAGAAGTCGGAGTCTCTTTATAGCTTTTAGAGACGATCGTCAGTGGGACGGAGGTCTTGCAGACGAAGCTTCTCTTTTTCTGAATCAGCTGCTGTATGAGCTGTATCAGGTTCTTGAGCCCGTGGATACGCCTGATTGGCCAGACTACTTCTAGGCAAGGCTTGGATTTTGGAACATGTCGAGGATCATATTCCATATTTTCATGTCGGGGATCATATTCCATATTTGCGTCACCTTCTTTGATGCCTTCAATAGTCACGACGGAAATGCTCGAAAACATTTTAGTTTCAGTAACAATTTCAGCAATACAGAAAACGAAATGAAGTCGAATTCCTTTACTCTTTGTTATGGAGATGAAACTTTTGCAAGACTCCACAATTTCCTTTGGCATTTTCTCCAATACTGATAAATCGGTGGAGTGAAGTACCATCTGTTTTATGAATCCATATGCATAAAGCATGGATGCATATTTTGAGTCTTTTTCATGACTCGGCTTCACTTGATTCCAACTGTTGCTGGGCTCAGTGGTGAAGAAGGGAGCATTCATCCCTTGCTCAATTTGTTCATTCCATCTCTGGAATTGAACAGTATGATCGGATTCGATGTTTGAATGAACGTTGTCCACCTTTTGAGGGTGTAGCGAGGGTTCCTCAGACATAATGTCCGAAAGTTTTAAAGGTTTAAATTTCTTTAAAAACTCAAACTCATTAAAACTAGTTTTATCTGGTTTATTTAGGCTTTTCAACCTTGTAAACTCAGACGGGGTAATCAATTTTGTCTTGAATGATTTCTCATTACTAGACAAGTCCGTTTCCATCTGGGATGGATCCTTTAAGACTTCCTTTTCAGCTCTAGACTGACAGGTAGAAGTCCCTGATTCCGATTTCAAAGAAATCGTTAAGGTTTCCTTTCCAGCTCTAGATTGGCAGGTAGAAATCTCTGATTCCCCTATCTTCAAAGAAGATTGGGTTGTGATTTCCTTCTCATGCCTGGCATGACCGGTAGAAATCCCGGGTCGACCTGTGTTTATCAAAACACTAAAGTCATCCGTCTGCTGAGTAGTTGACGTTGTGGCTTCCTTTTCTCGCGATGGAGATCTGGTAGAAGTCCTGGAGGAGCTTGGCATTTCATGCCGTTGAGTGAGTTCTTTTAACTCTTCGGTTAATTCTTTAACCTTGTGTTGTAAGACTTCTCCACTTAACCCGTAACGGGCACAATTCTCATGAATGTCTCCTCGTTCTGAAAGAACTAAAAGACTGTCGAATAGTGACTGTAGGGTTGAGAGCAATACCGTGAGTGTGGCAATTACTGCTGCTAGGTCCGTTAGGGTGCTGCTGAGGGGATCCATTTTACCTATCAGTATCACAAGAAAATTCTCGAGTAAGAGTGTCAGGTAAATAGTTTTTATCTCCTTTAATGTGTTCAATAGTAAAAGAGAATTGAAAGAACCATTGCTGCCAACGGAGTAACCTATCGCGACAAAGTGAATCTTCTAAATTTTTTGTCATAAAGCTGACAAAATTTTTATGGTTAGTTCTTATCATAAATTCTTTGGGAGCGAGATAAATATAAAACTTTTTTATCCCATTCTTTACCGCTAAAATTTCTTTTTCATATGAATGATAGTTTGTGTCAGCAGATGAAAATGTTCCTGATGTATATTAGCATATTCTTCCAGAATCATTGATTTTGCATTTTAGGACTGCTGCCCAAGTGTGATCAGAGGCGTCAGTTTCTAAAATCAGATTTGCATCGGGATCAGGTAGAGTTAACACCGGGAGGTGTTTCATCATTTGTTTGATCCGACTTACATCAAGACTATCAGTGGGTGTCCATTCCCATTTGACGTCTTTCTTTAGTTTCTTTTGAAAGGGTTTCCTAATTTCTGCTAAATTCTTTATGAATTGTTCAGCATATGTTAGGCATCCTAAGAAACGTTGAAGTTGTTTTATATCTTCAATTTCATTCGGAAAAGCAGCTAGTTTTTCCAAAATATGATTTTGAAGAATGATTTCTCCTTTTGAGATGTTTAGACCTAAGAAATCTATCTTGGTTTTAAACAACTCTGATTTCTTTTTGCTGAGTGCTATCCCAGTAGTTTTTAAGGCATTTAAGACCTTAAGTAATTGCTCTTTATGCTGATCCTTGGTTTCTGATAAGACTAGGAAGTCATCAACATAAACTAAGCAAAATTTAAAGAATGGTTTGAGGATATCATCCATTCTTCTTTGAAATATGTTGGGTGCTTGTTTTAACCCAAAGGGCATTACAAGCCACTCATAATGTCCTGAAGGACAACTGAAAGCAATAAGAGGAATAACTCTTTCGGTTAGACGAATTTGCCAAAACCCAGATTTGCAATCAAATTTTGAAAACCATTGTTTTCCTCTTATGGCAGCTATTAATCTTTCTTTGTTAGGAAGATAGTAGTCATCCATTTTTGTGGCTTCATTAACCTTTTTATAGTTTATGACCATTCGAGCTTTTCCTCGTTTTATCTCTGCATGATTCCGTACCAGGAAAGCAGGAGATGTATGTGGAGAATGACTTGCGTGGATTAATCCTTGAGCTAGCAAATCATTTATTTGTGTTGAGAATTCTTCAACATCAGAAGGAGTGTAAACCATAGGTTTTTCTTGGATTTCTTTTTCAGGATCAAGAAGTTCGAGGTCGGCATATGGTTTTTGTTTATGCCACCATTCTAAGGGTTTCTCAGAACAAGTGGATTCTAGAAGTTGCTGAAGTTCAGATTCACAGGACTCAGCGAGGAGTAGAGTTTCTAAGGGAGGAATCTCATCACCACGCTTGCTGCGTTTTTTGAAGACCTGATGGAGGACAGCTCCATTGCCAGAAATGGCATAGGCTTCAGTGGGTTTTACTGCGTAGACAAAGACAGCAGTATTATCTATTTCACGTCGAGTGCGACATCGAAGTTTATAGTAGGCTGGTGTTTGCTCTACAGGGGCATGAAACATGAGCCATTCATTACCTAGGACTAAATCTGGTCCTGAGTTTATGTTTGATCCTAAACTAATGAGTTTTGGAATCATAAACTTTTCACCTCCAATGTCGAGATGAATGTTGCGGGCTTCGGCAGGAACAGAGAGAGTTTCTCTGGAGCCAACTGTTACTTGAAGGGGTACTTCAAGTGGTTTCCATAGATCCGTGGGAAGTAGATTTTGTCTAGCTAGACAACATGAACTTCCTGTATCTACGAGAGCGTGTATATGGAATTTGATATATCCAGGTAGTTTAAGCATGACCGTGATATAAGAATTTCCAGATGCAACATGCTCTGCGTTTATGCGGATACTCATTCAGAGAAGGAGCCTGAAGAGTCTGACATGTTCTCTGAGTTTTCCGAGGAGGAGGACTCAGTTTCGAGATGAAGTTCATACACTTCATCTTTTGACTGGTTGTCATCGTAATGGATGAGTTCCAATCAATTTTCTTCTGCTAGTAACATGTATGTATTGTACCGCCGTTGTTGTTTATCATTTGGACAATCTCTGGCGAAATGTCCTTCTTTCTGGCATATCCAACATTTGCATTTGCTGGGGGTTTTCCCCTTTGGGCAATATGCATTTGACCCTTTACTGGATGTGGTGGGGCCCGAATTTGTTCTTTTCTTAAAATATCTCTTTTTAGGAGTATACCTTGTTGAAGAACTTTTTTGTATCCTAAATTTTTTCTGTTGAAATTTCTTAGGATATTTTCGTTGCTTATGAGAGGTGGTTTTACAACCATAAGCTCCTACATTTTTGTTCTGGTTTGAACAACATAATGTTTTTTTTATTTGCCTTACTACTTTTTTTTTGTAGTTTTTGGGCTTCACAAAGATTTGCCATCATGTCTTGTACAAATCGATGTCTTCTTCCTAAAGTATCAATGTTTAGGAAAGTATCCATGGTTAAAGTACCAAGTTCTGGATTGTTTTGCCAATATTTTGTAATGTAGTCTTTTTCAGCTACATGTACAAATGGTTCTGGCAATTTTGCATAAAAGATAGACAGATAAGGTTTTTGGTCTTCTTTTTGCAGTTTATAGAAGTAACTTGCAAACTCGCAGTAATACTTCTCATAAAAACAAATGTTACAGATTTGTAACTTGTTTAATTTCTGAAGAGTTTCTAAACGTTTTCTTTGTTTAGTACTCTCATTGTAGGCTTCTAGGGTTGGATGTATTTCTAGAAATTCCTTTGATATCTTAGCCACTAATCCTTTCAAGATATTGGCTATTGATATTGAGGTATTAGCTCGTTTTTGGTCTTCGGGAAGGTTGTCCCACCAATGAGCTACATTACCCTGTAAAGCATGGGTAAAGAAATTAAATGCTGATTCTTGGTTCCAAGATTCATGCATATTTGCAGCATTGCTCATGCTTCTTTCCCAATCTTTAAAGACTTTTTCTCCATCCTTGGGGCAATCCAAGTTGAGGTAAAATCCAAAAGGGTTTATGCTATCTATGGTTTGGTGTCCCTTAGTAGCATTTGAAGGATCGACATTTGTGTATTTTGTCGAATACCTTTGTCCTCCCAGAGATATTTTGGAGTGGGAGAAACTTTCTCGTTCTTGCGGATGAACCGCAGTACGGTTTCGGAAGTTATCTTGAAAGCTATCTTCCATGTGGGTGTCTCTTACCCTTGAAGTTTCTGCTTCAAAATGGTCGCTACCACAAAGCATTCAAAATCTTTTACCAAGATCATTTGCCTTTTTGTCTTTAGCAGAGTAGTCTATTTTCTTGGTATTTTCTTTTCCAACTTCATCAGATTCCCAGGCTTCTGGTTCACTGTCGTGTTGCTCTTGTTGTTTACTAGAGGAAGGTTTTTCCTCTTGAACATAATAAATCGGTTGGCGACCGAAAGTATTATATTCTGCGTAAACTTCATCATCGGTGGAGGATGATGCTTTTGAAGCGATCCTAAAAGCAGTTGGTGTTGGGTCCTTCTTTCTTCTAGGTGTTATGCAGGGTGTTGCAAAGTACACTAGGTTTTTAAGCCATCCGGTGATGTCAGGAAGGCCTAATGGTAGTGGAGTTTCCATAGCCATTAAATAGAAAAACTCATTCATTTTTACAAAGCTAGGAGGTTTTGCTTTTGTTTGATTTTTTCGATCTTGTATCTAAATCTATGGATGCGATTCGTATACCTTTCCCAATGGAAATTGTACATTTCCATGGCGAAGATAGTATCATCTTCTGGTTGAAGCAAGTTTCTTAGTAAGAGAGTGAAGGCTAAACCCTCTCTCTTTCCTTGCAAACGATCTAAAAGTTTTTGCCTATAGATCATTTATTTCGGGATGCTGTCCAAGCTTGTTCAGCATCGTCCTTTGTCCGGAATTTTTTGTGAGAATTTCCGGGAAATCCTATGACTTGAGCTTGGGCTTCTTCCCAGCTGTCATTTATTCCTGTTTCTCTTCCTATGAAGACAACATACCAGTATTTTGTTTTTTGTGGTTTTTCGTATGTACTTGTTGAAGCGGTGTCTATAGGTTGAGATACAGTTTCTTCGTGGTTCATTATGTAGATTTCTCTTTGCAAAATGATTACCAAATCTTCTAAGAATTGCTGAGATAGCATATTCTTGAAGTTCAAGTTGTTCAATCCTGATTTGGTGTTTTAGGTCTTTGATCACTTGTTTTAATCCTACGGGACCGAGTCCTAAGAATCGTCCATCTCGGATTATTCTTCTTCCTTCATTGTTATATTCTACAACTAAAGGAATTTCTTCGAGTTCTCTGAGTTTGGCTTGAACTTGTGAGAGTCGATCTTTTAACTGTCGAATCCAGACCCTCTGGAATTCGATTTGATTATCATACCTTCTGGTCATGATATATTCTCGCAGTCGCGAATAATTTATAAGTTTTATCTCTGGATTAGACCTATTTCGTTCCATAATGGACTTTTGGTTTTGTACATTTGTTCCTTGCAAATGTTACATGGGATGTGACCGGTATGGGTCGTAACTGTTTGGGAGTATGTATACCTAAACAGAAAGAATCAAAGTTAAGCTTTGACTTCTTTGACACATACAAAACCAAATCTAATACTCGGCTCTGATACCATTAAAATGACGACACGAGTCTTTAGCAGACTCTGACAGCGGAATACTGATACCAAAGCACTATTGCTATGATATCGACACAAAGTCTCTAATAGATTTGTACACACAGTGGAAGACAACCTAGGGAAGAGGGCAGCGGAACTAAAATCCTAGGGACTTCTACCTGCCAGTCTCTGGCTACAGGCCGTGGATGACATCTACAGGCAGCGGAAAAACAACAATGACTCACACAATACTATTCCTAAAGTCACACTTCGTCCGTCCTATCAGTTTACCATTAGGCCACTTTCCTGCTTCCTACCACATGTCACTGCTATGTACTCGTTTGTGTCTATGTCATAGCTATCTAATAGGCCCAACATGACTTCTGCTGCTACTTAGAACTTCTTCGGGGTTTGACCCTATTCCTGCCGGCTTACCACCAAGTGGGCAATTCCGTCGATGCAGTCCTCACGGTCTCCAGATGGCCGTTAGCAGTTCCTATTAACCGTTGCGGCTCCATGGTTGCTTCAGTAGGGTAGAGCACAGCTCCGTTTCGTTTTCTACCTCGGACCGTAGTCGAATAATTCCAAGTCTCTAGCGTCTGTCCTATTTGGCACTATTTCGATACTATTTCTTTTTGACGAGTGAACAGTAAACATGAATAGTAATCATGAATAGTAACCTTGAATAGTAAAAATGAACAGTACTTTTGAATAGTAACTTTGGAATGGTAAAAACAAACACTGTGGAGATCATATATATAGATGCAGAATATGAACAGTAATAACAACTACTGTGGAGATCATATAATTATATATGCGGAACATGAGCAGTAATAACAAATACTGTACGAATCACAATATTACAAACATGCGGAAAATATAAAAACATAAAAACATTGTTCAAAACAAGTAAAAACATAACTAAATACATACCCTTAAAAAAGGGAAAAGAAAAAACTACTTAGCTACATAGCTCCAGAAGTTACCAACCGTGGCACCGGTCAGTTCCCTCTTTTCTACTCAGCCATTACGGCTGTTAAGCACATACCGTGCTTGAGGAACTTGCCGGAGAAAGATCGCCGGAAATCGCCTTCTTCTTTGGATGCGAATGCTCGTCAATTTTTGAGTTGCTTCAAGTTCGAATTTAGTGGCGCTGAATTCGAATTGCTCAAACTTCGAATATGCCAACCTCTGGAGGAGCATCGTATTTATAGCTGAAGATTTTTCAGCTCTTCCACCTTTACCCTTGATTGAAAGGTGTGTGTTTAAAGACAAAGGGTAACTTTTGTCTTTTTGGCATGTCTTTTGTGCCCTTGCATTATTACCTTTCGGTGCCGAAAGCAGGGGTAGAAATGTCTTTTCTGCTTGTGACATCATGATGATGATGTGTAGGAATCTTTTTTAGCCATCTTTGTTGACTTGATGTAGCCGTCATTGATGACTTTTGTAGCCGCCTTTGCAGACTTTTGTAGCCGCCTTTGCTGACTTTGATTTCGTCGTGGGCCTAGTCTGTTGACGTGGCTGCTGACTCGTCTACTGACATGGCTGCTGACTGCTCATGCAGACAGCTGCTTTTCTGTGCACAATTTACAGGTGTGCTCCTTGGGAAAAGTCTTCTGGGACATCTGGCAGAAGCTTTCCTTTGTTGCTTTGCTGAAGGGGATATTTCCTCCAAGGAGTTTCTTCAGCGTGGCTTCGAGACTGGTCTGGAAAGAAGTCGAAGTCTCTTTATAGCTTTTAGAGATGATCGTCAGTGGGACGGAGGTCTTGTAGATGAAGCTTCTCTTTTTTTGAACCAGCTGCATCATGAGCTATATCAGGTTCTTGAGCCCACGGATACGCCTGGTTGGCCAGACTGCTTTTGGACAAGGCTTGGCTTTTGGAATATGTCGGGGATCATATTCCATATTTACGTCACCTTCTTTGATGCCTTCAATAGTCACGACGGAAATGCTCGGAAACATTTTAGTGTCAGTAACAATTTCAGCAATACAGGAAACGAAATGAAGTCGAATTCCTTTACTCTTCGTTATGGAGATGAAACTTTTGCAAGCCTCCATAATTTCCTTTGGCATTTTCTCCAATACTGTTAAGTCGGTGAAGGGCAATACCATCTGTTTTATGAATCCATATGCATAAAGCATGGATGCATATTTTGAGTCTATTTCATGACTTAGCTTCACTTGATTCCAACTGTTGTTGGGCTCAGTGGTGAAGAAGGGAGTGTTCATCCCTTGCTCAATTTGTTCATTCCATCTCTGGAATTGAACAGTATGATCGGATTCGATCTTCGAACGAACGCTGTCCACCTTTTGAGGGCGTAGCGAGGGTTCCTCAAACATAATGTCCAAAAGTTTTAAAGGTTAAATTTCTTTAAAAACTCAAACTCATTAAAACTAGTTTTATCTGGTTTATTTAGGCTTTTCAACCTTGTAAACTCAGACGGGGTAACCAATTTTGTCTTGAATGATTTCTCATTACTAGACAAGTCCGTTTCCATCTGGGATGGATCCGTTAAGACTTCCTTTTCAGCTCTAGACTAACAGGTAGAAGAGCCTGATTCCGATTTCAAAGAAATTGTTAAGGTTTCCTTTCCAGCACTAGACTGGCAGGTAGAAATCCCTGATTCCCCTATCTTCAGAGAATATTGGGTTGTGATTTCCTTCTCATGCCTAGCATGACCGGTAGAAATCCAGGGTCGACCTGTGTTTATCAAAACACTAAAGTCATCCGTCTGCTGAGTAGTTGACGTTGTGGCTTCCTTTTCTCGTGATGGAGATCCGGTAGAAGTCCCGGAGAGCTTGGCATTTCATTCCGTTGAGTGAGTTCTTTTAACTCTTCTCCACTTAACCCGTAACGGGCACAATTCTCATGTATGTCTCCTCGTTCTAAAAGAACTAAAAGACTGTCGAATAGTGACTGTAGGGTTGAGAGCAATACCGTGAGTGTGGCAATTGCTGCTGCTAGGTCCGTCAGGGTGCTGCTGAGGGGATCCATTTTACCTATTTGTAACACAAGAAAATTCTCAAGTAAGAGTGTCAGGTAAATAGTTTTTTTCTCCTTTAATGTGTTCAACAGTAAAAGAGAATTGAAAGAACCATTGCTGCCAATGGAGTAACCTTCCGCGACAAAGTGAATCTTCTAAATTTCTAGTCATAAAACCGACAAAATTTTTACAGTCAGTTCTTACCAGAAATTCTTTGGGAGCGAGATAAATATAAAACTTTTTTATCCCATTCTTTACTGCTAAAATTTCTTTTTCATACGAATGATAGTTTGTTTCAGCAGATGAAAATATTCCTGATGTATATTTGCATATTCTTCCAGAATCATTGATTTTGCATTTTAGGACTGCTGCCCAAGTAAATCAGATTTGCATCGGGATCAGGTAGAGTTAACACCGGGAGGTGTTTCATCATTTGTTTGATCCGACTTACTTCAAGACTATCAGTGGGTGTCCATTCCCATTTGACGTCTTTCTTTAGTTTCTTTTGAAAGGGTTTCCTAATTTCAGCTAAATTCTTTATGAATTGTTCAGCATATGTTAGGCATCCTAAGAAACGTTGAAGTTGTTTTATATCTTCAATTTCATTTGGAAAAGCAGCTAGTTTTTCCAGAATATGATTTTGAAGAATGATTTCTCCTTTTGAGATGTTTAGACCTCAGAAATCTATCTTGGTTTTAAACAACTCTAATTTCGTTTTGCTGAGTGCTATCCCAGCAGTTTTTAAGGCATTTAAGACCTTAAGTAATTGCTCTTTATGTTGATCCTTGGTTTCTGAAAAGACTAGGATGTCATCAACATAGACTAAGCAAAATTTAAAGAATGGTTTGAGGATATCATCCATTCTTCTTTGAAATATGTTGGGTGCTTGTTTTAACCCAAAGGGCATTACAAGCCACTCATAATGTCCTGAAGGACAACTGAAAGCAGTAAGGGGAATCGCTCTTTCTGTTAGACGAATTTGCCAAAACCCAGATTTGCAATCAAATTTTGAAAACCATTGCTTTCCTCTTATGGCAGCTATTAATCTTTCTATTTTAGGAAGATAGTAGCCATCCATTTTTGTGGCTTCATTAACCTTTTTATTGTTAATGACCATTCGAGCTTTTCCTCGTTTTATCTCTGCATGATTCCGTACCAGGAAAGCATGAGATGTATGTGGAGAATGACTTGCGTGGATTAAACCTTGAGCTAGCAAGTCATTTATCTGTGTTGAGAATTCTTCAACATCAGAAGGAGTGTAAACCATAGGTTTTTCTCGGATTTCTTTTTCAAGATCAAGAAGTTCGAGGTCGGCATATGGTTTTTGTTTATGCCACCATTCTAAGGGTTTCTCAGAACAAGTGGATTCTAGAAGTTGCTGAGCTTCAGATTCCCAGGACTCAGCGAGGAGCAGAGTTTCTAAGGGAGGAATCTCCTCATCACCACGCTTGCTGCGTTTTTTGAAGACCTGATGGAGGACAGCTCCATTGCTAGAAATGGCATAGGCTTCAGTGGGTTTTACTGCGTAGACAAATACAGCAATATTATCGATTTCACGTCGAGTGCGACATCGAAGTTTATAGTAGGATGGTGTTTTCTCTAAGGGGCATGAAACATGAGCCATTCATTTCCTAGGACTAAATCGGGTCCTGTATTTATGTTTGATCCTAAACTAATTAGTTTTGGAATCATAAACTTTTCACCTCCAATGTCGAGATGAATATTGCGAGCTTCAGTAGGAAGAGAGATGGTTCCGCCAGAGCCAACTATTACTTGAAGGGGTGCTTCAAGTGGTTTCCATAGATCCGTGGGAAGTAGATTTTGTCTAGCTAGACCATATGAACTTCCTACATCTACAAGAGCATGTATATGGAATTTGATATATCCGGGTAGTTTAAGCATGACCGTGATATAAGAATTTCCAGATGCTACATGCTCTGTGTTTATGCAGATACTCATTCAGAAAAGGAGCCTGAAGAGTCCGACATGTTCTCTGAGTTTTCCGAGGAGGAGGACTCAGTTTCGAGATGAAGTTCATACACTTCATCTTCTAACTGGATGTCATCGTAATGGATGAGGTCCAATCCATTTTCTTCGGCTAGTCACATGTATGTACTGTACCGCCGTTGTTGTTTATCATTTGGACAATCTTTGGCGAAATGTCCTTCTCTCTGGCATATCCAGCATTTGCATTTGCTTGGGGTTTTACCCTTTGGGTAGTATGCATTTGACCCTTTACTGGATGTGGTCGGGCCAAAATTTGTTCTATTTCTAAAGTATCTCTTTTTAGTAGTATACCTTGTTGTAGAACTTTTTTGTATCCTAAATTTTTTCTGTTGAAATTTCTGAGGATATTTTCATTGCTTAGGAGAGGTGGTTTTACAACCATAAGCTCCTACATTTTTGTTCAGGTTTGAACAACATAATGTTTGTTTATTTGCCTTACTACTTTTCTTTTGTAGTTTTTGGGCATCACAAAGATTTGCCAACATGTCTTGTACAAATCGATGTCTTCTTCCTAAAGTATCAATGTTTAGGAAAATATCCATGGTTAAAGTACCAAGTTCTGGATTGTTTTGCCAATATTTTGTAATGTAGTCTTTTTCAGCTACATGTGCAAATGGTTCTGGCAATTTTGCATAAAAGATAGACAAATAAGGTTTCTGGTCTTCTTTTTGCAGTTTATAGAAGTAACTTGCAAACTCGCAGTAATACTTCTCATAAAAACAAATGTTACAGATTTGTAACTTGTTTAATTTCTGAAGAGTTTCTAAACATTTTCTTTGTTTAGTACTCTCATTGTAGGCTTCTAGGGTTGGATGTACTCCTAGAAATTCCTTTGATATCTTAGCCCCTAATCCTTTCAAGATATTGGCTATTGATATTGAGGTATTAGCTCGTTTTTGGTCTTCGGGAAGGTTGTCCCACCAATGAGCTACATTACCCTGTAAAGCATGGGTAAAGAAATTAAATGTTGATTCTTAGTTCCAAGATTCATGCATATTTGCAGCATTGCTCATGCTTCTTTCCCAATCTTTAAGGACTTTTTCTCCATCCTTGGGGCAATCCAAGTTGAGGTAAAATCCAAAAGGGTTTATGCTATCTATGGTTTGGTGTCCCTTAGTAGCATTTGAAGGATCGACATTTGTGTATTTTGTCGAAAACCTTTGTCCTCCCAGAGATATTTTGGAGTGGGAGAAATTTTCTCGTTCTTGCGGATGAACCGCTGTACGGTTTCGGAAGTTATCTTGAAGGTTATCTTCCATGTGGGTATCTCTTACCCTTGAAGTTTCTGCTTCAAAATGGTCGCTAGCACAAAGCATTCGAAACCTTTTACCAAGATCATCTGCCTTTTTGTCTTTAGCAGAGTAATCTGTTTTCTTGGTATTTTCTTCTGCAACTTCATCAGATTCCCAGGCTTCTGGTTCACTGTCTTGTTGCTCTTGTTGTTTACTAGAGGAAGGTTTTTCCTCTTGAACATAATAAATCGGTTGGCTACCGAAGGTATTATATTCTGCGTAAACTTCATCATCGGTGGAGGATGATGCTTTTGAAGAAATCCTAAAACCAGGTGGTGCTGGATCCTTTTTTCTTCTAGGTGCTATGCAAGGTGTTGCAAAGTATACAAGGTTTTTAAGCCATCCGGTGATGTCAGGATGGCCTAATGGTAATGGAGTTTCCATATCCATTAAATAGAAAAACTCATTCATTTTTACAAAGCTAGGAGGTTTAGCTTTTGTTTGATTTTGTTGATCTTACATCGAAATCGATGCATGCGATTCGTATACCTTTCCCAATGGAAATTGTACATTTCCCTGGCAAAGATAGTATCATCTTCTGGTTGAAGCATGTTTCTTAGCAAGAGAGTGAAGGCTAGACCTTCTCTCTTTGGTTGCAAACGATCTAAAAGTTTTTGCCGATAGATCATCTATTTCGGGATGCTGTCCAGGCTTGTTCAGCATCGTCCTTTGTCCGGAATTTTCTGTGAGAATTTTTGGGAAATCCTATGACTTGAGCTTGGGCTTCTTCCCAGCTGTCATATATTCCTGTTTCTCTTCCTATGAAGACAACAGACTATTTCCATGGTCAATCTTTTCTAGAATATTTTCTAGGATGTTTTGACACTTTATTATTTCTCTATGTTTATGTTCATCATAGAGGAAATCTATTTTCTGTTGGAGGTTTTCAACAGTTTTTTCTAACCTATTAAGGGTCGTACCATAAGACTCTAAGGTTTGATTGGAATTGGTGACGATGTCACTATTTCCTATAGGTGGACCTAAGGCTTTGTATGGGTTATGTGCCATCATCTATGTGAAGAGGAACATAAGCATTGGGCCTTGGATTTCCTATTCCTTCGAAACGGGAACTGTTAAGGTTCTACTTGTTGAGGTAGAGGTTCTGTCCTGTTCGATGGAAAAGCTGGGTCTAGTGTTTGTGATCACTAGTTTTCCTTCTATCTCCTTTATGGTTTTTCGAGAGAGTGGAAGGTGTCTGGGTGCCAAAGGTTGGACTACCCATTCTGTTGGCCATGTTAACTCTCTAGGGTCGAGTTCTTCTATGGTCAAGTTTTCAGAATAACCAATGTTTTTGGCTAATTCTGTGAGTTTCTTTGAATCTTTAACTGGAACCTTTCCAGTATTGATTCCTCGGGCTACTATGCATACAAGTATGCGCATAACTCGTCTTCCTGGTTGAATTCCATTTTTCGACCAGTTATCTGTATAGATTTTTAGGGACAAGGTATCTTGAATGTGCTTGTCTTCTAAATCTATTTGTAGATTGGGCCATGTTGTAAAGGATACTGGGCCTAATCCTAAGTTTGCTCTAACTCCTCCGAGTCAGGCTTTTTCAAAATTATTCTTCACAGAGTTATCTACTATAGCTGCTATGAAGGGTAAATTCTGATTGATTCGTATTAAGGGGTCTAATCCTATACGAACTAGTCCATAATGGACATATTTGAATCTTTTTAGCTTAGCTAAGTCAGATTCGCTTAATAATCTGTAGCAGAAAGTACCTGAGTCGGTATCTTGTATTTCTACAGATAGTTCCTTCTGGAAGATGAAGGATTTCTTTTGGAATTCAATCCAATCTTTGTTGTAGACTTCAGTTATCCGAGGGATACTTATTGTCCACTTTTGTCCATCCTGCATGAGATTTGGATGTTCATCGTATTCTCCCTGTGTTTCATGATGTATATGAACACTGTTTTGGAGAGAAGTACATTCTATTCCTATTTGTTCAGACATTTAGGAATTTTAGATGAGTTGAGGTCTCTTCTAATTTTTGGAACAGGAGTTCAAGCAATCGTTCCAATTGATACAAAGTGATGAAAGGAGTGATGTGTTGTATAACGAGTTCTCTCAATTCCTCATTTTGAGTTAAGGTGTAGATGTCTCGTATAAGACGATCTCTATCTGTTCCTTGATGAGTTTTTACAGAAGATATTTTGCAAATTACTTCTTGTAACTCCTTTTTACCTAGTTTGTTATTAACCATTCTTATTTTTGCTTCTCGGATAGGTTCTAAGATCCTAGAAGGATTTATTTCTTGATCCACATAGCTTTGTAGATCTGTAAGGAAACGTACTGTTTCTTTAGTGTTTCCTGTTTTAAGTACCTCAAGATGGGCAATAATTCTTCTCTTGAGTTTTTGTACGTGTTCATTAACGTCACTTTCTATTCCTACGCATAGGTAAGCAACGCTTTCTGGGGTGTATTTTTCCCAGCATCTTTTCATAAAGAAGCTGTGATGCATATCACCTACTAAATCCATTATATTATTTAATATTGGATTATTCTTGTGATGCCATCCATGTGGATAGCCTATTATTGGACAAACATTTGTGTGTCCAGTTTTAAACATGGTGTCGTAAGAAGGACCGTTGAGTTCCTTTTGACCTACCAGTTGGGGTCTTTGGTACATTAGTACATTTGTTCCTTACAAATGTTACTTGGGATGTGACCGGTATGGGTTGTAACTGTTTGGGAGTATGTATACCTAAACAGAAAGAATCAAAGTTAAGCTTTGACTTCTTTGACACATACAAAACCAAGTCTAATACTCGGCTCTGATACCATTTTTAAGACGACACGAGTCTCTAGCAGACTCTGACCGCGGAATACTGATACCAAAGCACTATTGCTATGATATCGACACAAAGTCTCTAATAGACTTGTACACAGCGGACGACAACCTAGGGAAGAGGGCAGCGGAACTAAACTCATAGGGACTTCTACCTGCCAGTCTCGAGCTACAGGCAGAGGATGACATCTACGGGCAGCGGAAAAATAACAATGACTCACACAATACTATTCCTAAAGTCACACTTCGTCCGTCCTATCAGTTTACCATTAGGCCACTTTCCTGCTTCCTACCACATGTCATTGCTATGTGCTCGTTTGTGTCTATGTCATAGCTATCTAATAGGCCCAACATGACTTCTGCTGCTACTTAGAACTTCTTCGGGGTTTGACCCTATTCCTGTCGGCTTACCACCAAGTGGGCAATTCTATCGATGCGGTCCTCACGGTCTTCAGAGGGCCCTTAACCGTTGCGACTCCATGGCTGCTTCAGCAGGGTAGAGCACAGCTCCGTTTCGTTTTCTACCTCGGAGCGTAGCCGAATAATTCCAAGTCTCTAGCTTCTGTCCTATGTAGCACTATTTCGATACTATTTCTTTTTGACGAGTGAACAGTAAATATGAATAGTAATCATGAATAGTAACTATGAATAGTAAAAATGAACAGTAACTTTGGAACAGTAAAAACAAACACTGTGGAGATCATATATATAGATGCGGAATATGAACACTAATAACAACTACTGTACGAATCACAATATTACAAACATGCGTAAATATAAAAAACATTGTTCTAAACAGAAAAAACATAACTAAATACATAAACGTAAAAAAAAAAAAAAAAGAGTTTAAAAATCCCTAAAAATTAAAAACAATTTTTGGAATTATCTCTCTCTATATTTTTGAATTGTGCATTTCATTTTAGATGTATACTTTTTTGTTAAATAAAAACTTGAATTTTCACTTTTGCTTCATCTCGTAAATAATAAAAAGAAATAAAATAAAAATAGATCACAACAAACTGAAAATTTTAGAGTTTATATATGGAAAGAATTAAAAGCAATAAACAAATGTAAGTAAAGAAAATCTATTCACACATCACAAATGAACACAAAATTTTTGTTATCCAAGTTTGGGAAATTCCACAAGTTCAACCCTTATAGCTCAAAATTTTATACGAAAGAGATTTTTCTACACATGTTTTAAAAAATGGATATGCATGCTTGAAACATGTTAAAGATCTAAATGATATATGGATCCAAACCTTTTAAAGAGAATAACATTAAATTCTCAAGTGAACGTGCGGTGGGATATTTACCCGAGTCAAACAAGCCGTTATTTTGCCTATTTACAAAAAGCTGACCTAACGACTAGAGTTGATTGTAAAGTTATTTATCATGCGTGATAGGCTATATTTTTAGAATTAATGACTTATGGATTGGGAGTCAACACTCAGTTAAAAATCCCCCGCCTACCCCTTTTCCCGACGATTGCAGAACCTGATATATAAAAACTAAAAAGATTTTAAAATCCTAAAAAATTACAAACACTTTTTGGAATTATTTCTCTCTACATTTGTGCATTGTGCATTTCCATTTTTTATGTATACATTTTTCTTAAGTCAAAACTTTAGTTTTCTCTTTCCCATCATCTTGTAAACAAAGAAAAGAGATCAAAGGCAACTTGATCTCAAAAAAATGAAAATTTTATAGTTTATGGATGGAAAGAATTTAAAGTAATGAACAAATGTATGAAAAGAAAATTTATTCACACCCAGAAATGAACACAAAAGTTTTGTTATCCAAGTTTGGGTAATTCCACTAATCAAACCCTAATAGTTCGAGATTTTATAAGAAAGAGATTTTTATACACATGTTTTAAAAAATAGATATGCATACTTGAAACATGTTAAAGATGCAAATGACCTATGGATCCAAACCTTTTATAGAGAATAAAAATTAATTCCCAAGTGAACGTGCGGTGGGATATTTACCCCAGTCAAACAAGCCATTATTTTTCCCATTTACAAAAAACTGAGCTAACGATCATAGATGATTGTAGAGTGATTTATCATGCATAATGGGCTATATTTTTGTAAGGAATAACTTATGGATTTGGAGTCAACACTCAATTAAAAATCCCCCGCCTCCCCCTTTTCCCGACGAATGCAGAACCAGATTTATAAAATCTAAAAAGAGTTTAAAATCCCTAAAAATTACTGAATTTTTTTTGAATTATCTCTCGCTACAATTTTTTAGTGTGTATTTCCATTTTAGATGTATACTTTTTTCTTAAATCAAAACTTGAGTTTTCACTTTCCCTTCATCTCGTAAACAAAAAAAAAGAGATAAAAGGCAAATAGATCACAACAAAATTAAATGTTTAGAGTTTATGTATGGAAAGAATTTAAAGCAATAAACATATGTAAGTAAAGAAAATTTATTCACACACCACAAAAGAACACAAAAGTTTTGTTATCCAAGTTTTGGAATTCTACTAGTTCAACCCTAATAGCTCGGAATTTTATAAGGAAGAGATTTTTCTATATATGTTTTAAAAAAAGTATGCATGCTTGAAACATGTTAAATATTCAAATGACCAATGGATCCAAACCTTTTAAAGAGAATAACATTAAATTCTGAAGTGAACGTGCGGTGGGATATTTACCTGAGTCAAACGAGCCATTATTTTTCCCATTTACAAAAAGCTGAACTAAGGACTATAGATGATTGTAAAGTGATTTATCATGCATAACGGGCTGTATTTTTGTAAGGAATGACTTATGGATTGGTAGTCAACCCTCAGTTAAAAATCCCCCGCCTCTCCCTTTTCCATACGATTGCAGAACCTGATATATAAATTCTAAAAAGAGTTTTAAATCCCTAAAAATTAAAATCACTTTTTGGAATTGTCTCTCTCAACATTTTTGCATTGTGCATTTCCAGTTTAGATGTATACTTTTTTCTTAAATAAAAACTTGAGCTTTAACTTTCCCTTCATCTCGTAAACAAAAAAAGAGAGATAAAAGGCAAATAGATCACAACAAGTTGAAAATTTTAGAGTTTATGTATGGAAAGAATTTAAAGCAATATCCATTTAAAGCAGTAAAGAAAATTTATTCACACCCTACAAATTAACACAAAATTTCTGTTATCCAAGTTTGGGAAATACCACAAGTACAATCCTAATAGCCCAGAATTTTATAAGAAAGAGATTTTTCTACACATGTTTTAAAAACTGGATATGAATGCTTGAAACATGTTAAATATGCAAATGACCTATGGATCCAAACCTTTTAAAGAGAATAACATTAAATTCTCAAGTGAACGTGCAGTGGGATATTTACTCGATTCAAACAAGCCATTATTTTGCCCATTTACAAAAAGCTGACCTAACGATCATTGATGATTGTAAAGTAATTTATCATGCGTAATGGGATATATTTTTTTAAGGAATGACTTATGGATTGGGTGTCAACACTCAGTTAAAAATTCCCTCCTCCCTTTTTCCCGATGATTGTAGATCCTGATACATAAAAAAATAAAAAGAGTTTAAAATCCCTAAAAATTGCAAACACTATTTGGAATTATCTCCCTCTATATTTGTGCATTGTGCATTTCCATTTTAGATGCATAATTGTTTCTTAAATAAAAACATGAGTTTTCACTTTCCCTTCATCTCGTAAAAAAAAAAAAAGTAGATAAAAGGAAAATAGATCGCAACAAAATGAAAATGTTAGAGTTTATCTATGGAAAGAATTTAAAGGAACAAACAAATTAAGTAATGAAAATTTATTCACACACCACAAATGAACACAAAACGTTTGTTATCCGAGTTTGGGAAATTCCACTAGTTCAACCCTAATAGCTTGGAATTTTATAAGAAAGAGATTTTTCTACTCATGTTTTAAAAAATGGATATGCTTGAAACATGTTAAAGATGGGAAAGACCTATGGATCAAAACACTTTAAAGAGAATAATGTTAAATTCTAAAGTTAATGTGAGGTGGGATATTTATCCGAGTCAAATAATCCATTATTTTGCCTATTTACAAAAAGTTGACCTAACGATCATAGATGACTGTAAAGTGATTTATCATGCGTAACGGGCTATATTTTTGTAATGAATGACTTATGGATTGGGAGTCAACACAGAGTTAAACATCCCCCACCTGCCCCTTTTCTCGACTATTGTAGAACTTAATGCATAAAAACTAAAAAGAGTTTACAATCCCTAAATATTACAAATACTTTTTGGAATTATCTCTCTCTACATTTGTGCATTGTGCATTTCCATTTTAGATGTGTACTTTTTTTATTAAATCAAAACTTGAGTTTTCACTTTCCCTTCATCTCGTAAACAAAAAAAAGAGATAAAACGCAAATAGTTCAAAACAAAATAAAAATTTTAGAGTTTATGCATGGAAAGAATTTAAAGCATTAAACAAATTTAAGGAAAGAAAATTTATTCACTGACCACAAATGAACCCAAAAGTTTTGTTATCCAAGTTTGGGAAATTCCACTAGTTCAACCCTAATTGCTCGGAATTTTATAAGAAAGTGATTTTTCTACATATGTTTTAAAAAATGGATATGCATACTTGAAACATGTTAAAGATGCAAATGTCCTATGGATTCAAACCTTATAAAGAGAATAACATTAAATTGTCTAGTGAACGTGCGGTGGGATATTTATCCGAGACAAACAAGCCATTATTTTGCCCATATACAAAAATTTGACCGAACGATTATAGATGATTGAAAAGTGATTTATCATGCATAACGGGCTCTATTTTTGTAAGGAATTACATATGGATTGGGATTCAACACTCAGTTAAAAATCACCCGCCTCCCCCTTTTCCCGAAGATTGCCGAACCTGATATATAAAAACTAAAAAGAGTTTACAATCCCTAAAAATTACAACCACTTTTTGGAATTATCTCTCTCTACATTTGTGCACTGTACATTTCCATTTTAGATGCATACTTTTTTCTTAAATCAAAATTTTAGTTTTCACTTTCCCTTCATCTCGTAAACAAAAAAGAAGAGGTAAAAGGAAAATAGATAACAACAAATTTAAAATTTTAGAGTTTATGTATTGAAAGAATTTAAAGCAATAAACAATTGGAAGAAGAAAAATTTATTTACACACCACAAATGAACACAAAAGTTTTGTTATCCAAGTTTGGGAAATTCCACTAGCTCAACCCTATTAGCTCGGAATTTTATAAGAAAGAGATTTTTCTACACATGATTTAAAAAATGGATATGCATGCTTGAAACATGTTAAAGATGCAAATGACCTATGGATCCAAACCTTTTAAAGAGAATAACATTAAATTCTCAAGTGAACATGTGGTGGGATATTTACTAGAGTCAAACAAGCCATTATTTGTCCCATAGACAAAATGCTGACCTAATGATCATAGATGATTGTGAAGTGATTTATCATGCGTCTCGGGCTATATTTGTTTAAGGAATGACTTATGATTTCGGAGTCAACACTCAGTTAAATATCCCCCGCCTCCCCATTTTCCCAATGATTGTAGAACCTTATATATAAAAACTAAAAAGAGTTTACAAATCCTAAAAATTATAGACACTTTTTGGAATTATCTCTATCTACATTTGTGCATTGTGCATTTCAATTTTAGATGTATACTTTTTTTTTTAATCAAAACTTGAGTTTTCAGTTTCCTTTCATTTTGTAAACAAAAAAAAGAGATAAAAGGCAAATAGATCTCGACAAAAGTAAAATTTTATAGTTTATTGATGGAAAGAATTTAATGAAATGAAAAATTGTAAGTAAAGAAAATATATTCACCCACCACAAATGAACACAAAAGTATTGTTATTCAAGTTTGGGGAATTCCACTAGTTCAACCCTAATAGCTCGAATTTTTAAAAGGAGATTTTTCTACACATGTTTTAAAAAATAGATATGTATGCTTGAAACATGTTAAAGATGCAATTGACCAGTGGATCCAAACCTTTTAAAGAGAATAACATTGAATTCTCAAGTGAACATGCGGTGGGATATTTACCCGAGTTAAACAAGCCATTATTTTTCCCATTTACAAAAAGCTTACCTAACGATCATAGATGATTGTAAAGTGATTTATCATCCATAATGGCTATATTTTTGTAAGGAATGACTTGTGGAATGGGGGTCAACACTAAGTTAAAAATCCCCCGCCTCCCCCTTTTCCTGACGATTCCATACGCTGATATATAAAAACTAAAAAGAGTTTACAATCCCAAAAAATTCAAACACTTTTTTTAATTTTCTCTCTCTACAGTTGTGCCTTGTGCATTTCCTTTTTAGATGTATACTTTTTTCTTAAATCAAAACTTGAGTTTTCATTTTCCCTTCATCTTCTAAAAAAAAAGAGATAAAAGGCAAATAGATCACAAAACACATAAAATTTTAGAGTTTATGTATGGAAAGAATTTAAAGGCGTAAACAAATGTAAGTAAAGAAAAAAATTTTCACACATGACAAAAGAAAACAAAAATTTCATTATCCAAATTTGGGAAATTCCACTAGTTCTACCATATTAGCCCGGAAATTTATAAGAAAGAGATTTTTCTACACATGTTTTAAAAAATGGATATGCATGCTTGAAACATGTTAAATATGCAAGTGACCTATGGATCCAAACCTTTTAAAGAGAATAACATTAAATTCTTAAGTGAACGTGCAATGGGATATTTACTCGATTCAAACAAGCCATTATTTTGCCCATTTACAAAAAGCTGGCCTAACGATCATAGATGATTGTAAAGTAATTTATCATGCGTAACGGGCTATATTTTTTTAAGGAATGACTTATGGATTGAGTGTCAACACTCAGTTAAACATTTCCTCCTCCCTTTTTCCGATGATTGTAGATCCTGATACAAAAAAAATAAAAAGAGTTTAAAATCCCTAAAAATTGCAAACACTGTTTGGAATTATCTCGCTCTATATTTGTGCATTGTGCATTTCCATTTTAGATGCATAATTTTTTCTTAAATAAAAACATGAGTTTTCACTTTCCCTTCATCTCGTAAAAAAAAAAAAAGATAAAAGGAAAATAGATCGCAACAAAATGAAAATGTTAGAGTTTATCTATGGAAAGAATTTAAAGGAACAAATAAATATAAGTAATGAAAATTTATTCACACCCCAAAAATGAACACAAAACGTTTGTTATCTGAGTTTGGGAAATTCCACTAGTTCAACCCTAATAGCTTGGAATTTTATAAGAAAGAGATTTTTCTACTCATGTTTTAAAAAACGGATATGCTTGAAACATGTTAAAGTTGGGAAAGACCTATGGATCAAAACACTTTAAAGAGAATAATATTAAATTCTAAACTTAACGTGCGGTGGGATATTTATCCGAGTCAAACAATCCATTATTTTGCCTATTTAGAAAAAGTTGACCTAACGATCATAGATGACTGTAAAGTGATTTATCATGCGTAATGAGCTATATTTTTGTAATGAATGACTTATGGATTGGGAGTCAACACACAGTTAAACATCCCCCACCTACCCCTTTTCTCGACGATTGCAGAACTTGATGCATAAAAACTAAAAAGAGTTTACAATCCCTAAATATTAAAAATACTTTTTGGAATTATCTCTCTCTACATTTGTGCATTGTGCATTTCCATTTTAGATGTGTACTTTGTTTCTTAAATCAAAACTTGAGTTTTCACTTTCCCTTCATCTCGTAAACAAAAAAAAGAGATAAAACCCAAATAGTTCACAAAAAAATAAAAATTTTAGAGTTTATGCATGGAAAGAATTTAAAGCATTAAACAAATGTAAGGAAAGAAAATTTATTCACTGACCACAAATGAACCCAAAAGTTTTGTTATCCAAGTTTGGGAAATTCCACTAGTTCAACCCTAATAGCTCGGAATTTTATAAGAAAGTGATTTTTCTACACATGTTTTAAAAAATGGATATGCATACTTGAAACATGTTAAAGATGCAAAATGTCCTATGGATCCAAACCTTATAGAGAGAATAACATTAAATTCTCTAGTGAACGTGTGGTGGGATATTTATCCGAGACAAACAAGCTATTATTTTGCCCATATACAAAAAGTTGACCAAACGATTATAGATGATTGAAAAGTGATTTATCATGCGTAACGGGCTCTATTTTTTTAAGGAATTACATATGGATTGGGATTCAACACTCAGTTAAAAATCGCCTCCCCCTTTTCCCGAAGATTGCAGAACCTGATATATAAAAACTAAAAAGAGTTTACAATCCCTAAAAATTACAACCACTTTTTGGAATTAACTCTCTCTACATTTGTGCACTGTGCATTTCCATTTTAGATGTATACTTTTTTCTTAAATCAAAATTTTAGTTTTCACTTTCCCTTCATCTAAAAAAAAAAAGAGATAAAAGGCAAAAAAAATACAACAAACTGAAAATTTTAGAGTTTACGTATGGAAAGAATTTAAAGCAATAAATAAATGTAAGTAAAGAGAATTTATTCACACACCAAAAATGAACACAAAAGTTTTGTTATCGAAGTTTGGGAAATTCCACAAGTTCGACCCTAATTGCCTGAAATTTTATAAGAAAGAGATTTTTCTACACATGTTTTAAAAAGTGGATATGCAAGCTTGAAACATGTTAAAGATGCAAACGACCTATGGATCCCAACCTCTTAAAGAGAATAACATTAAATTCTCAAGTGAACATACAATGGGATATTTACCCGAGTCAAACAAGCTATTATTTTTCCCATTTACAAAAAGCAGCCCCAACGATCATATATGATTTTATAGTGATTTATCATGCATAACGGGCAATATTTTTGTAAGGAATGACATATGGATTGGAAGTCAACACTCAGTTAAAAATCCCCCGCCTCCCCCTTTTCCCGAAGATTACACAATCTGGTCTATAAAAACTAAAAAGAGTTTACTATCCCAAAAAATTACGAACACTTTTTGGAATTATCTCTCTCTACATTTGTGCATTCTGCATTTTCATTTTAGATGTATACATTTTTCTTAAATAAAAACTTGAGTTCTCACTTTCCCTTCATTTCGTAAAAAAAAAAAAAGATAAAAGGCAAATAGATCACAACAAACTGAAATTTTGTGAGTTTATGTATGGAAATAATTTAAAGCAATAAGCAAATGTAAGAAAATTAAAGTTATTCACACACCATAAATGAACACAAAAGTTTTGTTATCCAAGCTTGGGTAATTCCACTAGTTCCACCCGAATAGCTTGGAATTTTATAAGAAAGAGATTTTTCTACACATGTTTTAAAAAATAGATATGCATGCTTGAAACATGTCAAAGATGCAAATGACCTATGGATCCAAACCTTTTAAAGAGAATAAAATTAAATTCACAAGTGGAGGTGCGGTAGGATATTTACCCGAGTCAAACAAGCCATTATTTTCCCCATTTAAAAAAGGCTGACCTAACGATCATATATGATTGTAAAGTGATATATCATGCGTAACGGATAAGGAATGACTTATCGATTAGAAGCCAACACTTAGTTAAAAATCCCCCGCCTGCCCCTTTTCTTGACAATTGCAGAACCTGATATATAAAAACTAAAAAGAGTTTACAATCCCTAATAATTACAAACACTTATTGGAATTATCTCTCTCTATATTTGTACATTGTGCATTTCCATTTTAGATGTATACTTTTTTCTTACATCAAAACTTGAGTTTTTATTTTCTTTTCATCTCGTAAACAAAAAAAAGAGATAAAAGGTAAATAGATCACAAAAAAATTAAAATTTTAGAGTTTATGTATGGAAAGAATTTAAAGCAATAAACAAATGTAAGTAATGAAAATTTATTAACACACCACAAATGAACACAAAACTTTTGTTATCCAAGTTTGGGAAATTCTTCTAGTTCAACCCACATAGCTCGGAATTTTATAAGAAAGAGATTTTTATACACATGTTTTAAAAAATGGATATGCGTGCTTGAAACATGTTAAAGATTCAAATGACCTATGAATTGAAACCTTTTAAAGAGAATAAGATTAAATTCTCAAGTGAACCTGCGGTGGGATATTTACCTGAGTCAAACAAACCATTATTTTGCCCATTTACAAAAAGCTAACCTATGGATCATAGATGATTCTAAAGTGATTTATCATGCGTAACGGGCTATATTTTTCTAAGGAATGACTTATGGATTGGGAGTCAACACTCATTTCAAAATCCCTCACCTTCCCCTTTTCCCGACGATTGGAAAGCCCTATATAGAAAAACTAAAAAGAGTTTACAATCCCTAAAAATTACAAAAACTTTTTGGAATTATCTCTCTCTACATTTGTGCATTGTGCATTTCCATTTTAGATGTATACTTTTTCTTAAATCAAAACTTGAGTTTTCCCTTTCCCTTCATCTCGTAAACAAAAAAAATAGGTAAAAGGCAAATAAATCACCACCAAATAAAAATTTTAGAGTTTATGTATGGAACGAATATAAAGCAATGAACAAATCTCAAAAAATAAAATTTATTCACACTCCACAAATGAACACAACATTTTTGTTATCCAAGTTTGGGTAATTCAACTAGTTCAACCCCAATAGCTTGGAGTTTTATAAGAAAGACATTTTTCTACACATGTTTTAAAAAATAGATATGCATGCTTGAAACATGTTAAAGATTCAAATGACCTATGGGTCCAAACCTTTTAAAGAGAATAACATTAAATTCTAAACTGAACGTGCGGTGGGATATTTACCCGACTCAAACAACCCATTATTTTTCCCATTTAAAAAAACCTGTCCTAACGATCATAGTAGATTGTAAAGTGATTTATCATGTGTAACGGGCTATATTTTTGTATGGAATTACATATGGATTTGGAGTCAACACTCAGTTAAAAATCCCTCGCCTCCCCCTTTTCCCGACGATTGTAGAACTTGATATATAAAAGCTAAAAAGAGTTTACAATTCCTAAAAATTACAAACCCTTTTTGGAATTATCTCTCTCCACATTTGTGCACTGTGCACTTCCATTTTAGATGTTTACTTTTTTCTTAAATCAAAACTTGAGTTTTCACTTTCCCTTCATCTCGTAAACAAAAAAAAGAGATAAAAGGAAAATAGATCACAACCAAATGAAAAGTTTAGAGTTTATGTATGGAAAGAATTTAAAGCAATGAACAAATGTAACAAAAGAAAATTTATTCACACACCACAAATGAACACAAAATTTTTGTAATCCAAGTTTGGGTAATTCCACTAGATCAACCCTAATAGCTCGGAATTTTATAAGAAAGAGATTTTTCTACACATCTCTTAAAAAATAGATATGCATGTTTGAAACATGTTAAAGATGCAAATGACCTATGTATCCAATCCTTTTAATGACAATAACATTAAATTCTCAAGTGACCGTGTGGAGGAATATTTACCCGAGTCAAACAAGTTTGTCTGTAATTTATAGATGATTGTAAAGTGATTTATCATGTGTAACGGGCTTTATTTTTTTAAGGAATGACTTATGGATTGGGAGTCAACACTCAGTTAAAAATCCACCGCCTCCCCCTTTTCTTGAAGATTGCATCACCTTACATATAAAAACTAAAAAGAGTTTACAATCCCTAAAATTACAGACACTTTTTGGAATTATCTCTCTCTACATTTGTGCATTGTGCATTTCCATTTTAGAAGTACACTTTTTTCTTAAATCAAAACTTGAGTTTTCACTTTCCCTTCATCTCGTAAACAAAAAAAAGAGATAAAAGGCAAATTGATCACAACAAACTGAAAATTTTAGAGTTTAAGTATGGAAATAATTTAATGCAATAATCAAATGTAAGTAAATAAAATTTATTCACACACCACAAATGAACAAAAAAGTTTTTTTATCCAAGTTTGGGAAATTCCACTAGTCCAACCCTAATTGGATGTGCAAGCTTGAAACATGTTAAGGTTGCAATTGACCTATGGATCCAAACCATTTAAAGACAATAAAATTAAATTCTCAAGTGAACGTACAGTAGGATATTTACCCGAGTCAAACAAGCCATTATTTTTTCGATTTACAAAAAGCTGAACTATCAATCATCGATGATTGTAAAGTGATTTATCATGCATTACGGGCTATATTTTTGTAAGGAATGACTTATGGATTGGGAGTCAACACTCAGTTAAAAATCCCCGCTTCCCCCTTATCCCGATGATTACTAAAACTGATATATAAAAACTAAAAAGAGTTTACAATCCGTAAGAATTACAGGAACTTTTTTGAATTATCTCTCTCTACATTTGTGTGTTGTGCTTTTCCATTTAAACGTATAATTTTTTCTTAAATCAAAACTTGAGTTTTCACTTTCCCTTCATCTCGTAAACAAAAAAAGAGATAAAAGGCAAATAGATCACAACAAAATGAAAATTTCAGAGTTTATCTGTCGAAAGAATTTAAAAAAATAAACAAATGTATGTAAAGAAAATTTATTCACCCACCACAAATGAACACAAAAGTTTTATTATCAGAGTTTAGGAAATTCTACTAGTTCAACCATATTAGCTTGGAATTTTATCAGAAAGAGATTTTTTTACACATGTTTTATAAAATGGATATGCATGCTTGAAACATGTTAAAGATGCAAATGACTTATGGATCCAAGCCTTTTAAAGAGAATAACATTAAATTCTCAAGTGAACGTGCGGTGGGATATTTACCAGAGTGAAACAAGCCAATAATTTGCCCATTTAGGAAAAGATAACCTAACGATCATTCATGATTGTAAAGTGATTTATCATGCGTAACGGGCTATATTTTTCTAAGGAATGACTTATGGATTGGGAGTCAACACTCAGTTAAAAATCCCCCTTATCCCCCTTATCCCAACGATTGCATAACCTAATATGTCAAAACTAAAAAGAGCTTACAATCCCTAAAAGTTACAAACACTTTTTGGAATTATCTCTCTCTATATTTGTGCATTGTGCATTTTCATTTTAGTTTTATACATTTTTCTTAAATCAAAACTTGAGTTTTCACTTTCCCTTCTTCTCGTAAACAAAAAAAAGAGATAAAAGGCAAAAAGATCACAACAAAATGAAAATTTTAGTGTTTAAGTATGGAAAGAATTTAAAGCAATAAACAAATTTAAGTAAAGAAAATGTATTCACACACCACAAATGAACACAAAAGTTTTGTTATCCATGTTTTGGAAATTCCACTAGTTCAACACTAATTGCTCGGAATTTTATAAGAAAGAGATTTTTCGACACGTGTTAAAAAAGAAATATGCATGCTTGAAAATGTTAAAGATGCAAATGAACTATGGACCCAAACCTTTTAAAGAGAATAACATTAAATTCTCAAGTGAATGTACGGTGGGATATTTACCCGAGTGAAACAGGACATTATTTTTCCCATTTACAAAAAGCTGACCTAACGATCAAAGATGATTTTAAAGTAATTTATCATGTGTAATGGGCTATATTTTTGTAAGGAATGACTTATGGATTGGGAGTCAACACTCAGTTAAAAATCCCCCGCTTCCCCCTTTTCCCAACAATATCAGAACCTGATATATAAAAACTAAAAAGATTTCACAATCCCTAAAAATTATAGGCAATTTTTTAAATTATCACGCTCTACATTTGTGTAATGTGCATTTCCATTTTAAACGTATACTTTTTTCTTAAATCAAAACATGAGTTTTCACTTTCCCTTCATCTCGTAAACAAAAAAAAAGAGATAAAAGGCAAATAGATCACAACAAAATGAAAATTTTAGAGTTTATGTATGGAAATAATTTAAAGCAATCAACAAATGTAAGTAAAGAAAATTTATTCACACTTTACAAATGAACACAAAAGTTTTGTTATCCAAATTTGGAAAATTCCACAAGTTCAAGCCTATTTGCTCAAAATTTTATAAGAAAGATTTTTCTACACATGTTTTAGAAAATGGATATGGATGCTTGAAACAAATTAAAGATACAAATGACCTATGGATCCAAACCTTTTAAAGAGAAGAACATTAAATTCTCAAGTGAACGTACGATGGGATATTTACCCGAGTCAAAGAAACCATTATTTTGCCCATTTAAAAAACGTTGACCTAAAAATCATAGATGATTGTAAAGTGATTTATCATGTGTAATGGGCTATATTTTTGTAAGGAATGACATATGGATATGGAGTCAACACTCAAATAAAAATTCCACGCCTCCCCCTTTTCCCGACGATTAAAGAACCTGATATATAAAAACTAAAAAAAGTTTACAATCCCTAAAAATTACAAACACTTTTTGAAATTATATCTCTCTAAATTTGGGCATTGTTCATTTCCCTTTTAGATGTATAATTGTTTTTTAAATAAAAACTTGAGTTTTCATTTTCTCGTCATCTCGCAAACGAAAAAAAGAGATAAATGGCAAATACATCATAACAAAATGAAAATTTTAGAGTTTAGGTATGGAAAGAATTTAAAGCAATAATCAAATGTAAGTAAAGAAAATTTATTAACACACTTCAAATGAACACAAAGCTTTTATTATTCTAGTTTGGGAAATTCCACTAGTTCAACCCCAATGCCTCGGAATTTTAAAAGAAAGAGATTTTTCTACATATGTTTTTAAAAAAATATATGCATGCTTGAAACATGTTAAATATACAAATGGCCTATGGATCAAAATATTTTAAAGACTATAACATTAAATTCTCAAGTGAACGTGCGGTAGGATATTTACCCAAGTCAAACAAGCCATTATTTTGCCCATTTACAAAAAGTTGAGCGTACGATCATAGATGATTGTAAAGGGATTTGTCATGCATAACGGGCTATATTTTTGTACGGAATGACTTATGGATTGGGAGTCAACACTAAGTTAAAAGTCCCCCGCCTCCCCCTTTTCCTGAAGATTGTAGAACCTGATATATAAAAAATAAAAAGAGTTTACAATCCCTAAAAATTACAAATACTTTTTGGAATTATCTCTCACTACATTTGTGCATTGTGCATTTCAATTTTAGATGTATACTTTTTTCTAAAATCAAAACTTGAGTTTTCACTTTCCCTTCATCTCGTAAACAAAAAAAAAGAGGTACAAGGCAAATAGATCACAACAAAATGAAAATTTTAGAGTTTATGTATGAAAAGAATTTAAAGCAATTAAAAATTGTAAGTAAAGATAATTTATTCACACACCACAAATGAACACAAAAGTTCAGTTATCCAAGTTTGGGAAATTCCACTAGTTCAACCCTAATAGCTCGAAATTTTATAAGAAAGAGATTTTTCTACACAAGTTTTAAAAAATGGATATGCAAGCTTGAAACATGTTAAAGATGCAAATTACCTATCAATCCAAACCTTTTAAAGAGAATAACAGTAAATTCTGAAGTGAACGTACTGTGGGATATTTACCCGATTCGAACAGGCCATTATTTTTCCCATTTACTAAAAGCTGACCTAACGATCATTGATGATTGTAATGTGATTTATCTTGATTAATTGGCTATATTTTTGTATGGAATGACTTATGGATTGGGAGTCAACACTCAGTTAAAATTCCCACGCCGCCCCCTTTTCCCAACGATTCCTGAACTTGATATATAAAAACTTAAAAGAGTTTACAATCCCTAAAAATTACAGACACTTTTTGGAATTATCTCTCTCTACAAATGTGCATTGTGCATTTCCATTATAGATGTATACTTTTTTCTTAAATCAAAACTCAAGTTTTCTCTTTCCCTTGATCTCGTAAACAAAATAAAGAGATAAAAGGCAAATAGAACACAACAAACTGAAAATTTTAGACTTTATGTATGGAAAGAATTTAATGTAATAAAAACTGAAAGTAAAGAAAATTTATTCACACACCATAAAAGAACCCAAAAGTTTTTTTATCCAAGTTTGGGAAATTCCACTAGTTCAACCCTAATAGCTCTGAATTTTATAACAAAGAGATTTTTCTACACATGCTTTAAAAAATGGATATGCATGCTTGAAACATATTAAAGATGCAAATGACCTATGGATACAAACCTTTTAAAGAGAATAACACTAAATTCTCAATTGAACGTGCGATGGGATATTTACCCAAGTCAAACAAACCATTATTTTTTCCATTTACAAAAAGCTGACCTAAAGATCAAAGATGATTGTAAAGTCATTTATCATGCGTAACTGGCTATATTTTTGTAAGGAATGACTTATGGATTGGAAGTCAACACACAATTAAAAATCCGCCGCCTCCCCCTTTTCCCGACGATCGCTGAACCTGATATATAAAAACTAAAAAGAGTTTACAATCCCTAAAAATTACAAAAACTTTTTGGAATTATCTCTCTCTACATTTGTGCATTGTGCATTTCCATTTTAGAAGTACACTTTTTTCTTAAATCAAAACTTGAGTTTTCACTTTCCCTTCATCTCGTAAACAAAAAAAAGAGATAAAAGGCAAATAGATCACAACAAATGAAATTTTAGAGTTTATGTATAGATAGAATTTAAAACATTAAAACAATGTAACTAATGAAAATTTATTCACACACCACCAAATATGAACACAAAACTTTAGTTATCCAGGTTTTTGAAATTCCACTTGTTAAAGCCTAATAGCTAGGAATTTTGTAAGAAAGAGATTTTTCTACACATGTTTTAAAAAATTGATATGCATGCTTGAAACATGTTCAAGATGCAAATGACCTATGGATCCAAACCTTTTAAAGAGAATAACATTAAATTTTCAAGTGAATGTGTAGTGGGATATTTACCCGAGTCAACAAAGCCATTATTTTGCCCATTTACATAAAGCTGACCTAACGATCAAAGATGATTGTAAAGTGATTTATCATGCGTAATGGGCTATATTTTTGTATAAAATGATTTATGGATTGGGAATCAACACTTCATTAAAGGGGGACGAATGACTTATGGATTTGGAGTCAACACTCAATTAAAACCTCCCTGCCTCCCCCTTTTCCCGACGATTGCAAAACCTGATATATAAAAACTAAAAAGAAGTTATAATCCATAAAAATTACAAACACTTTTTGGAATTATCTCTCTCTACATTTGTGCATTGTGCATTTCTATTTTAGATGTATACTTTTTTCTTAAATCAAAACTTGAGTTTTCACTTTCCCTTCATCTTGTAAACAAAAAAAAGAGATAAAAGGCAAATAGTTAACAACAAACTGAAAAATTTTAGAGTTTATGTATGAAAAGAATTTAAAGCAATAAACAACTGAAAGTAAATAAAATTTATTCACACACCATCAAAGAACACAAAAGTTTTTTTATCTAAGTTTGGGAAATTCCACTAATTCAACCATAATATCTCGGAATTGTATAAGGAAGAGATTTTTTTACACATGTTTTAAAAAATTGATATGCATGCTTGAAACATGTTAAAGATGCAAATGACCTATGGATACAAACCTTTTAAAGAGAATAAAATTAAATTCTCAAGTGAACGTGCGGTTGGATATTTACCCGAGTCAAACAAGCCATTCTTTTGCCCATTTACAAAAAACTGACCTAACGATCATAGATGATTTTAAAGTGATTTATCATGCGTAACTTGCTATATTTTTGTATGGAATGACTTATGGATTAGAAGTCAACAGTCGGTTAAAAATCCCCCGCCTCCCCCTTTTCTTGATGATTACAGAACTTGATATATAAAAACTAAAATAGAGTTTACAATCCCTAAAAATTACAAACACTTTTTGGAATTATCTCTCTCTAAATTTGTGCATTGTGCATTTCCTTTTTAGTTGTATACTTTTTTCTTAAATTAAAGCTTGAGTTTTCATTTTCCCTTCATCTCGTTAACAAAAATTGAGATAAAAGGAAAATAGATCACAACAAACTGAAAATTTCAGAGTTGATGTATGGAAACAATTTAAAACAATAAAAAACTGAAAGTAAAGAAAATTTATTCACACACCGCAAAAGAAAACAATAGTTTTGTTATCCAAGTTTGGGAAATTCCACTAGTTCAACCTTAATAGGTCAAAATTTTATAAGAAAGAGATTTTTCTACACATGTTTTAAAAAATCGATATGCAAGCTAGAAACATGTTAAAGATGCAAATGACCTATGGATCCAAACCTTTTAAAGAGAATAACAGTAAATTCTCATGTGAACGTGCGGTGGGAAATTTACCTGAGTCAAACAAGCCATTATTTTGCCCATTTAAAAAAAGCTGACCTAACGATCATAGATGATTGTAAAGTGATTTATCATGCATAACAGGCAATATTTTTGTAAGGAATGACTTATGGATTGGAAGTCAACACTCAGTTAAAAACCCCGCGCCTCCCCCTTTTCTATACGATTGCAGAAACTGATATATTAAAACTAAAAAGAGTTTAAAATCCCTAAAAATTACAAATACTTTTTGGAATTATCTCTCTCTATATTTGTGCATTGTGCATTTCCATTTTAGATGTATAATTTTTTCCTAAATCAAAACTTGGTTTTTCACTTTCCCTTCATCTCGTAAACAAAAACAAGAGATAACAGGCAAAAAGATCATAACAAAAAGAAAATTTTAGAGTTTATGCATGGAAAGAATGTAAAGAAATAAACAAATGTAAGTAATGAAAATATATTCACACACCAAAAATGAACACAAAACTTTAGTTATCCAAGTTTGGGAAATTCCACTTGTTGAACCCTAATAGCTCGGAATTTTATAAGAAAGAGATTTTTCTACACGTGTTTTAAAAAATGGATATGCATGCTTGAAACACGTTAAAGATGCAAATGACCTATGAATCCAAAACTTTTAAAAAGAATAACGTTAAATTCTCAAGTGATCGTGCGTTGGATATTTACCCGAGTCAAACAAGCCATTATTTTGTCCATTTACAAAAAGCTGACCAAACGATCGTAGATGATTGTAAAGTGATTTATGATACGTAAAGGGATTTATTTTTTTAAGGAATGACTTATGTATTGGGAGTCAACACTCGGTTAAAAATCCACCACCTCCCTTTTTCCCGAAATTACAGAACTTGATATATAAAAACTAAAAATATTTTAAAATCCCTAAAAATTATAGACACTTTTTTGAATTATCTCTCTCAAAATTTGTGCATTGTGCATTTCAATTTTAGTTGTATACTTTTTTCTCAAATAAAAACTTGAGTTTTCACTTTCCCTTCATCTTGAAAACAAAAAAAAAAGAGATAAAACGCAAATAGATTAGAACAAAATGAAAATTTTAGAGTTTATGTATGGGAATAATTTAAACCAATAAAAAAATGTAAGTAAATAATATTTATTCACATACCACAAATAAACACAAAAGTGACGTTATCCAAGTTTGGGAAATTCACTAGTTCAACCCAAATAGCTCGAAATTTTATAAGAAAGAGATTTTTCTGCACATGTTTTAAAAAATGAATATACATGCTTGAAACACGTAAAAGATGCAAATGACCTATGGATCCAAAACTTTTAAAGAGAATAGCATGAAATTCTCAAGTGAACGTGCGGTGGAATATTTACCCGAGTCAAACAAGCCATTGTTTTGCCCATTTACAAAAAGCAGACCTAACGATCATAGATGATTGTAAAGTGATTTATCATGTGCAACGGGATACATTTTTGTAAGGATTGACTTGTGGATTGGGAGTCAACACACAGTTAAAAATCCCCGGCACCCCCTTTTCCCGACGATTGCAGAACCTGATATGTAAAAACTAAAAAGAGTTTACAATCCCTAAAAACTACCAAAACGTTTTGGAATTATCTCTCTCCATATTTTTTCATTGTGCATTTCCATTTTAGATGTAGACTTTTTTCTTAAATCAAAACTTCAGTTTTCACTTTCCCTCACGTAAAAAACAAAAGAGATAAAAGGCAAATAGATCACATCAAAATGAAAATTTTAGAGTTTATGTATGGAATGAATTTAAAGCAATAAAGAAATATAAGTAAAGAAAATTTATTGACACAACACAAATGAACTCAAAAGTTTTGTTATCCATGTTTGGGAATTTCACTTGATCAACCCTAATAGCTCGGAATTTTATAAGAAAGAGATTTTTCTACACATGTTTTAAAAAATGGATATGCAAGCTTGAAACATGTTAAAGATTCAAATGACCAATGGATTCAAACATTTTAAAGAGAAGAATATTAAATTCTCAAGTGATCGTGCGATGGGATATTTACCGGTGTCAAACAAGCCATTATTTTGCCCATTTACAAAATGTTGACCTAATGATCTTAGATGATTGGAATGTGATTTATCAAGCGTAACGGGCTACAGTTTTGTAAGGAATGACTGATGGATTGGGAGTCAACACTTAGTTAAGAATCCCCCGCCTACCATTTTTCCCGACGATTGCAAAACCTGATATATAAATACTAAAAAGAGTTTACGATCCCTAAAACTTACAAACACTTTTTCACATTTCCTTCATCTCGTAAAAACAAAAAAAGAGATAAAAGGCAAATAGAACCCAACAAAATGAAAATTTAAGTGTTTATATATGGAGAGAACTTAAAGAAATAAACAAATGTATGTAAATAAAATTTATTCACACACCACAAATGAACACAAAAGTTTGGTTATCTAAGTTTTGGAAATTACACTAGCTCAGAATTTTACAACAAATAAAATTTTCTACACTTGTTTTAAAAAATGGATATGCATGCTTGAAACATGTTAAAAATGCAAATGACCTATGGATCCAAACCTTTTAAAGATAATAACATTAAATTCTCAAGTGAACGTTCGGTGGTATATTTACCCGAGTCAAACAAGCTATTATTTTGGCCATTTACAAAAAGATGACCTAACGATCATAGAATATTGTAAAGTGATTTATCATGCGTAACGGACTATATTATTGTAAGGAAAGACTTATGGATTGGGAATCAACACTCACTTAAAAATCCCCCGTCTCCCCCTTTTCCCAACGATTGCAGAACCTGATATATAAAAACTAAAAAGAGTTTACAACCCCTAAAAATTACAGACACCTTTTGAAATTATCTCTCTCTACATTTATGCATTGTGCATTTCCTTTTTAGATGTATACTTTTTTCTTAAATCAAAACTTGAGTTTTCACTTTCCCTTCATCTCGTAAACAAAAAAAGAGATAAAAGGCAAATAGATCACAACAAAATGAAAATTTTAGGCTTTATGTATGGAAAGAATTTAAAGCAATAAGTAAATCTAAGTAAAGAAAATTTATTCACACACCACAAATGAACAGAAAAGTTTTCTTATCCAAGTTTGGGAAATTGCACTTGTTCAACCCAAATAGCTCAGAATTTTATAAGAAAGAGATTTTTCTACACATGTTTTAAAAAATTGATAGGCATGCTTGAAACTTGTTATAGATGAAAATGACATATGGATCCAATGCTTTTAAAGAGAATAACATTAAATTCTCAAATGAATGTGCGTTGGGATATTTACCCGAGTGAAACAAGCCATTATTTTGCCCATTTACAAAAGTTGAGCTAACGATCATAGATGATTGTAAAGAGATTTATATTGCATAACAGGCTTTATTTTTGTAAGGAATGACATATGGATTGGGAGTCAACACTCAGTTAAAAATCTCCCGCCTCCCCCTTTTCCCGACGATTTCAGAACCTGATATATAAAAAATAAAAAGAGTTTACAATCCTAAAAATTACAGACATGTTTTGGAATTATCTCTCTCTACATTTGTGCATTGTGCATTTCCATTTTAGTTGTATACTTTTTTCTTAAATCAACACTTTCCCTTCCTCTCATGAACAAAAAAGAGATTAAAGGAAAATAGATTACAACAAAATGAAAATTTTAGAGTTTGTGTATGGAAACAATTTAAAGCAATAAACAAATGTAAGTAAATAAAATTTATTCACACACCACAAATGAACACAAAATTTTTGTTATCCAAGTTTGGGAAATTCCACTAGCTCAACCCTAATTGTTCTGAATTTTATCAGAAAGATATTTTTCTACACATGTTTTTGAGAATGGATATGTATGCTTGAAGCATGTTAAAGATGCAAATGACCTATGAGCTATACCTTTTATAGAGAATAAGATGAAATTCTCAAGTGAACGTGCATTGGGATAGTTACCCGAGTCAAACAAGCCATTTACAATAACCTAACCTAACGATCATAGACGATTGTAAGGTGATTTATCATGCGTAACGGCCTATATTTTTGTAAGGAATGACTTATGGATTGGGAGTCAACACTCAGTTAAAACCTCCCCGCCTCCCCCTTTTCCCGACGATTGCAAAACCTGATATATAAAAACTAAAAAGAGTTTAAAATTCCTAAAAATTACAAACACTTTTTGGAATTATCTCCCTCTACATTTGTGCATTGTACATTTCTATTTTAGATGTATACTTATTTCTTAAATCAAAACTTGAGTTTTCACTTTCCCTTCATCTTGTAAATAAAAAAAAGAGATAAAAGACAAATAGATCACAACAAAATGAAAATTTAGAGTTTATGTATGAAAAGAATTTAAAGCAATAAACAAATTTAAGTAAAGAAAATTTATTCACACACCATAGAAGAACTCAAAAGTTTTGTTATCCAAGTTTGGGAAATTCCACTAGTTCAACCCTTATAGCTCGGAATTGTATAAGAAAGAGATTTTTCTAAACATGTTTTAAAAAATTGATATGCATGCTTGAAACATGTTAAAGATGCGAATAACCTATGGATCCAAACCTTTTAAAGAGAATAACATTAAATTCTCAAGTGAACGTGCGTTGGGATATTTACATGAGTCAAACAAGCCATTGTTTTGCCCATTTACAAAAAGCAAACCTAACGATCATAGATGATTGTAAAGTGATTTATCATGTGTAACGGGCTATATTTTTTTGTAAGGAATGACTTATGGATTGGGAGTCAACACTCCGTTAAAATTCCCCAGCGTCCCCCTTTTCCCGAAGATTGCAAAACCTGATATGTAAAAACTAAAAAGTGTATACAATCCCAAAAAATTATAGACACTTTTGGAATTATCTCTCTCTACATTTGTGCATTGTGCATTTCAATTTTAGATGTATACTTTTTTTCTAAAATCAAAATTTGAGTTTTCACTTTCCTTTTATCTCGTTAACAAAAAAAAAAGGTAAAAGGCAAATAGATCACAACAAAATGAAAATTTCAGACTTGATGTATGGAAAGAATTTAAATCAATAAACAAATGTAAGTAAAGAAAATTTATTCACACACCACACATGAACACAAAAGTTATGTTATCCAAGTTTGGAAAATTCCACAAGTTCAACCCAAATAGCTCGGAATTTTATAAGAAAAAGATTTATCTACACATGTTTTAAAAGATTGATATGCAAGCTAGAAACATGTTAAAGATGCAAATGACCTATGGGTCCAAACCTTTTAAAGAGAATAACGTGAACTTCTCTAGTGAACGTGTGGTGGGATATGTACCCGAGTCATACAAGCCATTATTTTTCCCATTTACAAAAAGCTGACCTAACGATAATAGATGATTGTAAAGTGATTTATCATGTGCAACAGGATAAATTTTTGTATGGATTGACTTATGGATTGGGAGTCAACACTAAGTTAAAAATCCCCCGCCTCCCCCTTTTCCCAACGATTGCAGAACCTGATATATAAAACCTAAAAAGAGTTTACAATCCTTAAAAACAACTGACACTGTTTGGAATTATCTCTTTCAAAATTTATGCATTGTGCATTTTCATTTTAGATGTATACTTTTTCCTTAAATACAAACTTGAGTTATCACTTTCTTTTCATCTTATAAACAAAAAAAAGTGATAAAAGGCAAATAGATCAGAAGAAAATGAAAATTTTAGAGTTTATTTATGGAAAGAATGAAAGCAATAAACAAATGTGAGCAAAGAAAATTTACTCACACACCACAAATGAACACAAATGTTTTGTTATCCAAGTTTTGGAAATTCCACTAGTTAAACCCTAAAAGATCGGAATTTTATAAGAAAGAGATTTTTCTACACATGTTTTAAAAAAGGGATATGCATGCTTGAAATGTGTTAAAGATGCAAATGACCTAGGAATCCAAACCTTATAAAGAGAATAACATTAAATTCTCAAGCGAACGTGTGGTGGGATATTTACCTGAGTCAAACAAGCCATTATTTTGCCCATTTACAAAAAGTTGAACTAACAATCATAGATCAGTGTCAAGTGATTTATCATGCGTAACGGGCTATATTTTTTTAGAAATGACTTATCGATTGGGAGTCAACACACAGTTAAAAATCTCCCTCCTCCCCCTTTTCCCGACGATTGCAGAACCTGAAATATAAAAAGTAAAAAGAGTTTACAATCCCTAAAAATTATAGACACTTTTTGGAATTATCTCTCTCTACATTTGTGCATTGTGCATTTCCATTTTAGATGTGTACTTTTTTCATAAATCAAAACTTGAGTTTTCACTGTCCCTTCATCTCTTAAACAAAAAAAAGAGATAAACGGCAAAAAGATGACTATAAAATGAAAATTTTAGAGTTCATGTATGGAAAAAATTTATAGAAATAAACAAATGTTTGTAAAGAAAGTTTATTCACACACCACAAATGAACACAAAAGTTTTGTTATCCTAGTTTGGGAAATTCCACTAGTTTAACCCTAATAGCTCGGAATTTTATAAGAGAGATTTTTCTACACATATTTTATAAAATAGATATGCATTGTTGAAACATTTTAATGATGCAAATGACCTATGGATCCTAACCTTTTAAAGAGAATAACATTAAATTCTCAAGTGAACGTGCGGTGGGATATTTACCTGAGCCAAACAATCCATTATTTTTCCAATTCACAAAAAGCTGACCTAATGATCAAAGATGATTGTAAAGTGATTTATCATGCATAACGAGCTATATTTTTTTAAGGAATGACTAATGGATTGGGAGTCAACACTTAGTTCAAAATCCACCGCCTCCCCCTTTTCCTGATGATTGCAGAACCTAATATTCAAAATCTAAAAAGAGTTTACAATCCCTAAAAATTACAGACACTTTTTGGAATTATCTCTCTCTACATTTATCACTTTCCAGTCATCTCGTAAACAAAAAAAGAGATAAAAAGCAAATAGATCACACAAAAAGGAAAATTTTAGAGTTTATGAATGGTAAGAATTTAAAGCAATAAGCAAATGTAAGTAAAGAAAATTTATTCACACAACACAAATGAAAACAAAAGTTTTATTATCCAAGTTTGGGTAATTCCACTATATTAACACTAATAGATCGGAATTTTATAACAAAGAAATTTTTCTACACATGTTTTAAAAAATGGATATGCATGCTTGAAACATGTTAAAGATTCAAATGACCTATGGATCAAAACCATTTAAAGAGAATAAAATTAAATTATCAAGTAAACGTGCTGTGGGATACTTATCCGAGTCAAACAAGCCATTATTTTGCCCATTTACAAAAAGCTGATGTAACGATCATAGATGATTGGGAAGTGATTTATCATGTGTAACAGGCTATATTTTTTTAAGGAATTACTTAGGGATTGGGAGTCAACGATCTGTTAAAAATCCCTCGCCTCCCCCTTTTCCCGATGATTGCAGAACCTGATAAATAAAAACTAAATAGAGTTTAAAATCCCTAAAAATTACTCACACAGTTTGCAATTATCTCTCCCCACATTTGTGTGTTGTGCATTTCCATTTTAGATGTATTTTTTTTTCTTAAATACAAACTTGAGTTTTCACTTTTCCTTCATCTCGTAAACAAAAAAAAAAAGAGATATAAGGCAAATTGATCACAACAAAATGAAAATTTTAGAGTTTATGAATGGAAAGAATTTAAAGCAAAAAAAAATTTAAGTAAATAAAACTTTTTCGCACACCTCAAATGAACACAAAAGTTTTGTTATCCAAGTTTGGGAAATTCCACTAGTTCAACCCTAATACCTCTGAATTTTATATGAAAGAGATTTTTCTACACATGTTTTAAAAACTGGATATGCATGCTTGAAACATGTGAAAGATGCAAATTACCTATGGATCCAAATTTTTTAAAGAGAATAACATTAAAATCTCAAGTGAACGTGCGGTGGTATATTTACCCGAGTCAAACAAGCCATTATTTTGCCCAATTACAAAAAGCTGACGTAACCATCATAGATGATTGTAAAGTGATTCATCATGCATAACGGGCTATATTTTCTAACGAATGACTTATGGATTGGATGTCAACACTCAGTGAAAAATCCCCCGCCTCCCCCTTTTCCCGACGAGATCAGAACATGATATATAAAAATTAAAAAGAGTTTATGAGAACATGATATATAAAAACTAAAAAGAGTTTATGATCCCTAAAAATTATTGACACTTTTTGGACTTATTTCTGTTTACATTTTTGCATTGTGCATTTCCATTTTAGATATTTACTTTTTTCTGAAATCATAACTTGAGTATTCACTATCCCTTCATCTCGTAAACAAAAAAAGAGATAAAACGCAAATAGATCACAAGAAAATGAAAATTTTAGGGTTTATTTATGGAAAGAATGAAAGCAATAAACAAATGTGAGCAAAGAAAATTTACTCACACACCACAAATGAACACAAATGTTTTGTTATCCAAGTTTTGGAAATTCCACTAGTTAAACCCTAAAAGATCGGAATTTTATAAGAAAGAGATTTTTCTACACATGTTTTAAAAAAGGGATATGCATGCTTGAAATGTGTTAAAGATGCAAATGACCTAGGAATCCAAACCTTATAAAGAGAATAACATTAAATTCTCAAGCGAACGTGTGGTGGGATATTTACCTGAGTCAAACAAGCCATTATTTTGCCCATTTACAAAAAGTTGAACTAACAATCATAGATCAGTGTCAAGTGATTTATCATGCGTAACGGGCTATATTTTTTTAGAAATGACTTATCGATTGGGAGTCAACACACAGTTAAAAATCTCCCTCCTCCCCCTTTTCCCGACGATTGCAGAACCTGAAATATAAAAAGTAAAAAGAGTTTACAATCCCTAAAAATTATAGACACTTTTTGGAATTATCTCTCTCTACATTTGTGCATTGTGCATTTCCATTTTAGATGTGTACTTTTTTCATAAATCAAAACTTGAGTTTTCACTGTCCCTTCATCTCTTAAACAAAAAAAAGAGATAAACGGCAAAAAGATGACTATAAAATGAAAATTTTAGAGTTCATGTATGCAAAGAATTTAAATAAATAAACAAATGTAAGTAAAGAAAATTTATTCACACACCACAAATGATCACAAAAGTTTTGTTATCCAAGTTTGAGAAATTCCACTAGTTCAGCCCTAATAGCTCGGAATTTTAAAGGAAAGAAATTTAAGATGTTAAAGATGCAAATGACCTACAGGTCCAAACCCATTATTTAGCCATTTACCAAATGCTGACCTATCGATCATAGATGATTTTCAAGTGATTTATCATGCGTAAAGGGCTATATTTTTGTAAGGAAGGACTTATTGATTGGGAGTCAACACTCAGTTAAAAATCCCCCGCCTCCCCCTTTTCCCAAACGATTGCAGAACCAAATATATAAAAACTAAAAAGATTTTACAATCCATAAAAATTATAAACACTTTTTGGAATTATCTTTTTCTACATTTGTGCATTGTGCATTTCCATTTTATATGTATACTTTTTTCTTAAATCAAAACTTGAGTTTTCACTTTCCCATCATGTCGTAAACAAAAAAAGACATAAAAGGCAAATAGATCACAAGAAAATGTAAATTTTAGGGTTTATGTATGGAAAGAATTTAAAGCAGTAAACAAAGGTAAGTAAACAAAATTTATTCACAAACCACAAATAAACACAAAAGTTTTGTTTTCCAAGTTTGGGAAATGCCACTAGTTCAACCCTAATTGCTCGGAATTTTATAAGAGACAGGTTTTTCTACACATGTTTTAAAAAATGGATACACATGCATGAAACATGCTAAAGAAGCAAATGACCTATGGATCCAAACCTTTGAATGAGAATGACATTAAATTCTCAAGTGTACATGCGTTGGGATATTTACACGAGTCAAACAAGCCATTATTTTGCCCATTTACAAAAAGCTGACCTAACGATCATAGATGATTGTAAAGTGATTTACCATGAGTAACGGGCTATATTTTTGTAAGGAAAGACTTTTGGATTCGGAGTCAACACTCAGTTAAAAATCCCCTGCCTCCCCCTTTTCCCGACGATTGCAGAACCTGATATATATAAACTAAAAAGAGTTTACAATCCTTTAAAATTACAGACAATTTTTGGAATTATCTCTCTCTACATTTGTGCATTGTGCATTTCCAATTTGGATGTATACTCTTTTCTTAAATAAAAACATGAGTTTTCACTTTCCCTTCATCTTGTAAACAAAAAAAGAGATGAAAGGCAAACAGATCACAACAAAATGAAAAGTTTAGGGTTTATGTATGGAAAGAATTTAAAGCAATAAACAAATGTAAAAAAATAAAAATTATTCATGCACCACAAATGAACACAAAATTTTTATTATCCGAGTTTTGGAAATTCCACTAGTTCAACCATTAATGCTCGTAGTTTTTTAAGAAAGTGATTTTTCTACACCTGATTTAAAAAATGGATATGCATGCTTGAAACATGTTAAAGACCCAAATGACCTATGGATCCAAACCTTTTAAAGAGAATAACATTAAATTCTCAAGTAAATGTGCGGTGGGATATTTACCCGAATCAAACAAGCCATTATTATGCCCATTTACAAAAAGCTGACTTAACGATCAAAGATGATTGTAAAGTGATTTATCATGCGTAACGGGATATATTTTTGTATAAAATGATTTATGGATTTGGAGTCAACACTTCATTAAAAATCCCTCGCCTCACCCTTTTCTCGACGATTACAGAACAAGATATATAAAAACTAAAAAGAGTTTAGAATCCCTAAAAATTACATACACTTTTAGGAATTATCTCTCGCTAAATTTGTGCATTGTGCATTTCTATTTTATACGTATACTTTTTTCTTAAATCATAAATTGAGTTTTCACTTTCCTTTCATGTCGGAAACAAAAAAAGAGATAAAAGGCAAATAAATCACTACAAATTGAAAATTTTAGAGTTTATGTATGGATAGAATTTAAAGCAATAAACAAATGTAAGTAAAGAAAGTTTGTTCACACACCACAAATGAACACAAAAGGTTTTGTTATCCAAGTTTGGGAAATTCTACATGTTCAACCGTAATAGCTAAGAATTTTATAAGAAAGAGATTTTTCTACACATGTTTTAAAAAATAGACAGGCATGGTTGAAACATATTAAAGATGCAAATGACCTATGGATCAAAACCTTTTCAAGAGAATAACATTAAATTCTCAAGTGAACGTGCAGTGGGATATTTACCCGAGTCAAACAAGCCATTATTTTGCCCATCTACCAAAAGCTGACCTACCGATCATAGATGATTGTCAAGTGATTTATCATGCATAACGAGCTATATTTTTTTAAGGAAGGACTTATGGATTGGGAGTCAACACTCAGTTAAAAATCCCCTGCCTCCTCCTTTTCCCAACGATTCTAGAACCAGATATATAAAAACTAAAAAGAGTTTACAATCCCTAAAAATTATAAACACTTTTTGGAATTATCTTTTTCTACATTTGTGCATTGTGCATTTCTATTTTATATGTATACTTTTTTCTTAAATCAAAACTTGAGTTTTCACGTTTCCATCATGTTGTAAACAAAAAAAAAAGAGATAAAAGGCAAATAGATCACAACAAAATGAAAATTTTAGGGTTTATGCGTGGAAAGAATTTAAAGCAGTAAACAAATGTAAGTAAAGAAAATTTATTCAGAAATACAAATAAACACAAAATTTTTGCTTTCCAAGTTTGGGAAATGCCACTAGTTCAACCCTAATTGCTCGGAATTTTATAAGAAACAGGTTTTTCTACACATGTTTTAAAAAATGGATAGACATGCATGAAACATGTTAAAGATGCAAATGACCTATGGATCCAAACCTTTTAATGAGAATGACATTAAATTCTCAAATGTACATGCGTTGGGATATTTATCCGAGTCAAACAAGCCATTATTTTGCCCATTTACAAAAAGTAGACCTAACGATCATAGATGATTGTAAAGTGATTTATCATGCATAACGGGCTATATTTTTGTAAGGAAAGACTTTTGGATTCGGAGTAAACATTCAGTTAAAAATCCCCTGCCTCCCAATTTTCCCGACGATTGCAAAACCTGATATATAAAAACTCAAAAAAGTTTACAATCCCTTAAAATTACAGACAATTTTTGGAATTATCTCTCTCTACATTTGTGCATTGTGCATTTCCATTTTGGATGTATACTTTTTTCTTAAATAAAAACATGAGTTTTGACTTTCCCTTCATCTTGTAAACAAAAAAAGAGATAAAAGACAAATAGATCACAACAAAATGAAAAGTTTAGGGTTTATGTATGGAAAGAACTTAAAGCAATAAACAAACATAAAAGAAGAAAAATTATTCATGCACCACAAATGAACATAAAATTTTTGTTATTTGAGCTTGGGAAATTCCACTAGTTCAACCATTAATGCTCGTAGTTTTTTAAGAAAGAGATTTTTCTACACCTGATTTAAAAAATGGATAAGCATGCTTGAAACATGTTAAAGATGCAAATGACCTATGGATCCAAACCTTTTAAAGAGAATAACATTAAATTCTAAAGTAAATGTGCGGTGGGATATTTACCCGAATCAAACAAGCCATTATTGTGCCCATTTACAAAAAGTTTGTAAAGTGATTTATCATGCGTAATGGGCTATGTTTTTGTGTAAAATGATTTATGGATTTGGAGTCAACACTTCATTAAAAATCCCTCGCCTCACCCTTTTCCCGACGATTATAGAACAAGATATATAAAACCTAAAAAGAGTTTAGAATCCCTAAAAATTACATGCACTTTTTGGAATTATTTCTCACTAAATTTGTGCATTGTGCATTTCGATTTTATACGTATACTTTTTTCTTAAATCATAACTTGAGTTTCACTTTCCCTTCATGTCGGAAACAAAAAAAGAGATAAAAGGTAAATAGATCACTACAAATTGAAAATTTTAGAGTTTATGTAAGGAAATAATTTAAAGCAATAAACAAATGTAGGTAAAGAAAGTTTGTTCACACACCACAAATGAACACAAAAGGTTTTGTTATCCAAGTTTGGGAAATTCTACATGTTCAACCTTAATAGCTAAGAATTTCATAAGAAAGAGATTTTTCTACACATGTTTTAAAAAATCGACAGGCATTGTTGAAACATATTAAAGATGCAAATGACCTATGGATCAATACCTTTTAAAGAGAACAACATTAAATTCTCAAGTGAACGTGCGGTGGGATATTTACCCGAGTCAAACAAGCCATTATTTTGCCCATCTACCAAAAGCTGACCTACCGATCATAGATGATTGTCAAATGATTTATCATGCGTAACGGGCTATTTTTTTTGTATGGAAGGACTTATGGATTGGGAGTCAACACTCAGTTAAAAATCCCCCGTCACCCCCTTTTCCAAACAATTGTAGAACCAGATATATAAAAACTAAAAAGAGTTTACAATCCCTAAAAATTACAAACACTTTTTGGAATTATCTTTTTCGACATTTATGCATTGTGCATTTCCATTTTATATGTATACTTTTTTCTTAAATCAAAACTTGGGTTTTCACTTTCCCATCATCTCGCTAACAAAAAAAGAGATAAAAGGAAAATAGATCACAACAAAATGAAAATTTTAGGGTTTATGTGTGGAAAGAATTTAAAGCAATAAAATAATGTAAGTAGTGAAAATTTATTCACACACCATAAATGAATACAAAATTTTTGTTATCCAAGTTTGGGAAATTCCTCTAGTTCAACTCTTATAGCTCGGAATTTTATAAGAATGAGATTTTTCTACACATGTTTTAAAAAATGGATAGGCATGCTTGAAACATGTTAAAGATGAAAATGACCTATGGATTCAAACCTTCTAAAGAGGATAACATTAAATTCTCAAGTGAAAGTGCAGTGGTATACTTACCCGAGTCAAACGAGCCATTATTTTGCCCATTTAAAAAAAGGTAACCTACTGATCATAGATGATTGTAATGCGATTTATCATGCTTAACGCGCAATAGTTTTGTAAGGAATGACTTATGGATTGGGAGTCAACACTCTGTTAAAAATCCATCGCCTACCCCTTGTCCCAACGATTGCAAAACCTGATATATATAAAAAAGAAAAAGAGTTTACAATCCCTAAAAATTATAGACACTTTTTGGAATTATCTCTCTCTACATTTGTGCATTGTACATTTCCATTTAAGATGTATACTTTTTTATTAAATCAAAACTTGAGTTTACACTTTTCGTTTATTTCGTAAACAAAAAAAGAGATAAAAGGCAAATAGATCAGAACAAAATGAAAATTTTAGAGTTTATGTATGGAAAGAATTTAAACCAATAAAAAATGTAAGTAAAGAAAATTTATTCACACACCACAAATGAACACAAAAGTTTTGTTATCCAAGTTTGGGAAATTCCACTAGTTCAACAACCCCAATAGCTTGGAATTTTATAAGAAAGAGATTTTTCTTCACATGTTTTAAAAATTGGATATGCATGCTTGAAACAAGTTAAAGATGCAAATGCCCTATAGATCCAAACCTTTTAAAGAGAATAACATTAAATTCTCAAGTGAACGTGCGGTGGGATATTTACCTGAGTCAAACAAGCCATTATTTTGCCCATTTAAAAAAATCTGACCTAACGATCATAGATGATTGTAAAGTAAATTATCATACGTAAAGAACTATATTTTTGTCAGGAATGACTTATGGATTGGGAGTCAACACTCAGTTAAAAATCCCCCGCCTCCCCCTTTTTCCGATGATTGCAGAACCTTATATATAAAAAATAAAAAGAGTTTACAATCCCTAAAAATTACTGACACTTTTTGGAATTATCTCTCTCTACATTTGTACATTGTGCATTTCCATTTTAGAAGTATACCTTTTCTTAAATCAAAACTTGAGTTTTCACTTTCCCTTCATCTTGTGAACAAAAAATGTGATAAAAGGCAAATAGATTAGAACAAAATGAAAATTTTAGAGTTTATGTATGGAAACAATTTAAAGCAGAAACAAATGTAAGTAAAGAAAATTTATTCACACACCACAAATGAACACAAAAGTTTTGTTATCCAAGTTTGGGAAATTCCACTAGTTCAACCCCAATAGCTTGGAATTTTATAAGAAAGAGATTTTTCTTCACATGTTTTAAAAATTGGATATGCATGCTTGGAACAAGTTAGAGATGCAAATGACCTATGGTTCCAAACCTTTTAAATAGAATAACAATAAATACTCAAGTGAATGTGCAGTGGGATATTTACTTGAGTCAAATAAGCCATTAGTTTGCCCATTTAAAAAAATCTAACCTAATGATCATAGACGATTATAAAGTGAATTATCATATGTAAAGGACTATATTTTTTTCAGGAATGACTTATGGATTGGAAGTCAACACTCGGTTAAAAATTCCCCGCCTCCCCCTTTTCCCGATGATTGAAGAACCTTATATATAAAACTAAAAACAGTTTACAATCCCTAAAAATTACTGACACTTTTTTGAATTATCTTTCTCTACATTTGTCCATTGTACATTTCCATTTTAGATGTATACCTTTTTCTTAAATCAAAACTTGATTTTTCACTTTCCCTTCATCTCGTGAACAAAAAAAGTGATAAAAGGCAAATAGATTAGAACAATATGAAAATTTTAGATTTTATGTATGGAAATAATTTAAAGCAATAACAAATGTAAGTAAAGAACATTTATTCACACACCACAAATGAACACAAAAGTTTTATTATCCAAGTTTGGGAAATTCCACTAGTTCAACCCTAATAGCCTGGAATTTTGTAAAATGAGTTTTTTTACACATGTTTCAAAAAATGGATATGCATGCTTGAAACATGTTAAAGATGCAAATGACCTACGGATCCAGACCTATGGATCCAAACGTTTTAAAGAGAATAACATTAAATTCTCATGTGAACATGCGGTGAGATATTTACACGAGTCAAAAAGCTGACCTAACTATCATAGATGAATGTAAAGTGATTTATCAAGCGTAACGGGCTATATTTTTGCAAGGAATGACTTATGGATTGGGAGGTAACACTTAGTAAAAAATCCTCTGCCTCTCCCTTTTCTCGATGATTGCAAAACCTTGTATTCAAAAACTAAAAAGAGCTTACAATCCCTAAAAATTACAAACACTTTTTGGAATTATCTCTCTCTACATTTGTGCAATGTGCATTTCCATTTTAGATGTATAATTTTTTCTTAAATAAAAACTTGAGTTTTCTCTCTCCCTTCTTCTTGTAAATAAAAAAATTGATAAAAGGCAAATAGATCATAACAAAATTAAAATTTTAGAGTTTTGTATGGAAAGAATTTAAAACAATATCAAATGTACGTAAAGAAAATTGATTCACACACCACAAATGAGCACAAAAGTTTTGTTATCCATGTTTGGGAAATTCCACTAGTTCAACTCTAATAGCTTGAAATTTTATAAGAAAGAGATTTTTCTACGCATGTTTTAAAAAATGGACATGCCTGCTTGAAATGAGTTAAAGATGCAAATGACCTGTGGATGCAAACCTTTTAAAGAGAATAACATTAAATTCTCAAGTGAACGTGTGGTGGGATATTTACCCGAGTCAAACACACCATTATTTTGCTCATTTACAAAAAGCTCACCTAACGATCAAAGATGATTGTAAAGTGATTTATCTTGTGTAACGGGTTATATTTTTGTAAGGAATGTCTTTTGGATTGGGAGTCAGCACTCAGTTAAAAATCCCCCGCCTCCCCCTTTTCCTAACGATTAAAAAACCTTGTATATAAAAACTAAAGAGAGTTTACAATCCCTAAAAATTAGAAACACTTTTTGGAATTATCTCTCTCTACATTTGGCCATTGTGCATTTTGATTTTAGATGTATACTTTTTTCTTAAATCAAAACTTGAGTTTTCATATTCCCTTCATCTCGTAAACAAAAAAAAAAGATGAAAGGCAATCAGAACAAAATGAAAATTTTAGAGTTTGTGTATGGAAATAATTTAAAACAATCGAAAATGTAAGTAAAGAAAATTTATTCACACACCACATATCAACACAAACTTTTGTTATCCAAGTTTGGGAAATTCCACTAGTTCAACCCTAATAGCTTGGAATTTTATAAGAAAGATATTTTTCTACACATGTTTTAATTAATTGATATGTATGCTTGAAACATGTTAAAGATGCAAATGACCTATGGATCCAAACCTTTTAAAGAGAATAACATTAAATACTCAAGTGAACGTGCAGTGGGATATTTACCCGAGTCAAACAAGCCATTATTTTTCCCATTTACGAAAAGATGACCTAACAATCATAGATGATTGTAAAGTGATTTATCATGCGTAACAGGCTATATTTTTTGTATGGATTGACTTATGTAATTGGAGTCAACACTCAGTTAAAAATCCCCTGCCTCGCCCTTTTCCTAACGATAGAAAAACCTTGTAAATAAAAAATAAAAAGAGTTTACAATCCCTAAAAATTAAAAATATTTTTTTGAATTATCTTTGTCTATTTGTGCATTGTGCATTTCCATTTTGGATATATACTTTTTTCTTAAATCAAAAGTTGAGTTTTCACTTTCCCTTCATCTTGTAAACAAAAAAAGAGACAAAATGAACACAACAAAATGAAAATTTTAGAGTTTATGTATAGCAAGAATCTAAAAAAATAAAAAATGTATGTAAATATAAATCTTCACACACCACAAATGAACACAAAAGTTTTGTTATCCAAGTTTGGGCAATTCCACTTGTTCAACCCTAATAGCTAGGAATTTTATTAGAAAGAGATTTTTCTACACATGTTTTAAGAATTGGATATGCATACTTGAAACATGTTAAAGATGCAAATGACCTATGGATCCAAACCTTTTAAAGAGAGTAACATTAAAATCCCAAGTGAACGTGAGGTGGGATATTTACCCGAGTCAAACAAGCCATTATTTAGCCCATTTCCAAAAAGTTGACCGAACGATCATAGATGATTGTAAAGTGAATTATCATGCGTAACGGGTGATATTTTTGTAAGGAATGACTTATGGATTGGGAGTCAATACTCAGTTAAAAATCACCTGCCTCCCCCATTTCCCGACGATTGCAAAACCGTGTATATAAAAACTAAAAAGAGTTTACAATCCCTAAAAATTACAGACACTTTTTGGAATTATCACTCTCTACATTTGTGCATTGTGCATTTCCATTTTAGATGAATACTTTTTTGTTAAATCAAAACTTGAGTTTTTCACTTTCCCTTAATCTCGTAAACAAAAAAAGAGATAAAAGGCAAAATGATCACAAAAAAAATTAAAATTTTAGAGTTTATGTATAGAAAGAATTTAAAGCAATAACAAATGTAAGTAAGGAAAATTTATTCACACACCACAAATGAACACAGAAGTTTTGGTATCCAAATTTGGGAAATTCTACTAGTTCAACCCTAATAGCTTGGAATTTTATTAGAAAGAGATTTTTCTACACATGTTTTAAAAAACGGATATGCATTATGTGAAAAGATGCAAATGACCTATGGATCCAAACCTTTTAAAGAGAATAGCAGTAAATTCTAAAGTGAACATGTAGTGGGATATTTACCCGAGTCAAACAAACCATTATTTTGCCCATTTACAAAAAGCTGACCTAACAATCATAGATGATTGTAAAGTGATTTATCATGCGTAACAGGCTATATTTTTGTAAAGAATGACTTATGGATTGGTAGTCAACCCTCTGTTAAAAATCTCCCACCTCCCCCGTTTCCCAATGATTGGAAAACCTTGTAAATAAAAACTAAAAAGAGTTTACAATCCCTAAAAATTACAGACACTTTTTGAAATTATCTCTCTCTACATTTTTGCATTGTGCATTTCTATTTTAGATATATACTTTTTTCTTAAATCAAAATTTGACTTTTCACTTTTCCTTCATCTCGTAAACAAAAAAAGAGATTAAAGGCAAATAGATCGTAACAAAATGAAAATTTTAGAGTTTATGTATGGAAAGAATTTCAAACAATAACAAATGTAAGTAAAGAAAATTTATTCACACACCACAAATGAACACAAAAGTTTTCTTATCCAAGTTTGGGAAATTCCACTAGTTCAACCCCTATAGCTTGGAATTTTATAAGAAAGAGATTTTTCTACACATGTTTTCAAAAATGGATATGCATGCTTGAAACATGTTAAAGATGCAAATGACCTATGGATCCAAATGTTTTAAAGAGAATAATATTAAATTCTCAAGTGAACGTGCGGTGGGATATTTACCCAAGTCAAACAACCATTATTTTGCCCATTTCCAAAATGCTGACCTAACGATAATAGATGATTGTAAAGTGATTTATCTTGTGTAATGGGTTATATATTTTGTAAGGAATGACTTATGGATTGGGAGTCCACACATAGTTAAAAATCGCTGGCCTCCCCCTTTTCCCGATGATTGCAAAACCTTGTATATAAAAAATAAAAATACTTTACAATCTCTACAAATTACAGACACTTTTTGGAAGTATCTCTCACTACATTTGTGCATTTTGCATTTCCATTTTAGATGTATACTTTTTTCCTGAATCAAAACTTGAGTTTTAACTTTCGCTTCATCTCGTAAACAAAAAAAGGGATAAAAGGCAAATAGATCAGAAAAAAACGAAAATTTTAGAGTTTATGTTTGGAAAGAATTTAAAGCAATAAAAAATGTAAGCAAAGAAAATTTATTCATAAAGCACAAATGAACACTAAAGTTTTCTTATCCAAGTTTGGGAAATTCCACTAGTTCAACCCCAATAGCTTGGAATTTTATAAGAAAGAGATTTTTCTACACATGTTTTCAAAAATGGATATGCATGCTTGAAACATGTTAAAGATGCAAATGACCTATGGATCCAAATGTTTTAAAGAGAATAATATTAAATTCTCAAGTGAACGTGCGGTGGGATATTTACCCAAATCAAACAACCATTATTTTGCCCATTTCCAAAATGCTGACCTAACGATAATAGATGATTGTAAAGTGATTTATCTTGTGTAATGGGTTATATATTTTGTAAGGAATGACTTATGGATTGGGAGTCCACACATAGTTAAAAATCGCTGGCCTCCCCCTTTTCCCGATGATTGCAAAACCTTGTATATAAAAAATAAAAATACTTTACAATCTCTACAAATTACAGACACTTTTTGGAAGTATCTCTCACTACATTTGTGCATTTTGCATTTCCATTTTAGATGTATACTTTTTTCATGAATCAAAACTTGAGTTTTAACTTTCGCTTCATCTCGTAAACAAAAAAAGGGATAAAAGGCAAATAGATCAGAAAAAAACGAAAATTTTAGAGTTTATGTTTGGAAAGAATTTAAAGCAATAAAAAATGTAAGCAAAGAAAATTTATTCATAAAGTACAAATGAACACTAAAGTTTTGTTAACCAAGTTTGGGAAATTTCACAAGTTCAACCATAATAGCTTGGAATTTTATTAGAAAGAGATTTTTCAACACATGTTTTAAAAAACGGATATGCATTATGTTAAAGATGCAAATGACCTATGGATCCAAACCTTTTAAAGAGAATAACATTAAATTCTCAAGTGAACGTGCGGTGGGATATTTACCCTAGTCAAACAAGCCATTATTTCGCCCATTTACAAAAAGCTTACCTAAAAGTCTTAGATGACTGTAAAGTCATTTATCATGCGTAACAGGCTATATTTTTTTTAAGGAATCACTTATGGATTGGGAGTCAACACTCAGATAAAAATCCCTCGCCTCCCCCTTTTCCCGTCGATTGCAAAACCTTTTAAATAAAAACTGAAAATAGTTTACAATCCCTAAAAATTACAGACACTTTTTAGAATTATCTCTCTCTATATTTATGCATTGTGCATTTTCAATTTAGATATATAGTTTTTTCTTAAATCAAAAATTTAGTTTTCACTTTCCCTTCATCTCACAAACAAAAAAAGAGATAAAAGGCAAATAGATCGCAAAAAAATGAAAATTTTGGAGTTTATGCTTTGAAAGAATTTAAAGTAATAATAAATGTAAGTAAAGAATATTTATTCACACACCACAAATGAACACAAAAGCTTTGTTATTCAAGTTTGGGAAATTCCACTTGTTCAACCTTTATAGCATGGAATTTTATAAGATAGAGATTTTTCTACACATGTTTTAAAAAATGGATATGCATGCTTGAAACATGTTAAAGATGCAAATGACCTATGGATCCAAACCTTTTATAGAGAATAACATTAAATTCTCAAGTGAACGTGCTGTGGATATTTACCCGAGTCAAACAAGCCATTATTTTGGTCATTTAAAAAAAGCTGACCTAACGATCATAGATAATTGTAAAGTGATTTATCATGCGTAATGGGCTATATTTTAGTAAGGAATGACTTATGGATTGGGAGTCAACACTCAGTTAAAAATCCCTCGCTTACCCCTTCTCCCGATGATTGCAAAACCTTGTTTATAAAAACTAAAAAGAGTTTACAATCCCTAAAAATTACAGGCACTTTTTGGAATTATCTATATCTACATTTGTGCATTGTGCATTTCCATTCTAGATGTATAATTTTTTCTAAAATCAAAACTTGTGTTTTCAATTTCCCTTTATCTCGTAAACAAATAGAGAGATAAAAGGCAAATAGATCAGAAAAATATGAAAATTTTAGAGTTTATGTTTGGAAGGATTTTAAAGCAATAACAAATGTAAGTGAAGAAAATTTATTCACATACCAAAAATAAACACAAAAGTTTTAGAATCCAAGTTTGGGGAAATTCCACTAGTTCAACCCGAATAGCATGGAATTTTATTAGAAAGAGATTTTTCAACACATGTTTTAAAAAACAGATATGCATTATGTTAAAGATGCAAATGACCTATGGATCCAAACCTTTTAAAGGGAATAACATTAAATTCTCATGTGAACGTGCGGTGGGATATTTATCCGAGTCAAACAAGCCATTAATTTTCCGATCGACAAAAACCTGACCAAACGATCACAGATGATTTTAAAGTGATTTGTCATGCGTAACGAGCTATTTTTTTGTACGGAATTACTGATGGATTGGGTGTCAACACTTAGTTAAAAATCCCCCGCCTCCCCCTTTGCTAGACGATTGTAAAACCTTGTATATAAAAAATAAAAAGAGTTTACAATCCCTAAAAATTATAGACACTTATTGGTATTATCTCTCTCTACATTTGTGCTTCGTGGATTTCCATTTTAGATGTTTACTTTTTTTTTAAATCAAAGCTTGAGTTTTCCCTTTTCCTTCATCTCGTAAACAAAAACAGAGATAAAAGGCAAATAGAGCATAACAAAATGAAAGTTTTATAGTTTATGCACGGAAAGAATTTAAAGCAATAATAAATTTAAGTAAAGAAAATTTATTCATACACCACAAAAAAACATAAAAGTTTTGTTAACCAGGTTTGGGAAATTCCACGAGTTACCCCCTAATAGCTTGGAATTTTATGAAAAAGAGATTTCTCTACACATGTTTTAAAAAATGGATATGCATGCTTGATACACGTTAAAGATGGAAATGACCTATGTATCCAAACATTTTAAACAGAAAACATTAAATTCTCAAGTGAACGTGTAGTGGGATATACCCGACTCCAACAAGCCATTATTTTACCCATTTACAAAAAGTTAACCCAAAGATCATAGATGATTGTAAAGCGATTTATCATTCAGAATGGGCTATATTTTTGTAAGGAATGTCCTATGGATTGGGAGTCAACACTCAGTTAAAAATCCCCCGCCTTCCCCTTTTCCTGAAGATTGCAAAACCTGATATATAAAAACTAAAAAGAGGTTACAATCCCAAAAAATTATAGAAACTTTTTGGAATTATCTCACTCAACATTTGTGCATTGTGCATTTCCATTTTAGATGTTTACTTTTTACTTAAATCAAAACTTAAGTTTTCACTTTCCCTTCATCTCATAAACAAAAAAAGAGATAAAAAGCAAATAGAGCACAACAACAAAAAAAATTTAGGGTTAATGTATGGAAAAACTTTAAAGCAATAACAAATGTATGTGAATAAAATTTATTCACACACCACTAATGAACACAAAGGTTTTGTTATCCAAGTTTGGGAAATTCCACTAGTTCAAACCTAATTGCTTGGAATTTTATAAGAAAGAGATTTTTGTACACATGTTTTAAAAAAATGGATATGCATGCTTGAAAGATGTTAAAGATGCATTTGACCTATGGATCCAAACCTTTTAACTTAGAATAACATTAAATTCTCAAGTTATTGTACAATGGGATATTTACCCGAGTCAAACAAGTCATTTTGTTGCCCATTAACAAAAAGTTGACCTAACAATCAAAGATAATAGTAAAGGTCTTTATCATGCGTAACGGGCTATATTTTTGTAAGGAATGAATTATGGATTGGGAGTCAACACTCAGTTAAAAATCTCCCACCTCCTCTTTTTCTCGATGATTGCAAAACCTGATATATAAATACTTAAAAGAGTTTACGATCCCTAAAAATTACAGACACTTTTTGGAATTATCTCACTCTACATTTCTGCATTGAGCATTTCCATTTTAGATGCGCACTTTTTCCTTAAATACAAACTTGAGTTTTACTTTTCCTTCATCTCGTAAACAAAAAAAAGAGATAAAAGGCAAATAGAACACAACAAAATGAAAATTTTAGTGTTTATGTATGGAAAGAATTTAAAGCAATAAACAAATGTAAGTAAAGAAATTTTATTCACACACCACAAATGAACACAAAAGTTTGGTTATCTAAGTTTGGGAAATTACTCTAGTTCAACTCTAATAGCTCAGAATTTTATAACAAATAAAATTTTCTACACTTGTTTTAAAAAATGGATATGCATGCTTGAAACATTTTAAAGATGCAAATGACTTATGGATCCAAACCTTTTAAAGATAATAACATTAAATTCTCAAGTGAACGTGCAGTGGGATATTTACCCGAGTCAAACAAGCCATTATTTTACCCATTTACAAAAAGATGACCTAACGATCATAGATTATTGTAAAGTGATTTATCATGCATAATGGACTTTATTATTTTAAGGAAAGACTTATGGATTGGGAGTCAACACTCAATTAAAAATCCCCCGTCTCCCCCTTTTTTCCCGATGATTGAAGAACCTGATATATAAAAATGAAAAAGATTTTACAATCCCTAAAAATTATAGACACTTTTTGAAATTATCTCTCTCTACAATTCTTCATTGTGCATTTCCTTTTTAGATGCATACTTTTTTCTTAAATCAAAACTTGAGTTTTCACTATCCCTTCATCTCGTAAACAAAAAAAGAGATAAAAGGCAAATAGATCACAACAAAATGAAAATTTTAGGGTTTATGTATGGAAAGAATTTAAAGCAATAAACAAATGTAAGAAAATAAAATTTATTCACACACCACATATGAACACAAAAATTTTGTTAACCTAGTTTGGGAAATTGCACTTGTTCAACCCTAATAGCTCGGTATTTTATAAGAAAGAGATTTTTCTACACATGTTTTAAAAAATGGATAGGCATGCTTGAAACATGTTATAGATGCAAATGACCTATGGATCCAAACCTTTTAAAGAGAATAACATTAAATTCTCATGTGAACGTGTGTTGGGATATTTACCCGAGTCAAACAAGCCATTATTTTGCCCATTTACAAAAGCTGAGCTAACGTACATAGATATTTGTAAAGAGATTTATCTTGCATAACATACTATATTTTTGTAAGGAATGACTTATGGATTGGGATTCAACACTCCGTTCAAAATCCCCCGCCTCCCCCTTCCCCCTTCTCCCGACGATTGCAGAACCTGATATATAAAAACTAAAATGAGTTTACAATCCCTAAAAATTACAGACACATTTTGGAATTTTGGAATTATCTCTCTGTACATTTGTGCATTGTGCATTTCCATTTTAGATATATTCTTTTTTCTTAAATCAACACTTTCCCTTCATCTCGTAAACAGAAAAAGAGATAAAAGGAAAATAGATTACAACAAAATAAAAATTTTAGAGTTTATGTATCGAAACAATTTAAAGCAATAAACAAATGTAAGTAAATAAAATTTATGCACACACCACAAATGAACACAAAATTTTTTTTATCCAAGTTTGGGAAATTCCACTAGCTCAACCCTAATAGTTCGGAATTTTATAAGAAAGAGATTTTTCTACACATGTTTTTAAAAATGGATATGAATGCTTGAAGCATGTTAAAGATGCAAATGACCTATGGATCCATACCTTTTAAAGAGAATAACATTAAATTCTCAAGTGAATGTGTGTTGGGATAGTTACCCGAGTCAAAAAAGCCATTATTTTGCCCATTTACAATAACCTAACCTAACGATCATAGACGATTGTAAAGTGATTTATCATGCATAACGGGCTATATTTTTGTAAGGAATGACTTATGGATTGGGAGTCAAACCTCAGTTAAAAATCGTTCGCCTCCCCCTTTTCCCAATGATTGCAAAACCTGATATATAAAAATTAAAAAGAGTTTACAATCCCTAAAAATTACGGACACTTTTTGGAATTATCTCTCTCTACATTTGTGCATTGTACAATTCCCTTTTAGATGTATTCCTTTTCCTTAAATACAAACTTGTGTTTTCACTTTTCCTTCTTCTTGTAAACAAAAAAAGAGATAAAAGACAAATAGATCACAACAAAATGAAAATTTAGAGTTTATGTATGGAAAGAATTTAAAGCAATAAAGAAAATTTATTAACACACACAAATGAACCAAAAAGTTTTCTTATCAAAGTTTGGGAAATTCCACTAGTTCAACCCTTATAGCTCGGAATTTTATAAGAAAGAGATTTTGCTACACATGTTTTAAAAAATGGATAGGCATGCTTGAAACGTGTTAAAGATGCAAATGACGTATGGATCTAAACCTTTGAAAGAGAATAACATTAAATTCACAAGTGAACGTGCGTTGCGATATTTACCCGAGTCAAACAAGCCATTATTTTGCCCAGTGACAAAAAGATGACCTAACGATCATAGATTATTGTAAAGTGATTTATCATGGGTAACGGGCTATAATTTTTTGTATGGAATGACTTATGGATTGGGAGTCAATACTCCGTTAAAAATCCCCCGCCTCCCCCTTTTCCCGAAGATTGCAAAACCTGATATATAAAAACTAAAAAGTGTATAATATCCCTAAAATTACAAACACTTTTGGAATTATCTCATTCAAAATTTATGCATTGTGCATTTCCATTTTAGATGTATACTTATTCTTAAATACAAACTTGAGTTTTCACTTTCCCTTCTTCTCGTAAAAAAAAAAGAAGTGATAAAAGGCAAATAGATCACAACAAAATGAAAATTTTGGACTTTATGTATGGAAAGAATGAAAGCAATAAACAAATGTAAGTAAAGAAAATTTATTCACACACCACAAATGAACACAAATGTTTTGTTATCCAAATTTTGGAAATTTCACTTGTTCAACCCTAAAAGATCGGAATTTTATAAGAAAGAGATTTTTCTACACATATTTTAAAAAATGGATATGCATGCTTGAAATTGTTAAAGATGCAAATGACCTATTTTCCTGAGTCAAACAAGCCATTATTTTGCCCATTTACAAAAAGCTGACCTAACTATCATAGATGAGTGCCAAGTGATTTATCATCCGTAACGGGCAATATTTTTGTTAGGAATAACTTATGGATTGGGAGTTAACACAGTTAAAAATCACTCGTCTCCCCCTTTTCCCGATGATTGCAGAACCTGATATATATAAACTAAAAAGAGTTTACAATACTTAAAAATTACAGACACTTTTTGGAATTATCTCTCTTTACATTTGTGCATTGTGCATTTCCATTTTAGATGTGTACTTTTTTCATAAATCAAAACCTGAGTTTTCACTTTCCCTTCATCTTGTAAACAAAAAAAAGAGACAAAAGACAAATAGATCACTGCAAAATGAAAATTTTAGAGTATATGAATGTAAAGAATTTAAAGCAATAAACAAATGTAAGTAAAGAAAATTTTTTCACACACTACAAATGAACACAAAAGTTTTTTTATTCAAGTTTAGGAAATTCCACTAGTTCAACCCTAATACCTCTGCATTTTATATGAAAGAGATTTTTCTACACATGTTTTAAAAAATGGATATGCATGTTTGAAACTTGTGATAGATGCAAATGACCTATGGATCCAAACCTTTTAAAGAGATTAACATTAAATTCTGAAGTGAATGTGCATTGGGATATTTACCGAATCAAGCAAGCCATTATTTTCCCTTTTCACAAATATCTGACCTAACGATCATAGATGATCATCATGTGATTTATTACATGTAACAGACTATATTTTTTTAACGGATGACTTATCGATTGGGAGTCAACACTCCGTTAAAAATCCCCTGCCTCCTTCTTTTCCCGACGATTGTAGAAACTTATATATAAAAACAAAAAAGAGTTTACAATCCCTAAAAATTACTGACACTTTTTGGAATTATTTCTGTTTACATTTTTGCATTGTGCATTTCCATTTTAGATATATACTTTTTTTTCTTAAATCATAACTTGAGTATTCACTTGCCCTTCATCTCGTAAACAAAAAAAGAGATAAAAGGCAAATAGATCACAGGAAAATGAAAATTTTAGGGTTTATGTATGCAAAGAATTTAAAGAAATAAACAAATGTAAGTAAAGAAAATTTATTCACACACCACAAATGATCACAAAAGTTTTGTTATCCAAGTTTGGGAAATTCCACTAGTTCAACCCTAATAGCTCGGAATTTTAAAAGAAAGAGATTTTTCTACACATGTTTTAAAAAATGGATAGGCATGCTTGAAACATGTTAAAGATGCAAATGACCTATGGGTCCAAACCTTTTAATAAGAATACCATTAAATTCTCAAGTGAACGTGCATTGGGATATTTACCCGTGTCAAACAAGCCATTATTTAACCCATTTACCAAAAGCTGACCTACCGATCATAGATGATTGTCAAGTGATTTATCATGCATAACGGGCTATATTTGGTAAGGAAGGACATATGGATTGGTAGTCAACACTCAGTTAAAAATCCCCCGCTCCCCCTTTTTCCAACGATTGCAGAACCAGATATATATAAAAACTAAAAAGATTTTAAAATCCCAAAAAATTACAAACACTTTTTGGAATTATCTTTTTTTACATTTGTGCATTGTGCATTTCCATTTTATATGTATACTTTTTTCTTAAATCAAAACTTGATTTTTCACTTTCCCATCATCTTGTAAACAAAAAAAGAGATAAAAGCAAATAGATCACAAGAAAATGTAAATTTTAGGGTTTATGTATGGAAAGAATTTAAAGCAATAAAAAAATGTAAGTAAAGAAAATTTATTCACACACCAGAAATGTACACAAAATTTTTGTTTTCCAAGTTTAGAAATGCCACTAGTTCAACCCTAATTTCTCGAAATTTTATAAGAATAAGGTTTTTCTACACATGTTTTAAAAAATGGATAGACATGCATGAAACATGTTAAAGATTCAAATGACCTATGGATCCAAACCTTTTAAAGAGAATAACATTAAATTCTCAAGTGAACGTGCGGTGGGATATTTACCAAAGTGAAACAAGCCATTATTTTGCCCATTTACAAAAAGCTGACCTAACGATCATAGATGATTGTAAAGTGATTTATCATGCGTAACGGACTATATTTTTGTAAAGAAAGACTTTTGGATTCGGAGTCAACACTCAGTTAAAAATCCCCTGCCTTCCCCTTTTCCCGACCGTTGCAGAACCTGATATATAAAATATAAAAAGAGTTTACAATCCCTTAAAATTACAGAAATTATTTGGAATTATCTCTCTCTTCATTTGTGCATTGTGGATTTCCATTTTGGACATATAATTGTTTCTTAAATAAAAACATAAGTTTTCACTTTTCCTTCATCTCGTAAACAAAAAAAGAGATAAAAGGCAAATAGATCTCAACAAAATGAAAATTTTAGGGTTTATGTATGGAAAGCATTTAACACAATAAACAAATGTAAAAAAAATAAAAATTATCCACGCACCACAAATGAACACAAAATTTTTGTTATCCAAGTTTGGGAAATTCGATTAGTTCAACCCTTAAAGCTTATAGTTTTTTAAGAAAGAGATTTTTCTACACCTGATTTAAAAAATTGATAAGCATGCTTGAAACAAGTTAAAGATGCAAATGGCCTATAGATCCAAACCTTTTAAAGAGAATAACATGAAAATCTCAAGTAAACGTGCGGTGGGATATTTACCCGAATCAAACAAGCCAATATTTTGCCCATTTACAAAATGTTGACCTAACGATCAAAGATGATTGTAAAGTGATTTATCATGCGTAACGGGCTATATTTTTGTAGGAAATGACTTATGGATTGGGTGTCAACACTTCGTTAAAAATCCCCCGCCTCACCCTTTTCCCGACTATTACAGAACAAGATATATAAAAACTAAAAAGAGTTTACAATCCCTAAAAATTACATACACTTTTTTGGAATTATCTCTCACTACATTTGTGCATTGTGCATTTCCATTTTATACGTATGCTTTTTTCTTAAATCATAACTTGAGTTTTCACTTTCCCTTCATCTCGGAAACAAAAAAAGAGATAAAAGGCAAATAGATCACTACAAAATGAAAATTATAGAGTTTATGTATGGAAAGAATTTAAAGCAATAAACAAATGTAAGTAAAGAAAGTTTGTTCACACACCACAAATGAACACAAAAGGTTCTGTTATCCAAGTTTGGGAAATTCTACATTTTCAACCCTAATAGCTAAGAATTTTATAAGAAAGAGATTTTTCTACACATGTTTTAAAAAATGGATAGGCATGGTTGAAACATATTAAAGATGCAAATGAACTATGGATCAAAACCATTTAAAGAGAATAAGATTAAATTCTCAAGTGAACGTGCGGTGGGATATTTACCCAAGTCAAAAAAGCCATTATTTTGCCCATCTACCAAAAGCTGACCTACCGATCATAGATGATTGTCAAGTGATTTATCATGCGTAACGGGCTATATTTTTGTAAGGAAGGACTTATGGATTGGGAGTCAACACTCAGCTAAAAATCCCCTGCCTCCCCCATGTCCAACGATTGCAGAACCTGATATATAAATACTAAAAAGAGTTTACAATGCCTAAAAATTATAGACACTTTTTGGAATTATCTCTCTCTACATTTGTTCATTGTGGATTTCCATTTATGATGTATACTTTTTTCTTAAATCAAAACTTGAGTTTTCACTTTCCGTTTATTTCGTAAACAAAAAAAATAAATAAAAGGCAAATAGATCAGAACAAAATGAAAATTTTAGAGTTTATGTATGGAAAAAATTTAAACCAATAACAAATGTAAGTAAAGAAAATTTATTCACACACCAAAAATGAACACAAAAGTTTTGTTATCCAAATTTGGAAAATTACACTAGTTCAACCACAATAGCTTGGAATTTTATAAGAAATAGATGTTTCTATACATGTTTTAAAAAATGGATATGCATGCTTGAAACATGTTAAAGATGCAAATGACCTATGGATCTAAACGTTTTAAAGAGAATAATATTAAATTATCAAGTGAACGTGCGGTGGGATATTTACCCTAGTCAAACAACCATTATTTTGCCCATTTCCAAAATGCTAACCTAACGATAATAGAAGATTGTAAAGTGATTTATCATGCGTAATGGGTTATATTTTTTTTTAAGGACTGACTTATGGATTGGGAGTCAACACACAGTTAAAAATCGCCCGCCTCCCCCTTTTCCCGACGATTGCAAAACCTTGTATATAAGAAATAAAAATATTTTTTACAATCTCTACAAATTACAAACACTTTTTGGAATTATCTCTCACTACATTTGTGCATTGTGCATTTCCATTTTACATGTATACTTTTTTCATGAATCAAAACTTGAGTTTTAACTTTCCCTTCATCTCGTAAACAAAAAAAGTGATAAAAGGCAAATAGATTAGAAAAAAATGAAAATTTTAGTGTTTATGTTTGGAAAGAATTTAAAGCAATAAAAAATGTAAGTAAAGAAAATTTATTCACAAAGCACAAATGAACAAAAAGTTTTGCTATCCAAGTTTGGGAAATTCTACAAGTTCAACCATATTAGCTTGGAATTTTAGTAGAAAGCGATTTTTAACTACATGTTTTAAAAAACGGATATGCATTATGTTAAAGATGCAAATGACCATTGGATCCAAACCTTTTAAAGAGAATAACATTAAATTCTCAAATGAACGTGGGGTGGGATATTTACCCTAGTCAAACAAGCCATTATTTTGCCCATTTACAAAAAGCTGACCAAACAATCTTAGATGACTGTAAAGTGATTTATCATGCGTAACAAGCTATATTTCTTTTAAGGCATGACTTATGGATTGGGAGTCAACACTCAGTTAAAAATCCCCCGCCTCTCCCATTTCCCGTCGATTGCAAAACCTTTTAAATAAGAACTAAAAAGAGTTTACAATCCCTAAAAATTACAGACACATTTTGGAATTATCTCTCTCTACATTTGTGCACTATACATTTCCAATTTAGATGTATAGTTTTTTCTTAAATCAAAACTTTAGTTTTCACTTTCCCTTCATCTTGTAACCAAAAAAAGAGATAAAAGGCAAATAGATTACAACAAAATAAAAATTTTAGAGTTTATGTATTGAAAGAATTTAAAGCAATAAAAAATTTAAGTAAATAAAATTTATTCACACACCACAAATGAACATAAAAGCTTTGTTATCCAAGTTTGGGAAATTCCACTAGTTCAACCTTTATAGCATGGAATTTTATAAGAAGAGATTTTTCTACACATGTTTTAAAAAATGGATATGCATGCTTGAAACATGTTAAAGATGCAAATGACCTATGGATCCAAACCTTTTATAGAGAATAACATTAAATTCTCAAGTGAACGTGTGGTGGGATATTTACCCGAGTCAAACAAGCCATTTTTTGGCCATTTAAAAAAAGCTGACCTAACGATCATAGATGATTGTAAAGTGATTTATCATGCGTAACGGGCTATATTTTAGAGAGGCATGACTTATGGATTGGGAGTCAACACTCAGTTAAAAATCCCTCGCTTCCCCCTATTCCCGACGATTGCAAAACCTTGTTTATAAAAACTAAAAAGAGTTTACAATCCCTAAAAATTACAGACACTTTTTGGAATTATCTATCTCTACATTTGTGCATTGTGCATTTCCATTTTAGATGTATAATTTTTTCTAAAACTAAAACTTGAGTTTTCACATTCCCTTTATCTCCTAAACAAAAAAAGAGATAAAAGGCAAATAAATTAGAACAAAATGAAAATTTTAGAGTTTATGTTTGGAAAGAATTTAAAGCAATAAAAAATGTACGTAAAGAAAATTTATTCACACACTACAAATAATCACAAAAGTTTTGGTATTCAAGTTTGGGAAATTCCACTAGTTCAACCCTAATAGCTTGGAATTTTATTAGAAAGAGATTTTTCAACATATTTTTAAAAAACGGATATGCATTATGTTAAAGATGCAAATAACCTTTGGATCCAAACCTTTTAACGGGAATAACATTAAATTCTCATGTGAACGTGCGGTGGGATTTTTACCCGAGTCAAACAAGCCATTAACTTGAAGATTGACAAAAACCTGACCAAATGATCATAGATGATTTTAAAGTGATTTATCATGCGTAACGGGCTATATTTTTGTAAGGAATTACTTATGGATCGGGTGTCAACACTTAGTTAAAAATCCGCCGCCTCCCCCTTTTCCCAACGATTGCAAAACCTTGTATATAAAACTAAAAAGAGTTTACAATCCCTAAAAATTACAGACAATTGTTGGAATTATCTCTCTCTACATTTGGGCATCGTGAATTTCCATTTTAGATGTTTACTTTTTTTTTTTAAAATCAAAACTTGAGTTTTCACTTTTTCTTCATCTCGTAACCAAAAACAGAGATAAAAGGCAAATAGGGCATAAAAAAATGAAAGTTTAATAGTTTATGAACGGAAAGAATTTAAAGCAATAATAAATTTAAGTAAGGAAAATTTATTCACACACCACAAAAAACACAAAAGTTTTGTTAACCAAGTTTGGGAAATTCCTCTAGTTCAACCCTAATATCTTGGAATTTTATGAGAAAGAGATTTCTCTATACATGTTTTAAAAAATGGATACGCATGCTTGAAACACGTTAAAGATGCAAATGACCTATGGATCCAAACATTTTAAACAGAAAACATTAAATTCTCAAGTGAACTTGCGTTGGGATATACCTGAGTCCAACAAGCCATTATTTTGCCCATTTACGAAAAGCTAACCCAAAGATCATAGATGATTGTAAAGTGATTTATCATTCATAACGGGCTATATTTTTGTAAGGAATGTCTTATGGATTGGGAGTCAACACTCAATTAAAAATCCTCCACCTCCCCCTTTTCCCGAAGATTGCAAAACCTAATATATAAAAACTAAAAAGAGGTTAGAATCCCTAAAAATTACAGAAACTTTTTGGAATTATCTCTCTCTCCATTTGTGCATTGTGCATTTCAATTTTAGATGTTTACTTTTTTCTTAAATCAAAACTTAAGTTTTCACTTTCCCTTCATTCTTAAACAAAAAAAGTGATAAAAAGCAAATAGATCACAACAAAAAAAAATTTATAGTTAATGTATGGAAAGAATTTAAAGCAATAACAAATGTAAGTAAAGAAAATTTATTCATGCACCACTAATGAACACAAAGGTTTTGTTATCCAAGTTTTGGAAATTCCACTAGTTCAAACCTAATTGTTTGGAATTTTATAAGAAAGAGATTTTTGTACACATGATTTAAAAAATGGATATGCATGCTTGAAAGATGTTAAAGATGCATTTGACCTATGGATCCAAACCTTTTAACTTTGAATAACATTAAATTCTCAATTGATTGTACGGTGGGATATTTACCCGAGTTAAACAAGTTATTATGTTGCCCATTAACAAAAAGCTGACCTAACGATCAAAGATGATTGTAAAGGTCTTTATCATGCGTAACGGGCTATATTTTTGTAAGGAATGACCTATGGATTGGGAGTCAACACTCAGTTAAAAATCCCCCGCCTCCCCCTTTTCCTGACGATTGCAAAACCTTGAATAAAAAAACTAAAAAGAAATTACAATCCCTAAAAATTACAGACACTTTTTGGAATTATCTCTCTCTACATTTGTGCATGGTGCATTTTATTTTAGATGTATACATTTCTCTTAAATCAAAACTTGAGATTTCGGTTTCCCTTCATCTCATAAACAAAAAAACAAATAAAAGGCAAATAGATCACATCAAAATGAAAATTTTAGAGTTGGTGTGGAAAGAATTTAAAGCAATACACAAATGTAAGAAAATAAAATTTACATACATGCCACAAATGAACAAAAAAGTTTTGTTATCCAAGTTTGGGAAATTCAACTAGTTCAACACTAATATCTTGGAATTTTATAAGAAAGATATTTTTCTACACATGTTTTAAAAATGGATATGCATGCTTGAAACATGTTAAAGATGCAAATGACATATGGATCCAAAACTTTTAAAGAGAATAATATTAAATTCTCAAGTGAACGTCCGGTAGGATATTTACCCAAGTCAAACAAGCCATTATTTTGCCTATTTCCAAAAAGCTGACCTAACGATAATAGATGATTGTAAAGTGATTTATCATGCATAATGGGTTATATTTTTTTAAGGAATGACTTATGGATTGGGAGTCAACACTTAGTTAAAAACTCCACGCCTGCCCCTTTTCCCGACGATTGCTAAACCTTGTATATAAAAAAAAAAAGAGTTTACAATCCTTAAAAATTATAGATACTTTTTGAAATTATCTCTCTCTACATTTGTGCATTGTGCATTTCCATTTTAGATGTATACGTTTTTCGTAAATCAAAACTTGAGTTTTCACTTTCCCATCATCTCGTAAACAAAAAAAGAGATAAAAGGCAAATAGATTAGAACAAAATGAAAATTTTAGAGTTTATGTATGGAAAGAATTTAAAGCAATTAAAAATGTAAGTAAAATTTTTTTTCACAAAGCACAAATGAACACAAAAGTTTTTCTATCCACGTTTGGGATATTCCACTAGTTCAACCCTAATAGCTTCGAATTTTATGAGAAAGAGATTTTTCTACACGTGTTAAAAAATGGATATGCATGCTTGAAACACGTTAAAGATTCAAATGACCTATGGATCCTAACCTTTTAAAAAGAATAACATTAAATTCTCAAGAGAACGTGCAGTGGGATATTTACCTGAGTCAAACAAGCAATTATTTTGCCCATTTACAAAAAGCTGACCTAACGATCATAGATGATTGTAAAGAGATTTATCATGCGTAACGCGCTATTTTTTTTTTAAGGAATGACTTATGGATATGGAGTCAACACTCAGTTAAAAGTCCCCCACCTCCTCTTTTTTCCCAATGATTGCAAAACCTTGTAAATAAAAACTAAAACGAGTTTACAATCCTTAAAAATTACAAAAACTTTTTGGAATTATCTCTCTCTACATTTGTGCATTATGCAATTCCATTTTACATATATAGTTTTTTCTTAAATGAAAACTTGAGTTTTCACTTTCCCTTCATCTCTCAAACAAAAAAAGAGACAAAAGGCAAATAGATCACAACAAAATGAACATTTTAGAGTTTATGTACAGAAAAAATTTAAAGCAAAAACAAATGTAAGTAAAGAAATTTTTTTCACACACCACAAATGAACACAAAGTTTTGTTTTCCAAGTTTGGGAAATTCCACTAGTTCAACCCTAATAGCTTGGATTTTTATAAGAAAGAGATTTTTCTACACTTGTTTTAAAAAATGGATATAAATGCTTGAAACATGTTAAAGATTCAAATGACATATGGATCCAAATGTTTTAAAGAGAATAATATTAAATTCTCAAGTGAACGTGCAGTGGGATATTTACGCAAGTCAAACATGTCATTGTTTTGCCCATTTCCAAAATGCTGACCTAACGATAATAGATGATTGTAAAGTGATTTATCATGCATAACAGTTATAGTTTTGGAAGGAATGACTTATGGATTGGGAGTCAACACTCAATTAAAAATCCCCCGCCTTTCCTTTTTCCCGACGATTGCTAATCCTTGTATATAAAAACAAAAAAGAGTTTAGAATCCCTAAAAATTACAGACCCTTTTTGGAATTATCTCTCTCTAGATTTGTGCAATGTGCATTTCCATTTTAGATGTATTGTTTTTTCTTAAATCAAAACTTGAGTTTTAACTTTCCCTTCATCTCGTCAAGAAAAAAGAGATAAAAAGCAAATAGATAAGAACAAAATGAAAATTTTAGAGTTTATGTATGGAAAGAATTTAAAGCAATAACAAATGTAAGTTAAGAAAATTTATTCACAAAGCACAAATGAACACAAAATTTTTGGTATCCATGTTTGGGAAATTCCACTTGTTCAACTCTAATAGCTTGGAATTTTATGAGAAAGAGATTTTTCTACACATGTTTTAAAAAATGGATATGCATGCTTGAAAAACGTTAAAGATGCTAATGTACTATGGATCCAAACCTTTTAAACATAATAACATAAAATTCTCAAGTGAACGTGAGGTGGGATATTTACCTGAGTCAAACAAGCCATTATTTTGCCAATTTACAACAAGCTAACCTAACGATCATAGATGTTCGTAAAGTGATTTATCATGGGTTACGGGCTATATGTTTTTGTAAGGAATGACTTATGGATTGGGAGTCAACACTCAGTTTAAAATCCCCCGCCTCCTCCTTTTTCTTGATGATTGCAAAACCTTGTAAATAAAAACTAAATCAAGTTTACAATCCATAAAATTTACTGACACTTTTTTGAATTATCTCTCTCTAAATTTGTGCATTGTGCATTTCCATTTTAGATATAAAGTTTTTTCTTAAATCAAAACTTGAGATTTCACTTTCCCTTCATCTCGTAAACAAAAAAACAGATAAAAGGCAAATGGATCACATCAAAATAAAATATTTTAAGTTTATGTACGAAAAGAATTTAAAGCAATACCAAATGTATGTAAAGAAAGTTTATTCACACACCACAAATGAACGCAAAAGTTTTGTTATCCAAGTTTGGGAAATTACATTAGTTCAACCCTTATAGCTTGGAATTTTATAAGAAAGAGATTTTTCTACACATGTTTTAAAAAATGGATATGTATGCTTGAAACACGTTAAAGATGCAAATGACCTATGGATCCAAACCTTTTAAACAGAATAACATTAAATTCTCAAGTGAATGTGCCGTAGGATACTTACCCGAGTCAAACATGCCTTTATTTTACCCATTTACAAAAAGCAGACCTAAAGATCATAGGTGATTGTAAAGTGATTTATGATGACTAACGGGATATATTTTTTGTAAGGAATGACTTATGGATTGGGAGTCAACACTCAGTTAAAAATCCCATGCCTCCTCCTTTTCCCGACAGTTGCAAAACCTTGTAAATAAAAACTAAAACAAGTTTACAATCCCTAAAAATTACAAACACTTTTTGGAAATTATATCTCTCTACATTTGTGCATTGTGCGTTTCCATTATAGATATATAGTTTTTTCTTAAATCAAAACTTGAGCTTTCACTTTCCCTTCATCTCGTAAACAAAAAAAGAGATAAAAGACAAATAGATCAAAAGAAAATGAAAATTTTAGAGTTTATGTACAAATAGAATTTAAATAAAAAACAAATGTAAGTAAAGAAAACTTATTCACACACCACAAATGAACACAAAAGTTTTGTTATTCAAGTTTGGGAAATTCCACTAGTTCAACTTTAATAGCTCAGAATTTTATAAGAAAGAGATTTTTCTGCACATGTTTTATAAAATGGATATGCATGCTTGAAACATGTTAAAGATGCAAATGACCTATGGATCCAAACCTTTCAAAGTGAGTAAAATTAAATTCTCAAGTGAACATATGTTATGATATTTACTTGAGTCAAACAAGCCATTATTTTGCCCATTTATAAATCGTTGACCTAACGATCATAGATGATTGTCAAGTGATTAATCATGCGTAATGGGCTATATTTTTTGTAAGGAATGACTGATGGATTGGGTGTCAACACTCCGTTAAAAATCCCCCGCCTCCCTCTTTTCCCGATGATTGCAGAACCAGATATATAAAAACTAAAAAGATTTTACTACCCTAAAAATTACAGACATTTTTTGGAATTATCTCTCTTTACATTTGTGCATTTCCATTTCCATTTTATATGTATACTTTTTTCTTAAATAAAAACTTGAGTTTTCACTTTCCCTTCATCTCGTAAACAAAAAAAGAGATAAAAAGCAAATAGATCACAACAAAAAGAAAATTTTAGAGTTAATGTATGCAAAGAATTTAAAGCAATAAACAAATGTAAGTAAAGAAAATTTATTCACACACCACAAATGAACAAAAAAGTTTTGTTATCCAAGTTTTGGAAATTCCACTAGTTCAACACTAATTGCTCGGAATTTTATAAGAAAGTGATTTTTCAAGTGAATGTACGGTGGGATATTTACCTAAGTCAAGCAAGCCATTATTTTGCCGATTTCTAAAAAGCTGAGTTAACGATAATCGATGTTTGTAAAGTGATTAATCATGCGTAACGGGTTATATTTTTGTAAGGAATGACTTATGGATTGGGAGTCAACACTCAGTTAAAAATCCCCCGCCTCCTCCTTTTCCCGACGATTGCAAAACCTTGTATATAAAAAATAAAAAGATTTTACAATCCCTAAAAATTACAGACCCTTTTTGGAATTATCAATCCCTACATTTGTGCATTGTGAATTTCCATTTTAGATGTATACTTTTTTCTTAAATCAAAACTTGAGTTTTCTCTTTCCCTTCATCTCACAAACAAAAAATGAGATAAAAGGCTAATAGATCACAACTACATGAAAATTTTAGATTTTATGCATGGAAAGAATTTAAAGCAATTACAAATGTAAGTAAAGAAAATTTTTTCACATGAAAGTTTTGCTATCTAAGTTTGGGAAATTCCACCAGTTCAACCCTAATAGCTCAGAATTTTATAAGAAAGAGATTTTTCCACACATGTTTTAAAAAATGGATATTATGCTTGAAACGTGTTGAAGATGCAAATGACCTACGGATTCAAACCTTTTAAAGTGAATAACATTAAATTATCAAGTGAACATGCGATGGGATATCTACTCGAGTCAAACAAGCCATTATTTTGCCCATTTACAAAACACTGACCTAACGATCACAGATGATTATAAAGTGATTTATCATGCGTAATGGGCTATATTTTTGTAAGGAATGACTTAAGGATTGGGAATCAACACTCAGTTAAAAATCCCTCGCTTCCCCCTTTTCCCGACGATTGCTAAACCTTGTATATCATAACTAAAAAGAGTTTCCAATCCCTAAAAATCACATACACTTGTTGGAATTATCTATCTTTATATTTGTGCATTGTGCATTTTTATTTTAGATGTATACCTTTTTCTTAAATCAAAACTTGGGTTTTCACTTTCCCTTCATCTCATAAACAAAAAAAGAGATAAAAGGCAAATAGATCACAACAAAATGAAAATTTTAGAGTTAATGTACTAAAAGAATTTAAAGCAATAACAAATGTAAGTAAAGAAAATTTACTCACACACCACAAATGAACACAAAAGTTTTGTTATCCAAGTTTGGGAAATTCCACTAGTTCAACCCTAATAACTTGGAATTTATAAGAAAGAGATTTTTCTACACATGTTTTAAAAAATGATATTCATGCTTGAAACATGTTAAAGACACAAATGACCTATGGATCCAAATGTTTTAATGAGAATAATATTAAATTCTCCAGTGCACGTGCGGTGAGATATTTACCCAAGTCAAACAAGCCATTATTTTGCACTTTTTAAAAAGGTGAACTAACAATAATAGATGATTGTAAAGTGATTTATCATGCGTGATGGGTTATATTTTTGTACGGAATGACTTATGGATTGGGAGTCAACACTCCGTTAAAAATCCCCCGCCTCCCTCATTTCCCGACGACAGCAAAACCTTGTATATAAAAACTAAAAAGAGTTTAAAATCCCTAAAAATTACAGACACTTGTTGGAATTATCTCTTTCTGCATTTGTGCATTGTGTATTTCCATTTTAGACGTATAATTTTTTTTTTAAATCAAAACTTGAGTTTTCACTTTCCCTTCATCTAGTAAACAAAAAAAAAAAAAGATAAAAAGCAAATAGAACAGAACAAAATAAAAATTTTAGATTTTATGAATGGAAAGAATTTAAAGCAATAAAAAATATAAGTAAAGAAAATTTATTCACACACCACAAATGATCACAAAAGTTTAGTTATCCAAGTTTTGGAAATTCCACTAGTTCAACCCTAATAGCTCGGAATTTTATAAGAAAGATATTTTTCTACATATGTTTTAAAAAATGGATATGCATGCTTGAAACATGTTAAAAAAGCAAATGTCCTATGGATCCAAACCTTTTAAAGACAATATGATTAAATTCTCAAGTGAACGTGCGGTGGGATATTTACCCGAGTCAAACAAAGCATTATTTTGCCCATTTACAAAAGCTGACCTAACGATCATAAATGATTGTAAAGTGATTTATCATGCGTAATGGGCTATATTTTTGTATGGATTGACTTATGGATTGGGCATTTACACTCAGTTAAAAATCCTCCGCCTCTCCCTTTTCCCTACGATAGCAGAACCTGATATAAAAAAACTAAAAATAGTTTACAATCCCTAAAAATTACAGACACTTTTTTGAATTATCTCTCCCTACATTTGTGCATTCTGCATTTCAATTTTAGATGTATACTTTTTTCTTAAATCAAAACTTGAGTTTTCACTTTCCCTTCATCTCGTAAACAAAAAAAGAGATAAAAGACAAATAGATCACAACAAAATGAAAATTTTAAAGTTTATGTATGGAATCAGTTGAAAGCAATAAACAAATGTAAGTAAATAAAATTTATTCACACACCACAAATGTGCACAAAAGTTTTGTTATCCAAGTTTGGGAAATTCCTCTAGTTCGACGTTAATAACTCGGAATTTTATGAGAAAGAGATTTTTCTACACATGTTTTAAAAAAAGGATAGGCATGCTTGAAACATGTTAAAGATGCAAATTACTTATGAATCCAAACCTTTTAAAGAGAATAACATTAAATTCTCAAGTGAACGTGCGTTGGGATCTTTCCCCGAGTCAAACAAGCCATTTTTTTGCCCATTTACAAAAAGCTTACCTAACGATCATAAATGATTGTAAAGTGATTTATCATTTATAACGGGCAATATTTTTGTATGGAATGACTTATGGATTGGGAGTCAACACTCTGTTAAAAATCCCCCGCCTCCCCCTTTTTCCAACGATTGCAGAACCTGATATAAAAAAACTAAAAAGAGTTTACAATCCCAAAAAATTACAAAAACTTTTTTGAATTATCTCTCTCTAAATTTGTGCATTCTGCATGTCAATTTTAGATGTATACTTTTTTCTTAAATCAAAACATGTGTTTTCACTTTCCCTTCATCTCGTAAACAAAAAAAGAGATAAAAGGTAAATAGATCACAACAAAATGAAAATTTTAAAGTTTATGTATGGAATAAATTTAAATCAATAAACAAATGTAAGTAAAGAAAATTTATCCACACACCACAAATGAGCACAAAAGTTTTGTTATCCAAGTTTGGGAAATTCCTGTAGTTCGACCCTAATAACTCAGAATTTTATGAGAAAAAGATTTTTCTTCACATGTTTTGAAAAATAGATATGCATGCTTGAAACATGTTAAATATGCAAATGACCTATGGATCCAAACCTTTTTAAAGAGAATAACATTAAATTCCCAAGTGAACGTGCGGTGGGACCCGAGTCAAACATGTCATTATTTTGCCCATTTACAAAAAGTTGACCTAACGATCATAGATGATTGTAAAGTGATTTATAATGCGTAATGGGCTATATTTTTTAAAGGAATTAATTATGGTTTGGAAGTTAACACTTAGTTAAAAATCCCCTGCCTCTACCTTTTCCCGAATATTGTAGAACCTAATATATAAAAACTAAAAAAAGTTTACAATCCCTAAAAATTACAGACACTTTTTGGAATTATCTCTCTCTACATTTGAGCATTGTGCATTTTCATTTTATATATATACATTTTTCTTAAATCATAACTTGAATTTTCAGTTTCCCTTCATCTCGTAAACAAAAAAAGAGATAAAAGGCAAATAGATCACAACAAAATGAAAATTTTAGAGTTTATGTATGGATGGAATTTCAAGCAATAAACAAATGTAAGTAAAGAAAGTTTATTCACACACCACAAATTAACACAAAAGTTCTGTTATCCAAGTTTGGGAAATTCCACTAGTTCAACCCTAATAGCTCAGAATTTTATAAGAAAGAGATTTTTCTACACATGTTTCAAAAAATGGATATGCTTTCTTGAAACATGTTAAAGATGTAAATGACCTATGGATCCAAACCTTTTAAAGAAAATAACATTAAACTCTCAAGTGAACGTGCGGTGGGATATTTACCCGAGTCAAACAAGCAATTATTTTGCCCATTTACAAAAAGCTGACCTACCGATCATAGAAGATTGTAAAGTGATTTATCATGTATAACAGGCTATATTTTTTGTAACGGATGACTTATGGATTGGGAATCAACACTCAGTTAAAATCCTCCGCCTCCCCCTTTTCCTGACGATTGCAGAACCTGATATATAAAAACTAAAAAGAGTTTAAATCCCTAAAAATTACTGTCACTTTTTGGAATTATCTCTCCCTACCTTTGTGCAATGTGCATTTCCATATTAGATGTATACTTTTTTATTAAATCAAAACTTGAGTTTTCACTTTCCCTTCATCTCGTAAACAAAAAAAGAGATAAGAGGCAAATAGATCACAACAAAATGATAATTTTATAGTTTATGTATGGAAAGAATTTAAAGCAATAAAGAAATGTAAGTAAATAAAATTTATTCACACACCACAAATGAACAGAAAAGTTTTGATATCCAAGTTTGGGAAATTCCACTAGTTGAACCCTAATAGCTCGGAATTTATTAGAAAGAGATTTTTCTACACATGTTTTTAAAAATGGATATGCATGCTTGAAACAAGTTAAAGATGCAAATGACATATGGATCCAAACCTTTCAAAGAGAATAACATTAAATTCTCAAGTGAATGTGCGGTGGGAATTTACCCGAGTCAAACAAGCCATTATTTTGCCCATTTACAAAAAGCTGACCTAACGATCATAGACGATTGTAAAGTGATTTATCATGTGTAATGGCTATATCTTTTTAAGGAATGACTTATGGATTGGGAGTCAAAACTCAGTAAAAAATCCCCCGCCTCCCCCTTTTCCCGATGATTGTGGAACCTTATATATAAAAACTAAAAAGTGTTTACAATCCCTAAAAATTACAGACACTTTTTGGAATTATCTCTTTCTACATTTATGCATTGGGAATTTCTATTTTAGATGTATACTTTTTTCTTAAATCAAAACTTGAGTTTTCACTTTTCCTTCATCTCATAAACAAAAAAAGAGATAAAACGCAAATAGATCACAACAAAATGAAAATTTAAGAGTTTATGTATGGAAATAATTTAAAACAATAAAAAAATGTAAGTAATAAAATTTATTCACACACCACAAATGAACACAAAAGTTTTGTTATCCAAGTTTTGAAAATTCCACAAGTTCAACCCTAATAGCTCGGAACTGTATAAGAAAGAGATTTTTCTACACATGTTTTTAAAAATGGGTATGCATGCTTGATACATATTAAAGATGCAAATGACCTATGGATCCAAACCTTTTAATGAGAATAACATTAAATTATCAAGTGAACGTGCGGTGGATATTTACCCGAGTCAAACAAGCCATTATTTTGCCCATTTACCAAAAGCTGACCTATCGATCATAGAAGATTGTAAAATGATTTATCATGTGTATTGGGAAAAATTTTTGTACGGAATGACTTATGGATTGGGAGTCAACACTCAGTTAAAAATCCCCCGCCTCGCCCTTTTCCCAACGATTGCAAAACCTGATATATAAAAGCTAAAAAAAGTTTACAATCCCTTAAAATTACAGACACTTTTTGGAATCATCTCTCTCTACATTTGTGCATTGTGCATTTCCATTTTAGATGTATACTTTTTTCTGAAATCAAAACTTTAGTTTTCACTTTTCCATCATCTCGTAAACAAAAAAAGAGATAAAAGGCAAATAGATCGCAACAAAATGAAAATTTTAGAATTTATGTATGGAAAGAATTTAAAGCAATAAAAAAATTTAAGTAAAGAAAATTTATTCACACACCACTAATGAGCACAAAATTTTTGTGATCTAAGCTTTGGAAATTCCACAAGTTCAACCCTAATAGCTTGGAATTTTATTAGAAAGAGATTTTTCTATACATGTTTTAAAAAATGGATATGCATGCTTGAAACATCTTAAAGATGCAAATGACCTATTGATCCAAACCTTTTAAAGAGATTAACATTTAATTCTCAAGTGAACGTGTGGTGGGATATTTACCCGAGTCAAACAAGCCATTATTTTGCCCGTTTACAAAAAGCTGACCTAACGATCATAGATGATTTTAAAGTGATTTATCATGTGTAACTGGATATATTTTTTTAAGGCATGACTAATGGATAGGGAATCAACACTCAGTTAAAAATGCCCCGCTCCCCGTTTTCCCAACGATTGCAAAACCTGAAATATAAAAACTAAAAAGAGTTTACAATCTCTAAAAATTACACACACTTTTGTGCATTATCTCTCGCTACATTTGTGCATTGTGTATTTCCATTTTAGATGTATACTATTTTATTAAATCATAGCTTGAGTTCTCACTTTCCCTTCATCTCGTAAACAAAAAAAGAGATAAAGGGCAAAAAATCACAACAAAATGAAAATTTTAAAGTTTATGTATTGTAAGAATTTAAAGCAATAAAAAAATGTAAGAAAATAAAATTTATTCACCCACCACAAATGAACACAAAAGTTTTGTTATGGATGACCAACCAATCTACCTTGGGTGATCAATCATGCTTTATATTTTTGGCCTATGTACTTCTGGTTGATGGATCATTAACATATGTTGATTGATCATTCCAATGCTAGTTCACTATTTGAATTTTTAAAGCATGGGAATCCATCAGCCTAAGTGATTTTAAGAGGTGAAAAATGTTTTTATGTTTGGTAAATAAATTTTTGAATGCAAATATGTCCTAAATCTCCAAAATTTATGTTGTACCTCAAGTTTTGGAAGAATTAGGCTACTCTCTTACATAGATTGAGTTTTGACATTTCGGAATACTTCGTAAAATCTAGTCTTCAATTGTTCTTCTTCTCTCTAAGGGTGTATTATGGTCCTGGGGTTAAGTACATATGTCTTCCGCTCCTAACAGGCCGGTCTTTTGGGTAGTATTGGCTAGGTGTGTAACATTTGGTATCAGAGCAGGCTCCAACGTCGAGAGTTTGAATCCCCGAGGGGAGTCCCGATGCGGGTTTCGGGAGCCCCAGAGGTGGTCATCATAAGGGATTATGGGATCTTGACCCAGCACCCGTCGTTGAGTGTTAAGCCGCCGTGGACGTCGGCTCACGAAGGTGGGGTGTACTGTTATGATCCTGGGGTTAAGTGCCTATGACTTCCGCTCCTAACAGGCCAGTCTTTTGGGTAGTATTGGCTAGGTGCTTAACAGGGTGTTTCTTCAAGAGTACTTTGACATTCCATGAAGCATGAGGTCTTTGAGAAGCTGTTGTTGACTCATTGCTTAGACTTGAATTTTGTGTCTCTTGAAGGAAATGTATTTGAAACACTAGAATTGCAATTGTTAGCTCAATTACATCAAAATCAAGAAGATGATTGTTGAAAGTATCTCTAGTGAAGAAAGCTATGAAGAGGTGAGCTCATCACTAGCACCTTCAAATAATCTATATGAAAAATATCAATTTTTGAAAAGGCCAACATAGAACTAAAAATAACAAATCATTTAAGAGAATTGATGTTTGTTTTGAGTATGGGAAACCAATGCATAGAAGGAAAAAATTCCAAAACCATGAAGGAAGAACCCCATCCACAAGCAAATATCCCAAGAACAAGAAGAAGAAATCGATGTTGGACTCATAAAAATTGAAGATAATGATGTTGAGTCTACTGCTTTAGAAGAGGTAAGTGACTCGAAGTAGGAAACTAAGCTTGAATTAATATTAGAGAAATCAATTCATAGTCTTAAAAAACATAAATAAAAAATGCATGCTCAATTACACGAGATTGAAAAGCTCAAGGAAGTGCTTAATGTCTTGAAGGAGGCTAATGAAAGTCATATAACAAATGACTCGAGACAGTGTGGATTTATAAACAAGCTATCATGTGATAGACTTTCTTTTGAAATGAAAAGTTTTGACATAGAATAGAAAGTCAAACTTCTACCTCTGAAATCCACACCCAAGAGGAAAGTTGGGAAGAACAAGAAAAATAAAATGAAGAAGTTCTCTCCCTTTCCTCTCATTCAATGCCACTATTACATTGAGGTGGGTCACTATGATTGCAGAGTGAAGAATGCAAATGACATCAAACAAACTTCGGTACCCAAAACAATCAAAAATTTTGTGGTAACCAAAAAGAACATGGGAAAATAAATTTGGAAGCCCAAATCACCTAGCACTTCAAAAGTTTTCCCAAAGGGCCCCAACTTAAAATGGATCTCTAAGGGTTAAACTTTTCGTGATGTAGGTTTTTTTTTTAGCCAAATGCACCAAAAAATATTTGGATTTTGGATAGCTATTGCTCGAGGCGCATGACCGGTGATAAGAATAAGTTTGTTGAACTCAATCCTAAATATGGAGATCATGTAACTTTAAGAGACAATAACAAAGGTACCATTAAAGGAATTGGTAAAATTGGTGCCTTAACCACTTTCATATCTGATGTATATTACTGAGAAGGGTTGAAGCATGACTTACTTAGATTTAGTAAATTTGGTTACAAAGGAAACAAAGTTTCATTTGAAAAGGATAAAATGCTGAGTAAAGAACAAAAACAATGAGCTAGTTTTATAGGGACATAGAAATAGGAATTCCAATGTAGTAAACATAGTCAATTTGCCCTCAACTAGTGCCATCTGTTTGGGTACAAAAATCGATGAATCTTGGTTATAGCATAAGATACTAGGACATATAAGAATATATTCCTTAAACTAGTGAAAAAGAACCTAGTGAGAGGTCTACTAGATAAAAAATTGGTGAGAGGGACAAGCTCTGAATGCAACACAAAACTTCTTTCAAATCTAAGAATGTAGTTTCAATCTCTCATCCTTTTCAACTAATCCACATGGAATTAGTTGGACTTACTTGATGCTTAAGCCTAAACGGAAAGCATCTTACCTTAGTGGTGGTAGATGACTATTAAAGGTTCACATGGGTAGATTTCCTAGCTCATAAGGATGATGATTTTCTGGCCTTTGCCAAACTATATCAAAAAGTTAAAAAAATAAAACAGCTATAGCATTATCAAAATTAGGAGTAACCATGGAGGAGAATTTTAAATTTTTTGTAAGACTAACTTAGGAGTGAAATTAGGAGTGACCATGAAAGAGATTTTTTTTTTTAAATTTGAGCACAGTGAGCCTCTACTTATAATAGAGGAAATAAGTAGAAACCAATTACAATTAAACTTCCCTTATCCCAATTACAACCAAAGTTAAACACTAAAAGGTAAATCCTAGAACAATTGAACATAAATTGGAAGACTAATATAACTAAAACATCTTTAACTGAGAATCTTCTATGAGACCTCGTCTATTGAGACTCCTGTAAGACTCTGCCATATTAATTCTACCTCTATGAGATTTCTAGCTGTGAGACTCATGTCAGGTTCTTCCACATATGCTCTTCAACACTCCCCCTCAAGCTGAAGTTTATAACTATACTTTCAATGAAAAGGATTCTTTGTCTTCAATTTTTGTTTTCAATCTTCATAGGCTAAAAATTTTCATAGATGTTAAATCTTTATCATTTGTTCTTCCCCTTTCTTGAATATTTTGTTCATATAAAAATTACCACAACATGATGAACAAAATACCTCTTTCTTGTACATCTTTTACTTATTCCCCTCAAGTTGGGGATAAAAAGGACATAGAGACCTAACTTGGACAAAACACCATGTGGTAGAAGAAAATCACTCGTAGACGTGAAAAAACTCCATACACCAGTCAAAACGGTCATTGTATTAAACATACTCCGCTCAATTTTAAAGGTTAAAAAATGTCCCAACTTTAGGGCTTAATGTTATGGTCCCAGGTCTTGGATCTTGTAACACGGTGCTAGGAAGGATAATCCACGGTTTAGAGAATGAGTTCTTCTCTGTCAAGGTCACCTTGGTTTCAGGAAATGTAAAAGGATAGAATCAGATTCGTAAGGGAACCTGGACCTTGGGTTCGAATTAGGAGAACTTCCATCCTATGGTTCCTTAGAAGAGAACACCAATCCTTTGTTTAGGTAAATCAACACTTAACCTTCCATTCCTCTTTCACCTCTAAGTAGGGTTGATGCCACAAGTGTTCAAGACAAAAACTTATAATAATGCCCCTGTGGCATAATAACTCATCAATTGAAATAAATTGAAGTAAAAGCAAATTGAAAGAAAAGTAATTAACTTAATAAATTAATGACTCAGCCACGGCGCCTTTGAATGACTTGGCCTGCTATTGAGTGCATAACATCATTCCTCCCCTGGAGAAAGAGCTTTTCCTCAAGCTCGAAGGCAAGGTAGGCTTGGCGGAATGTCTCCACATCTTCCAATGTGGCAGCCGCTTCATCTGTGTCAGCCCACTGGACGAGGACCTCCCACCTGTTTTGAAGTTGTCGGGCTTGCAAAACTGTTATTGGAGAGAGGATAGCATGCCCCTCTATCACTGTAGGTATGAATGGAGGTGGGGGTGGTGTTGTATCCTTGAAGGGTTTGAGGAGGGACACATGAAAGACATTATGAAGTTGAGAGTCTGGTGGAATCTGAAGCTGGTAAGCCACCTGGCCAATGTGCAAGAAAACCTAGAAGGGCCCAAAAAATTTTGGGGAGAGGTTGTGGCAGGGGCCAGCAACGGATTGTTGATGGTAGGGTTGGAGGTGGAGCCACACATAAGCACCTAGGTTGTAAGTAACATCTTTGTGGTCCCTATCATAGTATTATTTCATCTGAGCCTGAGCTTTCTTTAGACATTGGGTAGAGTCTTGGAGTACTTGATCACGGTCCAGTAGTGCCTGGTCAAGAGCTTCAACTTGAGTGGAGGTGGCCATATATGAGTGCAATCGTGGAGGATCCCTGCTATAGAGGACCTTGAAAGGGGTAGCTTGCAACGCGGTATGAAAAGATGTATTGTATGTTATGCCCCGGATCTAACACACGATGAAGACGATGAATAGGGAGGATTGTTGTGATGTTTTGAGCCTTCGAAGGGAACTCAACCCTGGACCTCAAAGGGAGAATCCGACCTGATTACAACTAATTGATTCAATGCTTACCTTCCTTCATTCATCTCACATCCCTATATAGGGAATTAGGGAAAACATGCCAAAGGCCATAAGTTCAACAAATCACAAATAAATCCCTAATGAGTTGAAATTGTAATTAAACCACTAATGACTTGAAATTGCAAATAAACCCCAATATATCCTCTCTAGATGCTATGGAGTCCATAACATCACTCCCCTCCTAGAGAACGAGCTTGCCCTCAAGCTCGAATGTAGAGACCCGTGCCCGTGCTGACGTCTGGATCCATGCATTCATTAGTGTCAACCGCGAGATTGGAGGCAATCCTCTAGATTACAAAACTAGAGCATTGAACCAAAGGAGCAAAACAATTGTTTTTTTATATACACACACACACACACACACACATATATATATATATATATATGTATTTATTTATTTATTTTAATTTTTTTTCCCGTCTAAGGTCGATCACAACACAATCACCTCACTTGGAGGTAAGGTATTTGAGTGTCCATTCCCGAACAGCAACATCATTGCATTTTGGATGCTGAGGAGCGGCATGGAGCCATGGAGACAATTACCATTATGGAATCTGGAGCAAGAGTTGGCAGATGTTGTGACCATAGTACCAGTAGAGCAAACGCAACAGTTGAGCAGGGGCATGTCTGCTTCCTCCCCATCGAATTTACTGAATCCTTTAAACCTCCCAAGCTTCTCTCTACCTCCAATAATACCTGCCAAATTTCACTGTAGACAATGAACCCTGAACTGCATAAATGGTCAAGCTGGTCAGCTGGCAAATTTATCTTTGCTGTTCTGAGGACTTGGTGGAGGCCCTCAACACTAATGAGATCTCCATCACCACTTTGATCTTGTGCATCAAACGCCCTCCTGATCAGAGATTCCCGCTGTTCCAATTCATTTTCATCGTGCACGGAGATATGCAGGGCCAACAACACCGTATAGTGGGATTCATGGCCAACAACCTAGAGGGCCCACCTGGGGCTTTTCAGGAGCTACCCAACCTTTTAGAAATTTAGAGATTCCAACATACTAAGGAATCCAACCTCCACACTTGTTGGTATTCCATTCAGAGACATGCCTTCTCCTAGATCCATACAACCATCAAACACGTTTGGAACACCTCGTCCACAGAGCAGTAGATTCACAATTTCCTGGGAAGCAGAAATAAGAAACAGCAGTGCCCCCAAACGACTTTGGAAAATGGGAAGCACAGATTTAAAGGGATGAAAGGCCTCTGTTCTCAGAGTGATAACATTCACTCTTAATGCTTTCTGTAAGTATGAAGCTGAGTCAATTTGAAGACCGGCCAAGGCCGTAACCTGTGTCTCAAGTGCTGCCTCTGTGGCCCTGTTAATCTTCTTGGCAGGTAGTGCTGGATAAACTTCCATGGGAGTTGCAGAAACATTTGCAAAAGAACCCATCAGACGTTTCTCCTGCCTTGCCTGTGTAGGAAAGCTTACAAGCTCACTTACTTTAATTCCTATGCCTGTTGATAACTCAGGATGCTATGGAGTCCATAACATCAACCCTCTCATGAAGAAAAAACTTGTCCTCAAGCTCAAAAGAGTGGTATAGAGACCAGAAAGCCGCTAAGGGCTCCCATGTAGTGTCACTAGGGTCAGTGTCAGACCATTGCACAAGTACCTCCCAATCGCCCTGGATGCGATGAGCCTGCAACACCTGAGCTCGAGTAGAAAGGACATGTCCCTCATGTAGTGGTGGCAGAATAGTGTGCAGCAAGGGGGAGTCGCCTTGGAAGGCCTTCATTTGAGAGACATGAAACACATTGTGGATCTTTGCTTCTGGCAGAAGTTGCAAGTGGTAGGCGACTGTGCCAATGCGGTCTAACACCTGAAAGGGACCATAATACTTGGGAGATAGCTTGTGATGTTTGGAAGCTGTCAGTGAAAGTTGTCTGTAATGTTGGAGACTCAACCATACAAAATCTCCCGGAGAAAAGAATACTTCTCGGTGCTGCTTATCATAATATAATTTCATAGTATGTTGGGCCTCCTGGAGATGAGTGCGCACCTCACTGAGCATGGTGTCCCTTTTTGGTAAAGCCTGGTCCAAGGTGGCAACCTTGGATGCACCTGGTTCATACGATAAAAGTCGAGGCGGACCTCTACCATATACAACCTTGAATGGAGTAGTGTCGAGTGCCATGTGGTAGGATGTGTTGTAACAGAATTCTGCCCATGCCAGCCACTTAACCCATCGTTTAGGTGAGTCCCCCACAAAACAACGGAGATACATCTCAATCGTTCGGTTAACGACCTCGGTCTATCCATCAGTCTGTGGATGGAAGGTGGAAGAGAACTCCAACTTCGTGCCTTGCAGCTTGAATAGTTCCTTCTAGAACGTACTGGTAAAGATGGCATCCCTGTCACTAGTAATGGAGGCAAGCATCCCATGTAACCGGACAATATTATCCATGAATAGTTGAGCTACTTGAGCGGCAGTGTAAGGATGCACCAGACAGAGGAAATGGTCATACTTTGAGAAACGGTCAACCACTACAAATATAACTGATTTACCGGACAAGGGGGGAAGGCCATCAATGAAGTCCATGGATATATAGTGTTGTGGTCCCGGATTTGACACAAGGATTCTTTGGGAGGATGTGGGATCTGCCACGAATTACGATATGGATAGTAGGGATAGCAGGGAGACATGGAGAACAAAAACGAAATATCAAGCCAAAGGGAAGCTTGAAAACCCTAGAGCTCGTTGAGGAGAACTCTATAGTGAGTTTTTCATATTGAAAATTATATATTGAAGGAAATCTATTTGAGTCCACTTTCCAAGGAAAACAATTTTTTTTCCAATCGGAGTTATCTACAGAGAGATATTGATATTTGAATGAGCAAAGATCAGATTGCAAAAGAGGTTCGAGCAGTAGTAGAAAGCTTCAAATTCCGATGTATTTTATGCTATCAAGAATGAGACTTTATATGGAGAATTATATATAAAACGAAAGATGTGTCAGTTTATTTTCTTAAATATTCAACTAAATCTTGATCTGAGTTTCCTATAAGGAGATATTGATCTTGGAAGATTCAATGGTCTTGTAGGAAAAAAAGGAGAAACAATGCATAGTTCAGCCAAATGATAGAGACCAAAATATATCAGATTATTTGTCTTCTAATAATTATATTTTATGAAGATAATTTATACTTGGATGAAATTTATTTAAGTCTAGTTTAATAATCAGAAAATTTCATGTCAATCTGATCTATATTTAAAGATATTTTTGCATTGGAAGAATCAAAGGTCATGCTGGTATTCTGTTGTATTGAAAAATACAAATTTATGCCCTTTGTTTTGTGTCACTGTTTGAGTTTCTATATCAGGAAAATATCTAACTTCTCCCTGGTTTAAGGGCTTATTACTACATCTATGTTATTTTGTCTTATTGTTGCATCTATGATATTTGGTTCAAGCTAGGATCACTGATATTACCTCCCAGCTTGAGGAGGAGAAGTAGAAGAAGTACAAGAAAGAGGTATTTTATTCCATATGTTGTGGATAAGTTTATGTCACCAAAATATTCAAGAAAGGGGGAGCACAAAAGATGAAGCTTATGCATCTAAGAAAAAATATTTATATCAGATTATGATTATTTCATGGGTCCTTTTACAAGGTTTATTATTTCGATTCGTGTTATATGTGTTGGAAGATGGTCGTGTTACATTACAGCTGCTGTTATTATGTCTCTTTGGATGAGACATTATTATTGAAATAGAGGTGGCCTCAGTACCTTTTCTTATACCATAATTTATTTGACTCTAAAAAATAACACAGTTGGGACACCATGAGAGTTGGTGCCCGCATTGGGACATCATGATAAATTTAACTCTAAAAAATATCATGGTTGGGATACCATGAGAGTTGGTGTTTGGATTGGGACACGAATATAAATAAACCCACTACCCCCCCCCCCCCCCCCCCCCCCCCCCCCCCCCCCCCCCCCCCCCTCCTGTAATGGCTTTTATTACTCCTACCACTTGAGAGTCGTTGTCCTGTGGTGGGACACGGTGGTGGACACTTCAGAGAAATGTCGATAGACACACTACCTACAGAAGACAGAGTGTGCCCTACATCCAACATCAGGACTGGAGTATGGAGCAATGTCTTATCGGCTAGGAGTGATTTTTACTCTCACTTATATTATGCCAGCTAGGCCTCATGGAAGGACGCAATAGTGTGAGGGGGAGAGTTGGAAGATGTGCCATTTTATGCAAAAAGATTATATACATCATTTGCAGCAAGTTGGGAGTTCATGTTGTTCTCTCACCCCTAGCTTGAGGGGGATTATTGAAAGATAGACCCAAGCCCACACGAACAAGGAAGGCCCACATATCTAAGAGTATTATAAGATGGGCTACACGTCCAAGGAAGGCCCACAAAATGAGCCTAAGCACATAAGAAGTAGGACCCACCATGATTACCACGAGTTGGCATCCTTATCACATAAGTTGGAAGATTAAGAAGGACTCACAAAGGCATATTTATCTTATGTTCACGTCCTAGAAGGGTTCTAGTTTGAGTTATATTTGTCTTTTATCTATATTGAGTTATTTAATTATGTTAGGACTTATCTTTAAGTGTTAGAGTTTTGGTGTAATTGGGACAAAGATAGTTTTATTGTAATTAGACTCTACTACCTTCCTCTATTATAAATAGAGGTTCATGTCCTTTGATTATAATAAGTTAATGAAGTCAATGAAGTATTACTCTTTTCCATAAATTCAACAGAGAGGTGTCTAGAGGAAGATGTCTGGGCATGTGGGAGATAATTGTGTGGGTAATAAAGAGAGATGTCTCAAGAGATGATAGAAAAGAAGTGATGGGTTCATGTATTATGGAAAGGTTGGTCCACTAGTGTTTTGGAAAGGGAAATGTTAGTGGTGTGAGGAGTGATTAGAGCATAGGTATTGTGGAAGATCTTATTGATAGAGAAGGATGGAAGGTGGTAGACGAGGAAGATGGTGGTGGAACTTCAAAGATTTGGAGATAGAACCCACTTATCAAAGGGTGAACTACTTGATTGATTGAGAAATCAATTAGATGGTACAATTTAGGGTTTATATAGTTTGACTTTTTAATGAAAGACCTTTTTGGTAGAAAGTAGTTTCCTATGGCTTATGAGGAGTAAGGACATGGATGTAATTATTAATATTATTTAAGTTATTAATTGAAGAGGAGAGTCTATAAACCCCAATCTTTCTCATATTTTTCCTTCAAAGTATAATATGGTATCAAAACATATTGTTCTTCATTAACTTATAGAGGTGATGTATTTTCATTTATGAATCTTGTTCTTCTTTGCTCCTCAATCTTTTCTTTTGTTGCTTTTCCTTACTATTGGCATACTATTATCCTTTGTTTAATATTAGTTTCTTGTATTTGTTGAAAAGACCCCTTTATTGGACTGTGTACTCCATTGTGATTTCCACACTTATTTTGCTTTTTTTTCCTATCCTAATTTGGTTTTTCTTTAATTTATTTGCCTATTTCACGTTGTTCAATCTGTTGGCCCAAGTGGCTTCTCAAGAGGGGGTGAATTGAGATTTACAATTGAAATTTTAAGTAAGGTGTGGAAATATAAAACATACAATCATGCAATTCAAAATAAAAGCATTTACACACCATAGGGATAACACTAGATTTTTTTTGTTTGATGTTCCCCTATTGGTATTCAACACCCAATAACCCATGTTTGTGAAATTCTAAAATTTTAGCTTTAATAGATACAATTTACATCAAAGGGATTTTGACTCTCTTTAAGCCACGTGTAGCTCAAATACACGCTTTTAAAATCAATCTCTCTAAGAGATTGGCTAGACTCTAGCTCTAGTTAGGTCCTTTCTATCTAGATTACAATAGGTTCTAGATGAACCTTTCACAAATGAAAATGTACGAAAGGTATAACACTTATACCCTTTACACTTGGAGAGTACCTTCTCCTTGAGAGATCCAAGCATCCAACTTTTCAGAACAATGAAAAGATAGGAGCTTGTCTAATGCATATGTAAGGAGAGGAATGGAGGAAAGAGTATGGCAATTTTCAAAGGAATAACTCTCTCTTTCACTCAAAAGCACTTTGAGAAGTTATTTAATTATTTGAGAATAAAAGCTCAAGGATACGCCAATAAATGCTCATTAACTTCTTTATGGGAGGTTTGATGGGGTATTTATATGTCCCCTGAGACAAACTAGTCGTTTTCTGGCTGTTTGGCAAAGTCAATGTTTACACTAATTGATCATTGCAAAGTGATCGATTGATCAATTGAGTGTAACCGATTTCTTTGTTAGAATGTCTTATTGATCAATGGTATGATCAATTAATATCCTTCTATTGGGTATGACATTTCAAGTTTATTGATCACTGCCCAAGTATGATCGATCAATCGGAGTTCCCTTTGGCAATTCAACGCAAGTATGATCGATCCATGAACTTCCCATGGTCGATCATGCTTTATGTCCCTAATTGACAAGATTTTTTTTATCAATCAGTCATGTAGGATTGCTCCTTCCAGCCTTGTGTTACTTTCTTTTACAAAGATCGGGCAGCAGGTATTGAAACAACTATGTTAAAACTAAATCTTGGCTCAAAGAACAGCTTTGGTTACATAAGCTATGATTCAATCTTATTGTAAAACAACAACAATATTTTTTCAGCAGCATTGTTCTTTGTTCACAGTAGCATCGGTTCATCCCAGATCTCTTTAAAATATTGAAGTTGCTGAACTGAATTCGGAAGAATTCATGGTTCATGGGCATGAACTGCAACAACTCATCTGGTAATTTTTTAGTTATCTTGGAATGATTATTATTCTGACTTGCTTAGATTAGAAACTCTCTCTTGTGCTTCCCCTTTGTTAAAGGAAGGATAAACTAGCAGTATTCTCTGTTTAGCATTTCATTATTCTATTCTCAGGAAGTTGTTACTGCTTAGATTGAAAGTTTCTGGTTTATGAGACACAAAATCCGAGGAGGATCAATTTTATTTTTTTAGAAACATTCCTTGAATCAAATGAGATATATTTGTCAAGATAAGAGACTTTCTTATTCTGGATTCAGACTGGGTTCCTAAACAGATCCTTCTTGTTTTAATGTTGCTTAATTAAATCAGCATCTTTGGCAAAAGATTCTAATTCAAGAACAGATTGAAGACGAATTTTTTGAACACCTTACAGTAGTCCTTTGGGTCAAGCACTCAACATTATTAACTATCAAGCTCTCGGGTCTTTGGTTTAATTATCAAACTAGTGGGCCCTTGACATAAGGATCGAGCTTCTAACTCTCGGTTCAGCACACCTTTGGAAGATAGCGATATGCAGCTCATTTGAATGTGCTGCAAAAAAAATGGTCTCACACGTCCTTATTTACACTTGAGGATTTTTTTATTTATATGTTACCCGCTGCCATGTACTATTATCTGTTGTTAATTCTGGTTCTTCCTATTACCCTTGTTGTGGCATAAATGCTACTTGGGTCTTGGTTCATTACAACAACTGCTGTTGTGTCTCTTTGATTGAGACATTAGGGTTGAAGAAGGATATCCTCAGATTGATTACCTTGGGTTATTATTTGTTGACTGTTGTTAGCTTGATACAAACTCCCTTTTAAATGGTTCAATTTGTTCAAGAGTTCAGCTCTATGATGGCTCTTGAGAACACCAGAGACAAGAAGACCATCTTTACAGAAGAGCTTGAACTACTTTAGAAGATATAGCATATGGTGGGTCAAACCACAAACCAAGCCTCAATAAACAAGGCTTCTCCTATTGTTTCTACTTCTATAATAGGTATGGTTTCAGTTACTTCTCTATCCTGGATCACTTGATACGTAATGGTACCCTCTTGAGTTCTATATCTCCTTGTTTGATTGACAAGTTTATTTTCATAGCAGATGGATCCCAAAACAAGGTGTGTGGGGTAGGGTCCACATTTTCTAAACCTACCCTTCATTTTAAAGATGTCCTTTTTTTTGAGTTTCCCTTAAATTTTTTATTTGTTAGTCAACTCACAAAGAAATTTAACTGTTCCATTATTTTTTTCCCCACTACTTGTGTTCTTCAGGATCTAAAGATAAAACAGGTTATTGGTGGAGGTCGTTGAAGAGGAGGGCTCTATTATCTTGATTCACCAGGACTCACAACCACAACTAGTGCTCAACATAAAGCTCTTCAATGGCACAATAGGTTAGGGTATCCATCCTTGCAATCTCTCAAACATATGATTCCTACATTGCATTTTGTTTCCAATTTGAACTATGAAGATTGTCAGTAAGTAAACACCAAAAGAGTACGTATTCTCCTCAAGGAAAAATCAAAGGTGTGGCTTCATTTTCTTTAGTACATACTGATGTGTGGGGACCCAAGAACATCTCTAATGTTTCCCATTCATAGTACTTCATTACATTTGTGGATGATTTATCTCAGGTTATATGGTTGTTCTTATTAAAAGAAAGATCAAAAGTCTTACTTCTCTTTAAGTCTTTTGGTGTCATGGTGTCTATTGAATTTAGGACCCATGATTGAAACCTCGAGCAAGATGAGAGAGGGAGAAGAAAAAGAACAAGGAGAGAGAGAAAGAAAGAGAGAGAGAGAGAGAGTAGAGAGGAGAGAAGATAAAAGAGAGAAAAAGACTTTAGGCTAGAGAGAGATTCTTCCACGACTTGAGAAGTGGAGAGCTTGATTGAACCCTTCAACCAAGACCAATATTTATACTATTTCCATTACATATTTAGGGAAACTTCATAGATAAGTTAGGATCCCTAATTACATCAATCGTGATTATCCAAATCTACATAAATTAAGAGAAGATAAATCAATTACATTAATCAAGGAAGATTGCCAAATCTTCCAACTCGCATGATAAGGATTCCAGCTTGTGTGATGACTCATCATGCCACCTCACATGGTGACTCATCATGCCAACTCGTTCATGGTGGGTTTGGTCCCACCTTGTAACACTCCCCCTGAAGTTGAGGGTGAGAAAACATCGTAAATGCCCAGCTTGCTACAGATGGTGGACCAGATCTTATGAGTGACTAGCTTGGTGAGAATGTTTGTTAATTGCCCTTGTGAGGACATATGTTTGAGAGATAATATGCCGGTTTTGAATTTTTCTCGTACGAAATGGTATTTTACCTCAATGTAGTTTGTTCTCTCATGGAAGACCGGATTTGAGGTGATATGTATTGCCACATGATTATCGCAATGAAGATCCATAAGGGATTATTTATAGAATCCCCGTTCAGTGAGAAGGGATCTGATCCATAGAAGCTCACTAACTGTGTGTGCCATAGCCCTGTATTCTGCTTCTGCAATGGACTTTGCAACTACATTATGCTTCTTGCTTCTCCATATTACCAAGTTTCCTCCAACCATTGTACAGTATCCGGAAGTAGATTTTCTATCATCCGGGGCATCAGCCCAGTCTGCATCAAAGAACTCTTCTATGTTGAAATGACCATGGTTCTTATAGAGAAGCCCTCTTCCTGGAGGCTCCTTTCAAATATCGGAATATTCTTTCTAGTGCTTGCCAGTTTGTAAGTTGTGGTTTGTGCATGTATTGACTCATAACACTTACTGCATATGATATTTTTGGCTTTGTTATATAGAGATAAATGAGTTTCCCCACAAATCTTTGATATTTTGTTATATCCACATCTTCTCCAGTGCCTGCAGATAATTTTTTCTTAGAATCCATAGGGGTTTCTGCTGATGTACACCCCATCATTCATGTCTCCTCCAGTAGGTCGAGGACATGCTTCCTTTGAAATAGTATAATCCTATGTTTGGACTATAGTACTTCAATACCTAGAAAGTACTTTAAGTAGTCCAAGATCTTTTGTCTTGAATTCTTCACATATATTTTCCTTGGTTTCCTGAATGGCCCCGATATCACTGTCGATTAAGAATATATCATCAACATATACAGCCCAAATCACTTTCCCTTTAGGTGTGTCTTTAAGAAACACAGAATGATGTACGGAACATCTATAAAATTTGGCATGTATGAGTGCTTGGCTAGATTTATCAAGTCGTGCGTGTGGAGACTATTTCAGACCATAAAGGGATTTTTTCAATTGACATACTGACTCCCCTTCAACCACAAATCTAGGTGGTTGTTGCATATAAATTTCTTCCTTTATATCCCCATTGAGAAAAAAAGCATTTTTGACATCAAGCTGATAGACCGACCCGGAAGAATTAGGAGCAAGAGATAATAAATACGTACCGAGTTCATTTTGGCCACCAGAGAGAATGTTTCCTCATAATCGATCCCATAACACTGTGTATAGCTTTTGGAAATGAGGTAGGCCTTAAGACGAGTAACTGACCCATCCGGATTTTGTTTAACTGTAAAGAACCACTTACAACCGAGAGGTTTTTTCTGATGGAAGAGGAACTAGAGCCCATGTCTAATTCTCATAGAGTTCCTGCATTTCTTCGTCCATTGCCGCCTTCCACCCTGGATGTTTCAGAGCCTCCTGATAGGACTGTGGGACTGAGATGGAGGAGATAGACGCAATAAATTGACAACATGAATAGGATAAACGATGGTGAGACACAAAATTGGATATGGGGTGAGAAGTATTGTGGGTTCTTTTCTTAAGGCAATGGGTTGAGTATCATATTGTGGTCCAAAAGGAATAGGACAAGATGGACTTACCTCAATGGGATCTATAAACTCAGCAAGTGTGGTGTCAGCCAGCACTTCAAGGGGTTGAATAGTTTCCATAGCACAGGGCACAGGTAGTCGAGGGGAGGCTGGTACAGAAGAGAGACCCAGAGGAGCATTGTTAGTGTAGTATGAAAAGTCTTAAAAAAAGTTACATCCCTGGACACAAGTAACCTTTGAAGAGTGGGATTGTAGAAAATATAACCTTTCTGCATGTGAGAGTATCCTAAGAAGATACACTTGAAAGATTTTGGATCAAGTTTACTATGTTGTGGGGAGGTAATATGAACAAAGCATGTACAACCGAAGACTTTCAATGGAAGCAAAAAAGCATCAGCATGTGGAAACAATAAGGAATATGGAGATTTATGACCGAGAATGGAAGAGGGCAGCCTATTTATAAGAAAGCATGCAGTAAGGATGGCATGGGGCCAATAAAATTATGGGACTTTCATGGTATACAATAAGATGCGAGCTACCTCAAGAATGTAACAGCTCTTCTGTTCTACTCCACCATTCTGTTGGTGGGTGTAGGCACAAGATGTTTGATGGATAATATCATTCTCTTGAAAAAAATAGTCAAGATCTATGGAAGTATATTCTTTGGCATTATTAGACCTAAGTTGTTTGATTTTCTCACCAAATTGAGGGACAACCTTAGCATTAAAGGATTTAAATATGGATGGTATTTCATATCGCTCTTTAAAAAATAAATAGCCATGTGGAACGAGTAAAATCATCAATAAAGGTAATAAAGTAGTTGATCCGGGAAATGTTTGAGACACTCAAAGGTCCCATACATCTGTGTGGATCAATGAAAAAGGAGAAACACTTTTAGGTTCCGGATTAGCTGAGTATGTGGTCCTCTGGTATTTGCTCAGTTGACACACTTCACAATTTAAATTTGACATATCCTTAAATGTAGGAAAAAGAAGATGTAGAGATTGTGCCGATGGATTTCCCAACCGATTGTGCCATGGACTTGTCTCAGTTTCCTTGGTTGAGACAACATTTATTTAAGGCACATCCAGGTAGTAGAGGCCTCCTTGTTCATTACCTCCACCAATCACCTGCTTCGTTATAAGATCTTGAAACACACACAAAGTGGGTGAGAAGGTAGTTGAGCAATTGAAATGTTGTGTTAGCTGATTAACAGATAAAAGATTCAAGGGAAAGGTAGTAACAAAAGGAATATCTATGAGCGGAAGTGATGGTGTAACAAAGGTGGATCCTTTGCCAAGAACTTTAGTTTGGGAGTCGTCAGCTATGGTAACAAATTTATTCAAGAGGCATGAAGAAACAGAGTGGAGTAGATTTTTGTTACCTATGAGATGCTTGGAGGCCTCTAAGTCAATTATCTAGGATAAAGAAGAGGAAGAGGTAGAGAGCAAACCTGAAGCGGTGGTGGCAGCAGCAGTTGAGGAGGAACTTGGAGGAGAGACCATCAGAGTTTTCATTTTCTGGAATGAGTCATACTCATCATCGGTAAGGGTTTTCTTTTCTATAGGTGGGGTAGATTGGTCCTCCTTTGTATCACTTACTGAGGCTTGATTAGCCTTAACCCAATCTGGTATGCCATGGATTTTAAAACATTGATCTATAGTGTAGCCATATTTCCCACAATGGGTGCATTCCCTATCATCTGCTCTTACAAAACCATACCTTCCACCTCTTCCTTGTCCTCCTCTATAATTTCTTCCATGACCTCAGCCATTGTCTGTTGATGTTCCCCTATGCCTGAAGTACATAGCAGATGACACTTTAGTAGGAGAAGAAGAAGAAGAGTCTAGAATGTGGAGTAATATGGCACATACATCATCAAAGGTGGGAATAGCAGAGGTGCTAAGGACTTGACTTTTAGCAACTTCGAGATATGGCTTAATGTTTTTTAGGGAAATGGCAGTGGCTAAGGCTTCCTTCTGCTTGTCTTGGATAGAGACATCGGTGGAGATAGGTTGAGCTAGCTTCCATTCTTGAAGAAGGCCTCTAAAATAAGCCAAATATTCATGGATTTTTTCTCCTTTTTTAGTGTTGAACATTCTTTGGAGAATATCATATGGCATGTGTAGGTTGTTGGAGCAAGAGTAGCACATGTCTCCCAAATTTGTTTGGTGGTGTCGAGATGAATAAAATTGCTGGAGACAGGTTCTTCCATGCTATGTTTCAGACAACTAATGACCAAAGTATTAGTTTTTAATCACTTAGCATAAGCAGCATCTTCTTCATCAATGGGCGGTCCAAGTTTGGTGAGGTGACACATTAGGTCCCTTGTTATAAGGAATCATCGAACCCATGTCGACCAACTCAAGAAATTTGATATCCCTCACAAGGGTATGGTAGTAATCTTGAGAATATCATTCTTGTTACCCATGTATGCTTCAGCCATAAGAGGCAATTCAATGATAATAATGTACTCAAAATTGAAGTAGCCTAAGTAAGCGGTTTGGAGATTCAAGTGCAGCCAAGGCTCGCTCGGATAGATGGGAGGAGAACCTGAGCTTATCAAGTCTTTAAGCAAGGAGGGAACCCTCTTAGACCAATCAACTTTCTGGCCAAAAACTTCTGTAATTCATTCTCTGGTCTTCCTTGTAGATAATAGCAAAAATCAATCACTAAGCATGAGATCAAGGTAAGGTAGCAATTCCGAATTAGATCTTTCCAAGATCATTCCAAAAAATTATTTGACTCTAGCTTGGGATAAACCAGTCTATATTTAGTTCCTCATGAATTATTCTAGATATGATTGATCGAAAATCAAACAAAATCTGGCCTAATCAAGAAGATATTGTGACATCTTCAAAAACAGCAATCTTTCTTCGAATGGATCGGAGTCAACTAGACTTTCAAAGGACCACTTCCTTTATTAGTTTGTGCTTGATTCATTTAAATAAAACACAATATTTTATTTTTTATTTTCCAAGAACAATCAGCCAACTCGTGTCTCTCAAAAAATTCTCCAAAAAATCACAAAACCGAGTAGAGTTCTTCAAACAACTTGGTTAATGGAGAAAATTAGCATAGAAACTATGTAATTAGATTTCTGAAATAAAATGGATAAAAAGCCACTCATAACAAGATCAAGAAAATTTTAATCCATAATAAAAATCATGTTCCCACAATATTATAACTTTTTATGTAGAAAATCTTAACATAAATCGATTTTCAGTCAAAAACTCGCAAAACGATCAAATTGCCTTGGTAAACTTCTTCTTATCCGAGATGCATAAATCTCAATAATTTCATAAGATGAAGAAATAAATAAGATAATATCTGAACCATCTTCTAAAGATCTTAAAACCAAGAGCAAGAAGTAACATGAAAGAAAAACTTATCTCACAAGCTTCAATCTTGCTTCACAAATAGCCTTCTTTGAATAGTTTTGATAATAACTTCTTAGAGCATTCTTTTGATGTGGGGATCCTAAATTTGATGTTCTGATACCATGTTGAATTTTGGACCTCCATGATTGAAACCTTGAGCAAGATAAGATAGGGAGAAGAAAAAGAGCAAGGAGACAGAGAGAGAGATCTCCGGTAGAGCAGAGAGAAGAGAAAAGAGAGAAAAAGACTTTAGGCTAGAGAGAGATTCTTGCACAAGTTGAGAAGTGGAGAGCTTGATTGAAACCTTCAACCAAGATCCCTATTTATACTATTTCCATTACATATTTAGGGAAAATTCAGAGATCTCTAATTACATCAATCATGATTATCTAAATCAACATAAATCAAGGGAAGATAAATCAATTACATTAATCAAGGAAGATTGCCAAATCTTCCAACTCATGTGATAAGGATTCTAGCTCGTGTGATGACTAATCATGCCACCTCATGTGCTGACTCATCATGCTAGCTCGTGTGGTCATGGTGGGTTTGGTCCCACCTTGTAACAGTGTCTACTCAGTTTAATGCTACCTTGAAGATCCTTCGCTCAAATAATGCCCAGGAATATCTGTCCATGGACTTCCAATCCTTTTTGCCAAGATAAAGGCACCATTCACCAAACTTCTTGTGTATACACACCACAACAAAATGGTGTGGCTAAAATAAAAAATAGACAACTTCTTGAGGTTGCTTGTGCTCTATTACATCATATGCTTGTGCTTCATTTCTACTAGCTAGATGTTATCCTTATGGCCTGTTATCTTATTAGCAGGTTACTATTGTCAATGCTTAGTAATAAGATACCATACTTTCATCTCTTTCCTGGTGATGAGCTGTTTTCTCTTCCTTTGAGAGTTTTTGGGTGTACTTGTTTTGTACATGATACTTCCCCACCCCCCACCCCATACTACTAAATTGGATCCCAGCCTAATTAATTGTATTTTTTGGGCTACTCTCTTACTTAAAAAGGATATGTGTGTTACAATCTTTCTCACCGAATGATGTTTGTTTTGAGTAACGTAACATTCTTTGAAGAGAAGCCCTTTTATCCATCTACTAGTGCCTCTCCTGGTTTTCCATAGAAAATGAATTTCCTAAGCCTACTATGTAGATTGATGACTCAGCAGTTCATGGTCGTGTTGATGTACCTACTTTGCTCCCTGTAGTATTGGATGACACTATACCTCTGGAGTCTCCAGACCCCTCTGAGGTAAGTTCTCCTTCTCCACCTCCTATTTTTTGTCCTCCAATTGATACCCGACCGATTGCTCTTTGGAAAGAAATTAGGGCTTGTCCACAACCATCTACCTCTCACTTTATTGCTAATTTTTTATCCACCCATCTGTTATTCCCATCTTGTTGTTAGTTTCTTTCCTCTATCTCTTTTGTTACTATTCCTCAGTCTTATCAAGAGGCCCTACATCATCCAGGATGGAAAGCAACAATGGATGAAGAGATGGTAGCCCTTTATGTGAATAAAATGTGGCAGCTTGTTTCTCTACCAATTGGTAAAAAGTCAGTGGGCTGTACATGGGTATTTACAGTCCAATAGAATCTGGATGGCACCATAGCCCACGTTAAAGCCTGACTTGTGGCTAAAGGATATACTCAATTTTATGGGATTTATTTTGAGGAAACCTTTTCTTCAGTCACCAAGCTCAAGTTGATACGTCTTTTATTATCTCTTACTGCTAACTCTCGTTGGCTTGTCTTTCAACTAGATGTGAACAATGCCTTCCTCAATGGCAATATTAAGGAGGAAAATTATATATAGAAACCACTTGGATATGTGATTGAGGGGAAGTTGGTATGCCACCTAAAAATATCATTATATGGTCTAAAGCAATGCCCACAAGCCTGGTTTGACAAATTTAGTCAAGCAATGCTTCAATTCGGGTTCACAAGGTACTTTGTGGACCATTCCATATTTGTCAAGCATACTGAGAAAGGTGTGGTACTACTTGTTGTTGTTGAATTTATGGAAAAGATAAATCGTTCATTGACTTCATATAATCAGAGTACATGAATCTCTATTTATAATAGAGGAAGATAGCAATGTCCAATTGCAATTAAACTACCTATGCCCAATTACACCCAAACTCTAACACTTAAAGATAAGTCCTAGCATAATTAAATAACCCAATATAAATAGAAGACTAACATGACTAAAACACCTTTAAATTGAAACTCTTCTATGAAACTTGCTTCTATATTAATTGTGGCTCTATTAGACTTCTTCTTATGTAAGACTTCTTATTGTGTAAGACTCATAATGCCATCTCATGTTATCATGGTGGGTCCCACCAGCTCCTATGATCATGGTGGGTGCATATCTTTGTCAAATGCCTAGCCAATACTACCCAAAAGACCGGCCTATTAGGGAGTAGAAAGCCAAGTACTTAACCCAGAACATAAACTCTAACACCCACCATTCCAGGGTTGTACTTAACCCATAACACAAACTCTAACAATCTTATGGGTTTGGGTCCATCTTCCAACACACTTGGATATGTGGGCCTTCCTTGTTCTTATGAGCTTGGGCCCATCTTTCAACACACTTGGATATGTGGGCCTTCCTTGGTCGTATGGGCTTTGGCCCATCTTCCAACACTCCCCCTCAAGCTGGGGGTGAGAGAACATCATGAACTCCTAGCTTACTGCAAATGATGTATAAGATCTTCTCGTATAAAATGGCAATCCTCTGTATCTTCCAACACTCCCTCTCATGTTGGTGCTCTCTTCCATGAGACCCAACTAGCATAAGATAAGTAAGAGTAAAATCACTCCAAGCCGTATGACATCGTTCCATACTTCAGTCATAACCCATGTTGGATGTAGGACACACTCCTATCATTCTCAGGTAGTGGCACTCCTATCTTTCACCGGTAGTGGGTCTATACACAATGCTCGGAAGTGTAGTAAAACTCCTCCTCGCCGTGTCCCTCCACATGACAAAGACATTCAAGAGGTAGGAGGAATAAATGTCAATTAAGGGGGGTAACATATATGCACTAATAAGCTCCTCCATCACGGTGTCCCAACCCAAACACCAACTCTCACAAGTAGAAATGGGTGATAAATGCTTATCATTCACAAGATGGCAATAAAAGACGTGATAAGTGGGTAATTCTTGCCATTCACAAGACAAAAATAAAAGACCCAAAAGTATATATATATATATATAAGTCTGATTGGACTTAAGACACCCAACCATGAGGGACTTAAACTCCCAACCGAAGAAACACGCAAAAGGTTGGCCCAAAGATGTATGTTAGAGTCAAATAAAGAATGGTAGGAGTAAGGTTGTCAAATAACCAATATGTAATGGGTAAAGAGGAAGATGGGATGTCGAGGCCACCACTTATTCAATAATAATGTCTCATCCAAAGAGACATAATAGCTGCAGCTGAAATAGGCATGGGCCCATATAACACGAACCCAAATAATAAAAATCCTTGTAAAAGAACCCATGAAATAATTCGATGCGAGAATCTGCTCCAAATAATATGTTGACCAAGGAATAAGCTGCCAATGCTTCAAAATAATAATCCAGCTAGAGATAAAGATGTTAAGTAATGTATCACCAATATAGCCAAGTCATGGAAGAAATATGTATAAAACTTGGGCTGGACATATATCGAGGCAGAAAAATAAGTCGGCCAAGTTGGGTTTACCCAGTCTGAGTTGATCCGGTCTGAGTTGGTTCAAGTTAACTTGATAGAGCAGAGGCAACGCTCTGGTTGGCAAGCACCTTGAGTTAACTCGGCCATATCTGAGTCTCAGTCAGAAGCGCTTGATGAAACCAGGCTACCTAGCTTTGGGAATTAATTCCATAAATGTGCCTTCATCGTCCTCCCTACAAGTCTCTCGAAAAGCATGGGACAACAATAAACAAGAGAAGAGTTTCCGGAAAAGAAACAACAAGATCATGATCAAAATTCATGAAATAAAGTGACAATAATTCGCTTTGGGGAGGTATCATCGTGTCAAGATGAATCGACGGAGTCTGGGGTCGTCGTCCCTGGAAGTAGCAATGGGATTTTCTGAGAGTCTCGGGAGCAAAGTCGTCATCTCCAGCGATGCTTGCTTCCGATGAATTTTGAAAACCAGGAAACCACCAAGACTTCAAATGGAAATCACGGCATCTTTGGAAAAACAACAGACGAAAAATCATTCAGCAAATGAACTTTCCGAAATCAGTAGAGTCATCATCCTCGCTTCCAAAATTTCAGCAGATTAAATTCAAACTCAGATGATAAAGCGACGGAATGAGCTGATTTCAGGCTTCAGATGGAAACATCGATGAACCGACAACTTAGAAGTCTCTTCATAATGGTCTGCTGATAATCATTAATGCAACAACTTGTATAAAATCTCGGCAACAGTCATCTTCTGCAACGTTTGGAAACAAGCGGAAAACCAGAGTCACCTATGAGTCAGAAATTGAAACCTCTCTTCCTAGTGAGCAGAAAATAGAAACATAGCAAAGTCAACCTTTGTTCAATGGTGCTGCTGGGTCCTAGAGTGCACGCACATAAGAGGTGTAACTTCAATGATGGAGGAGGCACTGGTCTTTCAGAACCAAAGATCATGAACATACTCGTATAATCAGGTCAAAAAAAGTGTATAATCAGCTTGCAGTAGCAACCAGATAAGAATCAACCGAGTCATATGAAATCTCTCCAACTAGAGCAATGATGTCTGAGTGATCATAAAGCAGAAATGAGAGAAATATTTCCGAACAGAGTCATTTTCTTCCCCGATGCCAAACAAAGCGGGTGAGCAGCTTCAGAGAGAGGGATCGTCATGATCGCCTGTCATTAACCAGAAACTCCCGAAAATAGAATAGAAATATAGAGGTGAAAAACTTAAAACAAATAACGGTATAGGGACAAAAAAAAGGATAAATACGAACCTAAACTTCTAGAGATATTAGATAAGAAATGTTGAATTTAGGCTCCTTTTTCAAATATTTTGAGCAAGAGAAGAGAGAAAGAAGAAGAAGATAAGGGGAAGAAAGCTCTCGGATGGAGAGAAGAAAAGAAGGGAAGAAAGGTGTGCACCAAGCAAAGAGAGAGAGATTTACTCAAGAAAGAATTGTAGAACTTGATTAATTCAAAATTACAACACCTCTATTTATAGTAGAGAAAGTGATAGAGTCCTTATACAATTAACCTTTAAATCTCCTAATTACATTCCAACTCTAACTCTCTACGATATGTCTATCATGAAAAGATAACACAATCTACTAGAGGTCTAATATAAGTTGAACTATAACTCTTCTTCAATAACGTGGACATAAGAGAGGAGGCTAGCTCATGGTCTTATCTTTGTGGGTCCCACATGATCTTCCAGCTCATCTTGATAAGATTACCAGCTCGTGATATCTTTGTGGGTCCCACTTGATCTTCAAGTCTTCTAACTCATTTCAGCTTGTGCTACTTATCTCTTAACTTATGCTAGCTTGGGTGAGGACTCTTTTTGGCATCCCACGTCCTCATGGTGGGTCCCACCAGCTCATGCACCAGGGTAGGTCCCACATTGTAACACTTCCTCTCAAGTTGGGGGTGAGAAAACATCGTAGATGCCCAACTTGCTACATATGGTAGACATAATCTTATGAGGGACCGACTTGGTGTGAATATCTGCAACTTGACTTTGTGATGATATATTCTTTAGAGATAAAAGGCCCGCTTGGAACTTTTTTCATATAAAATGTCAATCGACTTCAATATGCTTTGTTCTTTCATGGAAGAACTTTTCTCGTATAAAATGGCAGTCCACTTCAATATGCTTTGTTCTTTCATGGAAGGCTGGATTTGATGTAATGTGTATTGTTGCTTAATTATCACAATATAAATCCATCAGAGCTTCTTTGTAGAATCCAAATTTAGTGAGAAAAGATCTTATCCATAGGAGTTCACTAACAGTGTATGCCATGGCTCTGTATTCTGCTTTTGCACTAGATTGTGCTACTACATTTTGCTTCTTGCTTCTCCATGTAACCAAATTCCCACCAACCATTGTACAAAATCCCGAAGCAGATTTCCTGTAATCCGGGGATCCGGCCCAGTCTGCATCTGAGAATCCTTCGATGTTCAAGTGACCATGATTTTTATAGAGAAGCCCTTTTCTATGAGCTCCTTTAAGATACTGTAATATTCTTTCAAGTGCTTGTCAATGACTAAGTTGTGATTTTTGCATGTATTGACTCGCCACACTTACTGCAGATGGTATATCCGGCCTTGTTATACATAGGTAAATAAGTCTTCCCACTAGTCTTTGATATTTTCCAATATCTACATCTTCTCTAGTGCCTGCACATAATTTTATATTTGAGTCCATATGAGTTTCGACTGGTTTGCATCCCATCATTCTTGTCTCATCCAGTAGATCAATGGCGTACTTCCTTTGGGATAGCACAATCCCATGTCTGGATTGTAATACTTCAATACCCAGAAACTATTTGAGTAATACAAGATCCTTTGTCTTGAACTCAGCACATATTTTTTCTTTTGTTTTCTGGATGACCTCGGAATCATTACCAGTTAAAATGATATCATCAACATATACTGTCAGAATTACCTTGCCTCTCAATGTATTTTCAATAAATATTGAGTGATCTCCAGAGCATCTATAAAATCCGGACCGTATGAGGGCGTGACAAAATTTCTCAATCCATGCATGAGGGGACTGTTGGAGACCATACAAAGATTTTTTTAGTCGACATACTGACTCCCCCTCAACCATATACCCAGGTGGTTGTTGCATATAAATTTCTTCTTTAATATCCCCATCCAGAAAAGAATTTTTTACATCAAGTTGATATATCAACCATGATGAATTGGCCGCAAGAGATAATAATACACATAACGAGTTCATTTTTTCCACTGGAGAGAAGGTTTCTTCATAATCAATACCATAACACTGAGTATAACCTATAGCAACAAGTCGAGCCTTCAGTCGTGCAATTGACCCATCCAGATTATGTTTGATAGTATAAACCCATTTGCAATCGACGGGTTCCTTATATGTCGAAAGAGGAACCAGTGACCATGTTTGATTTTCATTAAGCGCCTGTATTTCTTCATCCATTGTTGCCTTCCACCCTGGATGTTGTAGAGCCTCCTGATAGGATTGTGGAACAGATATGGAGGAAGTAGAAGAAAGAAACCGACAACATAGAGGTGAGAGGCGTTGATGAGACAAAAAATTTGAAATGGGATGAGAAGTACAAGGTCTAGTGCATGATCTATGTTCTTTTCTTATAGAAATAGGATGAGTATCATATTGAGGCCAAAAAACAACTGGAGAGGAATGACTTACCTTTGTAGGTGTGGTGTCGACCACTTGCTCTGAGGGTTGAATAGTGTCTATATCATGGGGCACAATGGGTCGAGTGGATATTGAGGAACGACCTGGAGGAGCTCTATCATAATAAAATGACGAGTCTTCAAAAAATGTTACATCCCTTGACACAAGTAAACGTTGAAGTGTGGGACTATAACAAACATAATACTTTTGTGTGCTAGAGTATCCCAAGAAGATTCACTAGATAGATTTAGGATCAAGTTTTTTGTGTCTGGAAAATGAATTATGAGCAAAGCATTGACATCCGAAGACTCGCAAAGGTAAGGAAAATGGATTATCATTTGGTAATAATATAGAGTAGGGAGATTTATTACCTAGAACGGAAGAAGGTAGATGATTTATAAGAAAGCAAACAGGAAGGATTGCATGAGGACAATAAAAATAAGGAACTTTCATGGTATATAATAACCCTCGAACTACCTCAAGAATATGACAATTTTTTCGTTCAGCGACACCATTATGTTGAGGACTGTAGGCACATAATGTTTGATGGATAATGCCATTTTGTTGACAAAAGGAGGCAAGGTCTTTGGAAATGTATTCTTTGGCATTATCAGACTAAAGTATTTTTATTTTCTGACCAAACTATGCGAGTACCATAGCATGAAAGGACTTAAAAATCAATGGTATTTCAGAAAGCTCCTTAAATACAAACAACCAAGTTGTGCAAGTTGAATCATCAATTAATGTAATAAAATATTTGGCTTGAGAAATGTTTGGGACACTCAAGGGCCCCCAGACATCAGTATGAATTAAAGAAAAGGTAGTAACACTTGTGACTTCTAGATGAGGAGAGTATGTACTCCTTTGATGTTTACTCATTTGACAAACCTCACAATTAAATTCTGATCTTATTTTAAGAGTAGGAAACATATAATGAAGATATTGTGCAGATGGATGGCCCAACTGGTTGTGTCATAGCCTTGTGTCATTTTCACTGGTGGAAACCATATTTATTTTTGGCACATCCAGGTAGTAAAGTGTTATGGACTCTATAGCATCACGTTACCAATAGGCGTAGGAATTAATTAATGTGATTTTCAATTTCCATGTAATTGATTTTGGTTTGGGTTGGTTTAGAATTTATTTGGTTTGAACCATTGACCCAAGGGGTCAGAATTTTAGTTGGCGTCCTCAACCCTATTTAAGGGGACGACTAGGTTAATGAAAGGTACCAATTGAGTCTACTTTAGCCTAGAGTAATTTAGCTAAACAGGTTGAGAGCTCCTTCAAGTTCTCTCCCGTTTTTCCCCCAATTCCTTTTCAAAATTCTTCTTCAGCACACCATCAATATACCTCAACGTCAAGCAAGCAATGGAAGGAAGAGAAGAGAAGAGGGTGAAAAGCTCCATGGCTCATGAGGATCCTAACATAAAACCCCCGTGTTCATGGCCTCCACCAATCACTTTCTTCGTTATAAGATCCTAAAATACACATGAAGTGGGTGAGAAGGTAATAGAGTAACTAAAATATTTTATTAGCTGACTAACAGATAATAGATTCAAAGGTAAAGTAAGAATGAATAAAATATCAATGAGCGGAAGTGATGGTGTGACAGAAGTGGATCATTTCCCTTGCACTTTGATTTGAGAACCGCCAGCTATGGTAACAAACTTGTGTGAAATATATGGAGATAAAGAATGTAATAAATGTTTGTTCCCTATAAGATGCTTAGAGGATCCTGAGTTAATTATCCAGGATGAAGATGAAGCAGATAGCATAGTTGAAGCAGTGGTGGTAGTAGTAGTTGCTAATGAACTTGAAGAAGAACCCAACATTGTCTTCATTTTCTGAAATATCTCAAACTCTTCATCAGTAAATAAAATTTGTGCTGCTGATTTTGTGGGTTGTTCGTCTTTTGTATCACTTACGAAGGCGTGATTAGCCTTTGTCAATTCTGATTTTCCATTGGCTTTATATCATATTTCTCTATAATGACCATATTGTCCACAATAACGGCATTCCATGAAATAGCATTGATCTACAGTGTGGCCAAATTTCTTACAATGAGTACATTCTTTCCCATCTACTCTGCCAAAGCCATTCCTTCCACCTCTTCCTTGGCCTCCTCTATAACCTCTGCCTTGGCCTTGGCCTCAGTCAAATGATGTTCCCCTATGATTTGAATACATTGCGGATGATACTTCAGTGGTGGAGGAAGAAGTGTCTGGAATATGTAGTGTTGCACATACATCATCAAACATGGGGACAACAAAAGCACTTAGACGTTGACTCTTGACAATCTCAAGATTTGGTTCAATATTTTCAAGGAAAATAGCAGTAATTAGGGCTTCCTTCTGCTTACCTTGGACAAACATATTTGTGATTAAAGGTTGAGCTAACTTACACTCTTGAAGAAAGCCTCTAAAGTAAGCTAAGTACTCATGGATATTTTCTCCTTGTTTAGTATTCAACATCCTTTGGAGAATATCATATGGTCTATGTAGAGTATCCAGACTAGAGTACAACTAAGCACATGTCTACCAAATTTGTTTAGCAGTGTCAAGATGGATGACATTGTTGGAGACATGTCATTCCATGTTGTTGATTAACCAACGAATCACCAAGGTTTCATTTTTCAACCATTTGTTATAAAAAATGTCTTCTTCATCAATAGGTGTCCACAGTTGGTGAGGTGACCAAGTAGGTCCTTTGTAATAAGAAACCTCCACACCTATGTGGACCAACTCATAAAATTTGATACCCCTCACAAGGGTATAGTGGTAATTCTCAGTATATCACCTATTGAATTTATGGAAAAGAAAAATACTTCATTGACTACATTAACTTATCATAATCAGAGTACATAATAGAGGATGGTAGTAGAGTCCAATTGCAATAAAACAACCTTTCTCCCTATTACACCCAAACTCTAACACTTAAGGATAAGCCTTAGCATAATTAAATAACTTAATATAGATAAAAGACAAACATAACTTAAACTAGAACTCTTCTAGGATGTGCCCATAACATAAAAATGCCTTTGTGAGTCTTTCTTGATCTTCCAACTTATGTGATAAGGATGCCAGCTCGTGGTAACCATGGTGGGTACTACTTCTTATGTGCTTGGGCCCATCTTATGGGCTTTCCTTGGCTGTGTGGCCCATCTTATAATACTCTTAGATATGTGGGTCTTCCTTGGTCATGTGACCCATCTTATAACACTCGTAGATATGTGGGCCTTCCTTGGTTGTGTGGGCTTGGGCCCTATCTTCCAACACTCCCCCTCAAGCTGGGGGTGAGAGAACAACATGAACTCCCAGCTTGCTGCAAATGATGTATAGAATCTTTTTGTATAAAATGGCACATCTTCCAATATGCCTTCATCTTCCAACACTCCCCCTCACACTTGTTGGAAGATTGGAGGACTGCCTTTTTATACAAAAATATTCTATACAGCATTTACAGCAAGCTGGGAGTTCTTGATGTTCTCTCACCCCCTGCTTGAGGGGGAGTGTTGGAAGATAGGATCCATGCCCACACAACCAAGGAATGCCCACATATCTAAGAGTATTATAAGATGGGCCACAGGACCAAGGAAGACCCACAAGATGGGCTCAAGCCCATAAGAAGTAGGACCCACCAAAATACCACGAGCCGGCATCCTTATCACATAAGTTGGAAGATCAAGAAGGACTCACTAAAGCATCTTTATCTTATGGTCACGTCAAAGAAGAGTTTTAGTTTTAGTTATGTTTGTCTTTTATCTAAATTGAGTTATTTAATTATGCTAGGACTTATCTTTAAGTGTTAGAGTTTGGGTGTAATTGGGACAAAGTTTGTTTTATTGTAATTGGACTCTACTATCTTCCTCAATTATACATAGAGGTTCATGTACTATGATTATAACGAGTTTATGAAGTCAATGAAGTATTTCTCTTTTTCATAAATTCAACATGGTATCAGAGCAAGGTTCTCATATGTGGGCATTCTCCCAAATTATCCATGTGCCACCACGTGAGGGCCTCTACCCAAATTATCCACATGCCAACATTTGAGGGGGAGTGTTAAGGATAGTTCCACATACATTAATGAGTATAAAGATCTTGCATTTATTAGTTGACAAAAGAGGTTTCCTAAGTGGCTAGTCGATAAGGCCTTGGATCCAATTTAACACTCTGTAAAGCTTCGATCGGATGGTTCTTGGGATACAAAGCTCGCCTCGTAGCTCTGGGAAACATGTAGGAATATGGGATTGATTATGAGGATACATTTTCTCAAGTTGTCAAGATGACTACGGCTCAAACTATTTTAGCTATTGCTGCTTCACAGTCTTGGCATCTGCATTAGATAGATGTGAAGAATGCATTTCTGCATGGTGATTTACAAGAAGATATCAACATGAAGCTTCCCTTTGATATGACTACTTCTTCTCCTCAGGATGTCTGCAAGCTACGCCATCCACTGTATGGGCTAAAGCAATCTTGCAGGGCTTGGTTTGATAAGTTTCGTGATACACTTCTTCTCCATCGCTTTACACAAAGCTAGTATGACTCTTCACTATTCTTTCAAAAGTCGGCATCAGGCATAGTCCTTCTCTTGATCTATGTGGATGATATTATCCTTACTGGCACCGACTCTGTGTTGTGGACTCAATTGCAGACCGAGTCAGCCAAAGGTGATGCAGTTGAGTTGGTAACTCATTAGGAATTATTTTTTCATTTTATTTAAGTGTAGGGTATGTTGTAAGCTGGAATGACACTTGTGTAAAAACTCTATCTTTGGGTTTGGCTCTGTGTGATTAGGCTTAAGTGGCCTCACGGGTGTAAGAAGCAATTAAGATAAATTTACCTCAAATGATCAACGTTCTCCTCTAAGGAACCAAGGGTCGGCGTTCCCCTTGAGGAACCCAAGGTTCAAGTCTCCCTTTGACGAGCCTGGTTTCCCTTCTCCACTCGATTCTTAGTTCATTCCTCCCTATCCTCATTCCATTCCATTTTTCAATCACAAATCGTCATCATAGGTCAACTAGGAAGATCAAGGCATCCTGGTTTTGCCCCCGAGTTGCAAGAAGATCTCTCCCTTCGTCGAATCACACGGTCCATGGTCAGCGACCACAACATCTTGGCATCAAAGCAGGTTAGTATGGGAGAGTCATCCTGTTGTGGACTCGATAGCGGAATGAGTAACCCAGAGGCGACGAGGACGAGTCAAGTCGGTGACTCAATAGAGAAGTGAATTGCATTATGAGATTATATTCTTTTATGTTAAAGTAGGAAGGCCTAAGGGCAGTTTTGTAATAATTCATAACTCTTGAGCTCGAGCCCTTGTTTATAAAGCTGTCGAGAAGGAATGAAGGAAAATAAGAAATATTCATGAAATCTGCGTTCTCCCGAAGGAACCAGGGTCGGCGTTCCCTTGGAACCCAAGGTGAAGACTCCCTTCGACGAGTCTTAATCTCCTTCTCCAGTTTCGACTTCTCTTCTCCATCTTGCTCGAATTTCGTATTCATCCTCATCGGTCACCATAGGTCGTCCAGAGAGAAGTCGAAAACCAGATTCAGGCTCGAAAATTCTAGAAAACCTCTCCCATCGTAGGATTACTCGGTCCATGGTTAGACACCACAACACTTGGTATCTCCAACGCTCCTTCAACATTTCAGGCCTTAATGAAAGAGGTATTCACTGACTATGTACGAAAATTTGTGATAGCTTTTTTTTAAGACATATTGATTTTCAGCAAGTCATGGCCTCAACATTTAGAGCATCTCCACATGGTTTTCCAAATGATAAGAGCACATAGACTTTATTTGAAGAGAACCAAGTGTAATTTTGGGCAGCAACAGGTGGCTTATTTGGGCCACATTATGTTAAGATCCTCACGAGCCATGGATCTTGTCACCCTCCTCTCTTCTCTTCCTTCCATTGCCTTGCTTGACATAGAGATAGATTGATGAAGTGAGGAAGAAAGAAATTCGGAAAGGGGACTTTGGGAAAACGGGGAAGAGCTTGAAGGAGGTCTCGACCTGTTATCTAAATTACTCTAGGCTAATTTACTAACTCAATTGCTACCTTTCATTAACCTAGTCGTCCCCTTAAATAAGGTTAAGGACGCCAAATACACTTTAGACCCTTGGGTCACTGGTTCAAGCCAAATAAATTGTAAACCAAACCAAACCAAATCAAACCAAATCAATTACATGAAAATTGAAAACCACATTAATTATTTCCTATGCCTGCTAGTAACACGTGATGCTATTGAGTCCATAACATCACCCCCCCCCCCCTCCTGGAGAAAGAGCTTGTCCTCAAGCTTGAAGGAAGGGTAGAGAAGCCAAAATGCAGATAATGGCTCCGATGTAGTGTCACTAGGGTTTGCATCTGCCTACTTTATGAGAATTTCCCAATCGCCCTGAATGTGGCGTGCCTGCAATACCTGAGCTGGAGTAGATAGGACACGGCCCTCATGGAGTGGGGGCAGAGGGGTGTGCAACAAGGGAGAGTCGCCTTGGAACGGCTTTAGTTGGGATCAGTGAAATACATTATGTATCTTTGCCTCGGGTGGTAGCTGCAAGCTGTAAGCCACTGTGCCAATGCGGTCCAACACCTTAAATGGACCATAATATTTTGGAGAAAGCTTGTGGCACTTGGAGGCAGTCAGCGACAGTTGGGGGTAGTTTTGGAGCTTTAATCACACATAATCTCCTGGGGAATAATATACCTCTCGGTGCTTCTTATCATAATAGAACTTCATAGAGTGCTGGGCCTCTTGGAGGTGAGTACGTACCTTAGTGACCATAGCGTCTCTTTCAGCTAATGCTTGGTCCAAAGTGGCGACTTTGGATGCCTCTGGTTCATAAGATAACAAACGAGGTGGATCTCTACCATAAACTACCCTAAAAGGAGTAGTTCTCAGTGCGTTGTGGTAAGAGGTGTTATAGAAAAATTTCGCCCATGAAAGCCACTTAACCCACCGTTTAGGTGAGTCCCCCACAAAATAGCGAAGATACATTTCAATCGTGCGATTGACGACCTTGGTTTGTCCGTCAGTCTGTGGATGATAGGCAGAAGAGAATGCCAATTGTGTGCCATGTAACTTGAATAATTCTTCCCAAAAGGTATTGGTAAAAATGGCATCCCTGTGACTGATAATAGATGCTAGAATCCCGTGTAATCGGACAATGTGGTCCATAAATAACTGAGCTACATGAGCATAAGTATATGGATGCGCCAAAGAAATGAAGTGACCATATTTTGAAAAATGGTCAACGACAACTAATATCACGGATTTACATGATGAAGTTGGAAGGCCATCAATGAAATCCATGGAAATGTCGGACCATATTTGAGATGGTAGCTGTAGAGGTTGTAGTTGGCCAGCAAGACTTAAAGATTTGGCCTTTTTTTGTTGACAAATCTGACAAGCAGCTACATAATCAGCAATTGGGCTCTTCATACCCTTCCAATAAAATTCCCGACTGATTCGGAAATATGTTTTCTGTCGACCCTCATGTGTGCTATCATGGAAAAAGGACAGAATGGTGTGAAGAAGTGGGGACGTGTGATGCATAAAAATCTTGTTTTTGTATAGAATAAGACGATCCTGAATTGTCCAATGACTAGCTGTTGTCCCTTGTTGAATATCTTGATATAATAAAATAAGTTCTGGATATTGATGTGTCTCTTCACGAATAGAATCCAACAAAAGTGAGAGTGGGTGGCTGAGAGCATAAAAGTGTGGTTCTGGAATGTCCCGACAAGACAAAGCATCAGCCCCCAAATTTAAACTACCTGGCTTATATTGAACTATAAAATCAAAGCCCATGAATTTACTCAACCAGTGTTGCTATGATGATGTGGTAAGGCGTTGCTCAAGAAGATACATGAGGCTGTAATGATCTGTACGAATCAGAAATGGTCATCCCAGTTGGATGGCTTTGGCTAACCCAATTAGTTCCCTCTCATATGCTGCTAACTTGTGGTGGTGTTGTCCCAACCGGCGGCTTAAATAAGCGATGGGGTGTCCCAGGTTTTGTAATACTACACCAATACATCCGCCAGATGCATCACATTCCACCACAAATGATTCTGGTAGCTGTAACACCGACACTGAGGCTAAGGCCTCCTTTAACTGCTGAAAGGCATGTATCGCTGAGGGAGACTAGGTGAATGCATGTTTCTTGAGAAGGTTGTTGAGTGGTGCTGCTATCTGGCCATAAGTACGGATAAATTTTCTGTAATATCCTGCTAGGCCCAAAAATCCCCTTAATGCGGTAAGGGAGGTGGGAGGAGGCCAATCTGTGACGGCTTGTATCTTACTCTGGTCAACCTTCACACCTACTGCTAATATAATGTGGCCCAAATATGCCACTTCTGAAGTGCCCATAGAACATTTGGATTCATTCAAAATCAAATGATGGGAGCGTAGAATGGTAAATACCTGATGGAGGTGTTGGAGATGTTTGTCCCAATTTGTGCTATATACCAAGATGTCATAAAAAAATACTAACACATATTTCTGCAAAAGAAAGGAAAATACCTCATTCATGAGGGCCTGGAAGGTGGAGGGCGCATTGGAGAGACCGAAGGGCATGACGAGGAACTCGAAATGACAGTGGTGCATGTGGAATGCAGTCTTCTCCACATCTGTAGGGTGAACTCTAATTTGATGATAGCCGGATTTCAAATCTAACTTGGTAAAAATCGTAGCACCATGTAACTCATCTAGCAACTCATCCACCATTGGGATGGGGAACCTGTCTTTAATTGTATGGAAATTGAGTTGCATGTAGTCGACACAAAACCTCCATGATTTATCCTTTTTTCGGACCAGTAAAACATGCGACGAGAAGGGAGACCTACTGGGCTGGATAATCCCCTGAGCAAGCATATTCAGGCAATGTCTTTCAATTTCATCTTTCTGTATATATGGGTAACGATAAGGACACACCACTACTGGATCGGTTCCCAACTTCAAATTTATGCGGTGATCACAGTGACGCACTGGTGGTAGACCAGTAGGGTCATTAAATAAATCGACAAAGGCTGTAAGTAATGGAAATAACTTACAATCACCAGTGCTCTGAATCTAGAAAGTGTGAAGTGCGGTGGGCACCTGTGCCTTGATACCCTGCAATGTAATCTGGCACTGTTGTGCTGTAAAAGTCATAGTCCGAGCCTGAAAATCCCACAATATAGGGCCTAATAGCTTAAGCCATTTTACCCTGAGCACCAAATCAAATCCTGCTAAAGGAATGACCAGTAAGTCAACCTTAAATGAATCTCCTTCAATAGTAAAAGGGGTGGCTGCACGTAACCCAACACTTAGCCCCATTGGCCACTGAAACCGAGAAACCCTTTTGTTGTTGGATTTCTAATCCCAATTGTTTCGCTACGGGCTCACTAATAAAATTATGTGTGCTGCCAGAATCAACTAAAGCAAGTAACTGGAGATTGTGTAACTTGGCCTTTACCTACATGGTATTAGAACTACGCAGGCCATGCATGGCATGGAGGGAGAGCTATGGTTCTTGCTGTTCCTCTTCAACAATATCATCTTCAGGAAGCACTTCTGAACCCTCTTCCCAAAGTTCTATGCTGAATAATCTTTTGCAGGTATGTCTTGGGAGAAATTGTTCATCACAATTAAAAGAGAGGCCCTTGGCCTTTCTTGCCTCCATTTCCTATTTAGTGAAGAATTTACGTGGAAGATTGTCAGGGGGCACATTGGTAGACTGCTCTGCACAGTTAGGGGCTGAAGAGCCAAAACGTGGCCCAGGTGCACTACCCGATAGTCTGTTTGTCCAAAAGGGTTTTCAGCCTAATGATTCCCTCAGAACTCTTTGTTTCTGTTCCACCGCCCTGGCATAATTCATGGCTGAATCCAAGTCTGTAGGACCAAGTAATTCCACTTCCAAGCGAACTGACTCGGTCAATCCCGCATTAAAGATCTAAACATGGAGGTGAGGAGGAACAAATTCACTTGCTCGGGCCAACCGTTCTTGAAATGTTTTCTGGTACAATTCTAAAGTGCCAGTCTGTTTATAGTTGATCAATTCCCCCACTGGATTGCTACTAGCTGGAGATCCAAACCTCATCTGGCAGGCATGTTTAAAATTTAGCCAATCCTGAGTTGAATGGACATTTCGGTAGTGATGGAACCACATGACCGCTTCATCGAGCAAGTGGTATGCGGCTAATGTGACTTGTCCACATCTAACATTTTTTTATGATAGAAAAATTGCTCACATTTTGTAAACCAAAGTAAATGATCCTTGGAGCCATCATATGTAGGAAAATTGAGTTTAAAGTACCTAGGAACCGTAGTTGGTCCCTGTGCGTGAGCAGCCATAGGAAGAGGTTGTGGGCGCAATGGTGGTGGTGGTGGTGGCGTGAAGTGTGGGTGGTTTGCTGCCGGTGGCTGAGAGTTTGTAGCTGGTGGTGGTGTGGTTGATTGAAGTGCTGCAAGCTGACGAATGACGGTTTGGAGAGAAGATTCCAGCGTTTGCAATGTATTATGAATGTTTGTAATTTCAGCACCTTAATGCGTGGACCTTTACTGAAGATCTGAAAGCACTTGACGTATGTCCTCTGGAGAAGAGGAATCACCGAGGGTGGACCTTTCTAATACCACGTTGTTAAGATCCTCACGAGCAATGGATCTTGTCACCCTCCTATCTTCTCTTCCTTCCATTGCCTTGCTTGACGTAGAGATAGATTGATGGAGTGATGAAGAAAGAAATTTGGAAAGGGGAATTGGGGAAAACGGGGAAGAGCTTGAAGGAGCTCTCGACCTGTTATCTAAATTAATCTGGGCTAATTTACTAACTCAATCGCTACCTTTCATTAACCTAGCCGTCCCCTTAAATAGGGTTGAGGATGCCAAATACACTTTAGACCCTTGGGTCACTGGTTCAAGCCAAATAAATTGTAAACCAAACCAAATCAATTACATGAAAATTGAAAACCACATTAATTAATTCATATGCCTGCTGGTAACACGTGATGCTATTGAGTCCATAACACATTATTACGGTGGCAGGGGTCTTAGTGGACCCGGAAAAAATTACAACAGTGACACATTGGCCTCCTCCACAAAATGTCTCCGCCTTGAGGGTTTTTTTGGGCTTAGCCGGGTATTATCGGAAGTTCATTTCGAACTTTGCGGCCCTAGTAGCACCCTTAACTAACCTGCTGCATCGCAATGCATTTGTATGGAATGAGGAAACCAACACAGCCTTCCAAACTCTGAAAACAGCTCTTGCAATAGAGCCAGTCTTACAATTGCCAAATTTTGAAGAGCTTTTCGTGGTTGAATGTGATGCATCCGGAGGGGGTATCGGCGTAGTACTATAAAAGTCCAACCACCCTATTGCTTATTTCAGCCGCTAACTCGCCACTCATCAACACAAGTTACCAGCCTATGAACACGAACTGATTGGCTTGGCAAAGGCAATCCGTCACTGGTGACCTTATCTATGGGGCAGAGAATTTCTCATCCGCACGAACCATTAAAGTTTGAAATACCTGCTTGATCAGCGTATTTCCACCTCTCCTCAAAAATAGTAGATTAGAAAATTGTTTTGATTCGACTTTTCAGTGGAACACAAGGCCGGTAAATTGAATGCAGCAGCCGCACCGACCCGAAGAATCCCCACACTTAGCTGCCATAAGTCGCCCAACTCCAGTCCTATTGGACTCCATCAAGGAGACACACCTCACCACCCATGAATTGCAAGAATTAAAGCAGCAAATTGCTGATGGAACTATGGGCCCAACTTGGACTGTGCATAATGACATCATTCACTATCAGCACTGCATCTATTTGCCACAATCGTCTCCTATCATTGCCAAGGTAGTATCAGCTTATCATGATAGCTACCATGAAGGGATTCAAAAGACACTACTTCGGACCCGTAGAGACTTTTATTGGGAGGGTCTGAAATCATCCATTGCAGCCTATGTAGCTGCTTGCCCGGTGTGTTAGAGAAACAAGGTGGAGCTTTTATCACTTGTCGGGGTACTACAACCGCTACAACTTCCCACACAGGTATGGGCCGACTTATCTATGGATTTTATTGAGATTCTCTCAAAGTCTTATGGGAAATCCATTATTTTAGTGGTTGTGGACCATTTCTCCAAATACGGTCATTTCATCCCCATGGAGCATCCATACAAGGCAGCATCAGTAGCCCAAGTCTTCTTCACACTCATTGTCTGCCTCCATGGCATTCCGGAGTCCATTGTCAGTGATCGGAATGTTATTTTTACAAGTCAATTCAGGTGGGATCTTTTTAAATTTTACAGCACCAAACTGAATTTTTCTTCAGCCTATCACCCTCAATCCGATGGCCAGACTGAAGTACTTAACCGCACCATTGCCATGTACTTACACTGCCTGGTAGGTGACCGACCGAAGAAGTGGGTGGATTGCATTCCCTGGGTGGAGTACTCATACAACACTTCCTTGCACACAGCATTAAAGGACACTCCATTTCAGATAGTGTATGGCAGGGACCCTCCACATCTCCTTTCATATGACCATGGCTCCACTCGAGTCAAAGCGGTTGATAAAGCTCTCCTGGGTCGCGATCGGTTATTGAAAGTTATTCGCCAGTGACTCAGCCAAGCACAAGTACGTATGAAAAACTATTATGACTAGGGTCACAGGGACATCCGGTATAACATAGGTGATTTTGTGTGGCTCAAACTCCAACATTACCGATAAGCTTCCTTGATAGGCCGTAGGCACAAGCAATCCAACAAATATTTTGGGCCATTCTAGATTACTCACAAGATTGGGGAAGTCGCATATAGGCTCCAATTTCCTCCAGATGCCAAGATACATGACGTGTTCCATGTGTCACTCCTCAAGCCCTTCAAGGGCAGTGCACCTCCGCACCCTTCTGCTCTACCACCCATGGATGATGGATAAATCTCTCTCATGCCATATAAAATCTTGTAGGCTCGTCAGAATAACCCCACAACTGCCACGTGAGAGGACCTCGCAGTCTTCCAACAGGTCTACCCCACATTCGAGATTGAGGACAACCTCGTTTTCCAGGAGGGGAGTGATGTTGTGGACTCGATAGCTGAATGAGTAGCCCAAAGGCAACGAGGATGACTCGATTCGATGACTCAGTAGAGAAGTGACTTGCATTAGGAGTTTATATTCTTTTATATTAAAGTAGGAAGGCCTAAGGGCAGTTTTGTAATAGTTCATAACTCTTGAGCTTGAGCCTTTGTTTATGAGGCAGTAGAGAAGGAATGAAGGAACAAAAGAAATATTCACGGGATCTGCGTTCTCCGAAAGGAACCAGGGTCGGCGTTCCCTGGAACCCAAGGTGAAGACTCCCTTCGACAAGTCTTAATCTCCTTCTCCAGTTTTGACTTCTCTTCTCCATCTCACTTCCATTCCGTATTCATCCTCATCGGTCATCCAGAGAGAAGTCAGAAACCAAACTCAAGCTTGGAAATTCCAGAAAAGCTCTCCCATCGTAGGATTACTCGCTACATGGTCAGAGACCACAACACATCCAACAATGAGGAATTGCTAGCCACCATCAGAGAAATGATACACGCAGGGCAAGAAGAGAGTGAGGGGCATCTAGCTGCGTTGGTGGACAATAGAGTTTCTCACCAGATAAATGCACAAGTTCAAGTTTTATCTATTAAGATAGATGAATGGATGTGGGCAAGAAACCCAACCCCTCGGGAAGATGGGAGAAGCCCTGCGACCACGCAAGGGGAACATTTTGTTGGACGAACAGAGCATCCAGCAAATGGTGTGGGTTTTGGTCCAAGGGGAGGGACCATTCCGAGATATACAAAATTGGACTTTCCAAATTTTAAGGGGTCTGATGACACTTTAATCTGGGTTTATAGGAGTGAAAAAAAAAATTCTCACCAACGGACGGCTGAAATAGACAAGGTGAGATTGGCCGCCTTTCACATGCTCGATGAAGCGCAGCTTTGGGGTCATCAGTTAGAAGTGGAGAATCTGAATTTAGACTAGGAGGAATTTAAAGAGTTGTGTACAATTCGGTTTGGGCCATCAGCTCAAAGCAACCCATTGGGGGATTTAGTGCTGCTACGCCAAATAGGTAATGACGAGCACTATCAAAAATTATTCCAAGAAAAATTGGCCAGGGCCAACAAGATTGTCAGGGTGGATCAACAGGTGGGGTTATGTACAGTAGGTTTGACAGAGTCCCTAAGTTTAGAAGTGGAACTCCTTGCCCCTCCTAATTTAGCACGAACAATGAATTTGGCCAGAACATTAGAAGCCAAACAGAAGATTCAATGCCGAAGGCCTATTTGGAAAGGAGGGAGATCTACTGCTGGAGCTACATCCACAGGGCAACCATGGCGCACTAATGTTCCTGCAGGCGCCCCTATAGCCCCTAAGCCCAGTCCGTCTCAACCAGCATTCATCATAAAATTGAACAGGGCAGAGATGGTACAACGATGGTCAAAAGTTTTATGTTATAATTGTGATGAGCAGTACACGTTTGGGCATCAATACAAAAAATTATTTTGGTTGTAAGTGGGAGATGAGGAGGAACCAGCCCCAGAGGTGGAAGAACCTGCAATTTCTCTCCATGCCATCATGGACCTCCAGTCCACCAAAACAATGCAAATATGTGACATGGTCAACGCCCAACCACTCTTAAATCTAGTGGACTCCAGTAGTACTTATAATTTTTTGAGTTTCACTGCTGCCCAACAATTACAACTTCATATTCAACCACAGCCAATAGCTTTGGTTTCAGTGGCTAATGGAGAAAAGGTTCCAAGTTATTGGGTCAGCCATACTCTCCACAACCTCCCCCACAACCACCAATGCGTCAACACCATCCCCATCTGGGGCCTGCCGTTCAAGGACCAAACACTGTGCCCAGGTATTTAAAACTTGACTTTCCTACGTATGATGGGTCTAAGGACCCTTTGATTTGGTTAGCCAAGTGTGATCAGTTCTTTTATCATCAAAAAACACATGTGGATGAAAAAGTGTATTTGGCCGCCTACCGCATGCTTGATGGCTTCTATGGTACCACCAATTCCGAAATGACCAAGTAGTTCAGGATTGGGCAACTTTTAGACAGTCTTGCATGATGAGATTTGGTCCCCCAGCAAGTAGCAATCCATTGGGAGAATTAATCAATTACAAACAAACTGGATCACTAGAGGTGTACCAAAAACCCTTCCAGGAAAGGTTAGCTCGAGCAAACCAGTTTGTCAGCCACACACAGTTTGTCCATATTTTTACTGCTGGTTCGACAGAAGCTCTGAGATTAGAAGTTGAATTACATGCTCCTTCAGATTTAGACCACACTATGAATTTAGCCAAGGCAATTGAGCACAAGCAGCATGTTCTAAAGGAGTCACTGGTCAGAAAACTAGCTTGTCCAGGGAGGCACAGTGCCTCAGCGCCAAACCCTTCCTATGGACCTCCAAGATTTAGAGACAGTGCAGCCCCACGCCCAGACATCTCTAATTCGGCTCCACCTGCTCCTTACTTCAAAACACTTACTAGACAGGAAATGGACTAGAGAAAGGCCAAGGGTCTCTATTTTAACTGTGATGAACAATATGTCATTGGACACCACTACAAATGATTATTCAGTATATGTCTGTGGGAGGATGGAGAAGAAATACCACCAGAGGAGGAAATTGTGGAAACTGACCAAGAAGGTCCAGAGATTTCCCTTCATGCTATGACTTGTCTATGCAGTTCAAGCACAATGCAGGTTAAAGCCCAATTACATCATTTACAATTATTGGCTTTAGTTGACTCGAGCAGTACACATAATTTCATCAGTCAGCAGGCGGCAGAACAACTTGGGTTAGTAGTACAGTAACAGACTGGTCTTTCTGTATCAGTAGCCAATGGGGCTAAAATTACTAGTGTAGGCATCTCACCAGCCACACACTTTGATATTGAGGGACATGCATTTGTTGCAGATTTTCTGGTGATTCCACTGTCAGGATTCGATTTGGTACTAGGAACTTAAATGGCTACAATTGTTGGGACCAATACAATGGGATTTCCAAGCTCTAACCATGTCTTTTATAGAGGACCAACATCAGATTATATTGCATGGCACACAAGCACCACTCACCTGCACACTACAGGTTGCCCAGGTCCAGTCCACAAACACATGTAAGTTATCTCACTTACTTACAGAATTTGAAGATATCTTTCAAGACCCTACTGCCTTACAGCCAATTAGGCACTATGATCACCGTATCCGTTTGAAAACTGGTACTGAGTCGGTAATGGTGCATCTGTATCGTTAACCCCACTTACTAAAGGATGAGACTGAAAGGCAGTGCCAGCAGATGTTAGCACAGGGTATTATTCAGCCTAGCAGGTCTCCTTTTTCCTCACCGGTATTACTAGTCCGCAAGCATGATAAGTCATGGAGGTTCTGTGTGTATTATCGACAACTCAATGCCCATACGATTAAAGATAAATTTCCTATTCCAGTGGTGGACAAGCTGTTAGACGAGCTACATGGAGCTACTATTTTTACTAAACTCGATTTGAAATCTGGCTATCATCAAATCCGGGTTCAACCATCAGATGTGGAGAAAACAGTGTTCCTTACGCATCACAGTCATTTTGAATTCCTCGTAATGCCATTTGGTCTGTCAAATGCGCCTTCCACCTTCCAAGCCCTCATGAATGAGGTATTTTCCTCTCTCTTGAGAAGATACATATTGGTATTTTTCGACTATATTTTGGTCTATAGCAACAGCTGGGAAGAACATCTTCAGCACCTTCACCAGGTATTTTCTCTCATACGTTCACATCATTTGGTTTTAAATCGGTCAAAATGTTCTATGGGCACATCAGAAGTGGCATACTTGGGCCACGTTATTTCAACAACAGGGGTGAAGGTAGACCAGAGTAAGATACAGGCTGTCACAGATTGGCCTATTCCTACATCTATTACAGCCTTAAGAGGATTTTTGGGCCTAGCTGGATATTATAAAAAATTTATTCATAGCTATGGCCAGCTTGCAGCTCTACTCAATAATCTCCTCAAGAAAAATGCTTTTACCTAGTCAGAGACAGCACCTCATTCCTTTTAGCAATTGAAAGACGCCTTATCATCAACCCCAGTTTTGCAGCTCCCCGACTTTGATGAGTCATTTGTAGTGGAATGTGATGCTTCGGGGGGCGGTATTGGCGCAGTGTTGCACCAACAGGGCCACCCGATTGCTTATTTTAGCCGTCAACTGGGCCAACACCACCACAAGTTGGCAGCTTATGAGAGGGAATTGATCGGACTGGCGAAAGCTATACAGCATTGGTGCCCTTATCTATGGGGACGTTCTTTTTTTATTCGCACTGATCATTGCAGCCTCAAGTATCATCTTGAGCAGTGTCTCACTACTTCACCACAACAACATTGGTTAAGTAAGCTTATGGGATTTGACTTTTCTGTCAAGTATAAACCGGGAAGTTTGAATGTAGGGGCGGATGCATTATCTTGCCGGGATGTTCCAGAGTCGCAATTAAATGCCATCAGTCAGCCCAGAGCTCTCTTGTTGGATTCTATACGGGAAGAGGCACAATAGTACCCAGATATTATCTCCTTATGCCAGGACATCCAGAAGGGAACAGTGGCAAACAATTGGAGGGTTCAGGACAATCTCGTCCTCTACAAAAGCAAAATTTTTCTACACCACACATCCCCTCTGATTAACAGCATTTTAGCCTCCTTCCATGACAGTACACATGAGGCCCGACAAAAAACATATTTTTGGATCAGTAGGGAATTTTATTGGAGGGGCATGAAGCGTAGTATAGCTGATTATGTGGCAGCTTGTCAGACTTGTCAACGGAATAAAGCTGAAACATTAAGTCCAGCTGGGTTGCTCCAACCACTTCAGCGTCCGTCACCGGTCTAGTCTGATATTTCTATGGACTTCATAGATGGACTTCCGTCTTCATCGGGTAAATCTGTTATCCTTGTAGTGGTGGATCGTTTCTCTAAGTATGGGCATTTCATTCCTCCGGCGCATCCTTACACTGCAACTCAGATCGCTCAACTTTTTATGGATAACATTGTCCGCTAACATGGGATGCCTAATTCAGTTACCAGTGATAGGGATGCAATCTTTACAAGTACCTTCTGGAAAGAACTCTTCAAGTTACAGGGCACAACGTTAGCCTTTTCTTCAGCATACCCTCCGCAGACTGATGGCCAGACAGAGGTCGTCAACAGAACCATTGAAATACATTTCCGCTGTTTCGTGGGGGACTCACCTAAGAGGTGGGTTAAGTGGCTCGCCTGGGCTGAGTTCTGTTACAACACCTCCTACCACAGCGCACTCGGCACAACCCCATTCATGGTGGTATATGGTAGAGAACCTCCCCGTCTTTTAGCCTATGAACCAGGGGCCTCTAAAGTCACCAATTTGGACCAAGCATTAGCTGAAAGAGACACATTCATCACTTAGGTGCACACTCATCTACAGGAGGCACAACATTCTATGAAAAAATATTATGACAAGAAGCACCAGGAAGTCTTCTTTTCTCCTAGAGATTATGTTTGGTTTCATCTCCAACACTACAGGCAGTTGTCGTTGACAGCCTCCAAACGTCACAAGCTCTCTCCTAAATATTATGGTCCCATTCAGGTGATGGACCGCATTGGGACAGTGGCCTACAGATTGCAGCTTCCGCCAGAGGCCAGAATTCACAACATCTTTCATGTCTCACAATGAAAGGCCTTCCAAGGTGATTCGCCTTTGCTGCACACCCCGCTGCCCCCACTCCATGAGGGACGTGTACTTTCTACCCCGGCATAGGTATTACAAACTCGCCGTATTCAGGGTGATTGGGAGATCTTAGAGCAATGGGCAGATGTTGACCCCAGTGACACGACATGGGAGCCATTAACGGCGTTTCGCACCCTCTACCCATACTTTGAGCTTGAGGACAAGCTCTTTCTCTAGGGGGGGGAGGGGGGGGGGGGGGTGATGTTATGGACTCCATAGCATCACGAGTTATCCATAGGCATAGGAATTAAATTATGTCAATTTACTTTTCATATAATTTCAATTCGGTTGGGTTTACTTTATTTGGTTTGGTTTACTTTGGGTTGGTTCAGTGTAATGTGGCGTGAACCACTTGACCTATGGGTCATCTTTGTATTTTCGTCCTCAACCCTATTTATGGGGACATGAAGGAGGGGAGAGGCAAGTATTGAGAAAATTATATTTTATAGGACAGATTCTCCCTCAGAGGTCTAGGTCGGATTATCCCTTTGAGGTCCAAGGTTGAGCTTCCTCCAAAGCTCCTTCATTCTAATTGAGTTCCACCATTACTCGTTCAAGAAACAAGAATTCTCTTCCAACGTCAAGATCATCCATGGAGGGAAGAGAGGAAAGAAGGGTGACTCAATCCATGGCAAGGGAAGAACCTAATAGTGTTCCCATTGAGGAACCCAAGGTTCAAATCTCCCTTTGATGAGCCTGGTTTCCCTTCTCCACTTGATTCTGAGTTCATTCCTCCCTATCCTCATTCCATTCCATTTTTCAATCACAAATCGTCATCATAGGTCAAATAGGAAGATCAAGGTGTCCTGGTTCTGCCCGCGAGTTGCAAGAAGATCTCTCCCTTCGTCAAATCACACGGTCCATGGTTAGAGATCACAACACTTTGGCCTGATTACTAAGCTTTAGCGTCTTCTACATTCGAAGTTCCATATGAAAGATCTAGGACAACTCACGTACTTCTTAGGACTAGAAGTACACCATCGGGACAAAGCTATTTTCTCAAATCAGCACAAGTATACTCAAGATATTATTACCTTAGCTGGTTTGGCGGACACCTCTTCTGTTGGTACTCCTATAGAGGTCAATGTGAAATACCGGAAAGATGAAGGGGACCTTGGTGATCCTACTCTCTCTCGGTGTTTAGTTGGGAGTCTCATCTACTTGAACACGACTCACCCGAATATCTCTTATGTCGTTCATCAGGTCGGTCAATTTATGTCTTCTCCATGGCATCTTCATCTTGAAGCAGTTTGATGCATTATTCGCTATGTTTGAGGTTCTCCTACTCATGGGTTATTCTTTCCTACGGGCTCGTCTCTTCAACTTGTTGCCTATAGAGATGCTGATTGGGATGGGTGCCCTGATTCCCTTCGCTCTACTACAAGTTGGTGTATGTCCAAGTTATCAGGTTGGTGTGTGTCCAAGTTATCAGGTTGGTGTGTGTCCAAGTTATCTACTGAGGCAGAGTATCGAGCCATGTCTACTGCGTGTTCTGAAATTATATGGCTCAGCGGTCTCCTTGTAGTACTTGAGTTTCCTCAGACCACCTCAACACCCCTTCATGCAGATAACACTAGTGCTATTCAGATTGCTACCAATCCTGTTTTCCATGAACACACCAAGCACATTGAGGTTGATTTTCATTCTATTTGTGACACCTTGGAGCGTCAAGTGATATCGCTTCCTCACATCTCTTCGGATCACCAAGTGGCTGATGTCTTCACCAAAGCCATGACTCAACACCGCCATAATTTTCTGGTTGGCAAATTTTAAGGAATGACTTATGGATTTGGAATCAACACTCAGTTAAAAATCCCCCGCCTCCTCCTTTTCCCAACGATTGCAGAACCTGATATATAAAAACTAAAAAGAGTTTACAATCCCTTAAAATTACACACACTTTTTGGAATTATCTCTCTCTACATTAGTGCATTGTCCATTTTAATTTTAGATGTATACTTTTTTCTTAAATCAAAACTTGTTTTTTCTCTTTCCATTCATTTCGTATACAGTAAAAGATATAGCAGGCAAATAGATCACAACAAAAAGAAAATTTTAGAATTTACGTATGGAAAAAATTTAAAGCAATAAAAAAATGTATGTAAAGAAAATTTATTCACACACCACTAATGAACACAAAAATTTTGTTATCCAAGTTTGAGAAATTCCTCTAGTTAAACCCTAATAGCAAGGAATTTTATAAGAAAGAGATTTTTCTACACATGTTTTAAGAAATGGATATGCATGTTTGAAACATGTTAAAAATGCAAATGGCCGATGGATCCAAACCTTTTAAAGAGAATAACATTAAATTCTCAAGTGAACATGCGGTAGTATATTTACTCGAGTCAAACATGCCATTATTTTGCCTATTTACAAAAAGCTGACCTAACGATCATAGATGATTGTAAAGTGATTTGTCATGCTTAAAAAATGTAAGTAAAGAAAATTTATTCACACACCACAAATGAACTCAAAAGTTTTGTTATCCAAGTATAGGAAGTTCCACAAATTCAACCCTAATTGCTCGAAATTTTTGAAGAAAGATATTTTTCTACTCATGTTTTAAAAAATTGATATGCATGCTTGAAACATGTTAAAGATGCAAATGACCTATGGATCCAAAAATTTTAAAGAGAATAACATTAAATTCTCAAGTGAACGTGCGGTAGGATATTTACCCGAATCATAAAGCCATTATTTTGCACATTTATAAAAAGCTGACCTAACGATCATAGATGATTGTAAAGTAATTTATCAAGCCTAATGGGATATATTTTTGTAAGGAATTACTTATGGATTGGGAGTCAACACTAATTTAAAAATCCCCCGCCTCCCCCTTTTCCCGACGATTGTTGAACCTGATATATAAAAGTTGAAAAGAGTTTACAATCCCTAAAAATTGCAAACACTTTTTGGAATTATCTCTCTCTACATTTGTGCATTGTGCATTTCCATTTTATATGTATATTTTTTTCTTAAATCAAAACTTGAGTTTTTCTTTCCCTTCATCTCGTAAACAAGAAAAAAGATAAAAGGCAAATAGATCACAAAAAAATGAAAGTTTTAGAGTTTATGTATGGAAAGAATTTAAAACAATAAACAAATGTAAGTAAAGAAAATTTATTCACACCCCACAAATGAACACAAAAGCTTTGTTATCCTTTATTGGGAAATTCCACAAGTTCAACCCTAATACCTCGGAATTTTATAAGAAAGAGATTTTTCCACACACATTTTAAAAAATGGATATACATGCATGAAACATGTTAAAGAAGAAAATGCCCTATGGATCCAAACTTTATAAAGTGAATAACATTAAATTCTCAAGTGAACGTGAGGTGGGATATTTACCCGAGTCAAACAAGCCATTATTTTGCTCATTTACAATAAGCTGACCTAACGATCATAGATGATTGTAAAGTGATTTATCATGCATAACGGGCTATATTTTTTTAAGGAATGACATATGGATTGGGGGTCAACACACTGTTAAAAATGCCCCGCCTCGCCCTTTTCTTGATGATTGCAGAACCGGATTTATAAAAATAAAAAGAATTTACAATCCCTAAAAATTACAAACACTTTTCGGAATTATCTCTCTCTACATTTGTGCGTTGTGCATTTCCATTTTAGATGTTTACTTTTTTTCTTAAATCAAAACTTGAGTATTCACTTTCCCTTCATCTCGTAAAAAAAAAGCTATAAAATGCAAATAGATCACAACAAAATGAAAATTTTAGAGTTTATGTATGTAATGAATTTAAAGGAATAAACAACTATAAGTAAAGAAAATTTATTCACGTACCACAAATGAACACAAAAGTTTTGCTATCCAAGTTTTTGAAATTCCAATAGTTCAACCCTAATTGCTCAGAATTTTATAAGAAAGAGATTTTTCTACACATGTTTTCAAAAATGGATATGCATGCTTGAAACATGTTCAAGATGCAAATGACCTATGGATCCAAACCTTTTAAAGAAAATAACATTAAATTCTCATGGGAAAGAGCGGTGGGATATTTACCTGAGTCAAACAAGCCATTATTTTGCCCGTTTAGAAAAAGCTGAACTAAAGATCATAGATGATTGTAAAGTGATTTATCATGCATAACGGGCTATATTTTTGTAAGGAATGACTTATGGATTGGGAGTCAACACTCAAGTTAAAATCCCGCACCTCCCCCTTTTCCAGACGATTGCAGAATTTGATATATAAAAACTAAAAAGAGCTTACAATCCCTAAAAATTACGGACACTTTTTGGTATTATCTCTCTCAACATTTGTGCATTGTGTATTTCCATTTTAGATGTATACTTTTTTCTTAAATCAAATCGTTTGTTTTCACTTTCCCTTCATCTCGTAAACAAAACAAGAGATAGAAGGCAAATAGATCACAACAAAATGAAAATTTTAGAGTTTATGTATGCAAAGAATTTAAAGGAATAACAAATATAAGGAAATAAAATTTATTCACACACCATAAATGAACACAAAAATTTTACTAGCCAAGTTTTGGAAAATTCCACTAGTTCAACCCTAATATCTCGGAATTTTAAAAGAAAGAGATTTTTCTACTCATGTTTTAAAAAATGGATATGCATGCTTGATACATGTTAAAGATGAAAATGACCAATGGATCCAAACCTTTAAAAGAGAATAACATTAAATTCTCAAGTGAATGTGCAGTGGGATATTTATCCGACTGAGACAAGCCATGATTGTAAAGTGATTTATCAAGTTTAACGAGCTATATTTTTGTAAGGAATGAGTTATGGATTTGGAGTCAACACTCAGTTAAAAATCCCCTGCCACCTCCTTTTCCCAACGATTGCAGAACCTTATATATAAAAACTAAAAAGAGTTTACAATCCCTAAAATTTACAGGCACTTTTTGTGAATTATCTCTCTCTACATTAGTGCATTGTGCATTTCAATTTTAGATGTATACTTTTTTCTTAAATCAAAACTTGTATTTTCTCTTTCCATTCATTTCGTACACAATAAAAGATATAAAAGGCAAATAGATCACAACAAAAAGAAAATTTTAGAATTTACGTATGGAAACAATTTAAAGAAATAAAAAAATGAATGTAAAGAAAATTTATTCACACACCACAAATGAACACAAAAATTTTGTTATCCAATTTTGGGAAATTCCTCTAATTAAACCCTAATAGCTCGGAATTTTATAAGAAAGAGATTTTTCTACACATGTTTTAAGAAATGGATATGCATGTTTGAAACATGTTAAAGATGCAAATGGCCTATGGATCCAAACCTTTTAAAGAGAATAACATTAAATTCTCAAGTGAATGTGCGGTGGTATATTTACCCCAATCAAACAAGCCATTATTTTGCCCATTTACAAAAATCTGACCTAACGATCATAGATGATTGTAAAGTGATTTGTCTTGCTTAAAAAATGTAAGTAAAAAAAAATTATTCACACACTACAAATGAACTCAAAAGTTTTGTTATCCAAGTTTGGGAAGTTCCACAAATTCAACCCTAATTGCTCGGAATTTTAGAAGAAATGGATTTTTCTTCTCATGTTTTAAAAAATTGATATGCGTGCTTGAAACATGTTAACGATGCAAATGACCTATGGATCCAAAAATTTTAAAGAGAATAACATTAAATTCTCAAGTGAACGTGCGGTAGGATATTTACCCGAATCAAACAAGCCTTTATTTTGCACATTTATAGAAAGCTGACCTAACGATCATAGATGATTGTAAAGTAATTTATCAAGCCTAATGGGATATATTTTTGTAAGGAATTACTTATGGATTGGGAGTCAACACTAATTTAAAAATCCCCCGTTTCCCCCTTTTCCCGACGATTGTTGAACCTGATATATAAAGGTTGAAAAGAGTTTACAATCCCTAAAAATTACAGACACTTTTTTGAATTATCTCTATCTACATTTGTGCATTGTGAATTTTCATTTTATATGTATACTTTTTTCTTAAATCAAAACTTGAGTTTTTCTTTCCCTTCATCTTGTAAACAAGAAAAGAGATAAATGGCAAATAGATCACAACAAAATTAAAATTTTAGAGTTTATGTATGGAAAGAATTTAAAACAATAAACAAAATTAAGTAAAGAAAATTTATTCACACACCACAAATGAACACAAAAGTTTTGTTATCCTACTTTGGGAAATTCCACTAGTTCAACCCTTATACCTCAGAATTTTATAAGAAAGAGATTTTTCTACACACGTTTTTAAAAATGGATATGCATGCTTGAAATGTGTTAAAGAAGAAAATGCCCTACGGATCCAAACCATTTAAGCGAATAACATTAAATTCTCAAGTGAACGTGCGGTGGGATATTTACCCGAGTCAAACAAGCCATTATTTTGCTCATTTACAATAAGCTGACATAACGATCATAGATGATTGTAAAGTGATTTATCATGCGTAACGGGTTATATTTTTGTAAGGAATGACTTATGGATTGGGGGTTAACACACTGTTAAAAATCCCCCACCTCCCCCTTTTTCCGACGATTGCAGAACCGGATATATAAAAATAAAAAGAGTTTACAATCCCTAAAAATTATGAACACTTTTTGGAATTATCTCTCTCTAAATTTGTGCGTTGTGCATTTACATTCTAGATGTTTACTTTTTTCTTAAATCAAAACATGAGTAATCACTTTCCCTTCATCTCGTAAAAAAAAAAGAGATAAAATGCAAATAGATCACATGAAAATGAAAATTTCAGAGTTTATGTATGGAATGTATTTAAAGCAATAAACAAAAATAAGTAAAGAAAATTTTTTCACACACCACAAATGAACACAAAAGTTTTGTTATCCAAGTTTTTGAAATTCCAATTGTTCAACCCTAATTGCTCGGAATTTTATAACAAAGATTTTTCTACACATGTTTTCAAAAATGGATATGCAAGCTTGAAACATGTTAAAGAGGTAAATGACCTATGGATCCAAACCTTTTAAAGAGAATAACATTAAATTCTCAAGGGAACGAGCAATAGGATATTTAGCTGAGTCAAACAAGCCATTATTTTGCCCGTTTAGAAAAAGCTGAACTAAAGATCATAGATGATTGTAAAGTGATTTATCAAGAATAACGGGCTATATTTTTGTAAGGAATGACTTATGGATTGGGAGTCGACACTCAGTTTAAAATCCCCCGCCTTCCCCTTTTCAAGACGATTACAGAAGCTAATATATAAAAACTAAAAAGAGCTTACGATCCCTAAAAATTACGGACACTTTTTGGTATTATCTCTCTCTACATTTGTGCATTGTGCATTTCCATTTTACATGTATTCTTTTTTCTTAAATCAAAGCTTGAGTTTTCACTTTCCCTTCATTTCGTAAACAAAAAAAAGAGATAAAAGGCAAATAGATCACAACAAAATGAAAATTTTAGAGTTTATGTATGGAAATAATTGAAAACAACAACAAATGTACATAGAGAAAAATTATTCACACACCACAAATGAACACAAAAGTTTTGTTATCCAAGTTTGTGAAATTCCACTAGTTCAACCATAATAGCTCGGAATTTTATAAGAAAGTGATTTTTCTACATATGTTTTAAAAAATGGATATGCATGCTTGAAACATGTTAAAGAAGCAAATGCACTGTGGATCCAAACCTTTTAAAGTGAATAACATTAAATTCTCAAGTGAACGTGCTGTGGGATATTTACCCGAGTCAAACAAGCCATTATTTTTCTCATTTACAATAAGCTGACCTAATGATCATAGATGATTTTAAAGTGATTTATCATGCATAACGGGCTATATTTTTGTAAGGAATGACTTAAGGATTGGGGTCAACACACTCTTTAAAAGCCCCCGCCTGCCCCTTTTCCCGAAGATTGCAGAACCGGATATATAAAATTAAAAAGAGTTTACAATCCCTAAAAATTGTGAACATTTTTTGGAATTATCTCTCTCTAAATTTGTGTGTTGTGTATTTCCATTTTAGAGGTTTACTTTTTTCTTAAATCAAAACTTGAGTATTCACTTTCCCTTCATCTCGTAAAAAAAAATAGATAAAATGCAAATAGATCACAACAAAATGAAAATTTTTGAGTTTATGTGTGGAATGAATTTTAAGCAATAAACAACTATAAGTAAAGAAAATTTATACACAAACCACAAATGAACACAAAAGTTTTGTTATCCAAGTTTTTGAAATTCCAATAGTTCAACCCAAATTGCTCGGAATTTTATAAGAAAGAGATTTTTCTACACATGTTTTCAAAAATGGATATGCATGCTTGAAACATGTTAAAGATGCAAATAACCAATGGGTCCAAACCTTTTAAAGAGAATAATATTAAATTCTCAAGGGAATGAGCGGTGGGATATTTACCTGAGTCCAACAAGCCATTATTTTGCTCATTTAAAAAAAGCTGAAATAAAGATCATAGATGATTGTAAAGTGATTTATCATTCATAGCGGGCTATATTTTTGTAAGGAATGACTTATGGATTGAGTGTCAACACTCAGTTTAAAATCCCCCGCCTTCCCCTTTTCCAGACGATTGCAGAAGCTAATATATAAAAACTAAAAAGAGCTGACGATCCCTAAAAGTTACGGACATGTTTTGGTATTATCTCTCTCTACATTTCTGCATTGTGCATTTCCATTTTAGATGTATTCTTTTTTCTTAAATCAAAGCTTGAGTTTTCACTTTCCCTTCATTTCGTAAACAAAAAAAAGAGATAAAAGGCAAATAGATCACAACAAAATGAAAGTTTTAGAGTTTATGTATGGAAATAATTGAAAGCAACAACAAATGTACATAGAGAAAAATTATTCACACACCACAAATATACACAAAAGTTTTTTATCCAAGTTTGGTAAATTCCTTTAGTTCAACCATAATAGCTCGGAATTTTATAAGAAAGTAATTTTTCTACATAAGTTTTAAAAAATGGATATGCGTGCTTGAAACATGTTAAAGATGCAAATGACTTATGGATCCAAACATTTTATTGAGAATAAAATTAAATTCTCAAGTGAACGTGTTGCGGGATATTTACCCGAGTCAAACAAGCCATAATTTTTCCCATTTACAAAAAGCTGACCTAACGATCATTGGTGATTGTAAAGTGATTTATCATGAGTAACAGGCTATAATTTTGTAAGGAATGACTTATGGATTGGGAGTCAACACTCACTTAAAAATCCCTTTCTTCCCCCTTTTCCGACAATTACAGAACCTGATATACAAAAACTAAAGTGTTAAAATCCATAAAAATTACGTACACTTTTTGGAATTATCTCTCTCTAAATTTGTGCATTGTGCATTTCCAATTTAGATGTACACTTTTTTCTTAAATCAAAACTTGAATTTTTTCTTTCCCTTCATCACTTAAACAAAAACATAGATAAAAGGCAAATAAATCACAACAAAATGAAAATTTTAGAGTTTATGTATGGAAAGAATTTAAAAAAATAAACAAATGTAAGTTAAGAAAATTTATTCACACACCACAAATGAATACAAAAGTTTTGTTATCCTACTTTGAGAAATTCCACTAGTTCAACCCTAATACCTCGGAATTTTATAAGATAGAGATTTTTCGACATGAAACATGTTAAAGAAGCAAATGCCCTATGGATCCAAACCTTTTAAAGTGAATAACATTAAATTCTCAAGTGAACGTGCAGCGGGATATTTACCCAAGTCAAACAAGCCATTATTTTGCTCATTTACAATAAGCTGACCTAACTATCATAGATGATTGTAAAGTGATTTATCATGCGTAACGGGCTATATTTTTTTAAGGAATGACTTATGGATTGGGGGTCAACACACTGTTAAAAATCCCCCACTCCCCCTTTGCCCGACGATTGCAGAACTGGATATATAAAAATAAAAAGAGTTTACATGCCCTAAAAATTACGAACACTTTTTGGAATTTTCTCTCTCTACATTTGTGCGTTGTGCATTTCCATTTTAGATGTTTACTTTTTTCTTAAATCAAAGCTTGAGTATTCACTTTCACTTCATCTCGTAAAAAAAAAGAGATAAAATGCAAATAGATCACAACAAAATGAAAATTTTAGAGTTTATGTATGGAATGAATTTAAAGAAATAAAAAAATATAAGTAAAGAAAATTTATTCACATACCACAAATGAACACAAAAGTTTTGTTATCCAAGTTTTTGAAATTCCAATAGTTCAACCCTAATTGCTCGCAATTTTATAAGAAAGAGATTTTTCTACACATGTTTTCAAAAAAGGATATGCATGCTTGAAACATGTTAAAGATGCAAATGACCTATGGATCCAAACCTTTTAAAGGGAATAACATTAAATTCTGAAGGGAACGAGCGGTGGGATATTTACCTGAGTCACACAAGCAATTATTTTGCCCGTTTAAAAAAAGCTAAACTAATGATCATAGATGATTGTAAAGTGATTTATCATACATAACGGGCCATATTTTTGTAAGGAATGACTTATGGATTGGGAATCAACACTCAGTTTAAAATCCCCCGTGTTCCCCTTTTCCAGATGGTTACAAAAGCTGATATATAAAAACTCAAAAGAGCTTACGATCCCTAAAAATTATGGACACTTTTTTGTATTATCTCTCTCTACATTTGTGCATTGTGCATTTACATTTTAGATGTATTCTTTTTTCTCAAATCAAAGCTGGAGTTTTCACTTTTCCTTCATTTCGTAAATAAAAAAAAGAGATAAAAGGCAAATAGATCACAACAAAATGAAAATTTTAGAGTTTATGTATGGAAATAATTGAATGCAACAACAAATGTACATAGAGAAAAATTATTCACACACCACAAATGAACACAAAAGTTTTGTTATCCAAGTTTGGGAAATTTCACTAGTTCAACCAAAATAGCTCGGAATTTTATAAGAAAGTGATTTTTCTCCATAAGTTTTAAAAAATGGATATGCATGCTTGAAACATGTTAAATATGCAAATGACCTATGGATCCATACATTTTATAGAGAATAAAATTAAATTCTCAAGTGAACGTGCGACGGGATATTTACCCGAGTCAAACATGTCATAATTTTGCCCATTTACAAAAAGTTGTCCTAACGATCATTGAAGATTGTAAAGTGATTTATCATGAGTAAGGGGCTATAATTTTGTAAGGAATGACTTATGGAGTGGGAGTCAACACTCACTTAAAAATCCCCTTCCTCCCCCTTTTTCGACAATTGCAGAACCTGATATATAAAAACTAAAGTGTTAAAATCCCTAAAAATTACGTACATATTTTGGAATTATCTCTCTCTACATTTTTGCATTGTGCATTTCCATTTTAGATGTACACCTTTTTCTTAAATCAAAACTTTAGTTGTTTCTTTCCCTTCATCTCTTAAACAAAAGAAATATATAAAAGGCAAATAAATCACAACAAAATTAAAATTTTAGAGTTTATGTATGGAAAGAATTTAAAAAAGTAAAAAAATGTAAGTAAACAAAATTATTCACACACCACAAATGAACACAAAACTTTTGTTATCCTACTTTGGGAAATTCCACTAGTTCAACCCTAATACGTCGGAATTTTAATAGAAAGAGATTTTTCTGCACACATTTTAAAAAATGGATATGCATATTTGAAACATGTTAAAGAAGCAAATGCCCTATGGATCCAAACCTTTTAAAGTGAATAACATTAAATTCTCAAGTGAACGTACGGTGGGATATTTACCCGAGTCAAACAAGCCATTATTTTACCCATTTACAAAAAGCTGACCTAACGATCATAGATGATTGTAAAGTGATTTATCATGCGTAACAGGTTACATTTTTGTAAGGAATGACTGATGGATTGGGAGTCAAGACTCAGTTAAAAATCCCAACCTCCCGCTTTTCCCCATGATTGTTGAACCTGATTTATAAAAGCTAAAATGAATTTACAATCCCTAAAAATACGGACACTTTTTGTAATTATCTCTCTCTACAATTGTGCATTGTGCATTTCCATTTTAGATGTATACTTTTTTCTTAAATCAAAACTTGAGATTTGACTTTCCCTTCATCTCGTAAACAAAATAAGAGATAAAAGGCAAATAGAATCCAACAAAATGAAAATTTTTGTTATCCAAGTATGGGAAATTCCACTAGTTAAACCCTAATTGCTAGGAATTTTATAAGAAAGAGATTTTTCTACACATGTTTTAAAAAATGGTTATGCATATTTGAAACATGTTAAAGATGCAAATGGCCTATGGATCCAAACATTTTAAAGAGAATAACACTAAATTCTCAAGTGAACGTGTGGTGGGATATTTACCCGAGTCAAACAAGCCATTATTTTGCCTATTTAGAAAAAGCTGACCTAACGATCATAGATGATTGTAAAGTGATTTTGTATGCATACCAAATGTAAGTAATGAAAATTTATACACACACCACAAATGAACTCAAAAGTTTTGTTATCCAAGTTTCGTAAATTCCACAAGTTCAACCCTAATTGCTTGGAATTTTATATGAATGAGATTTTTCTACACATGTTTCTAAAAAAAGGAAATCCATTCTTTGATACATGTTAAAGATGAAAATGACCTATGGATCCAAAAAATTTAAAGAGAATAACAATAAATTCTCAAGTGAACGTGCAGTGGGATATTTACCTGAGTCAAACAAGCCATTATTTTTCCCATTTACAAAAAGTTGACCTAATGATCTTAGATGATTGTAAAGTGATTTATCATACGTAAATGGCTATTTTTTTAAAGGAATGACTTATGGATTAGGAGTTAACACTAAATTAAAATTCCCACGCCCCCGCTTTTCCCGTTGATTGCAAAACCTGATATATAAAAAATAAAAAAAGTTTACAATGCCTAAAGATTACAGACACTTTTTGGAAATATCTCTCTCTACATTTGTGCATTGTGCATTTCCATTTTATATGTATACTTTTTTCTTTAATCAAAACTTGAGTTTTCACTTTCCCTTCATCTCGTAAACAAAAAAAGAGATAAAAGGCAAGTAAATCACAACAAAATGAAAATTTTAGAGTTTATGTTTGGAAAAAATTCAAAGAAATAAATAAATGTATGTAAAGAAAATTTATTCACACACAACAAATGAACACAAAATGTTTGTTGTCCAAGTCTGGCAAACCCCACTAGCTAAACCCTAATAGTTTGGAATTTTATAAGAAAGAGATTTTTCTACACATGTTTTAAAAAATGGATGTGCATGCTTGAAAGAGGTTAAAGATGAAAATGACCTATGGATCCAAACTATTTAAAGAGTATAACATTAAACACTCAAGTGAACATGCGGTGGGATAATTACCCGAGTCAAACAAGCCCTTATTTCGCCCATTTACAAAGAGTTGACCTAACGAAAGTGAGTCATCATGCGTAACAAATATAAATAAAGAAAGTTTTTTCACACACCATAAATGAACACAAAAGTTTTGTTATCCAAGTTTTAAAAATTTGATTAGTTCAACCCTCATAGCTCGGAATTTTACAAGAAAGTGATTTTTCAACACATGTTTTTAAAAATGGATATGCATGCTTGAAACATGTTAAAGATACAAATGACCTATGGATCCAAACCTTTTAAAGAGAATAACATTAAATTTTCGAGTCAATGTTCGATGGGATATTTACCCGAGTCAAACAAGCCATTATTTTGCCCATTTACAAAAAGCTGACCTAACGATCATAGATGATTGTAAAGTGATTTATCTTGCGTAACGGTCTATATTTTTGTAAGGAATAACTTATGGATTAGGAGTCAACACTCTGTTAAAAATCCCCTGCCTCCCTCTTTTCCCGATGATTGCAAAACTAGATATATAAAAACTAAAAAGAATTTTAATTCCCTAAAAATTATAGACACTTTTTGGAATTATCTCTCTCTACATTTGTGCATTGTGCATTTCCATTTTATATGTATAATTTTTTCTTTAATGAAAACTTGAGTTTTGTTATCCAAGTTTGGGTAATTCCACTAGTTCAACCCTAATAGCTCGGAATTTTTTAAGAAAGAAATTTTTCTACACATGTTTTAAAAAATGGATATGCATGCTTGAAACATGTTAAAGATTCAAATGACCTATGAATCCAAACCTTTTAAAGAGAGTAACATTAAATTCTCAAGAGAACGTGCGGAGGGATATTTACCCGAGGCAAACAAGCCAATATTTTGCCCATTTACAAAAAGCTGACCTAACGATCATGCATAACAGGCTATATTTTTGTAAGGAATGAGTTATGGATTGGGACTCAACACTCAGTTAAAAATCCCTCTTTTTCCGACGAATGCAGAACCTGATACATAAAAACTAGAAAGAGTTTAGAATACCTAATAATTATAGACACTCTGTTTGAATTATCTCTCTCTACATTTGTGCATTGTAAATTTCCATTTTAGATGTATACTTTTTCTTAAATCAAAATTTCAGTTTTCACTTTCCCTTCATCTCTTAATAAAAAATAAGAGATAAAAGGCAAATAAATCACAATAAAATGAAAATTTTAGAGTTTATGTATGGAAATAATTTAAAGCAATAAACAAATGTAAGTAAAGAAAATTTATTCACAACACAAGTTTTGTTATCCAAGGTTTGGAAATTCCACTAGTTCAACCCTAATAGCTCGAAATTTTGTAAAAAAGAGATTTTTGTACACATGTTTGAAAAAATGGATATGCATGCTCTAAACATGTTAAAGATTCAAATGAGGAATGCATCCAAACCTTTTCAAGAGAATAACATTAAATTTTCAAGTGAACGTGCGGTGGGATATTTACCTCGGTCAACCAATCCTTTATTTTGCCCATTTTTAAAAAGCTGACCTAACGATCATAGATGAATGTAAAGTGATTTATCATGCGTAACGAGCTATATTTTTGTAAGGAATGACTTATGGATTGGGAGTCAACACTCTGTTAAAAATCCTCCGCCTGCCCCTTTACCCGACGATTACAAAACCTAATATATAAAAAGTAAAAAGAATTTACTATCCCTAAAAATTACAGATACTTTTTGGAATTATCTCTCTCTACATTTGTGCGTTGTGATATTCCATTTTAGATGTTTACTTTTTTCTTAAATCAAAATTTGGGTTTTCACTTTTCCTTCATCTCCTAAACAAAAAAAGGAGATAAAAGGCAAATAGATCACAACAAAATAAAAATTTTAGAGTTTATGTATGGAAAGAATTTAAAGCAATAAACAAATGTAAGTACAGAAAATTTACTCACACACCACAAATGAACATAAAAGTTTTGTTATCCAAGTTTGGGTAATTCCACTACTTCAACCCTAATAGCTCGGAATTTTATAAGAAGGAGATTTTTCTACACATGTTTTAAAAAATGGATGTCCATGCTTGAAACATGTGAAAGATTCAAATAATCTATGAATACAAACCTTTTAAAGAGAATAACATTAAATTGTCAAGTGAACGCGCGGTGGGTTATTTACCCGAGTCAAACAAGCCATTATTTTTCTCATTTACAAAAAGCTGACCTAATGTTCATAGCTGATTGTAACGTGATTGATCATAAGTAACGGGCTTTATTTTTTAAGGAATGACTTATGGATATGGAGTCAACACACAGCTAAAAATCCCCCGCCTGCCCCTTTTCAAGACGATTGCAGAACCTGATATATAAAAACTGAAAAGAGTTTACAATCCCTAAAAATTATATACACTTTTTGGAATTTTCTCTCTCTAAATTTGTGCATTGTGAATTTATATTTGATATGCATACTTTTTCTTCAATAAAAATTTGAGTTTTCAGTTTCCCTTCATCTCGTAAACAAAAAAAGAGATAAATGGCAAACAGATCACGACAAAATGAAAGAATATAAGTAATAAATAAATATCTGAAAAGAATTTAAAGCAATAAATAAATATAAGTAAAGAAAATTTATTTACACACCACAAATGAACACAAAAGTTTTTTTATCCAATTTTGGGTAATTCCACTAGTTCAACCCTAGTAGCTTAGAATTTTATAAGAAAGACGTTTTTGTACACAAGTTTGAAAAAATGGATATGCATGCTTGAAACAAGTTAAACATTAAAATGACCTATGAATCCAAACCTTTTAAAGAGAATAACAATAAATTCTCATGTGAACGTACGGAGGGATATTTACCCAAGTCAAACAAGCCATTATTTTGTCCATTTACAAAAAGATGACCTAACGATCATAGATGATTATAAAGAGATTAATCATGCGTAACGGGCTATATTTTTATAAGGAATGACTTTAAAGATTGGGAGTCAACAGTCAGTTAAATATCTCCCACCTCCACCTTTTCCCCACAATTGCAGAACCCGATATATAAAAACTTAAAAGAGTTTACAATCCCTTAAAATAACTGACACTTTTTGGAATTATCTCTCTCTACATTTGTGCATTGTACATTTCTGTTCTAGATGTATACTTTTTTCTTAAATCAAAACTTGAGTTATCGCTTTCCTTTTATCTCGTAAAAAAAAAGAGATAAAAGGTAAATAGATCACAACAAAATGAAAATTTTAGAGTTTATGTATGGAAAGAATTTAAATCAATAAAAAAATGTAAGTAAAAAAAATTATTCACACACCACAAATAAACACAAAAGTTTTGTTATCCAAGTTTGGGAAATTCCACTAGTTCAACCTTAATAGCTCGGAATTTTATAAGAAAGAGATTTTTCTACACATGTTTTAAAAAATGGATATGCTTGCTTGAAACATGTTTGAGATGCAAATGACCTTTGGATCCAAACCTTTTAAAGAGAATAACATTAAATTCCCAAGTGAACGTGCGGTGGGATATTTACCCGAGTCAATCAAGCCATTATTTTTCCCATTTACAAAAAGCTGACCTTATGATCATAGCTGATTGTAACGTGATTTATCATAAGTAACGGGCTATATTTTTGTAAGGAATTACTTATGGATGTGGAGTCAACACAGTCAAAAATCACACCCCCCCCCCCCCCCCCCCCCCCCCAAACCTCCTTTTCTTGACGATTGCAGAACCTTATATATAAAAAGAAAAAGAGTTTACAATCCCTAAAAATTACTGAAACTTTTGGAATTATCTCTCTCTACGTTTGTGCCTTGTAAATTTCCATTTCAGACGTGTACTTTTTTCTTAAATCAAAATTCAAGTTTACACTTTCCCTTCTTCTCGTAAACAAAAAAAAAGATAAAAGGCAAAAAGATCATAAAAAAATGAAAATTTTAAAGTTTATGTATGGAAATAATTTAAAGAAATAAACAAATGTAAGTAAAAAAAATTTATTCACACACCACAAGTGAACACAAAAGATTTGTTATCCAAGTTTTGGTAATTCCACTAGTTCAACCCTAATAGCTTGGAATTTTATAAGAAAGAAATTTTTCAACACATGTTTTAAAACATGGATATGCATGCTTGAAACATGTTAAAGATTCAAATGAGCTATGGATTCAAACCTTTTAAAAAGAATAACTTTAAATTATCAAGTGGACCTGCGGACGGATATTTACCCAAGTCAAACAAGCCATTATTTTTTAACTTTAGAAAAAGTTGACCTAACGATCATAGATGATTGTAAAATGATTTATCATGCATAACGGATTATAGTTTTGTAAGGAATGACTTCTGGATTGGGAGTCAACACTCAATAAAAAATCCCTCGCATGCCCCTTTTCCCGACAATTGCAAAACCTGATATATAAAAACTAAAAAGAGTTTACTATCCCTAAAAATTAAAGAAAATTTTTGGAATTATCTCTCTCTAAAATTGTGCAATGTGAATTTCCATTTTAGATGGATACTTTTTTCTTAAATCTAAATTTGACTTTTCACTTTCCCTTCATCTCGTAAACAAAAAAAAGAGATAAAATGTAAATAGATCACAACAAAATGAAAATTTTAAAGTTTATGTATGGAAAGAATTTAAAGTAGTAAAAAAATTTAAGTAAAGAAAGTGTTTTCTCACACCACAAATGAACACAAAAGGTTTGTTATCCAAGTTTGGGTAATTCCACTAGTTCAACCCTAATAGCTCGGAATTTTATAAGAAAGAAATTTTTCTACTCATGTTTTAAAATATGGATATGCATGCTTGAAACATGTTAAAGATTTAAATGACCTATGAATACAAACCTTTTAAAGAGAATAACATTAAATTTTCAAGTGAACGTGCGGAGGGAGATTTATCCGAGTCAAACAAACCATTATTTTGCCCATTTACAAAAATCCGACCTTACGATCATAGATAATTATAAAGTTATTTATCATGCGTAACGGGCTATATTTTTGTAAGGATTCACTTATGGATAGGGGGTCAACACTCAGTTAAAAATCCCTCACCTGCCTCTTTTCCCGACCAATGCAGAACCTGATATAAAAAAACTAGAAAGAGTTTACAATCCCTAAAAATTACAGACACTTTTTGGAATGATCTCTCTCTACATTTGAGCATTGTGAATTTCCATTTTAGATGTATACTTTATCTTAAATCAAAATTTGAGTTTTCAGTTTCCCTTCATTTCCTAAACAAAAAAAAAGAGATAAAAGACAAATAGATCACAGCAAAATTAAAATTTTAGAGTTTATGTATGGAAAGAATTTAAAGCAATAAACAAATATCAGTAAATAAAATTTATTTACACACCACAAATGAAAAAAAAAATTTTGTTATCTAATTTTGGGTAATTCCACTAGTTCAACCCAAATAGCTCGGAATTTTATCAGGAAGAGGTTTTTCTACACATTTTTGAAGGAATGGATATGCATGCTTGAAACATGTTAAAGATTCAAATGGCCTATGGATCAAAACCTTTTAAAGATAATAACATTAAATTCTCAAGTGAACATGCGAAGGGATATTTATTCGAGTCAAACAAGGCATTATTTTCCCCATTTACAAAAAGATGACCTAACAATCATAGATGATTTTAAAGAGATTTTTCATATAACGGGCTATATTTGTGTAAGGAATGACTTAAGGATTGGGTGTCAACAGTCAAATAAAAATTTCCCTCCTCCCCCTTTTCTCGACGATTGCAAAACCTGATATATAAAAACTAAAAAGAGTTCACAATCCCTAACAATTAATAACACTTTTGGAATTATCTCTCTCTACATTTGTCCATTGTGCATTTCTGTTTTAGATGTATACTTTTTTCTTATAGAAAAACTTGAGTTTTCACTTTCCCTTTATCTCGTAAACAAAAAAAGAGATAAAAGGCAAATAGATCCCAACAAAATGAATATTTTAGAGTTTATGTGTGGTAATAATTTAAAGCAATAAACAAATATAAGTAAATAAAATTTATTCACACACCACAAATGAACACAAAAGTTTTGTTATCCAAGTTTGGAAAATTCCACTAGTTCAACCCTAATAGCTCAGAATTTTATAAGTAAGATTTTTCTACACATGTTTTAAAAAAAGGATATGCATGCTTGAAACATGTTAAACATGGAAATGCCCTATGGATCCAAACCTTTTAAAGAGAATAACAGTAAATTCCCAAGTGAAAGTGCGGTGGGATATTTACCCGAGTCAAACAAGCCATTATTTTTCTCATTTACAAAAAGCAAACCTAACGATCATAGCCAATTGTTACGTGATTTATTATTAAGTAACGGGCTATGTTTTTGTAAGGAATGACTTATGGATATGGGGTCAAAATGTAGTTAAAAATCCCACGCCTACCCCTTTTCCCGACAATTGCAAAACATGATATATAAAAAATAAAAAGAGTTTACAATCCCTAAAAATTACAGACACTTTTTGGAATTATCTCTCTCCACATTTGTGCCTTGTGAATTTCCATTTTAGACGTATACTTTTTTCTTAAATCAAAAATTGAGTTTTCACTTTCCCTTCATCTTGTAAACAAAAAAAGAGATAAAAGGTAAATAGATCATACCAAAATGAAAATTTTAGAGTTTTTATATGGAAATAATTTAAAGCAATAAACAAATGTAAGTAAAGAAAATTTATTCACACACCACAAATGAACACAAAAGTTTTGTTATCCAAGTTTGGGTAATTCCACGAGTTCAACCCTAATAGGTCAGAATTTTATAAGAAAGAAATTTTTCTACACATGTTTTAAAAAACGGATATGCATGCTTGAAACATGTTAAAGATTCAAAGGACCTATGGACCCAAAAATTTTAAAGAGAATAATGTTAAATTCTCAAGTGAACGTACGGAGGGATATTTACTAGTGTCAAACTTTACCTAAATTTGACCTAATGATCAGTGATTTATCATACGTAATGGGCTATATTTTTGTAAGGAATGACTTCTAGATTGGGAGTCAACACTCAGTTAAAAATCCCCTGCATGCCCCATTTCCCGACAATTGCAGAACCTGAAATATAAAAACTAAAAAGAGTTTACTATCCCTAAAAATTACAGACACTTTTTGGAATTATCTCCCTATCCAATTATGCATTGTGAATTTCCATTTTAGATGTATACTTTTTGCTTAAATTAAAATTTGAGTTTCCACTTTCCCTACATCTCATAAACAAAAAAAAGAGATAAAAGGCAAATAGATCACAAAAAAATGAAAATTTTAGAGTTTATGTATGGAAATAATTTAAAGCAATAAAAAAATGTAAGTAAAGAAAATTTATTCTCACACCTCAAATGAACACAAAAGTTTTGTTATCCAAGTTTGGGTAATTCCACTAGTTCAACCCTAATAGCTCGGAATTTTATAAGAAAGAGATTTTTCTACACATGTTTTAAAAAATGGATATCCATGGTTGAAACATGTTAAAGATTCTAATGACCTATGGATCCAAACCTTTTAAAGAGAATAACATTAAATTCCCAAGTGAACGTGCAGTGGGATATTTACCCAAGTCAAACAAGCCATTATTTTTCTCATTTACAAAAAGCTAACCTAACGATCATAGCTAATTGTAACATGATTTATAAAAAGTAACGGGCTATATTTTTGTAAGGAATGACTTATGGATATGGAGTCAAAACGTAGTTAAAAATGCCGCTCCTACCCCTTTTCCCGACGATTGCAGAACATGATATATAAAAACTAAAAAAGAGTTTACAATCCCTAAAAATTACAGACACTTTTTGGAATTATCTCTCTCCACATTTGTGCCTTCTGAATTTCCATTTTAGACGTATACTATTTTCTTAAATCAAAATTTGAGTTTTCACTTTCCCTTCATCTCGTAAAAAAAAAGAGATAAAAGGCAAATAGATCACACCAAAATGAAAATTTTAGTTTTTTTGTTTGGAAATAATTTAAAGCAATAAACAAATGTAAGTAAAGAAAATTTATTCACACATCACAAATGAACACAAAAGTTTTGTTGTCCAAGTTTGGGTAATTCCACAAGTTCAACCCTAATAGCTCAGAATTTTATAAGAAAGAGATTTTTCTACACTTGTTTTAAAAAATGGATATGCATTCTTGAAACATGTTAAAGATTCAAATGACCTATGGATCAAAAACTTTTAAAGAGAATAATGTTAAATTCTCAAGTGAACGTGCGGAGGGATATTTACCGGTGTCAAACATGCCATTATTTTCCAACTTTACATAAAATTGACTTAACGATCATAGATGATTGTAAAGTGATTTATCATGTGTAAAGGGTTATATTTTTGCAAGGAATGACTTCTAGAATGGAAGTCAACACTCATTTAAAAGTCCCCCGCATGCCCCTTTTCCCGACAATTGTAGAACCTGATATATAAAAACTAAAAAGAGTTTACTATCCCTAAAAAATATGGACACTTTTTGGAATTATCTCTCTATCCAATTATGCATTGTGAATTTCCATTTTAGATGAATACTTTTTGCTTAAATCAAAATTTGAGTTTTCTCTTTCCCTTCATCTCGTAAACAAAAAAAAAAGATATAAAAGGAAAATAGATCACAACAAAATGAAAATTTTAGAGTTTATGTATGGAAAGAATTTAAAGAAATAAACAAATGTAAGTAAAGAAAATTTATTCTCACACCACAAATGAACACAAAAGTTTTGTTATCCAAGTTTGGGTAACTCCACTAGTTCAACCCAAAAAGCACGCAATTTTATAAGAAAGAGATTTTTCTACACATGTTTTAAAAAATGGATGTGCATGCTTGAAACATGTTAAAGATTCAAATGATCCATGAATCCAAACCTTTTAACGAGAATAACATTAAATTTTCAAGTGAATGTGCGGAAGGATATTTACCCGATTCAAACAAGCCATTATTTTGCCCATTTACAAAAAGCTGACCTAACGATCATAGATGATTGTAAAGTTATTTATCATGCGTAATGGGCTATATTTTTTTAAGGAATGACTTAAGGAGTGGGAGTCAACACTCAGTAAAAAATCCCTCGCCTGCCCCTTTTCCCGACGTATGCAGAACCTTATATATAAAAACTAGAAAGAGTTTACAATCCCTAAAAATTACAGACATTTTTAGGAATTATCTCTCTCTACATTTGAGCATTGTGAATTTCCATTTTAGATGTATACTTTTTCTTAAATCGAAATTGGTGTTTTCATTTTCCCTTCATCTCATAAACAAAAAAAAGAGATAAAAGGCAAATAGATAACAACAAATTGAAAATTTTAGAGTTTATGTATGGAAAGAATTTAAACTAATAAACAAATATAAGTAAAGAACATTTATTTACACACCACAAATGAACACAAAAGTTTTGTTACCCAAGTTTCGGTTATTCCACTTGTTTAACCCTAATAGCTCAGAATTTTATAAGATTCAAAGGACTTATGGATCCAAAACTTTTAATGACAATAACATTAAATTATCAAGTGAATGTGCGGAGGGATATTTACCCGAGTCAAACAAGCCATTATTTCGCCAATTTACAAAAAGTTGTTCTAGCAATCATAGATGATTGTAAAGAGATTTATCATGCATAACAGGTTACATTTTAATAAGGAATGACTTAAGGATTGGTTGTCAACAATCAGTTAAAAATCTCCCGCCTCCCCCGTTTCCCTATGATTGCAGAAACTGATATATCAAAACTAGAAAGAGTTTACAATCCCTAAAAATTATTGACACTTTTTCGAATTATCTCTCTCTACATTTGTGCATTGTGTATTTCAGTTTTAGATGAATACTTTTTTCTTAAATCAAAACTTGAGTTATCACTTTCCCCTTATCTCGTAAACAAAAAAAAGAGATAAAAGGAAAATAGATCACAAAAAAATGAAAATTTTAGAGTTTATGTATTGAAAGAATTTAAAGCAATAAACAAACGTAAGTAAAGAAAATTCATTCACACACAACAAATGAACACAAAAGTTTTGTTTTCCAAGTTTGGGAAATTCCACTAGTTCAACCCTAATTCCTCGGAATTCTATAAGAAAGAGATTTTTCTACACATGTTTTAAAAAATGGATAAGCATGGTTGAAACATGTTAAAGATGCAAATGACCTATGGATCCAAACCTTTTAAAGAGAGTAACATTAAATTCCAGATTGAATGTGTGGTGGGATATTTACCCGAGTCAAACAAGCCATTATTTTTCCCATTGATAAAAAGTTGACCTAAAGATCATAGCTGATTGTAACGTGATGTATCATAAGTAACGGGCTATATTTTTGTAAGGAATGATTTATGGATGGGGAGTCAACACTCAGTTAAAAATCCCCCGCATGCCCCTTTTCCCGACAATTGCAGAACCTGATATATAAAAACTAAAAAGAGTTTACTATCCCTAAAAATTACAAACACTTTTTGTAATTATCTCTCTCCACATTTGTGCATTGTGAATTTCCATTTTAGATGTATACTTTTTTCTGAAATCAAACTTTGAGCTTTCACTTTCCCTTCATCTTGTAAACAAGAAAAAGATATAAAAGGCAAATCGATCACAACAAAATGAAAATTTTAGAGTTTATGTATGGAAAGAATGTAAAGCAATAGAAAAATGTAAGTAAATAAAATTTATTCTCACACGACAATTGAACACAAAAGTTTTGTTATCCCAGTTAGGGTAATTCCACTAGTTCAACCCTAATAGCTCAGAATTTTATAAGAAAGAGATTTTTCTACAAATGTATTAAAAAGTTGATATGCATGGTTGAAACATGTTAAAGATTCAAATGACCTATGAATCCAAACCTTTTCAAGAGAATAAAATTAAATTCTCAAGTGAACGTGCGGAGGGATATTTATCCAAGTCAAACAAGCCATTATTTTGCCAATTTACAAAAAGCTGACCGAGAGATCATGGATGATTGTAAAATTATTTATCAGGCATAACGGGCTATATTTTTGTAAGGAATTACTTATGGATTGGGAGTCAACACTCAGTGAAAAATCACTCGCTTGCCCCATTTCCCTACGAATGCAGAACCTGATATAAAAAAACTAGAAAGAGTTTACAATCCCTAAAAATTACAAGCACTTTTTGGAATTATCTCTCTCTACATTTGTGCATTGTGAATTTCCAATTTAGATATATACTTTTTCTTAAATCAAAATTTGAGTTTTCAGTTTCCCTTCATCTCGTAAATAAAAAAAGAGATAAAAGGCAAATAGATCACAACAAAATGAAAATTTTAGAGTTTATGAATGGAAAGAATTTAAAGCAATGAAAAAATATATGTAAAGAAAACTTATTTACACATCACAAATGAACACAAAAGTTTTGTTATCCGAGTTTGGCTAATTCCACTAGTTAAACCCTAATAGCTCGGAATTTTATAACAAAGAGGTTTTTCTACACATTTTTGAAAAAATGGATATGCATGCTTGAAACATGTTAAAGATTCAAATGACCTATGGATCCAAACCTTTTAATGATTAGAACATTAAAATTTCAAGTGAATGTGCGGAGGGATATTTACCCGAGTCAAACAAGCCATTGTTTTACCTATTTACAAAAAGTTGACCTAACGATCATAGATGATTGTATAGAGATTTATCATGCGTAATAGGCTATATTTTTATAAGGAATGAATTAAGGATTGGGAGTCAACAGTATGTTAAAAATCTCCTACCTCCCCCTTTTCCCGACGATTGCAGAACCTGATATATAAAAACGAAAAAGAGATTACAATCCCTAAAAATTACTGGCACTTTTTGGAATTATCTCTCTCTACATTTGTGCATTGTGCATTTCTGTTTTAGTTGTAAAAATTTTTCTTAAATCAAAACTTGAGTTTTCACTTTCCCTTCATCTCGTAAACAAAAAAAAAAAATAGATTAAAGCCAATACATCACAATAAAATGAAAATTTTAGAGTTTATGTATGGAAAGAATTTAAAAAAATAAAAAAATGTAAGTAAAGAAAATTTATTCACACACGACAAATTAACAAAAAAAGTTTTTTATCCAAGTCTGGGAAATTCCACTAGTTCAACCCTAATAGCCCTGAATTTTATCAGAAAGAGATTTTTCTACACATGTTTTAAAAAATGGATATGCATGCTTTAAACATGTTAAACATGCAAATGACCTATGGACCCAAACCTTATAAAGAGAATAAACTTAAATTCCCATGTGAACGTGCGGTGGGATATTGACCTGAGTCAAACAAGCCATTATTTTCCCCATTTACAAAAAAACTGACCTAACTATTGTAGCTGATTGTAATGTGATTTATCATAAGTAACATGCCATATTTTTGCAGAGAATATACCCTATGGATATGGAGTCAACACGCAGTTAAAATTTCCCCTCCTACCCCTTTTCCTAACGAGTGCAGAACCTAATATATAAAAACTAAAAAAAGTTTACAATCCTTAAAAATTACAGACAGTTTTTGGAATTAGCTCTCTCACCATTTGTGCCTTGTGAATTTCTATTTTAGATGTATACTTTTTTCTTAAATAAAAATTTGAGTTTTCACTTTCCTTTCACCTCGTAAACAAAAACAAGTGATAAAAGGAAAATAGATCACAACAAAATGAAAATTTTAGTGTTTTGTATGGAAAGAATTTAAAGCAATAAACAAATGTAAGTAAAAAAAATTATTCACACACCACAAATGAACACAAAATTTTTGTTATCCAAGTTTGGGAAATTCCACTAGTTCAACCCTAGTAGCTCAAAATTTTATAGGAAAGAGATTTTTCTACACATGTTTTAAAAAATGGATATGCATGCTTGAAACATGTTAAAGATGCAAATGACCTATGAACCCAAACCTTTTCAAGAGAATAACATTAAATTCCCAAGTGAACGTGCGGTGGGATATTTACCCGAGTCAAACAAGCCATTATTTTTCCCATTTACAAAAAGCTGACCTAACTATCATAGCTGATTGTAACGTGATTTATCGTAAGTAACGGGCTATATTTTTGTAAGGAATGACTTATGGATATGGAGTCAACATGAAGTTAAAAATCTCCCGCCTGCCCCTTTTCCCAATGATTGCAGAACCTAATATATAAAAACTAAAAAGAGTTTACAATCCCTAAAATTTACTAACACTTTTTGGAATTATGTCTCTCTACATTTGTGCAATGTGAATTTCTGATTTAGATGTATATTTTTTTCTTAAATTAAAACTTGAGTTTTCACTTTCCCGTTATCTCGTAAACCAAAAAAAGAGATAAAAGGAAAATAGATCACAAAAAAATGAATATTTTAGAGTTTATGTATGGAAAGAATTTAAAGCAATAAAAAAATGTATGTAAATAAAATTTATTCACGTACCACAAATGAACACAAAAGTTTTGTTATCCAAGGTTGGGAAATTCCACTAGTTCAACCCTTATAGCTCGGAATTTTATAAGAAAGAGATTTTTATACACATGTTTTAAAAAAAGGATATGCATTCTTGAAACATGTTAAAGATGCAAATGACCTATGCATCCAAACCTTTTAAAGAGAATAACATTAAATTCCCAAGAGAACGTGCGGTGGGATATTTACCCGAGTCAAAAAAGCCATTATTTTTCCCATTCACAAAAAACCGACCTAACGATCATAGCTGATTGAAATGTGATTTATCATAAGTAACAGGCTATATTTTTGTAAGGAATGACTAATGGATATGGAGTCAACACGCAGTTAAAAATCCCCCGCCTGCCCCATTTCCCACCGATTGCAGAACCTTATATATAAAAACTAAAAAGAGTTTATAATCCCTAAAAATTGTAGACACTTTTTTGAATTATCTCTCTTTAGATTTGTGCCTAGTGAATTTCCATTTTATATGTATACTATTTTCTTAATTCAAAATTTGAGTTTTCACTTTCCCTTCATCTCATAAACAAAAAAGAGAGATAAAAGGCAAATAGATCACAACAAAATGAAAATTCTAGAGTTTATGTATGGAAAGAATTGAAATCAATAAACAAATGTAAGTAAAGAACATTTATTCACACACCAAAAATAAACAAAAAAGTCATGGTATCCAAGTTTGGGTAATTCCCTTAGTTCAATCCTCATAGCTCGAAATTTTATAAGAAAGAGATTTTTCTACACATGTTTTAAAAAATGGATATGCATGCTTGAAACATGTTAAAGATGCAAATGACCTATGGACCCAAACCTTATAAACAGAATAACATTAAATTCCCAAGTGAACGTGCGGTGGGATATTTTCTTGAGTGAAACAAGCAATTATTTTTCCCATTTACAAAAAGGTGACCTAACTATCATAACTGATTGTAATGTGATTTATAATAAGTAACGGGCTATATTTTTGTATGGAATGACTTATGGATAAGGAGTCAACATGTAGTTAAAAATCCCCCGCCTACCTTTTTTCCCACGATTGCAAAACCTTATATATAAAAACTAAAAATAGTTTACAATCCCTAAAAATTACAGACACTTTTTGGAATTATCTCTCTCTTCATTTGTGCCTTGTCAATTTCCATTTTAGATGTACACTTTTTTCTTAAATCAAAATTTGAGTTTTCACTTTCCCTGCATCTCATAAAGAAAAAAAAAGAGATAAAAGGCAAATAGATCACAACAAAATGAAAATTCTAGAGTTTACGTATGGAAATAATTTAAAGCAATAAACAAATGTAAGTAAAGAAAATTTATTCACACACCACAAATGAACACAAAAGTTTTGTTATCCAAGTTTGGTTAATTCCACTAGTTCAACCCTAATAGCTCGGAATTTTATAAGAAATAGATTTTTCTACACATTTTAAAAAATGATATGCATGCTTGAAACATGTTAAAGATTCAAATGACCTATGGATCTAAACCTTTTAAAGAGAATCACTTTAAATTCTCAAGTGAACGTGCGGAGGGATATTTACTCGTGTCCAACAAGCAATTATTTTGCAACTTTATAAAAAGTTGACCTAACGATAATAGATGATTGTAAAGTGATTTTTCATGCGTAACATGTTATATTTTTGTAACGAATGACTTATGGATAGGGAGTCAACACTCAGTGAAAAATCCCCTGCCTCCTCCTTTTCTTGAGATTGTAGAACCTGATATATAAAAACTAAAAAGAGTTTACAATCCTTAAAAATTATAGACACTATTTGGAATTATCTCTCTCTACATTTATGCTTTGTGCATTTCTATTTTATATGTATACTTTTTTTCTTAAATCAAAACTTGAGTTTTCACTTTCCCTTTATCTTGTAAATAAAAAAAAGAGATAAAAGGAAAAAAGATCAGAACAAACAGAAAATATTAGAGTTTATGTATGGATAGAATTTAAAGCAAGAAACAAATGTAAGTAAAGAAAATTTATTCACACACCACAAATGAATACAAAAGTTTTGTTATCCATATTTTGGCAATTCCATTAGTTCAACCCTAATAGTTCACAATTTTATAAGAAGGAGATTTTTCTACACATGTTTTAAAAAAGGTATATGCATGCTTGACACATGTTAAAGATGCAAATGACCATTGGATCCAAACCTTTTAAAGAAAATAACATTAAATTCTCAAGTGAACGAGCGGTATGATATTTACCTGAGTGAAACAAGCCATTATTTTTCCTATTTACAAAAAGCTGACCTAACGATCATAGTTGATTATAAATGGATTTATCATGCGTAACGGGCTATATTTTTGTATGGATTGACTTATGGAATTGGAGTCAACACTCAATTAAAAATCCCCCGCCTCCCCTTTTTCCCGACAATTGTTGAACCTGAAATATAAAAAATAAAAAGAGTTTACAATCCCTAAAAATTACAGACACTTTTTGGAATTATCTCTCTCTACATTTGTGCATAGTGCATTTCCATTTTAGATGTATACTTTATTCTAAAATCAAAACATGAGTTTTCACTTTCCCTTCATCTCGTAAACAAAAAAAAGAGATAAATGGCGAATAGATCTCAAAAAAATGAAAATTTTAGAGTTTATGTATGGAAAGAATTTAAAACTATAAACAAATGTAAGTAAAGAAAATTTATGCACACACCACAAATGAACACAAAATTTTTGTTATCCAAGTTTGGGTAATTCCACTAGTTCAACCCTAATGGCTCGGAATTTTATAAGAAAGAGATTTTTCTACACATTTTTAAAAAATGGATAAGCATGCTTGAAACATGTTAAAGATTCAAATGACGTATGGATCTAAACCTTTTAATGAGAATCACTTTAAATTCTCAAGTGAAGGTGTGGAGGGATATTTACCCGCGTCATACAAGACATTATTTTGCAACTTTACAAAAAGTTGACCTAATGATAATAGATGATTGTAAAGTGATTTTTCATGCGTAATAGGTTATATTTTTTTAACGAATGACTTATGGATAGGGAGTCAACACTTAGTGAAAAATCCCCCGCCTCCTCTTTTTCCTGACGATTGCAGAACCTGATATTTAAAAACTAAAAAGAGTTTAAGATCCTTAAAAATTATAGACACTATTTGGAATTATCTCTCTCTACATTTGTGCATTGTGCATTTCTATTTTATATGTATACTTTTTTCTTAAATCAAAACTTGAGTTTTCACTTTCCCTTTATCTCATAAATAAAAAAAAGAGAAAAAAGGCAAATAGATCAGAACAAAAAGAAAATATTAGAGTTTATCTATGGAAAAAATTTAAAACAAGAAACAAATGTAAGTGAATAAAATTTATTTATACACCACAAATGAACACAAAAGTTTTGTTATCCATGTTTTGGCAATTCCATTAGTTCAACCCTAATAGTTCGGAAATTTATAAGAAGGAGATTTTTCTACACATGTTTTAAAAAAAGGTATATGCATGCTTGACACATGTTAAAGATGCAAATGACCATCGGATCCAAACGTTTTAATGAAAATAACATTAAATTCTCAAGTAAACGTGCGGTATGATATTTACCCAAGTGAAACAAGCCATTATTTTGCCCATTTACAAAAAGCTGACCTAACGATCATAGTTGATTGTAAAGTGATTTATCATGTGTAATGGGCTATATTTTTGTATGGATTGACTTATGGAATTGGCTCCAACACTCAATTAAAAATCCCCCGCCTCACCTTTTTCCCGACAATTACAAAACCTGATATATAAAAACTAAAAAGAGTTTACAATCCCTAAAAATTACAGACACTTTTTGGAATTATCTCTCTCTACATTTTTGTATAGTGCATTTCGATTTTAGATGTATACTTTTTACTAAAATCAAAACTTGAGTTTTCACTTTCCCTTAATCTCGTAAACAAAAAAAAGAGATAAATGGCAAATAGATCACAACAAAATGAAAATTTTTGAGTTTATGTATGGAAAGAATTTAAATCAGTAAAAAAATTTATGTAAAAAAAATTTATTCTCACACCACAAATTAAAAAAAAGTTTTGTTATCCAACTTTGGGTAATTCCACTAGTTCAACCCAAATAGCTCGAAAATTTATAAGAAAGATTTTTCTACACATGTTTTAAAAAATGGATATGCATGCTTGAAACATGTTAAAAATTCAAATGACCTATGAATCCAAACCTTTTAAAGAGTATAACATTAAATTCTCAAGTGAACGTGCGGAGGGATATTTACCCGAGTCAGACAAGCCATTATTTTGCCTATTTAAAAAAAGCTGACCGAACGATCATAGATGATTTTAAAGTTATTTTTCATGTGTAACGGGCTACATTTTCGTAAGGAATGACTCACGGATTGGGAATCAACACTCAGTTCAAAATCCCCCGCATGCTCCTTTTACCGACAATTGCAGTACGTGATATAAAAAAACTAAAAAGAGTTTACTATCCTTAAAAATTACAGACACTTTTTGGAATTATCTCTCTCTAAAATTTTTCATTGTGAATTTCCATTTCAGATGAATAATTTTTTCTTCAATCAAAATTTGAGTTTTTACTATCCCTTCTTCTTCTACAGAAAAAAAAGAGATAAAAGACAAATAGATCACAACAAAATGAATATTTTAGAGTTTATGTATGGAAAGAATTTAAAGCAATAAAAAATTTAAGTAAAGAAAATTTATTCTCACACCACAAATGAATACAAAAGTTTTGTTATCTAAGTTTGGGTAATTCCACTAGTTCAACCCTAATAGCTTGGAATTTTATTAAAAAGAGATTTTTCTACACATGTTTTAAAAAATGGATATGCATGCTTGAAAAACGTTAAAGATTCAAATGACCAATGAATCCAAACCTTTTAGAGAGAATAACATTAAATTCTCAAGTGAACGTGCGGAGGGATATGTGACCGAGTCAAACAAGTTGACCTAATGATCATAGATGATTGTATAGTTATTTATCATGCGTCACGGGCTATATTTTTGTAAGGAATGACTTATGGATTGGGAGTCAACACTCAGTTAAAAATCCCTCGCGTGCCCCTTTCCCTGACGAATGCAGAACCTGATATATAAAAACCAGAAACAGTTTACAATCCCTAAAAATTACAGACACTTTTTGGAATTATCTCTCTCTACATTTTTGCATTGTGAATTTCCATTTTAGATATATACTTTTTCTTAAATCAAAATTTGAGTTTTCACTTTCCCTTCATCTTGTATAAAATAAAAGAGATAAAAGGCACAGAGATCATAACAAAATGAAATTTTTTGAGTTTATGTATGGAAAGAATTTAAAGCAATAAATAAATATAAGTAAAGAAAATTTATTTACACACCACAAATGAACACAAAAGTTTTGTTATCCAAGTTTGGGTAATTCCACTAGTTCAACCATAAAAACACAGAATTTTATAAGAAAGAGGTTTTTCAACACATGTTTGAAAAAATGGATATGCATGCTTGAAACATGTTAAAGATTCAAATGACCTATGGATCCAAATATTTTAAAGATAATAACATTAAATTCCCAAGTGAACGTGCGGAGGGATATTTACCCGTGTGAAACAAGCCATTATTTTGCCCATTTACAAAAAGTAGACCTAACGATCATAAATGATTGTAAAGAGATTTATCATGCATAACGGGCTATATTTTTAAAAGGAAGGACTTAAGGATTGGGAGTCAACAGTCAGTTAAAAATCTCCCGCCTCCCCCTTTTCCTTATAATTGCAAAACCTGATATATAAAAACTAAAAAGAGTTTACAATCCCTGAAAATTACTCAAACTTTTATGAATTATCTCTCTCTACATTTGTGCATTGTGCATTTCTATTTTAGATGTATACTTTTTTCTTAAATAAAAACTTGAGTTTTAACTTTCCCTTTATCTCGTAAACAAAAAAAAGAGATAAAAGGCAAATAGATCACAACAAAATAAAAATTTTAGAGTTTATATATGGCAAGAATTTAAAACAATAAACAAATGTAAGTAAAGAAAATTTATTCACACACCACAAATGAACACAAAAGTTTTTTTTATCCAAGTTTGGGAAATTCCACTAGTTCAACCCTAATAGCTCGGAATTTTATAAGAAAGAGATTTTTCTACACATGTTTTAAAAAATGGATATGCATGCATGAAACATGTTAAAGATGCAAATGACCTATGGATCCAAACCTTTTAAAGAGAACAACATTAAATTCCCAATTGAACGTGCGGTGGGATATTGACCTGAGTCAAACAAGCCACAATTTTTCCCATTTAGAAAAAGTTGACCTAACGATCATAGCTGATTGTAACTAGATTTATCATAGGTAACAGGCTATATTTTTGTAAGGAATGACTTATCGATATGGAGTTAACACACAGTTAAAAATCCCTTTCCTGGCCTTTTTTCCCGACGATTGTCGAACCAAATATATAAAAACTAAGAAGAGTTTAAAATCCCTAAAAATTATAGACACTTTTTGGAATTATCTCTCTCTAAATTTGTGCCTTGTGAATTTCAATTTTAGATGTATACTTTTTTCTTAAATCAAAATTTGAGTTTTCACTTTCCTTTCATCTCTTAAAGAAAAAAAAAGAGATAAAAGGCAAATAGCTCACAACAAAATGAAAATTTTAGATTTGAAGTATGGAAAGAATTGAAAGTAATAAAAAAATGTAAGTAAAGTAAATTTATTCACACACCACAAATGAACACAAAAGTTTTGTTATCCAAGTTTGGGTAATTCCACTAGTTCAACCCTAATTCCTCGGAATTTTATAAGAAGTAGATTTTTCTACACATGTTTTAAAAAAGGTATATGCATGTTTGAAACATTTTAAAGATGCAAATGACCTTTGGATCCAAACCTTTTAAAGAGAATAACTTTAAATTTTCAAGTGAACGTGCAGTGGGATATTTACCCGAGTCAAACAAGCCATTATTTTGCCCATTTACGAAAATCTGACCTAACGATCATAGATGATTGTAAAGTGATTTATCATGCATAACGGGCTATATTCTTGTAAGGAATGACTTATGGATTGAGTGTCAACAATCAGTTAAAAATACCCCGGCTCCCCCTTTTCCTTACGATTGCAGAACCTGATATATAAAAATTTAAAAGAGTTTAAAATACCTAAAAATTATAGACACTTTTTGGAATTATCTCTCTCTACATTTATGCATTGTGAATTTCTATTTTTGATGTATACTTTTTATTTAAATCAAAACTTGAGTTTTCACTTTCCCTTCATCTCGTAAAAAAAAAGGTAAGATAAATGGCAAATAGATCACAACAAAATGAAACTTTTAGAGTTTATTTATGGAAAGAATTTATAGCAATAACCAATGTTAGTAAAGAAAATTTATTCACACACCACAAAGGAACATAAAAGTTTTTTTATCCAAGTTTGGCAAATTCCACTTGTTCAACCCAAATAGCTCGGAATTTTTATAAGAAAGAGATTTTTCTATGCAAGTTTTAAAAAATGGATATGCATGCTTGAAACATGTTAAAGATGCAAATAACCTATGTATCCAAACCTTTTAAAGAGAATAACATTAAATTCCCAAGTGAACATGCGGTGGGATATTTACCCGAGTCAAACAAGCCATTATGTTGCCCAATTACAAAATGATGTCCTAACGATCATAGATGATTGTAAAGTGACCTATCATGCGTAAAGAGCTTTATTATTATAAGGAATTACTTATGGATTGGGAGTCAACAGTCAGTTAAAAATCCCCCGCCTCCCCCTTTTCCTGACGATTGCTGAACCTTAATATATAACTAAAAGAGTTTACAATCCCTAAAAATTACAGACACTTTTTGGAATTATCTCTCTCTACATATATGCATTGTGCATTTCCATTTTAGATGTATATTTTTTTCTTAAATCAAAACTTGAGTTTTCACTTTCCCTTCATCTCGTAAACAAAAAAAGAGATAAAAGGCAAATAGATCACAACAAAATGAAAATTTTAGTTTATGTATGGAAAGAATTTAAAGCAATAACAAATGTAAGTAAAGAAAATTTATTCTCACATCACAAATGAACACAAAAGATTTATTATCCTAGTTTGGGAAATTTCACTAGTTCAACACTAGTAGCTCAAAATTTTATAACAAAGAGATTTTTCTACACATGTTTTAAAAAATGGATATGCATGCTTGAAACATGTTAAAGATACAAATGACCAATGGATCCAAAAATTTTAAAGAGAATAACACTAAATTCTCAAGTGAACTTGCGGTGGGATATTTACCTGAGTCAAACACGCCTTTATTTTCCCATTTACAAATAGTTGACCTAACGATCATAGATGATTGTAAAGTGATTTATCAAGCGTAAAGTGCTATATTTTTTTAAGGAATCACTAATGGATTGGGAGTCAACACTCAGTTAAAAATCCCCCTCCTCCCCCTTTTCCCGACGATTGCATGATATATAAAAAGTAAAAAGAGTTTACAATACCTAAAAATTACATACACTTTTTTGAATTATCGCTCTCCAAATTTTTGCATTGTGCATTACCATTTTAGATATATAACTTTTTCTTCAATCAAAACTTGAGCTTTCACTTTCCCTTCTTCTCATAAAAAAATGAGAAAAAAGGCAAATTGATCACAACAAATTGAAAATTTTAGAGTTTATGTATGTAAAGAATTAAAAGCAATAACAAATATAAGTAACAAAACTTTTTTCACACACCACAAATGAACACAAAAGTTTTTTTATCCATGTTTTGGAAATTCCACTAGTTCAACCCTAATACCTCGGAATTTTATAAGAAAGAGATTTTTCTACACATGTTTTAAAAAAGGTATATGCATGCTTGACACATGTTAAAGATGCAACTGACCATTGGATCCAAACCTTTTAATGAAAATAACATTAAATTCTCAAGTAAACGTGCGGTATGATATTTACCCGAGTGAAACAAGCCATTATTTTGCCCATTTACAAAAAGCTGACCTAATGATCATAGTTGATTGTAAATTTATTTATCATGCGTAATGGGCTATATTTTTGTATGGATTGACTTATGGAACTGGATTCAACACTCAATTAAAAATCCCCCACCTCCTCTTTTTCCCGACAATTACAGAACCTGATATATAAAAACTAAAAAGAGTTTACAATCCCTAAAAATTAGAGACACTTTTTGAAATTATCTCTCTCTACATTCGTGCATAGTGCATTTCCATTTTAAATGTATACTTTTTACTAAAATCAAAACTTGAGTTTTCACTTTCCCTTCATCTCGTAAACAAAAAAAAGTGATAAATGGCAAACAGATCACAACAAAATGAAAATTTTAGAGTTTATGTATGGAAAGAATTTAAATCAGTAAACAAATGTAAGTAAAAAAAATTTATTCACAATTTACAAATGAATACAAAAGTTTTGTTATCCAAGTTTTGGAAATTCCACTAGTTCAACCCTAATAGCTCAGAATTTTATAAGAAAGAGATTTCTCTAAAGATGTTTAAAAGATGGATATGCATGCTTGAAACATGTTAAAGATGCAAATGACCTATGGATCCAAACCTTTTAAAGAGAATAACATTAAATTCCAAAGTGAACAAGCGGTGGGTATTTACCCGAGTCAAACAAGCCATTATTTTGCCTATTTACTAAAAGCTGACCCAATGATCGTAGATGATTGAAAAGTGATTTATCATGCGTAACGGGTTATATTTTTTTAAGGAATTGCGTATGGGTTGGGAGTCAACACTCAGGTAAAAATCCCCCGCATCCCCATTTTCTCGACGATCGCAGAACCTGATATACAAAAAACTAATAAGAGTTTACAATCCCTACAAATTACAAACACTTTTTAGAATTATCTCTCTCTACATTTGTCCATTGTGCGTTTCAATTTTAGATGTATACTTTGTTCTTAAATCAAAACTTGAGTTTTCACTCTCCCTTCATCGCGTAAATAAAAAAAGAAATCAACGGCAAATAGGTGACAACAAAATGATTTTTTTAGAGTTTATGTATGAAAAGACATTAAAGAAATAAAAAATTTAAGTAAAGAAAATTTATTCACACACCACAAATGAACACAAAAGTTTGTTATCAAAGTATGGAAAACTTCACAAGTTCAACTCTAATAGCTCGGAATTTATAAGAAAGATATTTTTCTACACATGTTTTAAAAAACGGATATGCGTGATTGAAACATGTTCAAGATGCAAATGACCTATGGATCCAAACCTTTTAAAGAGAATGACATTAAATTCCCAAGTGAACGTGCGGTGGGATATTTACCTGAGTCAAAGAGCACAAATGAACACAAAAGTTTTGTTATCCAAGTTTGGGTAATTCCACTAATTCAACCATAATAGCTCAAAATTTTATAAGAAAGAGATTTTTCTACACTTGTTTTAAAAACTAGATATGCATGCTTGAAACATGTTAAAGATTCAAATGACCTATGGATCCAACCCATTTAAAGAGAATCACTTTAAATTCTCAAGTGACGTGCAGAGGAATATTTACCCGTGTCAAACAAGCCATTAGTTTGTAACTTTACAAAAAGTTGACCAAACGATCATAGCTGATTGTAAAGTCATTTATCATGTGTAACGGGTTAGATCTTTGTAAGGAATGACTTATGGATAGGGAGTCAACACTCAGTGAAAAATCCCCTGCCTCCCCTTTTCCCGAAGATTGTAGAACTTAATATATAAAAACTAGAAAGAGTATACAATCCCTAAAAATTACAGACACTTTTTGGAATTATCTCTCTCTACATTTGTGCACTGTGCATATCTATTTTAGATATATACTTTTTTCTTAAATCAAAAATTGACTTTTCACTTTTCCTTTATCTCGTAAATAAAAAAAGAGATAAAAGGCAAATATATCACAACAAAATGATAATTTTAGAGTTTATGTATGGCAAGAATTTAAAGCAAGAAAAAAATATAAGTAAAGAAAATTTATTCACACACCAAAAATGAACACAAAAGTTTAACTATCCAAGTTTAGGCAATTACATTAGTTCAACCCTAATAATTAGAAATTTTATAAGAAGGAGATTTTTCTACACATGTTTTAAAAAAAGGGAAATGCATGCTTGAAACATGTTAAAGATGCAAATGACCTTTGGATCCAAACCTTTTAAAGAGAATAACATTAAATTCTCAAGTGAACATGCGGTGGAATATTTACTCGAGTGAAACAAGCCATTATTTTGCCCATTTACAAAAAGCTGACCTAACGATCATAGATGATTGTAAAGTGATTTATCATGCGTAACGGGGTATATTTTTGTAAGGATTGACTTATGGATTGGGAGTCAGCACTCAATTAGAAATCCCCAACCTCCCCCTTTTCCCACCCATTGCAAAACCTGATATATAAAAATAAAAAGAGTTTACTATCCCTAACAATTACAGACACTTTTTCGAATTATCTCTCTCTATATTTTTGTATAGTGCATTTCCATTTTAGATGTATACTTTTTTCTAAAATCAAAACTTGTGTTTTCAGTTTCCCTTCTTCTCGTAAACTATAACAAATAGATCGCAAGAAAATGAAAATTTTAGAGTTTATGTATGGAAACAATTTAAAGAAATAAACAAATGTAAGTAAAAAAAAATTATTCTCACAACACTAATGAACACGGAAGTTTTGTTATCCAAGTTTAGGTAATTCCACTAGTTCAACCAGAATAGCTCGAAAATTTATAAGAAAGAGATTTTCTACCCATGCTTTAAAAAATGGATAAGCATGCTTGCAACATGTTAGAGATTCAAATGACCTATGATTCCAAACCTTTTAAAGAGAATAGCAATAAATTCTGAAGTGAACGTGCAGAGGGATATTTACCCGAGTAAAACAAGCCATTATTTTGCCCATTTACAAAAACCTGACCTAACAATCATAGATGATTGTAAAGTTTTTTATCATGCATACATGGCTATATTTTTTTAAGGAATGAATTATGGATAGGGAGTCAACACTCAGTTAAAAATCCCTCGCCTGCCCCTTTTCCCGACGAATGCAGAACCTGATATATAAAAACTAGAAAGAGTTTGCAATCCCTAAAAATTGCAGACACTTTTTGGAATTATCTCTCCCTACATTTGTGCATTGTCAGTTTCCATTTTAGATGTATTCTTTTTCTTAAATCAAAATTTGAGTTTTCACTTTCCCTTCATCTCGTAAAGAAAAAAAAGAGATAAAAGGCAAATAGATCACAACAAAATGAAAATTTTAGAGTTTATGTATGGAAATAATTGAAAGCAATAAACAAATTTAAGTAAAGAAAATTTATTCGCACACCACAAATGCACACAAAAGTTTTTTTATCCAAGTTTGGGTAATTCCACTAGTTCAACCCTAATAGCTCGGAATTTAATAAGAAAGAGCTTTTTCTACACATGTTTTAAAAAAATGGATATGGATGCAAGAAACAAGTTAAAGATCCAAATGACCTATGGATCCAAAACTTTTAAAGAGATTAACTTTAAATTCTCAAGTGAACGTGCAGAGGGATATTTACCCGTGTCAAACAAGCCATTATTTTGCAAATTTACAAAAAGTTGACCTAACGATCATAGATGATTGTAAAGTGATTTATCATGCTTAATGGGCTATATTTTGTACGGAAGGACTTATAGATTGAGAGTTAACACATAGTTAAAATTCCCCCGCATGCCCCTTTTCTTGACAATTGCATAACCTCATATATAAACACTAAAAAGAGTTTACTATCCCTTAAAATTACAGACACTTTTTGGAATTATCTCTCTCTACATTTTTGCATTTCGAATTTCCATTTTAGATGTATACTTTTTCTTAAATCAAAATTTGAGTTTTCACTTTCCCTTCATCTCATAAACAAAAAAAAGAAATAAAAGGCAAAAAGATCACAAAAAAATGAAAATTTTAGAGTTTATGTATGGAAAGATTTTAAAGAAACAAAAAATTTAAGTAAAGAAAATTTCTTCTCAAACCACAAATGACCACAAAAGTTTTGTTATCCAAGTGAGTTAACAATCTCCCGCCTCCCCATTTTCCCGACGATTGCAGACCCTGATATATAAAAACTAAAAAGAGTTTATAATCCCTAAAAATTATTGACACTTTTTGGAATTATCTCTCCCTACATTTGTGCATTGTGCATTCCAATTTTAGATGTATACTTTTTTCTTAAATCAAAACATGAGTTATCACTTTTCCTTTATCTTGTAAAAAAAAAAAAAAAGATAAAAGGCAAATAGATCACAACAAAATGAAAAGTGTAGAGTTTATGTATGGAAAGAATTTTAAATTAATAAACAAATGTAAGTAAATAAAATTTATTCACGCACCACAAATGAACACAAAAGTTTTTTTATCCAAGTTTGGGATAATCCACTAGTTTAACCCTAATTGCTCGGAATTTTATAAGAAAGAGATTTTTCTACACATGTTTTAAAAAATGGATATGCATGTTTGAAACATGTTAAAGATGCAAATGACCTATGGATCCAAACCTTTTATAGAGAATAACATTAAATTCCCAAGTGAACGTGTGGTGGGATATTTACCCGAGTCAAACAAGCCATTATTGTTCCCATTTACGAAAAGTTGATCCAACGATCATAGATGATTATAAAATGATTTATCATGTGTAAAGGGCTATATTTTTGTAAGGAATCATTAAGGGATTGGGAGTTAACACTCAGTTAAACTTCCCCCGCCTGCCCCTTTTCCTGACTATTGTCGAACTTGATAAATAAAAACTAAAAAAAGTTTACAATCCCAAAAAATTACAGACACTTTTTGGAATTATCTCTCTCTACATTTGGGCCTTGTGAATTTCCATTTTAGACGAATACATTTTTCTTAAATCAAAATTTGAGTTTTCACTTTCTCTTCATTTCGTAAACAAAACAAAGAGATAAAACGCAAATAGATCACAACAAAATGAAAATTTTAGAGTTTATGTATGGACAGAATTTAAAGCAATAAACAAATGAAAGTAAAGAAAATTTATTCACTCACCACAAATGAACTCAAAAGTTTTGTTATGCAAATTTGGGTAATTCCACTAGTTCAACCCAAATAGGTCGAAATTTTATATGAAAGAGATTTTTTTACACATGTTTTAAAAAATGGATAAGCATGCCTGAAACATGTTAAAGATGCAAATAACCTATGGATCCAAACCTTTTAAAGAGAATAACTTTAAATTCCCAAGTGAACGAGCAGTGGGATATTGATTCGAGTCAAACAAGCCATTATTTTTCCCATTTTCAAAAAGTTGACCTAACGATCATAGCTGATTATGACATGATTTATCATAAGTAATGGCCTATATTTTTGAAAGGAATGACTTATGAATTTCTAGTCAACATGGAGTTAAAAATCCCCTGCCTGCCCCTTTTCCCGATGATTGCAAAACCTGATATATAAAAACTAAAAAGAGTTTACAATCCTTGAAAATTACAAAAACGTTTTGGAATTATCTCTCTCTACATTTGTGCCTTGTGAATTTCCATTTTAGATGTATACTTTTTTCTTAAATCAAAATTTGAGTTTTCACTATCTCTTCATCTCGTAAAGAAAAAAAAGAGATAAATGGCAAATAGATCACAACAAAATTAAAATTTTAGAGTTTATGTATGGAAAGAATTTAAAGCAATAAACAAATACAAGTATAGAAAATTTATTCACATATCACAAACGAACACAAAAGTTTTGTAATCCAAGTTTGCGTAATTCCACTAGTTCAACCCTAATAGCTCGGAATTTTATAAGAATGAGATTTTTCTACACATGTTTTAAAAAATTGATATGCTTGCTTGCAACATGATAAAGATTCAAATGACCTATGGATCCAAACCTTTTAAAGAGAATCACTTTAAATTCTCAAGTGAACGTGTGGAAGGATATTTTACTCGTGTCAAACAAGCCATTATTTTGTAAGTTTACAAAAAGTTGACCTAAAGTGATCATAGATGATTTTAAAGTAATTTATCATGTGTAACGGGTTATATTTTTGTAAGGAATGACTTATGGATAGGGAATCAACACTCAGTGAAAAAGACTCCGCCTCCCCTTTTTCCCGACGATAGCAGAACCTGGTATATAAAAACAAAAAAGAGTTTACAATCGCTAAAAATTACAGACACTTTTTGGAATTATCTCTGTCTACATTTTCACTTTCCCTTTATCTCGTAAACAAAAAAAAGAGATAAAAGGCAAATAGATCACACCAAAATGAAAATTTTAAAGTTTATGTACGGAAAGAATTTAAAGCAAGAAATAAAAGTTAGTAAAGAAAATTTATTCACACACCTCAAATGAACACAAAATTTTTGCTATCCTTGCTTGGGTAATTCCATTAGTACAACCTTAATAGTTCGGAATTTTATAAGAAGGACATTTTTCTACACATGTTTTAAAAAAGGGATATGCATACTTGGAACATGTTAAAGATGCCAATGACCTATGGATCCAAACCTTTTAAAGAGTATAACCTTAAATTCTCAAGTGAACGTGCGGTGGGATATTTACCTGAGTCAAACAAGCCAATATTTTTCCCATTTACAAAAAGCTGACCTAACGATCATAGATGATTGCAAAGTGATTTATCATGCGTAACGGGCTATATTTTTGTAAGGATTGACTTATGGATTGGGATTCAACACTCAATTAAAAATCCCTCGCCTCCCCTTTTTCCCGCCAAAACAAAACCTGATATATAAAAAATAAAAAGAGTTTACAATCCCTAAAAATTATAGCCACTTTTTGGAATTATCTCTCTCTACATTTGTGTATAGTATTTTCCATTTTAGATGTATACTTTATTCTTAAATCAAAACTTGAGTTTTCACTTTCCCTTCATCTCGAAAACAATAAAAAGAGATAAATGGCAAATAGATCACAACAAAATGAAAATTTTAGAGTTTATGTATGGAAATAATTTAAAGCAACAAACAAATGTAAGTAAAGAAAATTTATTCTCACACCACAAATGAACACAAAAGTTTTGCTATCCAAGTTTGGGTAATTCCACTTGTTCAACCCTAATAACTCAGAAATTTATAAGAAAGAGATTTTTCTACACATGTTTTAAAAAATGGATATGCATGCTTGAAATATGTTAAAGATGCAAATGACCTATGAATCCAAATCTTTTAAAGAGAATACAATTAAATTCTCAAGTGAACGTGCGGAGGGATATTTACCTGAGTCAAACAAGCCAATATTTTTCCCATTTACAAAAAGCTGACCTAACGATCATAGATGATTGCAAAGTGATTTATCATGCGTAACGGGCTATATTTTTGTAAGGATTGACTTATGGATTGGGATTCAACACTCAATTAAAAATCCCTCGCCTCGCCTTTTTCCCGCCAAAACAAAACCTGATATATAAAAAATCAAAAGAGTTTACAATCCCTAAAAATTATAGACACTTTTTGGAATTATCTCTCTCTACATTTGTGTATAGTATTTTCCATTTTAGATGTATACTTTATTCTTAAATCAAAACTTGAGTTTTCACTTTCCCTTCATCTCGAAAACAATAAAAAGAGATAAATGGCAAATAGATCACAACAAAATGAAAATTTTAGAGTTTATGTATGGAAATAATTTAAAGCAACAAACAAATGTAAGTAAAGAAAATTTATTCTCACACCACAAATGAACACAAAAGTTTTGCTATCCAAGTTTGGGTAATTCCACTTGTTCAACCCTAATAGCTCAGAAATTTATAAGAAAGAGATTTTTCTACACATGTTTTAAAAAATGGATATGCATGCTTGAAATATGTTAAAGATGCAAATGACCTATGAATCCAAATCTTTTAAAGAGAATACAATTAAATTCTCAAGTGAACGTGCGGAGGGATATTTACCTGAGTCAAACAAGCCATTATTTTGCCCATTTACAAAAAGTTGACCTAATGATCATAAACGATTGTAAAGTTATTTATCATGCGTAACGGGCTATATTGTTTTAAGGAATGACTCATGGATTGGGAGTCAACCCTCAGTTGAAAATCCCCCGCATGCCCCGGTTCCTAACAATTGCAGAACATGATATATAAAAACTAAAAAGAGTTTACTTTCCCTAAAAATTCCAGACACTTTTTGGAATTATCTCTCTCTACATTTGTACATTGTGAATTTTCATTTTAGATATATACTTTTTTCTTACATCAAAATTTGAGTTTTCAATGTGCCTTCATCTTGTAAAACAAAAAAAAGAGATAAAAGGCATATAGATCACAACAAAATGAAACTTTTAGAGTTTATGTATGGAAAGAATTTAAAGCAGTAAAAAAATGTAAGCAAAGAAAATTTATTCTCACACCACAAATGAACACAAAAGTTTTTTTATCCAAGTTTGGGAAATTCCACTAGTTCAACCTTATTTGCTTGGAATTTTATAAGAAAGAGATTTTTCTACACATGTTTTAAAAAATGGATATGCATGCTTGAAACATGTTAAAGATGCAAATGACCTATGGATCCAAACCTTTTAAAGAGAATAACATTAAATTCCCAAGTGAACGTGCGGTGGGATATGTACCCGAGACAAAAAAGTAATTATTTTTCCCATTTACGAAAAGCTGACCTAACGATAACACCTGATTGTAATGTGATTTATCATAAGTAACTGGCTATATTTTTGTAAGGAATGACTTATGGATTTAGAGTCAACACGCAGTTAAAAATCCCCCACCTACCCCTTTTTCGGACGATTGCAGAACCTGATAAATCAAAACTAAAAAGAGTTTACAATCCCTAAAAATTACAGATACTTTTTGGAATTATCTCTCTCTACATTTGGGCCTTGTCAATTTCCATTTTAGATGAATACATTTTTCTTAAATCAAAATTTGAGTTTTCACTTTCCCTTCTTTTCGTAAAGAAAACAAAGAGATAAAAGGCAAATAGATCACAACAAAATGAAAATTTCAGAGTTTATGTATGGAAAGAATTTAAAGCAATAAACAAATGTAAGTAAAGAAAATTTATTCACACACAACGAATGAAACCAAAAGTTTGGTTACCCAAGTTTGGGTAATTCGACAAGTTCAACCCTATTAGCTCGGAATTTTAGAAGAAAGAGATTTTTCTTCACATGTTTTAAAAAATGTATATGCATGCTTGAAACATATTAAAGATCAAAATGACGTATGGATCAAAACCTTTTAAAGAGAATAACTTTAAATTCTCATGTGAACGTGCGTAGGGATATTGATCCGTGTCAAACTAGCCATTAATTTGCAACTTTACAAAAAGTTGGCCTAACGATCATAGATTATTGTAATGTGATTTATCATGCATAACGGGCTATATTTTTGTAATGAATGACTTATGGATTGGAGATTTTATAGTTCAACCCTTATAGTTCTGAATTTTATAAGAAGGACATTTTTCGACACATGTTTAAAAAAAAGGGATATGCATGCTTGAAACATGTTAATGATTCAAATGACCTATGAATCCAAACCTTTTAAAGAGAATAACATTAAATTCTCAAGTGAACGTGTGGAGAGATATTTACCTAAGTCAAACAAGCCTTTATTTTGCCCATTTACAGAAAGCTGACCTAACGATCATAGATGATTGTAAAGTTATTTATCATTCGTAACGGGCTATATTTTTTCAAGGAATGACTTATGGACTGGAAGTCAACACTCAGTTAAAAATCCCTCGCCTGCCCCTTTTCCTGATGAATGCAGAACCTAATATATAAAAACTAGAAAGAGTTTACAATCCCTAAAAATTACAGACACATTTTGGAATTATCTCTCTCAACATTTGTGCATTGTGAATTTCCATTTTAGATGTATAATTTTTCATTAAATCAAAATTTGAATTTTCACTTTCCCTTCATCTTGTAAACAAAAAAAGAGATAAAAGGCAAATAGATCGCAACAAAATGAAAATTTTAGAGTTTATGTATGGAAAGAATTTAAAGCAATACATAAATATAAGTAAAGAAAATTTATTTACACACCACAAATGAACACAAAAGTTATGTTATCCAAGTTTGGGTAATTCCACTAGTTCAACCCAAATAGCTCGGAAATTTATAAGAAAGAGGTTTTCTACTCATGTTTGAACAAACGGATATGCATGCTTGAAACATGTTAAAGATTCAAATGACCTATGGATCCAAACCTTTTAAAGATAATAACATTAAATTCTCAAGTGAACGTGCTGAAGGATATTTACTTGAGTCAAACAAGCCAATATTTTTCCCATTTACAAAAATTTGACCTATGATCATAGATGATTGTCAAGAGATTTATCATGCGTAACAGGTTATATTTTTGTAAGGAATGACTTATGGATTGGGATTCAACATTCAGTTAAATATCCCCGCCTCCCCTTTTTCTCGATGATTGCAAAACCTGATATATAAAAACTAAAAAGTGTTTAAAATCCCAAAAAATACAGACACTTTTTGGAATTATCTCTCTCTACATTTTTGCCTCGTAAATTTCCATTTTAGATGTATACATTTTCTTAAATCAAAATTTCAGTTTTCACTTACCCTTCATTTTGGAAAATAAAAAAAGTGGTAAAAGGCAAATAGATCACAACAAAATGAAAATTTTAGAGTTTATGTATGGAAAGAATTTAAAGCAATAAAAAAATGTAAGTAAAGAAAATTTATTCACACACCACAAATGAACACAAAAGTTTTGTTATCTAAGTTTGTGTAATTCCACTAGTTCTACCCTAATAGCTCGGAATTTTATAAGAAAGAGATTTTTCTACACTTGTTTTAAAAAATGGATATGCATGCCTGAAACATGTTAAAGATTCAAATGACCTATGGATCCAAACCTTTTAAAGAGAATAACTTTAAATTTTCAAGTGAACTGGCGGAGGGATATTTACCCGTGTCAAACATGCCATTATTTTGAAAATTAACAAAAAGTTGACCTAACGATCAAAGATGATTGTAAAGTGATTCATCTTGCATAACAGGCTATATTTTTGTAAGGATGACTTATGGATTGGGAGTCATCACTCAGTTAAAATCCCCTGCATGCCCCTTTTCTCGACCATCACATAGCCTGATATATAAAAACTAAAAAGAGTTTACTATCCCTAAAAATTACAAACACTTTTTGGAGTTATCTCTCTCTACATCTTTGCATTGTGAATTTCCATTTTATATGTATACTTTTTTCTTAAATCAAAATTTGCGTTTTTACTTTCCCTTCATCTTGTAAAAAAAAAAAAGAAAAGATAAAAGGCAAATAGATCACAACAAAATGAAAATTTTAGAGTTTATGAATGGAAACAATTTAAAGCAATAAAAAATTCTAAGTAAAGAAAATTTATTCTCACACCACAAATGAACACAAAAGTTTTCTTATCCAAGTTTGGGAAATTCCACTAGTTCAACCCTAATTGCTTGGAATTTTATAAGAAAGAAATTTTTCTACACATGTTTTAAAAAATGGATATGCATGCTTGAAACATGTTAAAGATGCAAATGACCTATGGATCCAAACCTTTTAAAGAGAATAACATTAAATTCCCAAGTTAACGTGCGGTGGGATATGTACCCGAGACAAACAAGCAATTATTTTTCCTATTTATGAAAAGCTGACCTAACAATCATAGCTGATTGTAACGTGATTTATCATAAGTAACTGGCTATATTTTTGTAATGATTTGGAGTCAACACGTAGTTAAAAATCGCCGCCTTCCCCTTTTTTCGACGATTGCAGAACCTGTTAAATAAAAACTAAAAAGAGTTTACAATCCCTAAAAATTACAAACACTTTTTGGAATTATCTCTCTCTACATTTGGGCCTTGTCAATTTCCATTTTAGATTAATACATTTTTCTTAAATCAAAATTTGAGTTTTCACTTTCCCTTCTTCTCGTAAAGAAAACAAAGAGATAAAAGGCAAATGGATCACAACAAAATGAATTTTTTAGAGTTTATCTATCGAAAGAATTTAAAGCAATAAAAAATTGTAAGTAAAGAAAATTTATTCACCCACAACAAATGAACACAAAAGTTTTTTTATCCAAGTTTGGGTAATTCAACTAGTTCAACCCTAATAGCTTGGAATTTTAGAAGAAAGGGATTTTTCTACACATGTTTTAAAAAATTTATATGCATGCTTCGAACATATTAAAGATCAAAATGACGTATGGATCAAAACCTTTTAAAGAGAATAACTTTAAATTCTCGAATGAACGTGCGCAGGGATATTTACCCATGTCAAACTAGCCATTATTTTGCAACTTTACAAAAAGTTGACCTAATGATCATAGCTGATTGGCAAGTGATTTATCATCCGGGCTATATTTTTGTAATGAATGACTTATGGATTGGAGATTTTATAGTTCAACCCTTATAGTTCAGAATTTTATCAGAAGGAGATTTTTCTACTCATGTTTTAAAAAAGGGATATGCATGCTTGAAACATGTTAATGATTCAAATGACCTATGAATCCAAACCTTTTAAAGAGACTAACATTAAATTCTCAAGTGAACGTGCGGAGGGATATTTACCCGAGTCAAACAAGCCATTATTTTGCCCATTTACAGAAAGCTGACCTAACAATCATAGATGATTGTAAAGTAATTTATCATGCGTAACGGGCTATATTTTTTCAAGGAATGATTTATGGATTGGGAGTCAACACTCAGTTAAAAATCCCTCGCTTGCCCCTTTTGCCGATGAATGCAGAACATGATATATAAAAAGTAGAAACAGTTTACAGTCCCTAAAAATTACAGACACTTTTTGGAATTATCACTCTCTACGTTTTGTGCATTGTGAATTTCCATTTTAGATGTATAATTTTTCTTGAATCAAAATTTGAGTTTTCACTTTCCCTTCATCTCTTAAACAAAAAAAGAGATAAAAGGCAAATAGATCACAACAAAATGAAAATTTTAGAGTTTATGTATGGAAAGAATTTAAAGCAATACATAAATATAAGTACAGAAAATTTTTTTACACACCACAAATGAACACAAAAGTTATGTTATACAAGTTTGGGTAATTCCACTAGTTCAACCCAAATAGCTCGAAAATTTATAAGAAAGAGGTTTTTCTACACATGTTTGAAAAAATGGATATGCATGCTTGAAACATGTTAAAGATTCAAATGACCTATGGATCCAAACCATTTAAAGATAATAACATTATATTCTCAAGTGAACGTGCGGAGAGATATTTACTTGAGTATTTTTCCCATTTATAAAAATTTATCCTATGATCATAGATGATTGTCAAGAGATTTATCATGTGTAACAGGTTATATTTTTGTAAGGAATGAATTATGGATTGGGATTCAACACTCAGTTAAAAATCCTCACCTCCCCCTTTTCCCTGCGATTGCAAAACCTGATATATAAAAACTAAAATCTGTTTACAATCCCAAAAATTATAGACACTTTTTGGAATTATCTCTCTCTACATTTTTGCCTCGTAAATTTCCATTTTAGATGTACACATTTTCTAAAATCAAAATTTGAGTTTTCACTTTCCCTTCATCTCGTAAACTAAAAAAAGAGATAAAAGGCAAATAGATCACAACAAAATGAAAATTTTAGAGTTTATGTGTGGAAATAATTTAAACCAATAAACAAATGTAAGTAAAGAAAATTTATTCACACACCACAAATGAACACAAAAGTTTTGTTATCCAAGTTTTCTACCCTAATAGCTCGGAATTTCATAAGATAGAGATTTTTCTACACTTTTTTTAAAAATGTATATGCATGCTTGAAACATGTTAAAGATTCAAATGACCTGTGGATCCAAACCTTTTAAAGAGAATATTTTAAATTCTCAAGTGAACTGGCGGAGGGATATTTACCCGTGTCAAACATGCCATTATTTTGAAAATTAAGAAAAAGTTGACCTAACGATCAAAGATAATTGTAAAGTGATTTATCATGCGTAACGGGCTATATTTTTTTAAGGAATGACTTTTGGGTAAGGAGTCAGCACACAGTTAAAAACCCCCCGCATGCCACTTTTCCCGACAATCGCAGAACCTGATATATAAAAACTAAAAAGAGTTTACTATCCCTAAAAATTACAGACACTTTTTGGAATTATCTCACTCTACATTTGTGCATTGTGAATTTCCATTTTCTATGTATACTTTTTTCTTAAATTAAAATTTGAGTTCTCACTTTCCCTTCATCTTGTAAAAAAAAGAAAAGATAAAAGGCAAATAGATCACCACAAAATGAAAATTTTAAAGTTTATGAATGGAAAGAATTTAAAGCAAGAAAAGAATGTAAGTAAAGAAAATTTATTCTCACACCACAAATGAACATAAAAGTTTTGTTATCCAAGTTTGGGAAATTCGACTTGTTCAACCCTAATTGCTCGAAAAAAATGGATATACATAGTTGAAAATGGATATGCATAGTTGAAACATGTCTCGAAACATGTTAAAGATTCAAATGACCTATGAATCCAAACCTTTTCAAGAGAATAACATTAAATTCTCAAGTGAACATGCGGAGGGAGATTTACCTGAGTCAAACAAGCCATTATTTTGCCCACTTACAAAAGGCTGACCTAACGATCATGGATGATTGTAAAGTTATTTATCATGCGTAACGGGCTATATTTTTTTAAGGAATTACTTATGGATTGGGAGTCAACACTCAGTTAAAAATCCCTCGCCTGCCCCTTTTCCCGACAAATGCAGAACCTAATATATAAAAACTAGAAAGAGTTTACAATCCCTAAAAATTACACACAAATTTTGGAATTACCTCTCTAAATTTGTGCATTGTGAATTTCCATTTTAGATGTATACTTTTTCTTAAATCAAAATTTGAGTTTTCACTTTCCCGTCATCTCGTAAACAAAAAAAGAGATAAAAGGCAAATAGATCACAACAAAATGAAAATTTTAGAGTTTATGTGTGGAAATAATTTAAAGCAATAAATAAATATAAGTAAAGAAAATTTATTTACACACCACAAATGAACACAAAAATTTTGTTATCCAAGATTGGGTTATTCCACTAGTTCAACCCAAATAGCTCGGAATTTTATAAGAAAGTGGTTTTTCTACACATGTTTGAAAAATTGGATATGCATGCTTGAAACATGTTAAAGATTCAAATGACCTATGGATCCAAACCTTTTAAAGATAATAACATTAAATTCTCAAGGAAACGTGCGGAAGGATATTTACCTAGTCAAACAAGCCAATATTTTTCCCATTTAAAAAAAGTTGACCTAACGATCATAGATGATTGTCAAGAGAATTATTATGCGTAACAGGTTATATTTTTGTAAGGAATGACTTATGGATTGGTATTCAATGCTAAGGTAAAAATCCCCGCCTACCCCTTTTCCCGACGATTGCAAAACCAGATATATAAAAACTAAAAAGTGTTTACAATCCCAAAAATTACAGACACTTTTTGGAATTATCTCTCTCTACATTTGTGCCTTGTATATTTTCCTTTTAGATGCATACTTTTTTCTTAAATCAAAATTTGAGTTTTCACTTTCCCTTCATCTCGTTAAAAAAAAAAAAGAGAGATAAAAGGCAAATAGATCACAACAAAATGAAAATTTTAGAGTTTATGTGTGGAAAGAATTTAAAGCAATAAACAAATGTGAGTAAAGAAATTTATTCACACACCAAAAATTAATACAAAATTTTTGTTATCCAAGTTTGTGTAATTCCACTAGTTTTACACTAATAGCTCGGAATTTTATAAGAAAGAGATTTTCTACACTTGTTTTACCAAATGGATATGCATGCTTGAAACATGTTAAAGATTCAAATGACCCATTGATCCAAACCATTTAAAGAGAATAACTTTAAATTTTCAAGTGAACTAGCGGAGGGATATTTACCCATGTCAAACATGCCATTATTTTGCAACTTTACAAAAAGTTGACCAAACGATCATAAATGATTGTAAAGTGATTTATCATGCGTAACGGGCTATATTTTTTTAACTAATGACTTATGGTAGGGTGTCAACACTTAGTAAAAAATGCCCACATGCCCCTTTTCTCGACAATTGCAGAACATGATATATAAAAACTAAAAAGAGTTTACTATCCCTAAAAATTACAACCACTTTTGGAATTATCTCTCTCTACATTTGTGCATTGTGATTCCATTTTAGATGTATACTTTTATCTTAAATCAAAATTTGAGTTTTCACTTTCCTCTCATCTCATAAACAAAAAAAAAGAGATAAAAGGCAAATAGATCGCAACAAAATGAAAATTATAGAGTTTATGTATGGAAAGAATTTAAAGCAATAAACAAATGTAAGTAAAGAAAATTTATTCTCACACCACAAATGAACACTAGTTTTGTTATCCAAGTTTGGGTAATTCCACTAGTTCAACCCTTATAGTTCGGAATTTTATAAGAAGGAGATTTTTCTACACATGTTTTAAAAAAGGGATATGCATGCTTGAAACAAGTTAATAATTCAGATGACCTATGAATCCATACCTTTTAAAGATAATAACATTAAATTCTAGTGTGAACATGCGGTGGGATATTTAATCGAGTCAAACAAGCCATTATTTTGCCCATTTACAAAAAGCTAACCAAACGATCATAGATGATTGTAAAGTTATTTATCATGCATAACGGGTTATATTTTTTCAAGGAATGACTTATGGATTGGGAGTCAACACTCAGTTAAAAATCCCTTATGTGCCCCTTTTCCCGATGAATGCAGAACCTGATATATAAAAACTAGAAAGGGGTTACAATCCCTAAAAATTACAGACACTTGTTGGACTTATCTCTCTCCACATTTGAGCATTTTGAATTTCCATTTTAGATAAATACTTTTTCTTAAATAAAAATTTGAGTTTTCACTTTCCCTTCATCTCCTAAACAAAAAAAAAGAGATAAAAGGCAAATAGATCACAAAATAATGAAAATTTTAGAGTTTTAGTATGGAAAGAATTTAAAGCAATAAAAAAATGTAAGTAAATAAAATTTATTCACACACCACAAATGAACACAAAAGTTTTGTAATAAAATTTTGGGAAATTCCACCAGTTCAACCCTAATAGCTCGGAATTTTATAAGAAAGAGATTTTTTGACAAATGTTTTAAAAAGTTGATATGCATGCTTGAAACATGTTAAAGATTCAAAAGACCTATGGATCCAATCCTTTTGAAGAGAATAACATTAAATTCCCAAGTGAATGTGCGGTGGGATATTTACCCGAGTCAAACAAGCCATTATTTTGCCAATTTACAAAAAGATAACCTAACAATCATAGATGATTGTAAAGTGATTTATCATGCGTAACGGTCCATATTTTTTAAACGAATGGCTTTTGAAATTGGAGTCAACACTTAGATAAAAATCCCATGCCTCCCCCTTTTCTCGACGATTGCAGAACCTGATATATAAAAACTAAAAAGAGTTCTCAATCCCTAAAAATTACAGTCACTTTTCATAATTATTTCTCTCTACATTTGTGCATTGGGCATTTCCCTTTTAGATGTACACTTTTTTCTTAAATAAAAACTTGAGTTTTCACCTTTCGTACATCTCGTTGTCAAAAAAAAGAGATCAAAGCCAAATATATCACAACAAAATAAAAATTTTAGAATTTATGTATGGAAAGAATTTAAAGCAATAAACAAATGTAACTAAAGAAAATTTATTCACACCCCACAAATGAATACAAAAGTTTTGTTATCCAAATTTTGGGAAATTCAACTAGTTCAACACTAATTGCTCGGAATTTTATAAGAAAGAGATTTTTCTATACATGTTGTAAAAATTGGATATGCATGCTTGAATCATCTTAAAGATGAAAATTACATATGGATCCAAACGTTTTAAAGAGAATAACAATAAATTCTCAAGTGAATGTGCGGTGGGATATTTACTCCAGTCAAACAAGCCTTTATGTTGCCCATTTACAAAAAGCAGACCTAACGATCATAGATGATTGTAAAGTGATTTACCATGCGTAATGGGCAATATTTTTTACGGAATTACTTATGGATTGGGAGTCAACACTCAGTTAAAAATCCCCCGCCTCCCCCTTTTCCCAAAGATTGCAGAACCTGATTCAGAAAAACATAAAAGAGTTTACAATCCCTAAACATTTCAAACACTTTTTGGAATTATCTCTCTCTACATTTGTGCATTGTGCATTTCCATTTTAGATGTATACTTTTTTCTTTAATCAAAACTTGTCTTTCCTCTATCTCTTCATTTCGTAAACAATCAAAGATATAAAAGGCAAATAGATTGAAACAAAAAGAAAATTTTAGAGTTTACGTATGGAAGTAATTTAAAACAATAATGAAAATTTATTCACACACCACAACTGAACACAAAAGTTTTGTTTTTCAAGTTTGGGAAATTCCACTAGTTCAACCCTAGTAGCTTGGAATTTTAAGAAATGGATATACATGCTTGAAACATGTTAAAGATGCAAATGACCTTTGCATCCAAACACTTTTTAAGAATATAACATTAAATTCTCAAGTGAACATGCGGAGGGATATTTACCCGACTCAAACCAGCCATTATTTTCCCCATTTACAAAAAGTTAACCTCACGATCATAGATGATTGTAAAGTGAATTATCATGCCTAACGGGCTATATTTTTGTAAGGAATGACTTATGGATTGGGAGTCAACACTCAATTAAAAATCCCCCGCCTCCCCCTTTTATCATCGATAGCACAACCCGATATATAAAAACTAGAAAGAGTTTACAATTTCTAAAAATTACATATACTTTTTGGAAATATCTCTGTCTAAATTTGTGCATTGTGTATTTCCATTTTAGATGTATACTTTTTTTTGTAAATTAAAACATGAGTTTTCACTTTCCCTTCATCTCGTAAACTAAAAAATGAGATAAAAGGCAAACAGATCACAACATAATGAAAATTTTAGAGTTTATGTATGGACAGAATTTGATGCAATAAACAAATGTAGGTAGAGAAAATTTATTCACAAACCAAAAATAAACATTAAATTTTTTTTATCCATGTTTGGGAAATTCCACTAGTTCAATCCTAATAGCTCAGAATTTTATAAGAAAGAGATTTTTCTACACATTTTTTAAAAAAGGGATATGCATGCTTCAAACATGTTAAAGATGCAAATTACATATGAATCCAAACCATTTAAAGAGAATAACATTAAATTCTCAAGCGAACGTGCGGTGGGATATTTACCCAAGTCAAATAAACCATTATTTTGCCCATTTAGAAAAAGCTGACCTAATGATAATAGATGATTATAAAGTGATTTATCATGCGTAACTGGCTATATTTTTGTAGGAAATGACTTATGGATTGGGAGTCAACACTCAGTTAAAAATCCCTCGCCTCCCCCATTTCCAGACGTTTGCAGAACCTGATATATAAAAACTAAAAACACTTTTTGGAATTATCTCTCTCTACATTTGTGCATTGTGCATTTCCATATTAGATGTATACTTTTTCCTTAAATTAAAACTTGAGTTTTTACTTTCCCTTCATCTCGCAAACAAAAACAAAGAGATAAAAGGTAAATAGATCACAAAAAAATGATAATTTTAGAGTTTATGTATGAAAATAATTTAAAGAAATAAAGAAATGTAAGTAAAAAAAATTTATTCTCGCACCACAAATGAATACAAAAGTTTTGCTATCCAAGTTGAGAATAGTTCAACCCTAATAGCTCGGAATTTTTTTAGAAAGAGATATTTTGACACATGTTTTAAAAAATGGATATGTATGCTTCAAACATGTTAAAGATGCAAATGACCTATGGATCCAAGCCTTTTAAAGAGAATAACAATAAATTCTCAACTGAACGTACAGTGGGATATTTACCCGAGTCAAAGAATCCATTATTTTACAAATTTACAAAAAACTGACCTAACGATCATAGATGATTGTAAAGTGATTTATTATTCGTAAAAATATAAGTAAAGAAAATTTATTCACACACTAGAAAGGAACACAAAAGTTTTGTTATCCAAGTTTGGGAAATTCCACTAGTTCAACCCTAAGAGGTCGGAATTTTATAACAAAGAGATTTTTCTACACATGTTTTAATAAATGGATATGCGTGCTTGAAACATGTTAAAGATGAAAATGACCTATGGATCCAATAATTTTAAACAGAATAACATTAAATTTTCAAGTGAACGTACAGTGGGATATTTACCAGAGTCAAACAAGCCTTTATTTTGCCCATTTACAAAAAGCTGACCTAACGATCATAGATGATAGTAAAGTGATTAATCATGTGTAATGGGCTATTTGTTTTGTAAGGAATCACTTATGGATTAGGAGTCAACACTTAGATAAAATTTCCCCGCCTCCCCCTTTTCCCGACGATTACAAAACCTAATATATAAAAACTAAAAAGAGTTCACAATCCCTAAAAATTACAAACACTTTTTGGAATTATTTCTCTCTAATTTTGTGCATTGTGCATTTCTATTTTAGATGTATACTTTTTTCTCCAATCAAAACATGAGTTTTCATTTTCCCTTCATCTCGTAAACAAAAAAAAGATATAAAAGGCAAATAGGTCACAACAAAATGAAAATGTTAGAGTTTATATATGGAAAAAATTTAAATCAGGAAAAAAATGTAAATAAATAAAATTTATTCACACACCACAAATGAAGACAAAATTTTTGTTATCCAAGTTTGGGTAATTCCACTAGTTCAACCCTAATTGTTCGGAATTTTATAAGAAAGAGATTTTTCTACACATGTTTTGAAAAATGGATATGCATGCTTGAAACATGTTAAAGATGCAAATGACCAATGGATCCAAACCTTTTAAAGAGAATAACATTAAATTCTCAAGTGAATGTGCGGTGGAATCTTTACCTGAGTCAAACAAACCATTATTTTACCAATTTACAAAAAGTTGTCCTAACAATCATAGATGATTGTAAAGTGATTTATCATGCGTAACGGGCTATATTTTTGTAACGAATGACTTATGGATTGGGAGTCAACACTTAGTTTAAAACCCCCCACCTCCCTCTTTTCCTGAAGATTGCACAACCTGATATATAAAAACTAAAAAGAGTTTATAGTCACTAAGAATTACAGACAATTTTTGGAATTATCTCTAATTGCATTTGGGCATTATGCATTTCCACTTCAGATGTATACTTTTTTCTTCAATCAAAACTTGAGTTTTCACTTTACCTTCATCTCGTAAACAAAAAAAAGAGATAAAAAGGAAATTCATCACAAAAAAATGAAAATTTTAGAGTTTATGTATGCAAAGAATTTAAAACAATAAACAAATGTAAGTAAAGAAAATTTATTCACACACCACAAATGAACCCAAAAGTTTTGTTATCCAAGTTTAGGAAATTCCACTAGTTTAGCCCTAATAGCTCGGAATTTTATAAGAAAGATTTTTCTACACATGTTTTAAAAAATGGATATGGATGCTTGAAATATGTTAAAGATGCAAATGATCTATGGATCCAAACCTTTTAACAGAGAATAATATTAAATTCTCAAGTGAACGTGCGATGGAATATTTACCCAAGTCAAACAAACCTTACTTTACCCTTTAACAAAAAGCTGACATAACGATCATAGATGATTGTAAAGTGATTTATCGTACGTAACGGGCTTTTTTTTTTAAGGAATGACTTATGGATTGGGAGTCAATACTCAGTTTAAAATCCCCCACATTCCCCTTTTCTCGACGATTGCAGAACTTGATATTTAAAAACTAAAAAGAGTTTACAATCCATAAAAATTACAGACACTTTTTGGAATTTTCTCTCTCAACATTTGTGCATTGTGCAGTTCCATTTTAGTTGTATATTTTTTTCATAAATAAAAACTTGAGGTTTCACTTTCCCTTTATCTCGTAAACAAAAAAAAGAGATAAAACGCAAATAGATTACAACAAAATGAAAATTTTAGAGTTTATGTATGGAAAGAATTTAAAGCAATAAACAAATGTAAGCATAGAAAATTTTTTAACACACCACAAATGAACAGAAAAGTTTTGTTATCAAAGTTTCCCTAATTCTACGTGTTCAATCCTAATAGCTCGGAATTTTATAAGAAAGAGATTTTTCTACACATGTTTTAAAATTTTGATATGCATGCTTAAAACATGTTAAAGATGCAAATGACTTATCGATCCAAACCTTTTAAAACGAATAATATTAAATTCTCAAGTGAACGTGCGTTGGGATATTTACCCGAGTCAAACAAGCCATTATTTTGCCCATTTACAAAAAGCTGACCTAACAATCATAGATGATTGTACAGTGATTTATCATGTATAACGGGGTATATTTTGGTAAGGAATGACTTATGGATTGGGAGTCAACACTCACTTAAAAATCACCCGCCTCCCCCTTTTCCCGACGATTGCAGTACCTTATATATAAAAACTAAAAAGAGTTTACAAACCCTAAAAATTATAGAAACTTTTTGGAATTATCTCTCTCTACTTTTGTGCATTATGCATTTCCATTTTAGATGTATACTTTTTTGTTAAATCAAAAATTAAGTTTTTACTTTCCCTTCATCTCGAAAACCAAAAAAGATAGAAGGAAAATAGATCACAACAAAATGAAAATAGATCGTAAACAAATGTAGGAAAAGAAAATTGATTCACACACCACAAATCAACACAAAGTTTTGATATCCAGGTTTGGGTAATTCCACTAGTTCAACCTTAGAAGCTCATAATTTTATAAGAAAGAGATTTTTCTACACATGTTTTAAAAAACGGATATGAATGTTTAAACATGTTAAAGATGCAAATAACCTATGGATCAAAACCTTTTAAAGAGAATAACATTAAATTCTCAAGTGAACGTGCGGTGGGATATTTACGTTAGTCAAACAAGCCATTATTTTTCCCATTTTGAAAAAGCTGACCTAAGGATCATAGATGATTGTAAAGTGATTTACCATGCATAACGAGCTATATTTTTGAAAGGAATCACTTATGGATTGGGAGTCAACACTAAGTTAAAAATCCCCCGCCTCCCCCTTTTCCCGACGATTGTAGAACGTGATATTTGAAAAATCAAAGAAGTTTACAATCCCTAAAAATTACAGACATTTGTTGGAATTATCTCTACGTACATTTGTGCATTGTGCATTGTGCATTTCAATTCTAGATGTATACTTTTTTTTTTAAATTCAAACTTGAGTTTTCACTTTCCCTTCATCTCACAAAATAAAAAAAGAGATAAAAGGCAAATAGATCACAACAAAATGAAAATTTTTGGGTTTATGTATGGAAATAATTTAAAGCAATAAACAAATGTAAGTATAGAAAATTTATTCACACACCACAAATGAACACAAAAGTTTTGTTATCCAAGTTTGGGCAATTCCACAAGTTCAACCCTAATAGCTCGGAATTTTATTACGAAGAGATTTTTATACATATGTTTAAATAATTGATTTGCATGCTTGAAACATGTTATAGATGGAAATGACCTATGGATCCAAACCTTTTAAAGTGAATAACATTAAATTCTCATGTGAACGTGCGGTGGGATATTTACCCGAGTCAAACAAGCCATTTTTTTTGCCCATTTAAAAAAAGCTGACCTAATAATCATAGATGATTGTAAAGTGATTTATCATGCGTAACGGGAAAAATATTTGTAAAGAATGACTTTTGGATTGGGTGTCAACACTCAGTTAAAAATCCCCCGCCTCCCACTTTTCTCGACGATTGCTGAACAACATATATAAAAACTAAAAAGAGTTCCCTAAAAATTATAGACACTTTTCGGAATTATATCTCTCTACATTTTTGCATTGTGAATTTCAATTTTAGATGTATAATTTTTTCTTCAATAACTTTCCCTTGAACACGCAAAAAAAAAAGGAGATAAAAGGCAAATAGATCACAAAAAATTAAAATTTTAAAGTTTATGAATGGAAAGAATTTAAAGCAATAAACAAAGCAAGTAAAGAAAATTTATTCACACACCACAAATGAACACAAAAGTTTTGTTATCCTAGTTTGGGTAATTCCACTAGTTCAACCCTAATAGCTCAGAATTCTCAAGTGAATGTGCGGTGGGATATTTACTCGAGTCAAACATGCCATTATTTTGCCCATTTACAAAAATATTACCTAACGATCATACATGATTGTAAACTGATTTATCATGCGTAACCGGTTATATTTTTGAAAAGAATGACTTATGGATTGGGAGTCAAAACTCAGTTAAAAATCCCCCGCCTCCCCCTTTTCCCGACGATTGCAGAACCTGATATATAATAACTAAGAAGAGTTTACAATCCCTAAAAATTACAGAAACTTTTTGGAATTATCTCTCGCTACATTTGTGCATTTTTACTTTCCCTTCATCTCGCAAACAAAAAAAAAATAGATAAAAGGCAAATAGATCACAACAAAATGAAAATTTTAGAGTTTATGTCTGGAAATAATTTATAGCAATAAACAAATGTAAGTAAAGAAAATTTATTCACACACCAAAACTGTACACAAAAGTTTTGTTATCCAAGTTTGGGTAATTCCACTAGTTCAACCCTAATAGCTCGGAATTTTATAAGAAAGAGATTTTTCTACACGTGTTAAAAAATGGATATGCATTCTTGAAACATGTTAAAGATGCAAATGACCAATGGATCCAAATCTATTAAAGAGAATAACATTAAATTCTCAAGTGAAAATGCGGTGGGATATTTACCCGAGTCAAACAAGCCATTATTTTGCCCATTAACAAAAAGTTGACCTAAGAATCATACATGACTGTAGCCATGTGTAACCGGCTATATTTTTGAAAGGAATGACTTATGGATTCAGTGTCAACACACAGTTAAAAATCCTCCGACTCCCCTTTTTCCCAACGATTGCAGAAACTGATATATAATAACTAAAAAGAGTTTTCAATCCCTAAAAATTACAAAAACTTTTTGGAATTATCTTTCTCTACATTTTTGCATTGAGCTTTTCCATTTTAGATATATACCTTTTTTTTTAAATCAAAACTTGAGTTTTTACTTTCCCTTCATCTCGCAAAAAAAAAAAAAAGAGATAAAAGGCAAATAGATCACAACAAAATAAAAATTTTAGAGTTTATGTATGGAAAGAATTTAAAACAATAAACAAATGTAAGTGAAGAAAATTTATTCACACACCACAAATGAACGCAAAAGTTTTGTTATCCAAGTTTGGGTAATTCCACTTGTTCAACCCTAATAGGTCGGAATTTTATAAGAAAAAGATTTTTTTACACATGTTAAAAAATGGATATGCATGTTAGAAACATGTTAAAGATGCAAATGACCGATGGATCCAAACCATTTAAAGAGAATAATACTAAATTTTTAATTGTACATGCGATGGAATCTTTACCTCGTGTCAAACAAACCATTAGTTTACCAATTTACAAAAAGCTGACCTTACGATCATAGATGATTGTAAAGTGATTTATCATGCGTAACGGGCTACAATTTTGTAAGGAATGTCTTATGGATTGGGAGTCAACACTCATTTAAAAATCCCCCGCCTCCCCCTTTTCCCGACGATTGCAAAACCTGATAAATAGAAACTAAAAAGAGTTTACAATCCGTAAAAATTACCGACACTTTTTGGGATTATCTCTCTCTATATTTGTGCATTGTGCATTTCCATTTTAGATGTATACTTTTTTCTTAAATCAAGACATGAGTTTTCACTTTCCCTTCATCTCATAAACAAGAAAAGGAGAAACAAGACAAATAGATCACAACAAAATGAAATTTTTAGAGTTTATGTATGGATAGAATTTACAGCTACAAACAAATGTAAGTAAATAAAATTTATACACACACCTCAAATGAACTCAAAAGTTGTGTTATCCAAGTTTAGGTAATTCCACTAGTTCAACCCTAATAATGCGAAATTTTATATGAAAGGGATTTTTCTACATATGTTTTAAAAAATGGATATGCATGCTTGAAGCATGTTAAAGATGCAAATGACCTATGGATCCAAACCTTTTAAGGTGAAGAACATCAAATTCTCAAGTGAACGTGTGGTGGGATATTTTATTCGAGTCAAACAAGCCATTATTTTGCCCATTTACAAAAAGCAGACCTAACGATCATAGATGATTGTAGCCATGCGTAACCGGCTATATTTTTGAAAGGAATGACTTATGGATTGGGAGTCAACACTCAGTTAAAAATCCTCCGCCTCCCCCTTTTCCCGACGATTGCAGAACCTGATATATAATAACTCAAAAGAGTTTTTAATCCCTAAAAATTATAGACACTTTTTAGAATTATCTCTCTCTACATTTTTACATTGTGCTTTTCCATTTTAGATGTATACGTTTTTCTTAAATCAAAACTTGAGTTTTTACTTACCCTTCATCGCGCAAAAAAAAAAAAAAGAGATAAAGGGCAAATAGATCACATCAAAATGAAAATTTTAGAGTTTATGTATGGAAGGAATTTAAAGCAATAAACAAATGTAAGTAAAGAAAATTTATTCACACACAACAAATGAACACAAAAGTTTTATTATCCAAGTTTGGGTAATTCCATTTGTTACACCCTAATAGGTCGGAATTTTATAAGAAAGCGATTTTTCTACACATGTGTTAAAAAATGGATATGCATGCTTAAAACATGGTAACGATGCAAATGACCTACGGATCCAAACCTTTTAAAGAGAAATAATATTAAATTTTAAAGTGAACATGCGGTGGAATCTTTACCCTGAGTCAAACAAACCATTATTTTTCCAATTTACAAAAAGCTGACCTTACGATCATAGATGATTGTAAAGTGATTTATCATGCATAATGGGCTATATTTTTGTAAGGAATGACTTATGGATTGGGAGTCAACACTCAATTAAAAATCCCCCGCCTCCCCCTTTTCCCAACGATTGCAGAACCTGATATATAAAAACTAAAAAGAGTTTACAAACCCCGAATATTTTCGACACTTTTTGGAATTATCTCTCTCTACAATTGTGCATTGTGCATTTTCATTTTAGATGTATACCTTTTTCTTAAATAAGGACTTGATTTTTCACTTTCCCTTCATCTCGGAAACAAAAAAACGAGATAGAAGGCAAATAGATCACAACAAAATGAAAATTTTAGAGTTTATATATGGAAACAATTTACAGCTACAAACAAATGTAAGTAAAAAAATTTATTCACACAACTCAAATGGACACAAAAGTTGTGTTATCCAAGTTAGGGTAATTCCACTAGTTCAACCCTAATAACGCGAAATTTTATATGAAAGGGATTTTTCTACATATGTTTGAAAAAAGGATATGCATTCTTGAAGCATGTTAAAGATGCAAATGACCTATGGATCCAAACCTTTTAAATTGAATAACATTAAATTCTCTAGTGAACGTGCGGTGAGATATTTATTCGAGTCAAACAAACCATTCTTTTTACCATTTACAAAAAGCTGACATAACGATCATAGATGATTGTAGTCATGTGTTACCGCCTATATTTTTTAAAGGAATGACTTATGGATTGGAAATCAACACTCAGTTAAAAATCCTCCGTCTCCCCCTTGTCCAACCGATTGAAGGACCTCATATATAATAACTAAAAAGAGTTTTCTATCCGTAAAAAATACAGACACTTTTTGGAATTATCTCTCTCTACATTTTTGCATTGTGCCTAAGTTTTTACTTTCCCTTCATCTCGCAAAAAGAAAAGAGATAAAAGGCAAATAGATCACAAAAAAATTAAAATTTTAGAGTTTATATATAGAAATAATTTAAAGCAATAAACAAATGTAAGTAAAGAAAATTTATTCACACACCACAAATGAACACAAAATTTTTGTAATCCAAGTTTGGGTAATTCCACTAGTTCCACCCTAATAGGTCGAAATTTTATAAGAAAGTGATTTTTTTACACATGTGTTAAAAAATGGATATGCATGCTTGAAACATGTAAAAGATGAAAATGACCTATGAATCCAAACCTTTTAAAGAGAATAATATTAAATTTTAAATTGAACATGCGGTGGAATCTTTACCCCGAGTCAAACAAACCATTATTTTACCAATTTACAAAAAGCTGACGTTACGATCATAGATGATTGTAAAGTGATTTATCATGAGTAACGGGCTATATTTTTGTAAGGAATGACTTATGGATTTGGAGTCAACACTCAATTAAAAATCCCCTGCCTCCCCCTTTTCCCAACAATTGCAGACCCTGATATACAAAAACTAAAAAGAGTTCACAATCCCTAAAAATTACCGACACTTTTTGGAATTATCTCTCTCTACATTTGTGGATTATGCATTTCCATTTTACATGTATACTGTTTTCTTAAATCAAGACTTGAGTTTTCACTTTCCCTTCATCTCGTAAACAAAAAAAGAAGATAGAAGGCAAAAAGATCACAACAAAATGAAAATTTTTGAATTTATGTATGGAAAGATTCACAACTACAAACAAATGTATGTAAACAAAATTTATTCACACACCTCGAACGAACACAAAAGTTGTGTTATCCAAGTTTGGGTAATTCCACTAGTTCAACCCTAATAACGCGAAATTTTATATGAAAGGGATTTTTCTACATATATTTTAAAAATTGGATATACATGCTTGAACCATGTTAAAGATGCAAATGACCTATGGATCCAAACCTTTTAAATTGAATAACATTAAATTCTCAAGTGAACGTGCAGTGAGATATTTATTCGAGTCAAACAAACCATTATTTTTACCATTTACAAAAATCTGACCTAACGATCATAGATGATTGTAGCCATGTGTAACCGCCTATATTTTTTAAAGGAATTACTTATGGATTGGAAGTCAACACTCAGTTAAAAATCCTCTGCCTCCCCCTTTTCCAACCGATTGCAGAACCTGATATATAATAACTAAAAAGAGTTTTCTATCCCTACAAAATATAGACACTTTTTTGAATTATCTCTCTCTACATTTTTGCATTGTGCTTTTCCTTTTTAGATGTATACTTTTTTTTTAAATCAAAACTTGAGTTTTTACTTTCCCTTCATCTCGCAAAAAAAAAAAAAAAAACAGATAAAAGGCAAATAGATCACAACAAAATGAAAATTTTAGAGTTTATGTATAGAAATAATTAAAAGCAATAAACAAATGTAAGTAAAAAAAATTTATTCACACACCACAAATGAACACAAAAGTTTTGTTGTCCAAGTTTGGGTAATTCCACAAGTTCCACCCTAATAGGTCGGAATTTTATAAGAAAGTGATTTTTTTACACATGTGTTAAAAAATGGATATGCAAGATTGAAACATGTAAAAGATGAAAATGACCTATGGATCGAAACCTTTTAAAGAGAATAATATTAAATTTTAAATTGAACATGCGGTGAAATCTTTACCCCGAGTCAAACAAACCATTATTTTACCAATTTACAAAAGGCAGACCTTACGATCATAGATGATTGTAAAGTGATTTATCATGCATAACGGGCTTTATTTTTGTAAGGAATGACTTATGGATTTGGAGTCAACACTCAATTAAAAATCCCCCGCCTCCCCCTTTTCCCGACTATTGCAGAACCTGATACATAAAAACTAAAAAGAGTTTACAATCCCTAAAAATTACCAACACTTTTTGGAATTATCTCTCTTTACATTTGTGCATTATGAATTTTCATTTCACATGTATACTGTTTTCTTAAATCAAGACTTGAGTTTTCACTTTCCCTTCATCTCTTAAACTAAAAAAAGGAGATAGAAGGCAAATAGATAACAACAAAATGAAAATTTTAGAATTTAAGTATGGAAAGAATTAACAGCTACAAATAAATGTATGTAAACAAAATTTATTTACACACCTCGAACGAACACAAAAGTTGTGTTATCCAAGTTTGGGTAATTCAACTAGTTCAACGCTAATAACGTGAAATTTTATATGAAAGGGATTTTTCTACATATGTTTTAAAAATTGAATATGCATGCTTGAAGCATGTTAAAGATGCAAATGACCTATGTATCCAAACCTTTTGAAGAGAATAACATTAAATTCTCAAGTGAACGTGCGGTAGGATATTTACTCAAGTCAAACAAGCCATTATTTTTCCCATTTACAAAAAGCTGACCTAACGATCATAGATGATTGTAGCCATGCGTAACTGGCTATATTTTTTAAAGGAATGACTTATGGATTGGGAGTCAACACTCAGTTCAAAATCCTCCGCCTCCCCTTTTCCCGACGATTGTAGAACTTAATATATAATAACTAAAAATTTTTTCAATTCCTAAAAGTTACAAACACTTTTTGGAATTATATCTCTCGACATTTTTTTTATTGTGCTTTTCCATTTTAGATGTATACTTTTTTCTTAAATCAAAACTTGAGTTTTTACTTTCCCTTCATCTGGCAAAACAAAAAAAGAGATAAACGGCAAATAAACCACAACAAAATGAAAATTTTAGAGTTTATGTAAGGAAATAATTGAAAGAAAGAAATAAATGTAAATAAAGAAAATTTTTTTACACACCACAAATGAAGACAAAAGTTTTGTTATACAAGTTTGGGTAATTCCACTAGTTCAACCCTAATAGCTCGGAATTTTATAAGAAAGATATTTTTCTACACGTGTTAAAAAATGGATATGCATTCTTGAAACATGTTAAAGATGCAAATGACCTATGGATCCAAACCTATTAAAGAGAATAACATTAAATTCTCAAGTGAACGTGCGGTGGGATATTTACCCGAGTCAAACAAGCCATTATTTTGCCCATTAACAAAAAGTTGACCTAAGAATCCTAGATGATTGTAGCCATGTGTAACAGGATATATTTTTGAAAGGAATGACTTATGGATTGAGTGTCAACACTCAGTTAAAAATCCTCCACCTCCCCCTTTTCACAACGATTGCAAAACCTGATACATAAAAACTAAAAAGAGTTTACAATCCCTAAAAATTACTGACACTTTTTGGGATTATCTCTCTCTATATTTGTGCATTGTGCATTTCCATTTTAGATGTATACTATTTTCTTAAATCAAGACATGAGTTTTCACTTTCCCTTCATCTCATAAACAAAAAATGGAGAAACAAGACAAATAGATCACAACAAAATGAAAATTTTAGAGTTTATGTATGGATAGAATTTACAGCTACAAACAAATGTAAGTAAAGAAAATTTATTCACACACCTCAAATGAACTCAAAAGTTGTGATATCCAAGTTTGGGTAATTCCACTAGTTCAACCCTAATAACGCGAAATTTTATATGAAAGGGATTTTTCTACATATGTTTTAAAAAATGGATATGCATGCTTGAAGCATGCTAAAATTGCAAATGACCTATGGATCCAAACCTTTTAAAGTGAATAACATTATATTCTCAAGTGAACGTGTGGTGGGATATTTACCCTAGTCAAACAAGCCATTATTTTGTCCATTTAAAAAAAGCTGACCTAACGATCATAGATGATTGTAGCCATGCGTAACCGGCTATAGTTTTGAAAGGAATGACTTATGGATTGGGAGTCAACACTCAGTTAAAAATCCTCCGCCTCCCCCTTTTCCCGGCGATTGCAGAACCTGATATATAATAACTAAAAAGGGTTTTTAATCCCAAAAAATTATAGACACTTTTTAGAATTATCTCTATCTACATTTTTACATTGTGCTTTTCCATTTTAGATGTATACTTTTTTCTTAAATCAAAGCTTGAGTTTTTACTTACCCTTCGTCTCGCAAAAAAAAAAAAGAGATAAAGGGCAAATAGATCACATCAAAATGAAAATTTTAGAGTTTATGTATGGAAGGAATTTAAAGCAATAAACAAATGTAAGTAAATAAAATTTATTCACACACCACAAATGAACACAAAAGTTTTATTATCCAAGTTTGGGTAATTCCATTTGTTCAACCCTAATAGGTCGAAATTTTATAAGAAAGCGATTTTTCTACACATGTGTTAAAAAATGGATATGCATGCTTGAAACATGATAAAAATGCGAATGACCTATGGATCCAAACCTTTTAAAGAGAATAATATTAAATTTTAAAGTGAACATGCGGTGGAATCTTTACCCCGAGTCAAACAAACCATTATTTTTCCAATTTACAAAAAGCTGACCTTACGATCATAGATGATTAAAAATTGATTTATCATGCGTAACTGGCTATATTTTTGTAAGGAATGACTTATGGATTGGGAGTCAACACTCAATTAAAAATCCCCCGCCTCCCCCTTTTCCCAACGATTGCAGAAACTGATATATAAAAACTAAAAAGAGTTTACAATCCCCAAAAATTACCGACACCTTTTGGAATTATCTCTCTCTACATTTTTGAATTGTGCATTTCCATTTTAGATGTATACTTTTTTCTTAAATCAAGACTTGAGTATTCACTTTCCCTTCATCTCGTAAACAAAAAAAGGAGATAGAAGGCAAATTGATCACAACAAAATGAAAATTTTAGAGTTTATATATGGAAAGAATTTACGGCTACAAACAAATGCAAGTAAAGAAAATTTATTTACACAACTCAAATGAACACAAAAGTTGTGTTATCCAGGTTTGGGTAATTCCACTAGTTCAACCCTAATAACGTGAAATTTTATATGAAAGGGATTTTTCTACATATGTTTTAAAAAAGGATATGCATTCTTGAAGCATGTTAATGATGCAAATGACCTATGGATCAAAACCTTTTAAATTGAATAACATTAAATTCTCAAGTGAACGTGCGGTGAGATATTTATTCGAGTCAAACAAACCATTATTTTTACCATTTACAAAAAGCTGACCTAACGATCATAGATGATTGTAGCCATGTGAAACCGCCTATATTTTTTAAAGGAATGACTTATGGATTGGAAGTCAACACTGAGTTAAAAATCCTCCGCCTCTCCATTTTCCAACCAATTGCAAAACCTGATATATAATAACTAAAAAGAGTTTTCTATTCCTAAAAAATACAGAAACTTTTTGGAATTATCTCTCTCTACATTTTTGCATTGTGCTTTTCCATTTTAGATGTATACTCTTTTCTTAAATCAAAACTTGAGTTTTTACTTTCCCTTCATCTTGCAAAAAAAAAAAAGAGATAAAAGGAAAATAGATCACAACAAAATGAAAATTCTAGAGTTTATGTATAGAAACAATTTAAAGCAATAAAAATTGTAAGTAAAGAAAATTTATTCACACACCACAAATGAACACAAAAGTTTTGTTATCCAAGTTCGGGTAATTCCACTAGTTCCACCCTAATAGGTCGGAATTTTATAAGAAAGTGATTTTTTTACACGTGTTAAAAAATGGATATGCAAGATTGAAACATGTAAAAGATGAAAATGACCTATGGATCCAAAACTTTTAAAGAGAATAATATTAAATTTTAAAGTGAACATGCGGTGGAATCTTTACCCCGAGTCAAACAAACCATTATTTTACCAATTTACACAAAACAGACCTTACGATCATAGATGATTGTAAAATGATTTATCATGCATAACGGGCTATATTTTTGTAAGGAATGACTTATGGATTTGGAGTCAACACTCAATTAAAAATCCCCCGCCTCCCCCTTTTCCCAACAATTGCAGAACCTGATACATAAAAACTAAAACGAGTTTACAATCCCTAAAAATTACCGACACTTTTTGGAATTATCTCTCTCTACATTTGTGCATTATGCATTTCCATTTGACATGTATACTGTTTTCTTAAACCAAGACTTGAGTTTTCACTTTCCCTTCATCTCGTAAACAAAAAAAGGTGATAGAAGGCAAATAGATCACAACAAAATGAAAATTTTAGAATTTATGTATGGAAAGAATTCACAGCTACAAACAAATTTATGTAAACAAAATTTATTCACACACCTCGAACGAACACAAAAGTTGTATTATCCAAGTTTGGGTAATTCCACTAGTTCAACCCTAATAACGTGAAATTTTATATGAAAGGGATTTTTCTACATATGTTTTCAAAATTGGATATACAAGCTTGAAGCATGTCAAAGATGCAAATGACCTATGGATCCAAACCTTTTAAATTGAATAACATTAAATTCTCAAGTGAACGTGCGGTGAGATATTTATTCGAGTCAAACAAACCATTATTTTTACCATTTACAAAAAGCTGACCTAACGATCATAGATGATTGTAGCCATGTGTAACCGCCTATATTTTTTAAAGGAATGACTTATGGATTGGAAGTCAACACTCAGTTAAAAATCCTCCACCTCACCATTTTCCAACCGATTGCAGAACCTGATATATAATAACTACAAAGAGTTTTCTATCCCTAAAAAATACAGACAATTTTTGGAATTATCTCTCTCTACATTTTTGCACTGTGCTTTTCCATTTTAGACGTATACTCTTTTCTTAAATCAAAACATGAGTTTTTACTTTCCCTTCATCTTGCAAAAAAAAAAAAAAAAGAGATAAAAGGCAAATAGATCACAACAAAATGAAAATTTTAGAGTGTATGTATAGAAATAATTTAAAGCAATAAAAAATATAAGTAAAGAAAATTTATTCACACACCACAAATTAACACAAAAGTTTTGTTATCCAAGTTCGGGTAATTCCACTAGTTCCACCCTAATAGGTCGGAATTTTATAAGAAATTGATTTTTTTACACATGTGTTAAAAAATGGATATGCAAGAATGAAATATGTAAAAGATGAAAATGACCTATGGATCCAAACCTTTCAAAGAGAATAATATTAAATTTTAAATTGAACATGCGGTGGAATCTTTACCCCGAGTCAAACAAACCATTATTTTACCAATTTACAAAAAGCAAACCTTACGATCATAGATGATTGTAAAGTGATTTATCATGCGTAACGGGCTATATTTTTGTAAGGAATGACTTATGGATTTGGAGTCAACACTCAATTAAAAATCCCCCGCCTCCCCCTTTTCCCGACAATTGCAGAACCTGATACATAAAAACTAAAAAGAGTTTACAATCCCTAAAAAGTACCGATACTTTTTGGAATTATCTCTCTCTACATTTGTGCATTATGCATTTCCATTTTACATGTATACTGTTTTCTTAAATCAAGACTTGAGTTTTCACTTTCCCTTCATCTCGTAAACAAAAAAAGGAGATAGAAGGAAAATAGATCACAACAAATTGAAAATTTTAGAATTTATGTATGGAAAGAATTCACAGCTACAAACAAATTTATGTAAACAAAATTTATTCACACACCTCGAACGAACACAAAAGTTGTGTTATCCAAGTTTGGGTAATTCCACTAGTTCAACCCTAATAACGCGAAATTTTATATGAAAGGGATTTTTCTACATATGTTTTCAAAATTGGATATACATGCTTGAAGCATGTTAAAGATGCAAATGACCTATGGATCCAAACCTTTTAAATTGAATCACATTAAATTCTCAAGTGAACGTGCGGTGAGATATTTATTCGAGTCAAACAAACCATTATTTTTACCATTTACAAAAAGCTGACCTAACGATCATAGATGATTGTAGCCATATGTAACCGCCTATATTTTTTAAAGGAATGACTTATGGATTGGAAATCAACACTCAGTTAAAAATCCTCCGCCTATCCATTTTCCAACCGATTGCAGAACCTGATATCTAATAACTAAAAAGAGTTTTCTACCCCTAAAAATTATAGACACTTTTTGGAATTATCATTCTCTACATTTTGCATTGTGCTTTTCCTTTTTTGATGTATACTTTTTTCTTAAATCAAAACTTGAGTTTTTACTTTCCCTTCATCTTGCAAAAAAAAAAAAGAGATAAATGGCAAATAGATCACAACAAAATGAAAATTTTAGAGTTTATGTATAGAAATAATTTAAAGCAATAAAAAATGTAAGTAAAGAAAATTTATTCACACACCACAAATGAACACAAAAGTTTTGTTATCCAAGTTTGGGTAATTCCACTAGTTCCACCCGAATAGGTCGGAATTGTATAAGAAAGTGATTTTTTTACACATGTGTTAAAAAATGGATATGCGTGATTGAAACATGTAAAATATGAAAATGACCTATGGATCAAAACCTTTTAAAGAGAATAATATTAAATTTTAAATTGAACATGCGGTGGAATCTTTACCCCGAGTCAAACAAACCATTATTTTACCAATTTACAAAAAGCAGACCTTACGATCATAGATGATTGTAAAGGGATTTATCATGAGTAACGGGCTATATTTTTGTTAGGAATGACTTATGGATTTGGAGTCAACACTCAATTAAAAATCCCTCGCCTCCCCCTTTTCCCGACAATTGCAGAACCTGATACATAAAAACTAAAAAGATTTTACAATCCCTAAAAATTATCGACACTTTTTGGAATTATCTCTCTCTACATTTGTGCATTATGCATTTCCATTTTACATGTATACTGTTTTCTTAAATCAAGACTTGAGTTTTCACTTTCCCTTCATCTCGTAAACAAAAAAAGGAGATAGAAGGCAAATAGACCACAACAAATTGAAAATTTTAGAATTTATGTATGGAAAGAATTCACAGCTACAAATAAATGTATGTAAACAAAATTTATTGACACACATCGTATGAACACAAAAGTTGTGTTATCCATGTTTGGGTAATTCCACTAGTTCAACCCTAATAACGCGTAATTTTATATGAAAGGGATTTTTCTACATAAGTTTTAAAAATTGGATATGCATGCTTGAAGCATGTTAAAGATGCAAATGACCTCTGGATCCAAACCTTTTAAAGAGAATAACATTAAATTCTCAAGTGAACGTGTCGTAGGATATTTACTCAAGTCAAACAAGCCATTATTTTTCCCATTTACAACAAGCTGACCTAACGATCATAGATGATTGTAGCCATGCATAACCGGCTATATTTTTTAAAGGAATGACTTATGGATTGGGAGTCAACACTCTGTTCAAAATCCTCCGCCTCCCCCTTTTCCCGATGATTGCAGAACCTGATATATAATAACTAAAAAGAGTTTTCAATCCCTAAAAGTTACAAACACTTTTTGAAATTATCTCTCTCGACATTTTTTCATTGTGCTTTTCCATTTTAGATGTATACTTTTTTCTTAAATCAAAACTTGAGTTTTTACTTTCCCTTCATCTGGCAAAACAAAAAAAGAGATAAAAGGCAAATAGATCACAAAAAAATGAAAATTTTAGAGTTTATGTAAGGAAATGATTGAAAGCAAGAAATAAATGGAAGTAAAGAAAATTTATTCACACACCACAAATGAAGACAAAAGTTTTGTTATCCAAGTTTGGGTAATTTCACCAGTTCAACCCTAATAGCTTGCAATTTTATAAGAAAGAGATTTTTCTAAACATGTTTTAAAATATGGATATGCATGCTTGAAACATGTTAAAGATGCAAATGACCTATGGGTCCAAACCTTTTAAAGAGAATAACATTAAATTCTCAAGTGAACGAGCGGTGGGATATTTACCCGAGTCAAACAAGCCATTGTTTTTCCAATTTACAAAAAGCTGACCTAACGATCATAGATGATTGTAAAGTGATTTATCATGCGTAATGGGCTATATTTTTGTAAGGAATCACTTTTGGATAGGGAGTCAAGACTCAGTTAAAAATCCCTCGCCTCCCCATTTTCCCGACGTTTGTAGAACCTTATATATAAAAACTAAAAAGAGTTTCCAAACCCAAAAAATTATAGACACTTTTTGGAATTATCTTTCCCTATATTTGTGCATTGTGCATTTCCATTTTTGATCTATACATTTTTCTTAACTCAAAAATTAGGTTTTTACTTTCTCTTCATCTCGCAAACAAAACAAAAGATGAAGGCAAATAGATCACAACAAAATGAAAATTTTACAGTTTATGCATGGAAAGAATTTAAAGCAATAAACAAATTTCAAAAGAGAAAATTTATTCACACCACAAATGAACCAAAAAGTTTTGATATCCAAGTTTTGGTAATTCCACTAGTTCAACCCTAATTGCTCAGAATTTTATAAAAAAGAGATTTTTCTACACATGTTTTAAAAAATGGATAAGCATGCTTTTAACATGTTAAAGATGAAAATGACTTATGGATCCAAACCTTTTAAAGAGAATAACATTAAATTCTCAATTGAACGTGCGGTGGGATATTTACGGGAGTCAAACAAGCTATTATTTTTCCCATTTACAAAAAACTTACCTAACGATCATAGATGATTGTAATGTGATTTATCATACGTAACAGGCTATATTTTTTTAAGGAATGACTTATGGATTGGGACTCAACACTCAGTTTAAAATCCCCCACCTCCCCTTTTACCGATGATTTCAGAACCTGATATATTAAAACTAAAATGAGTTTACAATCCCTGAGAATTACAGACTCTTTTCGGAATTATCTCTCATTACAGTTGACCATTGTGCATTTCCACTTTAGATTTTTACATTTTTCTTAACTCAAAAATTGAGTTTTAACTTTCCCTTCTTCTCGTAAACAAAAAAAAAGAGATAAAAGGTAAATACATCACAACAAAATGAACATTTTAGAGTTTATGTATGGAAATAATTTAAAGCTATAAAAAAATGTAAGTAAAGAAAACTTATTCACACACCACAAATGAACCCAAATTTTTTGTTATCCAAGTTTGGGAAATTCCACTAGTTCAACCCTAATTGCTTGGAATTTTATAAGAAAGAGATTTTTCTACACATGTTTAAAAAAATTGATATGGATGCTTGAAATATGTTCAAGATGCAATTGACCTATGGATCCAAACCTTTTAAAGAGAATAACAATAAATTCTCAAGAAAACGTGCGGTGGAATCTTTACCCGCGTCAAACAAACCATTATTTTACCAATGTACAAAAAGCTATCATAACGATCATAGATGATTGTAAAGTGATTTATCATGCGTAACGGGCTATATTTTTGTAAGGATTGACTTATGGATTGGGAGTCAACACTCAGTTTAAAATCCCCCGCCTCCTTTTTTTCCCGACTATCGTAGAACATGATATATAAAAACTAAAATGAGTTCACAATCCCTAAAAATTAGCAAAACTTTTTGGAATTATCTCTCTCAACATTTGTGCATTGTGCATTTCCATTTTAGATGTATACTTTTTTCTTAAATCAAAACTTGAGTTTTCACTTTCGCTTCATCTCGTAAACAAAAAAAAGAGATAGAAGGCAAATAGATCACAACAAAATGAGAATTTTAGAGTTTATGTATGGAAAGAATTTATAGCTATAAACAAATGTAAGTAAAGAAAATTTATTCACACACCACAAATGAACCCAAAAGTTTTGTTATCCAAGTTTGGGAAATTCCACTAGTTCAACCCTAATAGCTCGGAATTTTATAAGAAAGAGATTTTTCTACAAATGTTTTAAAAAAAGGGTATAGATGCTTGAAATATATTAAAGATGCAAATGACCGATGGATACAAACCTTTTAAAGAGAATAACATTAAATTCTCAAGTGAACGTGCGGTGGGATATTTACCAAAGTCAAACAAGCCATTGTTTTACCCATTTACAAAAACCTGACCTAACGATCATAGATGATTGTAAAGTGATTTATCATGTGTAACGAGCTATATTTTATTAAGGAATGACTTATAGATTCGGAGTCAACAGTCAGTTTAATATCCTCCACCTCCGCCTTTTCTCGACGATTTAAGAACCTTACATATAAAAACGAAAAAGAGTTTACAATCCCTAAAAATTACAAACACTTTTTGGAATTATCTCTCTCAACATTTGTGCATTATGCATTTCCATTTTAGTTGTATACTTTTTTCTTAAATCAAAACTTGAGGTTTCACTATCCCTTCATCTCGCATACAAAAAAAAAATAGAAAAAAGGAAAATAGATCACAAAAAAATGAAAATTTTAGAGTTTATGTACGGAAATAATTTAAAGCAATAAAAAAATTTAAGTAAAGAAAATTTATTCACACACCACAAATGAACACAAAAGTTTTGTTATCTAAGTTTGGGTAATTCCACTAGTTCCACCTTAATAGCTCGGAATTTTATAAGAAACAAATGTTTTTACATATGTGTTAAAAAATGGATATGCATGCTAGAAACATGTTAAACATGCAAATGACCTATGGATCCAAACCTTTTAAAGAGAATAATATTTAATTTCAAGTGAACATGCGGGGGAATCTTTACCCCGAGTCAAACAAACCATTATTTTACCAATTTAAAAAAAGCTGACCTTACGATCATATATGATTGTAAAGTGATTTATCATGCGTAACGGGCAACATTTTTGTAAGGAATGACTTATGGATTTGGAGTCAACACTCAATTAAAAATCCCCCGCCTCCCCCTTTTCCCTACGATTGTAGAACCTGATATATAAAAAGTAAAAAAGTGTTTAAAATCCCTAAAAATTACCGACACTTTCTGGAATTATCTCTCTCTATATTTGTACATTGTGCATTTCCATTTTATATGTATACTTTTTTCTTAAATAAAGACTTGAGTTTTCACTTTCCCTTCATATCGTAAACAAAAAAAGGTGAAACAAGGCAAATAGATCACAACAAAATGAAAATTTTAGAGTTTATGTATGGAAAGAATGTACAGTTACAAACAAATGTAAGTAAAGAAAATTTATTCACACACCTCAAATGAACTCAAAAATTGTGTTATCCAAAATTGGGTAATTCCACTAGTTCAACCCTAATAACGCGAAATTTTATATGAAAGGGATTTTTCTACATATGTTTTAAAAAATGGATATGTATGCTTGAAGCATGTTAATGATTCAAATGACCTATGGATCCAAACCTTTTAAAGTGAATAACATTAAATTCTCAAGTGAACGTGTGGTGGGATATTTTATTCGAGTCAAACAAGCCATTATTTTCCCCTTGTACAAAAAGCTGACCTAACGATCATAGATGATTGTAGCCATGCGTAACCAGCTATATTATTGAAAGGAATGACTTATGGATTGGGAGTCAACACTCAGTTAAAAATCCTCCGCCTCCCCCTTTTCCCGACAATTGCAGAACCTGATATATAATAACTAAAAAGAGTTTTCAATCCCTAAAAATTACAGACACTTTTTGGAATTATCTCTCTCTACATTTTTGCATTATGCTTTTCCATTTTAGATGTATACTTTTTTCTTATATCAAAACTTGAGTTTTTACTTACCCTACATCTCGTAAAAAAAAAAAGGAGATAAAAGGCAAATTGATCACATCAAAATGAAAATTTTAGAGTTTATGTATGGAAAGAATATAAAGAAATAAAAATATGTAAGTAAAGAAAATTTATTCACACACCACAAATGAACACAAAAGTTTTGTTATCCAAGTTTGGGAAATTCCACTAGTTCAACCCGAATAGCTTGCAATTTTATAAAAAAGAGATTTTTCTATACATGTTTTAAAAAATGGATATGCATGCTTGAAACATGTTAAAGATGCAAATGACCTATGGATCCAAACCTTTTAAAGAGAATAATATTAAACTTTGAAGTTAACATGCGGTGGAATCTTTACCCCGAGTCAAAAAAACCATTATTTTAGCAATTTAAAAAATGATCATAGATGATTGTAAAGTGATTTATCATGCGTAACAAGTTATATTTTTGTAAGGAATGACTTATGGATTGGGAGTCAACACTCAGTTAAAAATCCTCCACCTCCCCCTTTTCACAACGATTGCAAAACCTGATACATAAAAACTAAAAAGAGTTTACAATCCCTAAAAATTACTGACACTTTTTGGGATTATCTCTCTCTATATTTGTGCATTGTGCATTTCCATTTTAGATGTATACTATTTTCTTAAATCAAGACATGAGTTTTCACTTTCCCTTCATCTCATAAACAAAAAATGGAGAAACAAGACAAATAGATCACAACAAAATGAAAATTTTAGAGTTTATGTATGGATAGAATTTACAGCTACAAACAAATGTAAGTAAAGAAAATTTATTCACACACCTCAAATGAACTCAAAAGTTGTGATATCCAAGTTTGGGTAATTCCACTAGTTCAACCCTAATAACGCGAAATTTTATATGAAAGGGATTTTTCTACATATGTTTTAAAAAATGGATATGCATGCTTGAAGCATGCTAAAATTGCAAATGACCTATGGATCCAAACCTTTTAAAGTGAATAACATTATATTCTCAAGTGAACGTGTGGTGGGATATTTACCCTAGTCAAACAAGCCATTATTTTGTCCATTTAAAAAAAGCTGACCTAACGATCATAGATGATTGTAGCCATGCGTAACCGGCTATAGTTTTGAAAGGAATGACTTATGGATTGGGAGTCAACACTCAGTTAAAAATCCTCCGCCTCCCCCTTTTCCCGGCGATTGCAGAACCTGATATATAATAACTAAAAAGGGTTTTTAATCCCAAAAAATTATAGACACTTTTTAGAATTATCTCTATCTACATTTTTACATTGTGCTTTTCCATTTTAGATGTATACTTTTTTCTTAAATCAAAGCTTGAGTTTTTACTTACCCTTCGTCTCGCAAAAAAAAAAAAGAGATAAAGGGCAAATAGATCACATCAAAATGAAAATTTTAGAGTTTATGTATGGAAGGAATTTAAAGCAATAAACAAATGTAAGTAAATAAAATTTATTCACACACCACAAATGAACACAAAAGTTTTATTATCCAAGTTTGGGTAATTCCATTTGTTCAACCCTAATAGGTCGAAATTTTATAAGAAAGCGATTTTTCTACACATGTGTTAAAAAATGGATATGCATGCTTGAAACATGATAAAAATGCGAATGACCTATGGATCCAAACCTTTTAAAGAGAATAATATTAAATTTTAAAGTGAACATGCGGTGGAATCTTTACCCCGAGTCAAACAAACCATTATTTTTCCAATTTACAAAAAGCTGACCTTACGATCATAGATGATTAAAAATTGATTTATCATGCGTAACTGGCTATATTTTTGTAAGGAATGACTTATGGATTGGGAGTCAACACTCAATTAAAAATCCCCCGCCTCCCCCTTTTCCCAACGATTGCAGAAACTGATATATAAAAACTAAAAAGAGTTTACAATCCCCAAAAATTACCGACACCTTTTGGAATTATCTCTCTCTACATTTTTGAATTGTGCATTTCCATTTTAGATGTATACTTTTTTCTTAAATCAAGACTTGAGTATTCACTTTCCCTTCATCTCGTAAACAAAAAAAGGAGATAGAAGGCAAATTGATCACAACAAAATGAAAATTTTAGAGTTTATATATGGAAAGAATTTACGGCTACAAACAAATGCAAGTAAAGAAAATTTATTTACACAACTCAAATGAACACAAAAGTTGTGTTATCCAGGTTTGGGTAATTCCACTAGTTCAACCCTAATAACGTGAAATTTTATATGAAAGGGATTTTTCTACATATGTTTTAAAAAAGGATATGCATTCTTGAAGCATGTTAATGATGCAAATGACCTATGGATCAAAACCTTTTAAATTGAATAACATTAAATTCTCAAGTGAACGTGCGGTGAGATATTTATTCGAGTCAAACAAACCATTATTTTTACCATTTACAAAAAGCTGACCTAACGATCATAGATGATTGTAGCCATGTGAAACCGCCTATATTTTTTAAAGGAATGACTTATGGATTGGAAGTCAACACTGAGTTAAAAATCCTCCGCCTCTCCATTTTCCAACCAATTGCAAAACCTGATATATAATAACTAAAAAGAGTTTTCTATTCCTAAAAAATACAGAAACTTTTTGGAATTATCTCTCTCTACATTTTTGCATTGTGCTTTTCCATTTTAGATGTATACTCTTTTCTTAAATCAAAACTTGAGTTTTTACTTTCCCTTCATCTTGCAAAAAAAAAAAAGAGATAAAAGGAAAATAGATCACAACAAAATGAAAATTCTAGAGTTTATGTATAGAAACAATTTAAAGCAATAAAAATTGTAAGTAAAGAAAATTTATTCACACACCACAAATGAACACAAAAGTTTTGTTATCCAAGTTCGGGTAATTCCACTAGTTCCACCCTAATAGGTCGGAATTTTATAAGAAAGTGATTTTTTTACACGTGTTAAAAAATGGATATGCAAGATTGAAACATGTAAAAGATGAAAATGACCTATGGATCCAAAACTTTTAAAGAGAATAATATTAAATTTTAAAGTGAACATGCGGTGGAATCTTTACCCCGAGTCAAACAAACCATTATTTTACCAATTTACACAAAACAGACCTTACGATCATAGATGATTGTAAAATGATTTATCATGCATAACGGGCTATATTTTTGTAAGGAATGACTTATGGATTTGGAGTCAACACTCAATTAAAAATCCCCCGCCTCCCCCTTTTCCCAACAATTGCAGAACCTGATACATAAAAACTAAAACGAGTTTACAATCCCTAAAAATTACCGACACTTTTTGGAATTATCTCTCTCTACATTTGTGCATTATGCATTTCCATTTGACATGTATACTGTTTTCTTAAACCAAGACTTGAGTTTTCACTTTCCCTTCATCTCGTAAACAAAAAAAGGTGATAGAAGGCAAATAGATCACAACAAAATGAAAATTTTAGAATTTATGTATGGAAAGAATTCACAGCTACAAACAAATTTATGTAAACAAAATTTATTCACACACCTCGAACGAACACAAAAGTTGTATTATCCAAGTTTGGGTAATTCCACTAGTTCAACCCTAATAACGTGAAATTTTATATGAAAGGGATTTTTCTACATATGTTTTCAAAATTGGATATACAAGCTTGAAGCATGTCAAAGATGCAAATGACCTATGGATCCAAACCTTTTAAATTGAATAACATTAAATTCTCAAGTGAACGTGCGGTGAGATATTTATTCGAGTCAAACAAACCATTATTTTTACCATTTACAAAAAGCTGACCTAACGATCATAGATGATTGTAGCCATGTGTAACCGCCTATATTTTTTAAAGGAATGACTTATGGATTGGAAGTCAACACTCAGTTAAAAATCCTCCACCTCACCATTTTCCAACCGATTGCAGAACCTGATATATAATAACTACAAAGAGTTTTCTATCCCTAAAAAATACAGACAATTTTTGGAATTATCTCTCTCTACATTTTTGCACTGTGCTTTTCCATTTTAGACGTATACTCTTTTCTTAAATCAAAACATGAGTTTTTACTTTCCCTTCATCTTGCAAAAAAAAAAAAAAAAGAGATAAAAGGCAAATAGATCACAACAAAATGAAAATTTTAGAGTGTATGTATAGAAATAATTTAAAGCAATAAAAAATATAAGTAAAGAAAATTTATTCACACACCACAAATTAACACAAAAGTTTTGTTATCCAAGTTCGGGTAATTCCACTAGTTCCACCCTAATAGGTCGGAATTTTATAAGAAATTGATTTTTTTACACATGTGTTAAAAAATGGATATGCAAGAATGAAATATGTAAAAGATGAAAATGACCTATGGATCCAAACCTTTCAAAGAGAATAATATTAAATTTTAAATTGAACATGCGGTGGAATCTTTACCCCGAGTCAAACAAACCATTATTTTACCAATTTACAAAAAGCAAACCTTACGATCATAGATGATTGTAAAGTGATTTATCATGCGTAACGGGCTATATTTTTGTAAGGAATGACTTATGGATTTGGAGTCAACACTCAATTAAAAATCCCCCGCCTCCCCCTTTTCCCGACAATTGCAGAACCTGATACATAAAAACTAAAAAGAGTTTACAATCCCTAAAAAGTACCGATACTTTTTGGAATTATCTCTCTCTACATTTGTGCATTATGCATTTCCATTTTACATGTATACTGTTTTCTTAAATCAAGACTTGAGTTTTCACTTTCCCTTCATCTCGTAAACAAAAAAAGGAGATAGAAGGAAAATAGATCACAACAAATTGAAAATTTTAGAATTTATGTATGGAAAGAATTCACAGCTACAAACAAATTTATGTAAACAAAATTTATTCACACACCTCGAACGAACACAAAAGTTGTGTTATCCAAGTTTGGGTAATTCCACTAGTTCAACCCTAATAACGCGAAATTTTATATGAAAGGGATTTTTCTACATATGTTTTCAAAATTGGATATACATGCTTGAAGCATGTTAAAGATGCAAATGACCTATGGATCCAAACCTTTTAAATTGAATCACATTAAATTCTCAAGTGAATGTGCGGTGAGATATTTATTCGAGTCAAACAAACCATTATTTTTACCATTTACAAAAAGCTGACCTAACGATCATAGATGATTGTAGCCATATGTAACCGCCTATATTTTTTAAAGGAATGACTTATGGATTGGAAATCAACACTCAGTTAAAAATCCTCCGCCTATCCATTTTCCAACCGATTGCAGAACCTGATATCTAATAACTAAAAAGAGTTTTCTACCCCTAAAAATTATAGACACTTTTTGGAATTATCATTCTCTACATTTTGCATTGTGCTTTTCCTTTTTTGATGTATACTTTTTTCTTAAATCAAAACTTGAGTTTTTACTTTCCCTTCATCTTGCAAAAAAAAAAAAGAGATAAATGGCAAATAGATCACAACAAAATGAAAATTTTAGAGTTTATGTATAGAAATAATTTAAAGCAATAAAAAATGTAAGTAAAGAAAATTTATTCACACACCACAAATGAACACAAAAGTTTTGTTATCCAAGTTTGGGTAATTCCACTAGTTCCACCCGAATAGGTCGGAATTGTATAAGAAAGTGATTTTTTTACACATGTGTTAAAAAATGGATATGCGTGATTGAAACATGTAAAATATGAAAATGACCTATGGATCAAAACCTTTTAAAGAGAATAATATTAAATTTTAAATTGAACATGCGGTGGAATCTTTACCCCGAGTCAAACAAACCATTATTTTACCAATTTACAAAAAGCAGACCTTACGATCATAGATGATTGTAAAGGGATTTATCATGAGTAACGGGCTATATTTTTGTTAGGAATGACTTATGGATTTGGAGTCAACACTCAATTAAAAATCCCTCGCCTCCCCCTTTTCCCGACAATTGCAGAACCTGATACATAAAAACTAAAAAGATTTTACAATCCCTAAAAATTATCGACACTTTTTGGAATTATCTCTCTCTACATTTGTGCATTATGCATTTCCATTTTACATGTATACTGTTTTCTTAAATCAAGACTTGAGTTTTCACTTTCCCTTCATCTCGTAAACAAAAAAAGGAGATAGAAGGCAAATAGACCACAACAAATTGAAAATTTTAGAATTTATGTATGGAAAGAATTCACAGCTACAAATAAATGTATGTAAACAAAATTTATTGACACACATCGTATGAACACAAAAGTTGTGTTATCCATGTTTGGGTAATTCCACTAGTTCAACCCTAATAACGCGTAATTTTATATGAAAGGGATTTTTCTACATAAGTTTTAAAAATTGGATATGCATGCTTGAAGCATGTTAAAGATGCAAATGACCTCTGGATCCAAACCTTTTAAAGAGAATAACATTAAATTCTCAAGTGAACGTGTCGTAGGATATTTACTCAAGTCAAACAAGCCATTATTTTTCCCATTTACAACAAGCTGACCTAACGATCATAGATGATTGTAGCCATGCATAACCGGCTATATTTTTTAAAGGAATGACTTATGGATTGGGAGTCAACACTCTGTTCAAAATCCTCCGCCTCCCCCTTTTCCCGATGATTGCAGAACCTGATATATAATAACTAAAAAGAGTTTTCAATCCCTAAAAGTTACAAACACTTTTTGAAATTATCTCTCTCGACATTTTTTCATTGTGCTTTTCCATTTTAGATGTATACTTTTTTCTTAAATCAAAACTTGAGTTTTTACTTTCCCTTCATCTGGCAAAACAAAAAAAGAGATAAAAGGCAAATAGATCACAAAAAAATGAAAATTTTAGAGTTTATGTAAGGAAATGATTGAAAGCAAGAAATAAATGGAAGTAAAGAAAATTTATTCACACACCACAAATGAAGACAAAAGTTTTGTTATCCAAGTTTGGGTAATTTCACCAGTTCAACCCTAATAGCTTGCAATTTTATAAGAAAGAGATTTTTCTAAACATGTTTTAAAATATGGATATGCATGCTTGAAACATGTTAAAGATGCAAATGACCTATGGGTCCAAACCTTTTAAAGAGAATAACATTAAATTCTCAAGTGAACGAGCGGTGGGATATTTACCCGAGTCAAACAAGCCATTGTTTTTCCAATTTACAAAAAGCTGACCTAACGATCATAGATGATTGTAAAGTGATTTATCATGCGTAATGGGCTATATTTTTGTAAGGAATCACTTTTGGATAGGGAGTCAAGACTCAGTTAAAAATCCCTCGCCTCCCCATTTTCCCGACGTTTGTAGAACCTTATATATAAAAACTAAAAAGAGTTTCCAAACCCAAAAAATTATAGACACTTTTTGGAATTATCTTTCCCTATATTTGTGCATTGTGCATTTCCATTTTTGATCTATACATTTTTCTTAACTCAAAAATTAGGTTTTTACTTTCTCTTCATCTCGCAAACAAAACAAAAGATGAAGGCAAATAGATCACAACAAAATGAAAATTTTACAGTTTATGCATGGAAAGAATTTAAAGCAATAAACAAATTTCAGAAGAGAAAATTTATTCACACACCACAAATGAACCAAAAAGTTTTGATATCCAAGTTTTGGTAATTCCACTAGTTCAACCCTAATTGCTCAGAATTTTATAAAAAAGAGATTTTTCTACACATGTTTTAAAAAATGGATAAGCATGCTTTTAACATGTTAAAGATGAAAATGACTTATGGATCCAAACCTTTTAAAGAGAATAACATTAAATTCTCAATTGAACGTGCGGTGGGATATTTACGGGAGTCAAACAAGCTATTATTTTTCCCATTTACAAAAAACTTACCTAACGATCATAGATGATTGTAATGTGATTTATCATACGTAACAGGCTATATTTTTTTAAGGAATGACTTATGGATTGGGACTCAACACTCAGTTTAAAATCCCCCACCTCCCCTTTTACCGATGATTTCAGAACCTGATATATTAAAACTAAAATGAGTTTACAATCCCTGAGAATTACAGACTCTTTTCGGAATTATCTCTCATTACAGTTGACCATTGTGCATTTCCACTTTAGATTTTTACATTTTTCTTAACTCAAAAATTGAGTTTTAACTTTCCCTTCTTCTCGTAAACAAAAAAAAAGAGATAAAAGGTAAATACATCACAACAAAATGAACATTTTAGAGTTTATGTATGGAAATAATTTAAAGCTATAAAAAAATGTAAGTAAAGAAAACTTATTCACACACCACAAATGAACCCAAATTTTTTGTTATCCAAGTTTGGGAAATTCCACTAGTTCAACCCTAATTGCTTGGAATTTTATAAGAAAGAGATTTTTCTACACATGTTTAAAAAAATTGATATGGATGCTTGAAATATGTTCAAGATGCAATTGACCTATGGATCCAAACCTTTTAAAGAGAATAACAATAAATTCTCAAGAAAACGTGCGGTGGAATCTTTACCCGCGTCAAACAAACCATTATTTTACCAATGTACAAAAAGCTATCATAACGATCATAGATGATTGTAAAGTGATTTATCATGCGTAACGGGCTATATTTTTGTAAGGATTGACTTATGGATTGGGAGTCAACACTCAGTTTAAAATCCCCCGCCTCCTTTTTTTCCCGACTATCGTAGAACATGATATATAAAAACTAAAATGAGTTCACAATCCCTAAAAATTAGCAAAACTTTTTGGAATTATCTCTCTCAACATTTGTGCATTGTGCATTTCCATTTTAGATGTATACTTTTTTCTTAAATCAAAACTTGAGTTTTCACTTTCGCTTCATCTCGTAAACAAAAAAAAGAGATAGAAGGCAAATAGATCACAACAAAATGAGAATTTTAGAGTTTATGTATGGAAAGAATTTATAGCTATAAACAAATGTAAGTAAAGAAAATTTATTCACACACCACAAATGAACCCAAAAGTTTTGTTATCCAAGTTTGGGAAATTCCACTAGTTCAACCCTAATAGCTCGGAATTTTATAAGAAAGAGATTTTTCTACAAATGTTTTAAAAAAAGGGTATAGATGCTTGAAATATATTAAAGATGCAAATGACCGATGGATACAAACCTTTTAAAGAGAATAACATTAAATTCTCAAGTGAACGTGCGGTGGGATATTTACCAAAGTCAAACAAGCCATTATTTTACCCATTTACAAAAACCTGACCTAACGATCATAGATGATTGTAAAGTGATTTATCATGTGTAACGAGCTATATTTTATTAAGGAATGACTTATAGATTCGGAGTCAACAGTCAGTTTAATATCCTCCACCTCCGCCTTTTCTCGACGATTTAAGAACCTTACATATAAAAACGAAAAAGAGTTTACAATCCCTAAAAATTACAAACACTTTTTGGAATTATCTCTCTCAACATTTGTGCATTATGCATTTCCATTTTAGTTGTATACTTTTTTCTTAAATCAAAACTTGAGGTTTCACTATCCCTTCATCTCGCATACAAAAAAAAATAGAAAAAAGGAAAATAGATCACAAAAAAATGAAAATTTTAGAGTTTATGTACGGAAATAATTTAAAGCAATAAAAAAATTTAAGTAAAGAAAATTTATTCACACACCACAAATGAACACAAAAGTTTTGTTATCTAAGTTTGGGTAATTCCACTAGTTCCACCTTAATAGCTCGGAATTTTATAAGAAACAAATGTTTTTACATATGTGTTAAAAAATGGATATGCATGCTAGAAACATGTTAAACATGCAAATGACCTATGGATCCAAACCTTTTAAAGAGAATAATATTTAATTTCAAGTGAACATGCGGGGGAATCTTTACCCCGAGTCAAACAAACCATTATTTTACCAATTTAAAAAAAGCTGACCTTACGATCATATATGATTGTAAAGTGATTTATCATGCGTAACGGGCAACATTTTTGTAAGGAATGACTTATGGATTTGGAGTCAACACTCAATTAAAAATCCCCCGCCTCCCCCTTTTCCCTACGATTGTAGAACCTGATATATAAAAAGTAAAAAAGTGTTTAAAATCCCTAAAAATTACCGACACTTTCTGGAATTATCTCTCTCTATATTTGTACATTGTGCATTTCCATTTTATATGTATACTTTTTTCTTAAATAAAGACTTGAGTTTTCACTTTCCCTTCATATCGTAAACAAAAAAAGGTGAAACAAGGCAAATAGATCACAACAAAATGAAAATTTTAGAGTTTTTGTATGGAAAGAATGTACAGTTACAAACAAATGTAAGTAAAGAAAATTTATTCACACACCTCAAATGAACTCAAAAATTGTGTTATCCAAAATTGGGTAATTCCACTAGTTCAACCCTAATAACGCGAAATTTTATATGAAAGGGATTTTTCTACATATGTTTTAAAAAATGGATATGTATGCTTGAAGCATGTTAATGATTCAAATGACCTATGGATCCAAACCTTTTAAAGTGAATAACATTAAATTCTCAAGTGAACGTGTGGTGGGATATTTTATTCGAGTCAAACAAGCCATTATTTTCCCCTTGTACAAAAAGCTGACCTAACGATCATAGATGATTGTAGCCATGCGTAACCAGCTATATTATTGAAAGGAATGACTTATGGATTGGGAGTCAACACTCAGTTAAAAATCCTCCGCCTCCCCCTTTTCCCGACAATTGCAGAACCTGATATATAATAACTAAAAAGAGTTTTCAATCCCTAAAAATTACAGACACTTTTTGGAATTATCTCTCTCTACATTTTTGCATTATGCTTTTCCATTTTAGATGTATACTTTTTTCTTATATCAAAACTTGAGTTTTTACTTACCCTACATCTCGTAAAAAAAAAAAGGAGATAAAAGGCAAATTGATCACATCAAAATGAAAATTTTAGAGTTTATGTATGGAAAGAATATAAAGAAATAAAAATATGTAAGTAAAGAAAATTTATTCACACACCACAAATGAACACAAAAGTTTTGTTATCCAAGTTTGGGAAATTCCACTAGTTCAACCCGAATAGCTTGCAATTTTATAAAAAAGAGATTTTTCTATACATGTTTTAAAAAATGGATATGCATGCTTGAAACATGTTAAAGATGCAAATGACCTATGGATCCAAACCTTTTAAAGAGAATAATATTAAACTTTGAAGTTAACATGCGGTGGAATCTTTACCCCGAGTCAAAAAAACCATTATTTTAGCAATTTAAAAAATGATCATAGATGATTGTAAAGTGATTTATCATGCGTAACAAGTTATATTTTTGTAAGGAATGACTTATGGATTGGGAGTCAACACTCAATTAAAAATCCCCCGCCTCCCCCTTTTCCCGATGACTGCATAACCTGATATCTAAAAACTAAAAAGAGTTTACAATCCATAAAAATTACTGATACTTTCTGGAATTATCTCTCTCTACATTTGTGCATTGTGCATTTCCATTTTAGATGTATACTTTTTTCTTAAATCAAGACTTGAGTTTTCACTTTCCCTTCATGACGTAAACAAAAAAAGGAGATAGAAGGCAAATAGATCACAACAAAATGAAAATTTTAGAGTTTATGTATTTAAAGAATTCACAGCTACAAACAAATGTAAGTAAAGAAAATTTATTCACACACCTCGAACGAACACAAAAGTTGTGTGATCCAAGTTTGGGTAATTCCACTAGTTCAACCCTAATAATGCGAAATTTTATATGAACGGGATTTTTCTACATATGTTTTAAAAAATGGATATGCATGCTTGAAGCATGTTCAAGATGCAAATGACCTTTGGACCCAAACCTTTTAAAGTGAATAACATTAAATTCTCATGTGAACGTGCGGTAGGATATTTACTCAAGTCAAACAAGCCATTATTTTTCCCATTTACAAAAAGCTAGCCTAACGATCATAGATGATTGCAGCCATGCGTAACCGGCTATATTTTTTATAGGAATGACTTAAGGATTGGGAGTCAACACTCAGTCAAAAATCCTCCGCCTCCCCCTTTTCGCGACGATTGCAGAACCTGATATATAAAAACTAAAAAGAGTTTTCAATCCCTAAAAATTAAAAACACTTTTTGGAATTATCTCTCTCCAAATTTTTGCTTTGTGCTTTTCCATTTTAGATGTATACTTTTTTCTTAAATCAAAACTTGAGTTTTTACTTTCCCTTCATTTGGCAAAAGAAAAAAAGAGATAAAAGGCAAATAAATCATAACAAAATGAAAATTTTAGAGTTTATGTAAGGAAATAATTTAAAGCAATAAATAAATGTAAGTAAAGAAAATTTATTCACACACCCCAAATGAAGACAAAAGTTTTGTTATCCAAGTTTGGGCAATTCCACTAGTTCAACAATTTTATAAGAAAGAGAATTTTTCTACACATGTTTTAAAAAATGGATATGCATGCTTGAAACATGTTAAAAATTCAAATGACCTATGGATCCAAACCTTTTAAAGTGAATAACATTAAATTCTCAAGTGAACGTGCGGTGGGATAGTTACCCGAGTCAAACAAGCCATTATTTTGCCCGTTTACAAAGAGCTGACCTAACGATCATAGATGATTGTAAAGTGATTTATCATGCGTAACGGGCTATATTTTTGTAAAGAATGACTTATGGATTGGGAGTCAACACTCAGTTAAAAATCCCCTGTCTCCCTCTTTTCCCGACGATAGCAGAACCTTATATATAAAAACTAAACAGAGTTTACAAACCCAAAAAATTATAGACACTTTTTGGAATTATCTCTCTCAACATTTTTGCATTGTGCTTTTCCATTTTAGATCTATACTTTTTTCTTATATCAAAACTTGAGTTTTTACTTACCCTTCATCTCGCAAAAAAAAAAAAAAAAAAGAGATAAAAGGCAAATTGATCACATCAAAATGAAAATTTTAGAGTTTATGTATGGAAAGAATATAAAGAAATAAAAAAATGTAAGTAAAGAAAATTTATTCACACACCACAAATGAACACAAAAGTTTTGTTATCCAAGTTTGGGAAATTCCACTAGTTCAACCCTAATAGCTTGCAATTTTATAAAAAAGAGATTTTTCTATACATGTTTTAAAAATTGGATATGCATGCTTGAAACGTGTTAAAGATGCAAATGACCTACGGATCCAAACCTTTTAAAGAGAATAATATTAAATTTTGAAGTTAACATGCGGTGGAATCTTTACCACGAGTAAAAAAAACCATTATTTTACCAATTTAAAAAACGATCATAGATGATTGTAAAGTGATTTATCATGCATAACAGGCTATATTTTTGTAAGGAATGACTTATGGATTGGGAGTCAACACTCAATTAAAAATCCCCTGCCTCCCCCTTTTCCCGATGACTGCATAACCTGATATATAAAAACCAAAAAGAGTTTACAATCCATAAAAATTACTGATACTTTCTGGAATTATCTCTCTCTACATTTGTGCATTGTGCATTTCCATTTTAGATGTATACTTTTTTCTTAAATCAAGACTTGAGTTTTCACTTTCCCTTCATGTCGTAAACAAAAAAAGGAGATAGAAGGCAAATAGATCACAACAAAACGAAAATTTTTAAGTTTATGTATTTAAAGAATTCACAGCTACAAACAAATGTAAGTAAAGAAAATTTATTCACACACCTCGAACGAACACAAAAGTTGTGTGATCCAAGTTTGAGTAATTCCACTAGTTCAACCCTAATAATGCGAAATTTTATATGAACGGGATTTTTCTACACATGTTTTAAAAAATGGATATGCATGATTGAATCATGTTAAAGATGCAAATGACCTTTGGACCGAAACCTTTTAAAGTGAATAACATTAAATTCTCAAGTGAACGTGCGGTGGGATATTTACTCAAGTCAAACAAGCCATTATTTTTCCCATTTACAAAAAGCTAACCTAACGATCATAGATGATTGCAGCCATGCGTAACCGGCTATATTTTTTATAGGAATGACTTAAGAATTGGGAGTCAACACTCAGTCAAAAATCCTCCGCCTCCCCCTTTTCACGACGATTGCAGAACCTGATATATAAATACTAAAAAGAGTTTTCAATCCCTAAAATTACAAACACTTTTTGGAATTATCTCTCTCTACATTTTTGCATTGTGCTTCTCCATTTTAGATGTATACTTTTTTCTTAAATGAAAACTTGAGTTTTTACTTTCCCTTCATTTGGCAAAACAAAAAAAGAGATAAAAGGCAAATAAATCATAACAAAATGAAAATTTTAGAGTTTATGTAAGGAAATAATTTAAAGAAATAAATAAATGTAAGTAAAGAAAATTTATTCACCACCACAAATGAAGACAAAAGTTTTGTTATCCAAGTTTGGGTAATTCCACTAGTTCAACCCTAATAGCTTGCAATTTTATAAGAAAGAGATTTTTCTACACATGTTTTAAAAAATGGATATGCATGCTTGAAACATGTTAAAGATGCAAATGACCTATGGATCCAAACATTTTAAAGTGAATAACATTAAATTCTCAAGTGAACGTGCAGTGGGATAGTTACCCGAGTCAAACAAGCCATTATTTTACCTGTTTACAAAAAGCTGACCTAACGATCATAGATGATTGTAAAGTGATTTATCATGCGTAACGGGCTATATTTTTGTAAAGAATGACTTATGGATTGGGAGTCAACACTCAGTTAAAAATCCCCCGTCTCCCTCTTTTCCCGACGATTGCCGAACCATATATATAAAAACTAAACAGAGTTTACAAACCCAAAAAATTATAGACACTTTTTGGAATTATCTCTCTCAACATTTGTGCATTGTGCATTTCCATTTTAGATCTATACATTTTTCTAAACTTAAAAATTAGGTTTTTACTTTCTCTTCGTCTTGCAAACAAAAAAAAAAAAAAGATAAAAGGCAAATAGATCACAACAAAATGAAAATTTTAGAGTTTATATATGGAAAGAATTTAAAGCAATAAAAAAATTTCAGAAAAGAAAATTTATTCACACACCACAAATGAACCAAAAATTTTTGATATCCAAGTTTGGGTAATTCCTCTAGTTCAACCATAATTGCTCGGAATTTTATAAGAAAGAGATTTTTCTACACATGTTTTGAAAAATGCATAAGCATGCTTTAAACATGTTAAATATGCAAATGACCTATGGATCCAAACCTTTTAAAGAGAATAACATTATATTCTCAAATGAACGTGCGGTGGGATATTTACCAGAGACAAACAAGCCATTATTTTGCCCATTTTGAAAAAGCTGACCTAAGGATCCTAGATGATTGTAAAGTGATTTATCTTGCTTAATGAGCTATATTATTTTAAGGAATCACTTATGGATACCTAGTCAACACTAAGTTAAAAATCCTCCGCCTCGCCCTTTTCCTGACGATTGCAAAGCCTGATATTTAAAAAATAAAAAGAATTTACAATCCCTAAAAATTACCGACACTTTTTGGAATTATATCTCTCTACATTTGTGCATTGTGTATTTCCATTTTTGATGTATACTTTTTTCTTAAATCAAAACTTGAGTTTTCACTTTCCCTTCATCTCGTAAACAAAAAAAAGAGATAGATCACAACAAAAAGAAAATTTTAGATTTTATGTATGGAAAGAATTTATAGCAATAAAGAAATGTAAGTAAAGAAAATTTATTCACACACCACAAATGAACACAAAAGTTTTATTCTCCAAGTTTGGGTAATTCCACTAGTTCAACCCTAATAGCTCGGAATTTCATAAGAAAGAGACTTTTCTACATATGTTTTAAAAAATGGATATGCATGTTTGAAACATGTTAAAGATGCAAATGACCTATGGATCCAAACCTTTTAAAGAGAATAACATTAAATTCTCAAGTGAACGTAAGTGGGAAATTTACCCGAGTCAAACAAGCTATGATTGTAATGTGATTTATCATACGTAACAGGCTATATTTTTGTAAGGAATGACTTATGGATTTGGACTCAACACTCAGTTTAAAATCCCCCACCTCCCCCTTTTATCGATGATTGCAGAACCTGATATATAAAAACTAAAATGATTTTACAATCCCTAAGAATTACAGACACTTTTTGGAATTATCTCTCATTACATTTGAGAATTGTGCATTTCCACTTTAGATGTATACATTTCCACTTTGGAATTATCTCTCATTACAATAAAATGAACATTTTAGAGTTTATGTATGAAAAGAATTTAAAGCAATAAATAAATGTAAGTAAAGAAAATTTATTCACACACCACAAATGAACCCAAAAGTTTTTTTATCCAAGTTTGGGAAATTCCACTAGTTCAACCATAATAGCTCGGAATTTTATAAGAAAGAGATTTTTCTACACATGTTTGAAAAATTGGATATGGATGCTTGAAATATGTTAAAGATGCAAATGACCGATGGATCCAAACCTTTTAAAGGTAATAACATTAAATTCTCAAGTGAACGTATGATGGGATATTTACCCAAGTCAAACAAGCCATTATTTTAACCATTTACAAAAGCCTGACCTAACGATCATAGATGATTGTAAAGTGATTTATCGTGCGTAACGGGCTATATTTTTTTATGCAATGACTTATGGATTGGGAAGCCACACTCAGTTTAAAATCCTCCACCTCCCCCTTTTCTCGACGATTTCAGAACCGACATATAAAAACTAAAAAGAGTTTACAATCCCTTAAAATTACAAACACTTTTTGGAATTATCTCTCTCAACATTTGTGCATTGTGCATTTCCATTTTAGTTGTATAATTTTTTCTTAAATCAAAAATTGAGGTTTCACTTTTCCTTCATCTCGCAAACAAAAAAGAAGATAAAAGGCAAATAGATCACAACAAAAAGAAAATTTTAAAGTTTATGTATGGAAAGAATTTAAAGCAATAAACAAATGTAAGAAAATAAAATTTATTCTCACAAAACAAATGAAAACAATAGTTTTGATATCCAAGTTTGGGTAATTCCACTAGTTCAACCCTAGAAGCTCGGAATTTTTTAAGAAAGAGATTTTTCTACATATGTTTTAGAAAATGGATATGTAAGCTTGAAACATGTTAAAGGTGCAAATGACCCGTGGATCCAAACCTTTTACAGAGAATAACATTAAATTCTCATGTGAACATGCGGTGGAATATTTACCTGAGTCAAACAAGCCATCATTTTGCCTTCTGAAAAAAAAGCTTACCTGACGATTATAGTTGATTGTAAAGTGATTTATCATGCGTAACGGGCTATATTTTTGTGAGGACTGACTTATGGATTGGGAGTCAACACTCAGTTAAAAATCCTTTGCCTCCCCCTTTTCTCGACGATTGCAGAACCTGATATATAAAAACTATAAAAAGTTTACAATCCCTAAAAATTACAGACAAATTTAGGAATTATCTTGCATTAGATTTGTGAATTGTGCATTTCCATTTTAGATATATACTTTTTTCTTAAATCAGAACTTGAGTTTTCACTTTCCCTTCATCTCATAATAAAAAAAAGAGATAAAAGGCAAATAGATCACAACAAGATGAAACATTTAGAGTTTATGTATGGAATGAATTTAAAGCAATAAAAAAATGTAAGTAAATGAAATTTATTCACACACCACAAATCAACAAAAAAGTTTTCTTATCGAATTTTTGGAAATTCCACTAGTTCAGTGCTAACAGCTAGGAATTTTATAAGAAAGAGATTTTTCTGCACATGTTTTGTAATATGGATATGCATGCATGCTTGATACATGTTATAGATGCAAATGACCTATGGACCCAAACCTTTTAAAGAGAATAACATTAAATTCTCAAGTGAACGTGCGGTGGGATATTTACCCGAGTCAAACAAGCCATTATTTTACCCATTTCCAAAAAGTTGACCTGACGATCATAGATGATTGTAAAGTGATTTATCATGCGTAACGGGCTATATTTTTGTAAGGAATGACTTCTGGATTGGGATTGAACACTCAGTTTAAAATCCCTCGCCTCCCCCTTTTCCCGACGATTGTAGAACCTGATATATAAAAAATAAAAAGAGTTTACAATCCCTAAAATTTACAGACACTTTTTGGAATTATCTCTCTCTACATTTGTGCAATGCGTATTTCCATTTTAGATGTATACTTTTTTATTAAATCAAAACTTGTGTTTTCACGTTCCCTTCATCTCGTAAAAAAAAATAGAGATAAAAGGCAAATAGATCACAACAAAATGAAAATTTTAGAGTTTATGTATACAAAGTATTTAAAGCAATAAAAAATATAATTAAAGAAAATTTATTCACACACCACAAATGAACACAAAAGTTTTGTTATCCAAGTTTAGGAAATTCCACTAGTTGAACCCTAATAGCTCGGAATTTTATAAGAAGAGATTTTTCTACACATGTTTTAAAAATTAGATATACATGCTTGAAATATGTTAAGGACGCAAATGACCTATGGATCCAAACATTTTAAAGATAATAACATTAAATTCTCAAGTTAACGTGTGGTGGGATATTTACCTGTCTCAAACAAGCCATTATTTTGTCCATTTACAAAAAGCTGACCTAACGATCATAGATTATTGTAATGTGATTTATCATGCGTAACAAGCTATATTTTTGTAAGGAATTACTTATGGATTGAGAGTCAAGACTCAGTTAAAAATCCCCCACCTCCCCCTTTACCCGACGATTGTAGAACCTGATATATAAAAACAAAAAAGAGTTTCAAATCCCAAAAAATTACAGATATTTATGGAATTATCACTCTCTATATTTTTGCATTTTGCATTTCCATTTTTTGTGTATATTTTTTTTCTTAAATCAAAAGCTGAGTTTCTACTTTTTCTTCATCTCGTAAACAAAAAAAAGAGATAAAAGGCAAATAGATCACATCAAAGTGGTAATTTTAGAGTTTATGTATGGAAATAATTTGAAGCAATAAACAAATGTAAGTAAATAAAATTTATTCACACACACAAACTAACACAAAACTTTTGTTATCCAAGTTTGGGAAATTTCACTAGTTCAAACCTAATGGCTCGAAATTTTATAAGAAAGAGATTTTTCTACACATGTTTTAAAAAATGGATATGCATGCTTGAAACATGTTAAAGATGCAAATGACCTATTGATCCAAACCTTTTAAAGAGAATAACATTAAATTCTGAAGTGAACGTGCGGTAGGATCAATACCCGAGTCAAACGAACCATTTTTTTACCCATTTAAAAATAACTGACCTAACGATCATAGATGATTGTAAAGTGATTTATCATGCGTAATGGGCTATATTTTTTTGTAAGGAATTACTTATGGATTGGGAGTCAACACTAAGTTAAAAATCCCATGCCTCCCCCTTTTCCCGACGATTGCAGAACCTGATATATAAAAACTAAAAAGAGTTTATAATCCCCAAAAATTACAGGCACTTTTTGGAATTGTCTCTTTCTAAATTTTTGCATTGTGCTTTTCCATTTTAGATCTATACATTTTTCTTAAATCAAAACTTGAGTTTTCACTTTCCCTTCATCTTGTAAACAAAAAAAAGAGATAATAGGCAAAAAGGTCACAACAAAAAGAAAATTTTAGAGTTTTTGTATGGAAAGAATTTACAGCTATAAACAAATGTAAGTAAAGAAAATTTATTCATACACCACAAATGAACACTAAAGTTTTGATATCCAAGTTTGGTAAATTCCACTAGTTCAACCCTAATAGCTCAGAATTTTATAAGAAAGAGATTTTTCTACACATGTTTTGAAAAATGGATATGCATGCTTGAAACATGTTAAAGATTCAAATGACCTATGGATCCAAACCTTTTAAAGAGAATAACATTAAATTCCCAAGTGAACGTGCGGTAGGATATTTACCCGAGTAAAAAAAACCATTATTTTTCCCATTTACAAAAAGTTGACCAAACGTTCATTGGAGATTATAATGTGATTTATCATAAGTAACGGGCTATATTTATGTAAGGAATGACTTATGGATATGGAGTCAACACGTATTTAAAAATCCCCCGCTTGCCTTTCTAGACGATTGCAAAACCTGATATATAAAAACTAAAAAGAGTTTACAATCTCTAAAAATTACAGACACTTTTTGGAATTATCTTACTCTACATTTGGGCCATGTGAATTTCCATTTTAGATGAATAATTTTTTCTTAAATCAAAATTTGAGTTTTTACTTTCCCTTCATATCGTAAACAAATAAAAGAGATAAAAGGTAAATAGAACACAACAAAATGAAAATTTTAGAGTTTATGTGTGGAAAGAATTTCAAGAAATAAACAAATGTAACTCACGAAAATTTATTCTCACACCACAAATGAACACAAAAGTTTTGTTATCCAAGTTTAGGTAATTCCACTAGTTCAACCCTAATAGCTCGAATTTTATAAGAAAGAAATTTTTCTACACATGTTTTAAAAAATGGATATGCATGCTTGAATCATGTTAATGATTCAAATGAGCTATGAATCCAAACCTTTTAAAGAGAATAACATTAAATTCTCAAGTGAATGTGCGTAGGGATATTTACCCGAGTCAAACAATCCATTATTTTGTCCATTTAAAAAAAGCTGACCTAACGATCGTAGATGATTGTAAAGTTATTTATCATGTGTAACGGGCTATATTTTTTTATGGAATGACTTATGGATTGGGAGTCAACACTCAGTTAAAAATCCCTCGCCTGCCCCTTTTCCTGATGAATGCAGAACTTGATATATAAAAACTAGAAAGAGATTACAATCCTTAAAAATTACAGGCACTTTTTGGAATTATCTCTCTCTACATTTGTGCATTGTGAATTTCCATTTAAGATATACACTTTTTCGTAAATCAAAATTGGAGTTTTCACTTTCCCTTCATCTCGTAAACAAAAAAAAAAAAAGATAAACGGCAAATAGATAACAACAAAATGAAAATTTTAGAGTTTCTATATGGAAAGAATTTAAAACAATGAACCAATATAAGTAAAGAAAATTTATTTTAACACCACAAATGAACACAAAGGTTTTGTTATCCAAGTTTGGGTAATACCACTAGTTCAACCCTAATTGCTCAGTATTTTATTAGAAAGAGGTTTTTCTACACATATTTGAAAAAATGGATATGCATGTTTGAAACATGTTAAAGATTAAAATGACCTATGGATCCAAAACTTTTAAAAATAATAACATTAAATTCTCAAGTGAACGTGCGGAGGGATATTTACCAGAGTCAGACAAGCCATTATTTTGCCCATTTACAAAAAGTTGACCTAACGATCATAGATGATGGTAAAAAGATTTATCATGTGTAACGGGCTATATTTTTATAAGGAATGACTTAAGGATTGGGATTCAACACTCTGTGAAAAATCCCCTGCCTCCCCCTTTTCCCAACGATTGCAGAACCTGTTATATAAAAACTAAAAAGAGTTTACAAGCCCAAAAAATTACAAACACTTTTTGGAATTATCTCTCTCTACATTTGTGCATTGTGCATTTCTATTTAGATGTATACTTTTTTCTTAAATACATACTAAAGTTTTCACTTTCCCTTTATCTCGAAACAAAAAAAAAGAGATAAAAGGCAAATTGATCACAAAAAAATGAAAATTTTAGAGTTTATGTATGGAAATAATTTACAGCAAGAAACAAATATAAGTAAATAAAATTTATTCACACGCCACAAATGAACACAAAACTTTTGTTATCCAAGTTTGGGCCATTCCATTAGTTCAACCCTAATAGTTCGGAATTTTATAAGAAGGAGATTTATCTACACGTGTTTAAAAAAGGGATAAGCATGCTTGAAACATGTTAAAGATGCAAATGACTTTTGGATTCAAACCTTTTAAAGAGAACAACATTAAATTCTCAAGTGAACGTGCGGTGGGATATTTACTCGAGTGAAACAAGCCATTATTTTACCCATTTACAAAAAGTTGACCTAACGATCATAAATGATTTTAAAGTGATTTATCATGTGTAACGGGCTATATTTTTGTAAGGATTGACTTATGGATTGGGATTCAACACTCAATTAAAAATCCCCCGCCTCCCCCTTTTCCTGACGATACAAAATCTGACATATAAAAACTACAAAGAGTTTACAATCCCTTAAAATTACAGACCCTTTTTGGAATTATCTCTCTCCACATTTGTGCATAGTGCATTTCCATTTTAGATGTATACTTTTTTCTAAAATCAAAACTTGAGTTTTCATTTTCCTTCATCTCGTAAACAATAAAAAGAGATAAATGGCAAATAGATCACAACAAAATGAAAATTTTATAGTTTATGTATGGAAATGATTTAAAGAAATAAACAAATTTAAGTAAAGAAAATTAATTCTCACTCCACAAATGAACCCAAAAGTTTTGTTATCCAAGTTTGGGTAATTCCACTAGTTCAACCCTAATAGCTAAGAAATTTATAAGAAAGCGATTTTTCTACACATGTTTTAAAAAATGGATATGCATGCTTGAAACATGTTATAGATTCAAATCACCTATGAATCCAAACCTTTTAAAGAGAATAACATTAAATTCTCAAGTGAACGTGCGGGGGGATATTTACCCGAGTCAAATAAGCTATTATTTTGTCCATTTACAAAAAGCTAACCTAACGATCTTAGATGATTGTAAAATTATTTATCATGCATAATGGGCTAAATTTTTGTAAGGAATGACTTATGGATTGGGAGTCAACACTTAGTTAAAAATCCCCCGCATGCCGCTTTTCCTGACAATTACAGAACCTGATATATAAAAACTAAAAAGAGTATGCTATCCCTAAAAACTACAGACACATTTTGGAATTATCTCTCTCTACATTTGTGCATTTTGAATTTCCATTTTAGATGTATACTTTTTTCTTAAATCAAAATTTGAGTTTACACCTTCCCTTCATCTCGTAAAAAAAAAAGAGATAAAAGGCAAGTAGATCAGAACAAAATGAAAATTTTAGAGTTTATGTATGGAAATATTTTAAAGCAATAACCAAATGTAAGTAAAGAAAATTTATTCACACACCACAAATGAACACAAAAGTTTTGGTATCCAAGTTTGGGTAATTCCACTAGTTCAACCCTAATAGCTCGGAATTTTATAAGAAAGAGATTTTTCTACACATGTTTTAAAAAATGGATATGCATGCTTGAAACATTTTAAAGAAGCAAATGACCTATGGATCCAAACCTTTTAAAGAGAATAACATTAAATTCTCAACTGAACGTGCGGTGGGATATTTCTTTGAGTCAAACATGCAATTATTTTGCCAATCTACAAAAAGCTGACCTAACGATCATAGATGATTGTAAAGTGATTTATCATATGTAACGAGCTATTTTTTTAAGGAATGATTTATAGATTGGGTGTCAACACTCAGTTAAAAATCCCCCGCCTCCCCCTTTTCCCGAAGATTGTAAAACCTGATATATAAAAACTAAAAAGAGTTTATAATCCCTAAAAATTATAGACATTCTTTGGAATTATCCCTCTCTACATTTGTGCATTGTGAATTTCCATTTTAGATGTATAATTTTTTCTTAAATCAAAATTTGAATTTTCATTTACATTTAATCTCAGAAACTAAAAAAGAGATCAAAGGCAAATAGATCACCACAAAATGAAGATTTTTAGAGTTTATGTATGGAAACAATTTAAATCAATAACAAATGTAAGCGAAGAAAATTTATTCACACACGAGAAATGAAACAAAAGTTTTGTTATCCATTGTTTGGGAAATTCCACTAGTTCAACCCTTGTAGCTCGGAATTGTATAAGAAAGAAATTTTTCTGCACATGTTTTAAAAAATGGATATGCAGGCTAGAAACATGTTAAAGATGCAAATGACCTATGGATCCAAGCCTTGTAAAGAGAAAAACTTTAACTTCTCAAGTGAACGTGTGGAGGGATATTTACCCGAGACAAACAAGCCATTATTTTGCCACTTCACAAAAAAGTTGACCTAACGATCGTAGATGATTGTAAAGTGATTTATCATGCATAACGGGCTTTATTTTTGTATGGAATGACTTATCGATAGGGAGTCAATGCTCAGTAAAAATTCCCCCTTTTCCCGACGATTGTAGAACCTGATATAAAAAAACTAAAAAGAGTTTACAATCCCTAAAAGTTACAGACTATTTTTGGAATTATCTCTCTCTTCATTTGTGCATTGTGCATTTATATTTTAGATGTATACTTTTTTCTTGAACCAAAAGTTGAGTTTTTAGTTTCCCTTTATCTAGTAAACAAAAAAAAGAGATAAAAGGCAAATAGATCACAACAAAATAAAAATTTTAGAGTATATGTGTGGAAAGAATTTAAAGCAAGAAACAAACGTAAATAAAGAATTTTTTTTCACAAACCACAAATGAACACAAAAGTTTTGTTATCCAAGTTTGGGCAATTCTAATAGTCCAACCCTAATAGTTAGGAATTTTAAAAGAAGGAGATTTTTCTACACTTGTTTTAAAAAAGGGATATACATGCGTGAAACATGTTAAAGATGAAAATCACCTATGGATCCAAACCTTTTATAGAGAATAACATTAAATTCTCAAGTGAATGTGCGGTGGGATATTTACCCGAGTCAAACAAACCATTATTTTTCCCATTTACAAAAAGCGGACCTAACAATCATAGATGATTGTTAAGTGATTTATCATCCGTAATGGGCTATAGTTTTTTAAGGAATGACTTATGGATTGGGAGTCAACACTCAGTTAAAAATCCTCCGCCTCCCCCTTTTTCACGACTATTGCAGAACTTGATATATAAAAATTAAAAAGAGTTTACAATCCCAAAAAATTAACGACACTTTTTGGAATTATCTCTCTCACCATTTGTGCATTGTGCATTTCAATTTAAGATCTAAATTTTTTTCTTAAATCCAAACTTGAATTTTCACATTCCCTTCATCTCGCAAACAAAAAAATGAGATAAAAGTCAAATAGATCACAACGAAATGAAAATTTTAGAGTTTATGTATGGAAAGAATTTAAAGCAATAAAAAAATGTAAGTAAAGAAAATTTATTCACACACCACAAGTGAACACAATTTTTGCTATCCAAGTTTCTGAAATTCCTCTAGTTCAACCCCAATAGCTCGGAATTTTATAAGAAAGCGATTTTTCTACACATGTTTTAAAAAATGGATATGAACGCTTGAAATATGAAAAGATGCAAATAACCTATGGATCCAAACCTTTTAAAGAGAATAACATTAAATTCTCATGTGAACGTGCGGTGGGATATTTGCTCGAGTCAAACAAGCAATTATTTTTCCCATTTACAAAAAGCTTACCTTACAATCATAGATGATTGTAGCCATGTGTAGCCACCTATATTTTTTAAAGGAATGACTTATGGATTGGAAGTCAACACTCAGTTAAAAATACTCCCCCCCCCCCCTTTTCCAACCGATTGCAGAACCTGACATATAATAACTAAAAAGAGTTTTCGATCCCTAAAAATTATAGACACTTTTTGGAATTATCTCTCCCTACATTTTTCATTATGCCTTTCCATTTTAGATTATACTGTTTTCTTAAATCAAAACTTGAGTTTTTACTTTCTCTTCAGCTCGCAAAAAAAAAAAAAAGAGATAAAAGGCAAATAGATCACAAAAAAATTAAAATTTTAGAGTTTATGTATAGAAATAATTTAAAGCAATAAACAAATTTAAGTAAAGAAAATTTATTCACACACCACAAATGAACACAAAAGTTTTGTTATCCAAGTTTGGGTAATTCCACTAGTTCCACCCTAATAGGTCGGAATTTTATAAGAAAGTGATTTTTTTACACGTGTTAAAAAATGGATATGCATGCTTGAAACATGTTAAAGATCAAAATGATCTATGGATCCAAACCTTTCAAAGAGAATAATATTAAATTTTCAAGTGAACATGCGGTGGAATCTTTACCCCGAGTCAAACAAACCATTATTTTACCAATTTACCAAAACTTGACCTTACGATCATAGATGATTGTAAAGTGATTTATCATGCGTAACGGGCTATATTTTTGTAAAGAATGACTTATGGATTTGGAGTCAACACTCAATTAAAAATCCCCCACCTCCCCCTTTTCCTGATGATTGCAGAACCTAATATAAAAAAACTAAAAAGAGTTTACAATCCCTAAAAATTACCGACACTTTTTTGAATTATCTCTCTCTACATTTGTGCATTGTGCATTTCCATTTTAGATGTATACTTTTTTCTTAAATCAAGACTTGAGTTTTCACTTTCCCTTCATCTCGTAAAAAAAAAAAAGGAGATAGAAGGCAAATAGATCACAACAAAATGAAAATTTTAGAGTTTATGTATGGAAAGAATTTACAGCTACAAACAAATGTAAGTAAAGAAAATTTATTCACACACCTCAAATGAACACAAAAGTTGTGTTATCCAAGTTTGGGTAATTCCACTAGTTCAACCTTAAGAACAAGAAATGCTATATGAAAGGGATTTTCTACATATGTTTTAAAAAATGGATATGCATGCTTGAAGCATGTTAAAGATGCAAATGAGCTATGGATCCAAACCTTTTAAAGTGAATAACATTAAATTCTCAAGTTAACGTGCAGTGGGATATTTACTAGAGTCAAACAAGCCTTTATTTTTCCCATTTACAAAAAGTTGACCTAACAATCGTAGATTATTGTAGCCATGCGTCACCTGCTATATTTTTTAAAGGAATGACTTATTGATTGGCACTCAACACTCAGTTAAAAATTCTCCGCCTCCCCCTTTTCCCAACGATTGTAGAACCTGATATATAATAACTAAAAAGAGTTTTCAATCCCTAAAAATTACAAATACTTTTTGGAATTATCTCTCACTACATTTTTGCATTGTGCTTTTCCATTTTAGAGTATACTTTTTTCTTAAATCAAAACTTGAGTTTTTACTTTCCCTTCATCAGGCAAAACAAAAAAAGAGATAAAAGCCAAATAGATCACAACAAAATGAAAATTTTAGAATTTATGTATGGAAATAATTTAAAGCAATAAATAAATGAAAGTAAAGAAAAATTATTCACACACCACAAATGAAGACAAAAGTTTTGTTATCCAATTTTGGGTAATTCCACTAGTTCAACCCTAATAGCTTGCAATTTTATAAGAAAGAGATTTTTCTACACATGTTTTAAAAAATGGATATGCATGCTTGAAACATGTTAAAGATTCAAATGACCTATGAATCCAAACCTTTTAAAGAGAATAACATTAAATTCTCAAGTGAATGTGCGGAGGTATATTTACCCGAGTCAAACAAGTCTTTATTTTGCCCATTTATAAAAAGTAGACCTAACAATCATATATGATTGTAAATTTATTTATCAGGCGTAACGGGCTATATTTTTGTAAAGAATGACTTATGGAGTGGGAGTAACCACTCAGTTAAAATACCTCGCCAGGCCCTTTTCCCAACGAATGTAGAACCTGATATATAAAATCTTGAAAGAGTTTACAATCCCTAAAAATTACAGACACTTTTTTGGAATTATCTCTCTCTACATTTGTGCATTGTGAATTTCCGATTTAGATGTATACGTTTTCTTAAATCAAAATTTGAGTTTTAACTTTTCCATCATCTCGTAAACAAAATAAAGAGATAAAAGGAAAATAGATCACAACAAAATGAAAATTTTAGAGTATATGTATGGAAAGAATTTAAAGCAATAAACAAATATAAGTAAAGAAAATTTATTTACACACCACAAATGAACACAAAAGTTTTGTTATCCAAGTTCGGGTAATTCCACTAGTTCAACCCTAATAGCTCGAAATTTTATAAGAAAGAGGTTTTCCTACACATGTTTTAAACAATGGATATGCATGCTTGAAATATGTTAAAGATGCAAATGACTTATGGATCCGAACCTTTTAAAGAGAATAACATAAATTCCCAAGTGAACGTACGGTGGGATATTTACCCGACTCAAAAAAGCCATTATTTTTCCCATTTATAAAAAGCTGACCTAACGATTATAGTTGATTGTAAAATGATTTATCATAAGTAACGGGCTATATTTTTTTATGGAGTCAACACACAGTTAAAAATCTCCCACTGCCCCTTTTCTCGACGATTGCAGAACCTGATATATGAAAATTAAAAAGAGTTTACAATCTCTATAAATTACAGACACTTTTTGGAATTATCTGTATCTACATTTGTGCATTGTGAATTTCCATTTTAGATGTATACTTTTTTCTTAAATCAAAATTTGAGTTTTCACTTTCCCCTCTTCTCGTAAACAAAAAAAAGTGATAAAATGCAAATAGATCACAATAAGAATAAAATTTTAGAGTTTATGTATGTAAAGAATTTAAACCAATAAACAAATATAAGTAAAGAAATTTATTCACACACCACAAATGAACACAAAATTTTTGGTATCCTAGTTTGGGTAATTCCACTAATTCAACCCTAATAGCTCAGAATTTTATAAGATAGAGATTTTTCTACACATGTTTTAAAAAATGGATATGCATGCTTGAAACATGTTAAAGATTCAAATGACCTTGGATTCAAACCATTTAAAGAGAATAACTTTAAATTTTCAAGTGAACGTGCGGAGGGATATTTACCCATGTCAAGCAAGCCATTATTTTGCAACTTTACAAAAAGTTGACCTAACGATCATAGATGATTGTAAAGTTATTTACCATGCGTAACGGGCTAAATTTTTGTAAGGAATGACTTATGGATTGGGAGTCAACACTCAGTTAAAAATCCCCCACATGCCTCTTTTCCCAACAATTGTAGAACCTTATATAGAAAAACTAAAAAGAGTTTACTATCCCTAAAAATTGCAGACACTTTTTGGAATTATCTCTCTCTACATTTGTGCATTATGAATTTCCATTCTAGATGTATACTTTTTTCTTAAATCAATTTTGAGTTTTCACTTTCCTTTCATCTCGTAAACAAAAAAAAAAGAGATCAAAGGCAAATAGATCACAACAAAATGAAAATTTTAGTGTTTATGTATGGAAATAAATTAAAGCAATAAAAAAATGTAAGTAAAAAAAATTTGTTCTCACCCCACAAATGAACACAAAAGTTTTGTTATCTCAGTTTGGGTAATTCCACTAGTTCAACCCAATAGCTCGAAATTTTACAAGAAAGAGATTTTTCAACACATGTTTTAAAAAATGGATATGCATTCTAGAAACATGTTAAAGATTCAAATGACCTTTGAATCCAAACCTTTTAAAGAGAATAACATTAAATTCTCAAGTGAATGTGCATAGGGATATTTACCCGAGTCAAACAAGCCATTATTTTTCCCATTTACAAAGAGCTAACCTAACGATCATATATGATTGTTAAGTTATTTATCATGCGTAACGGGCTATATTTTTGTAAGGAATGACATATGGATAGGGATTCAACACTCAGTTAAAAATCCCCCGCATGCCCCTTTTCTCGACAATTGCAAAACCTAATATCTAAAAACTAGAAAGAGTTTACTATCCTTAAAAATTATAGACACTTTTCGAATTATCTCTCTCTTCATTTGTCCATTGTGAATTTCCATTTTAGATATATACTTTTTTCTTAAATCAAAATTTGATTTTTCACTTTCCCTTCATCTCGTAAAAAAAAAAAAAGACAAATAGATCACAACAAAATGAAAATTTAAGAGTAAATATATGGAAAGAATTTAACGCAATAAAAAAATTTAAGTAAATAAAATTCATTCTCACACCACAAATGATCACAAATGTTTTGTAATCCAAGTTTGGGTAATTCCACTAGTTTTACCCATATAGCTCATAAATTTATAAGAAAGAGATTTTTCTACATATGTTTTAAAAATTGGATATGCATGCTTGAAACATGTTAAAGATTCAAATGACCTATGAATCCAAACCTTTTAAAGAGAATAAGATTAAATTCTCAAGTGAATGTGCAGTGAATACCCGAGTCAAACAAGCCATTATTTTTGCCCATTATTAATTTATTTATCATGCGTAACGGGCTATATTTGTGTAAGGAATGACTTATGGATAGGGAGTCAACACTTAGTTAAAAATCCCCCGCATGCCCCTTTTCCCGACAATTGCAGAACCTGATATATAAAAACTAGAAAGAGTTAACTATCCCTAAAAATTACAGACACTTTTGGAATTATTTCTCTCTACATTTGTGCCTTGTGAATTTCCATTTTAGACGTATACTTTTTTATTAAATCAAAATTTAATTTTTCACTTTCCCTTCATCTCGTTAAAAAAAAAAAAGATAAAAAAGGAAATAGATCACAACAAAATGAAAATTTTAGAATTTACGTATGGAAAGAATTTAAAGCGATAAACAAGTATAAGTAAATAAAATTTATTTACACACCACAAATGAACACAAAAGTTTTGTTATCCAAATTTGGGTAATTCCACTAGTTCTACCCTAATAGCTCAGAATTTTATAAGAAAGAGGTTTTTCTACACATGTTTGAAAAAATGGATATGTATGCTTGAAACATGTTAAAGATTAAAATGACCTATGGATCAAAACCTTTTAATGATAATAACATTAAATTCTCAAGTGAACGTGCGAAGGGATATTTACCCGAGTCAAACAAGCCATTATTTTGCCTACTTAAAAAAAGTTGACCTAACGATCATAGATGATTGTAAAGAGATTTATCATGCATAACGGGCTATATTTTTATATGGAATGACTTAAGGATTGGGAGTCAGCAGTCAGTTAAAAATCTCCCGCCTCCCCGTTTTCCTAACAATTACAAAACCTGATATATAAAAACTAAAAAGAGTTTACAATCCCTAAAAATTACTGACACTATTGGGAATTATCTCTCTCTACATTTGTGCATTGTGCATTTCTGTTTTAGATGTATACTTTTTTCTTAAATCAAAACTTGAGTTTTCAGTTTCCCTTTATCTCGTAAACAAACAAATAAAATGAAAGGCAAATAGATCACAACAAAATGAAAATTTTATAGTTTATGTATGGAAAGAATTTAAAGCAATAAACAAATGTAAGTTAAGAAAATTTATTCACACACCTCAAATGAACACAAAATTTTTGTTATCCAAGTTTGCGAAATTCCACTAGTTCAACCCTTATAGCTCGAAATTTTATAAGAAAATTTTTCTTCAACACATGTTTTAAAAAATGGATAAACAAGCTTGAAACATGTTAAAGATGCAAATGACCTAGGGATCCAAACCCTTTAAGGAGAATGACTTTAAATTCCCAGGTGAACGTGCGGTGAGATATTAACTCATGTCAAACAAGCCATTATTTTTCCCATTTACAAAAAGCTGACCTAACGCTCATAGCTGATTGTAACGTTATTTATCATAAATAACAGGCTATATTTTTGTAATCAATGATTTATGGATATGGACTCAGCACAAAGTTAAAAATCCCCGCCTGCCCCTTTTCCCGACGATCGCAAAACCTAATATATAAAAACTAAAAAAAGAGATAAAAGTCAAATAGATCGCAACAAAATAAAAAATTTAGAGTTTATGTATGGAAAGAATTTAAAGCAATAAAAAAATATATGTAAAGAAAATTTATTTACATGCCACAAATGAACACAAAAGTTTTGTTATCCAAATTTGGGTAATTCCACTAGTTCAACCCTAATAGCTCGGAATTTTAATATAAAGAGGGTTTCCTACACATATTTGAAAAAATGGATATGCATGCTTGAAACATGTTAAAGATTCAAATGACCTATGGATCCAAACCTTTTAAAGATAATAACATTAAATTCTCAAGTGAACAAGCGAAGGGACATTTACCCGAGTCAAAGAAGCCGTTAATTTGCTCATTTAAAAAAACTACACCTAATTATCAAAGATGAATGTAAAGAGATTTATCATGCGTAACGGGCTATATTTTTAAAAGGATTGACTTAAGGATTGGGAGTCAACAGTCAGTTAAAAATCTCCTGCCTCCCCCTTTTCCCGACGATTGCAGAACCTGATATATATAAAAACTAAAAAGACTTTACAAGCCCTAAAAATTACTGACACTTTTTGGAATTATCTCTCTCTACATTTGTGCATTGTGCATTTCTGTTTTAGATGTAGACTTTTTTCTTATATCAAAACTTGAGTTATCACTTTCCTTTTATCTCATAGAAAAAAAAAAGATAAAACGCAAATAGATCACAACAAAATGAAAATTTTAAAGTTTATGTAAGGAAAATATTTAAAGCAATAAAAAAATTTAAGTAAAAAAATTTATTCACACACCAGAAATGAACACAAAACTTTTGTTATCCAAGTTTGGGAAATTCCACTAGTTCAACCCTAATAGCTCGGAATTTTATAAGAAAAAGATTTTTCTACACATGTTTTAAAAAATGGATATGCATGCTTGAAACATGTTCAAGATGCAAATGACCTATGGATCCAAACCTTTTAAAGAGAATAACATTAAATTCCCAAGTGAACGTGCAGTGGGATATTTACCCGAGTCAAACAAGCCATTATCTTTCCCATTTACAAAAAGCTGACCTAAGGATCATAGCTGATTGTAATGTGATTTATCATAATTAACGGGATATATTTTTTTAAGGAATGTCTTATGGATATGGAGTCAACACGCACTTAAAAAACCCATGCCTGCCCCTTTTCCCAACGATTGCAGAAACTGATATATAAAGAGTAAAAAGAGTTTACAATCCCAAAAAATTACATACACTTTTTGGAATTATCCCTCTCTTAATTTGTGCCTTGTGAATTTCCGATTTAGATGTATATGTTTTTCTTAAATCAAAATTTGAGTTTTCACTTTCTCTCCCTTTTCCTGACGATTGCAGAACCTGATATATATAAAAACTAAAAAGAGTTTACAATCCCTAAAAATTACTGACACTTTTTGGAATTATCTCTCTCTACATTTGTGCATTGTGCATTTTTTTTTTAGATGTATACTTTTTTCTTATATCAAAACTTGAGTTATCACTTTCCCTTTATCTCATAGAAAAAAAAAAAGATAAAAGGCAAATAGATCAAAACAAAATGAAAATTTTAAAGTTTATGTAAGGAAAATATTTAAAGCAATAAAAAAATTTAAGTAAAAAAATTTATTCACACACCAGAAATGAACACAAAACTTTTGTTATCCAAGTTTGGGAAATTCCACTAGTTCAACCCTAATAGCTCGGAATTTTATAAGAAAAAGATTTTTCTACACATGTTTTAAAAAATGGATATGCATGCTTGAAACATGTTCAAGATGCAAATGACCTATGGATCCAAACCTTTTAAAGAGAATAACATTAAATTCCCAAGTGAACGTGAGGTGGGATATTTACCCGAGTCAAACAAGCCATTATTTTTCCCATTTTTAAAAAGCTGACCTAACGATCATAGCTGATTGTAATGTGATTTATCATAATTAATGGGCTATATTTTTTTAAGGAATGACTTATGGATATGGAGTCAACACGCAGTTAAAAAACCCATGCCTGCCCCTTTTCCCAACGATTGCAGAAACTGATATATAAAAAGTAAAAAGAGTTTACAATCCCAAAAAATTACAGACACTTTTTGGAAGTATCCCTCTCTTCATTTATGCCTTGTGAATTTCCAATTTAGATGTATATGTTTTTCTTAAATCAATATTTGAGTTTTCACTTTCTCCCCCTTTTCCCGATGAATGCAGAACCTGATATATATAAAAACTAAAAAGACTTTACAATCCCTAAAAATTACTGACACTTTTTGGAATTATCTCTCTCTGCATTTGTGCATTGTGCATTTCTGTTTTAGATGTATACTTTTTTCTTATATCAAAACTTGAGTTATCACTTTCCCTTTATCTCATAGAAAAAAAAAAGATAAAACGCAAATAGATCACAACAAAATGAAAATTTTAGAGTTTATGTAAGGAAAATATTTAAAGCAATAAAAAAATTTAAGTAAAAAAATTTATTCACACACCAAAAATGAACACAAAACTTTTGTTATCCAAGTTTGGGAAATTCCACTTGTTCAACCCTAATAGCTCGGAATTTTATAAGAAAAAGATTTTTCTACACATGTTTTAAAAAATGGATATACATACTTGAAACATGTTCAAGATGCAAATGACCTATGGATACAAACCTTTTAAAGAGAATAACATTAAATTCCCAAGTGAACGTGCGGTGGGATATTTACCGGAGTCCAACAAGCCATTATTTTTCCCATTTACAAAAAGCTGACCTAACGATCATAGCTGATTTTAATGTAATTTATCATAAGTAATGGGCTATATTTTTGTAAGAAATGACTTATGGATATGGAGTCAACACGTAGTTAAAAAACCCATGCCTGCCCCTTTTCTCGACAATTGCAAAAACTTATATATAAAGAGTAAAAAGAGTTTACAATCCCAAAAAATTACAGACACTTTTTGGAATTATCCCTCTCTTCATTTGTGCCTTGTGAATTTTCAATTTAGATGTATATGTTTTTTTTAAATCAAAATTTGAGTTTTCACTTTCCCTTCAACTCGTAACAAAACAAAGAGATAAAAGGCAAATAGATCAAAATAAAATGAAAATTTTAGAGTTTACGTATGCAAAAAATTTAAAACAATAAACAAATGTAAGTAAAGAAAATTTATTCACACACCATAAATGAACACAAAAGTTTTGTTATCAGAGTTTGGGAAATTCCACTAGTTCAACCCTAATAGATCGGAATTTTATAAGAAAAAGATTTTTCAACACATGTTTCAAAAAATGGATATGCATGCTTGAAACATGTTAAAGATGCAAATGACCTATGGATCCAAACCTTTTAAATAGAATAACATTCAATTCCTAAGTGAACAGGCGGTGGGATATTTACCTGTGTCAAACAAGCCATTATTTTTCCCATTTACAAAAAGCTGACCTAACGATTATAGCTGATTGTAAAGTGATTTATCATAAGTAATGGGCTATATTTTGGTAAGGAATTAATTTTCGATATGGAGTCAACACGCAGTTAAAAATCCCCCACGTGCTCCTTTTCCCGACGATTGCAGAGCCTGATATATATTATTTAAAAAGAGTTTAAAATCCATAAAAAATTATAGAAATGTTTTGGAATTATCTCTCTCTATATTTGTGCATTGTGAATTTCCATTTTAGATGTATATTTTTTTCTTAAATCAAAATTTGAGTTTTCACTTTCCCTTCATCTCGTAAACAAAAAAAAGAGATAAAAGGCAAATAGATCACAGCAAAAAGAAAATTTTAGAGTTTATGTATGGAAAGAAATTAAAGAAAAAAACAAATGTTTGTAAATAAAATTTATTCACTCACCACAAATGAACACAAAAGTTTTGTTATCCAAGTTTGGGTAATTCCACTAATTCAACCCTAATATTTCGGAATTTTATAAGATTGAGATTTTTCTACATTTGTTTTAAAAAATGGATATGCATGCTTGAAACATGCTAAAGATTCAAATGACCATTGGATCCAAACCTATTAAAGAGAATAACTTTAAATTCTCAAGTGAACGTGCGGAGGGATATTTGCCCCTGTCAAACATGCCATTATTTTGCAACTTTACAAAAAGTTGACCTAATGATCATAGATGATTGTAAAGTGATTTATCATGCGTAAGGGGCTATATTTTTTTAAGGAATGACTTATGGATTGGGAGTCAACACTCTGTTTAAAATTCCCCGCATGCCTCTTTTCCCGACAATTGTAGAACCAAATATATAAAAACTAAAAAGAGTTTACTATCCGTAAAAATTACAGAAATTTTTTGGAATTATCACTCTCTACATTTGTGCATTGTGACTTTCCATTTTGGATGTATACTTTTTTCTTAAATCAAAATTTTATTTTTCACTTTCCATTCATCTCGTAAAAAAAAAAAGAGATAAAAGACAAATAGATCACAACAAAATGAAAATTTTAGAGTTTTTGTATGGAAATAATTTAAAGCAATAAATAAATGTAAGTAAAAAAGTTTTATTCTCACACAAAAAATGAAAACAAAATTTTTGTTATCCAAGTTTGGGTAATTCCACTAGTTCAACCCTAATAGCACGAAATTTTAGAGGAAAGAGATTTATCTACACATGTTTTAAAAAATGGATATGTATGCTTGAAACATGTTAAAGATTCAGATTACCTATGAATCCAAACCTTTTAAAGAGAATAACATTAAATTCTCAAGTGAATGTGCAGAGGGATATTTACCCGAGTCAAACAAGCCATTATTTTGCCCTTTTACAAAAAGCTGACCTAGCGATCATATATGATTGTAAAGTTATTTATCATGCGTAATGGGCTATATTTTTTTAAGGAATGAATGATTTATGGAGTGGGAGTCAACACTCAGTTAAAAATCCCTCGCCTGCCCCTTTTCCCGATGAATGTAGAACCTGATATATAAAAACAAGAAAAAATTTACAATCTCTAAAAATTACAGACACTTTTTGGAATTATCTCTCTCTATATTTGTACATTGTGAATTTCCAATTTATATGTATACGTTTTCTTAAATCAAAATTTGAGTTTTCACTTTCCCTTCATCTCGTCAACAAAAAAAAGAGATAAAAGGCAAATAGATCACAACAAAATAAAAATTTTAGAGTTTATGTGTAGAAAGAATTTAAAGCAATAAACAAATATAAGTAAAGAAAATTTATTTACACACCACAAATGAACACAAAAGTTTTGTTATCCAAGTTTGGGTAAGTCCACTAGTTCAACCCTAATAGCTCGGAATTCTATAAGAAAGAGGTTTTCCTACACATGTTTGAAAAAATGGATATGCATGCTTGAAACATGTTAAAGATTCAAATGACCTATGGATCCAAACCTTTTAAAGATAATAAGATTAAATTCTCAAGTGAACATGCGGAGGGATATTTACCCGAGTCAAACAAGCCATTAATTTGCCCATTTACAAAAACTAGACCTAATGATCATATATGATTGCAAAGACATTTATCATGCATAACGGGCTTTATTTTTATAAAGAATGACTTAAGGATTGGGAGTCAACAGTCAGTTAAAAATCTCCCACCTCACCCTTTTCCCGACGATTGTAGAACTTGGTATATAAAAACTAAAAAGACTTTTCAATCCCTAAAAATTACTGACACTTTTTGGATTAATCTCTCTCTACATTTGTGCATTGTGCATTTCTGTTTTAGATGTATACATTTTTCTTAAATCAAAACTTGAGTTATCACTTTCCTTTATCTCGTGAACAAAAAAAAGAGATAAAAGGCAAATAGATCACAACAAAATGAAAATTTTAGAGTTTATGTATGGAAAACATTTAAAGCAATAAACAAATTTAAGTAAAAAACATTATTCACACACCACAAATGAACACAAGAGTTTTGTTATCCAAGTTTGGGAAATTCCACTAGTTCAACCCTAATAGCTCGGAATTTCATAAGAAAGAGATTTTTCTACACATGTTTTAAAAAATGGATAATCATGCTTGAAACATGTTAAAGATGCAAATGACCTATGGATCCAAACCTTTTAAAGAGAATAACATTAAGTTTCCAAGGGAACGTGCGGTGGGATATTTACCCGAGTAAAACAAACCATTATTTTTCCTAGTTACAAAAAGATGACCGAACTATCATAGCTGATTGTAACGTGATTTATCATAAGTAACGGGCTAAATTTTTGTAAGGAATGACTTATGGATATGGAGTCAACACACAGTTAAAAATCCCCCGCATGCCCCTTTTCCCCAAGATTGCAAAACCTGATATATAAAAACTAGAAAGAGTTTACAATCCCTAAAAATTACAGACAATTTTTGGAATTATATCTCTCTACATTTGTGCCTTGTGAATTTCAATTTTAGATGTATACTTTTTTCTTAAATCAAAATTTGAATTTTCACTTTCCCTTTATCTCGTAAAGAAAAAAAAGAGATAAAAGGCAAATAGATCAAAACAAAATGAAAAATTTAGAGTTTATGTATGCAAAGAATTAAAAGCAATAAACAAATGTAAGTAAAAAAAAATTATTCACGCACCACAAATGTACACCAAAGTTTTGTTATCCAAGTTTGGGTAATTCCACTAGCTCAACCCTAATAGCAGGGAATTTTATAAGAAAGAGATTTTTCTACACATGTTTTAAAAAATGGATATGCATGCTTGAAACATGTTAAAGATTCAAATGACCTATGGATCCAAACATTTTAAAGGGAATCACTTAAAATTCTCAAGTGAACGTGCGGAGGGTATTTACCCGTGTCAAACATTCCATTATTTTGTAACTTTACAAAAAGTTTGCCAAACGATCATAGATGATTGTAAAATGGTTTATCATGCCTAACGGGTTATATTTTTGTTAGGAATGACTTATAGATAGGGAGTCAACAGTAAGTGACAAATCCCCGGCATCCCCTTTTCCCGACGATTGCATAACCTGTTATATAAAAAATAAAAAGAGTTTACAATCCCTAAAAATTACAGACACTTTTTGGAATTATCTCTCTCTACATTTGTGCATTGTGCATTTCTATTTTAGATGCATACTTTTTTCATAACTTAAAACTTGAGTAATCATTTTCCCTTTATCTCGTAAACAAAACAAAAAAAGAGATAAAAGGTAAATAGATCACAACAAAATGAAAAATTTAGAGTTTTTGTGTGGAAAGAATTTAAAGCAAGAAACAAATGTAAGTAAATAAAATTAGTCACACACCACAAATGAACACAAAAGTTTCGTTATCCAAGTTTGGGCGTTTCCAATAGTTCAACCCTAATAGTTTGGAATTTTATTAGAAAGAAAATTTTCTACGTTTGTTTTAAAAAAAGGATATGCACGCTTGAAACATGTTAAAGACGCAAATGACCTTTAGATCCAAACCTTTTAAAGAGAATAACATTAAATTCTCAAGTGAACGTGCGGTGGGATATTTACCTGAGTGAAACAAGCAATTATTTTGCCCATTTACAAAAAGCTGACCTAACGATCATTGATGATTGTAAAGCAATTTATCATGCGTAACGGGCTATATTTTTGTAAGGATTGACTTATGGATTTGGAGTCAACACTCAATTAAAAATCCCCCGCCTCCCCCATTTCCCAACAATTGCATAACCAGATATATAAAAACTAAAAAGAGTTTACAAGGCATAAAAAATACAGACACTGTTTGGAATTATCTGTCTCTACATTTGTGCATAGTGCATTTCACTTTTAGATGTATACTTTTTTCTAAAATCAAAACTTGAGCTGTCACTTTAACTTCATCTCGTAAACTATAAAAAGAGAAAAATGGAAAATAGATCACAACAAAATGAAAATTTTAGTGTTTATGTATGGAAAGAATTTAAAGCAATAAACAAATGTAATTAAAGAAAATTTATTCTCACACCACAAATGAACACAAAAGTTTTGTTATCCAAGTTTGGGTAATTCCACTAGTTCAACCCTAATAGATCGGAAATTATAAGAAAGGGATTTTTCTACACATGTTAAAGATTCAAATGACCTATGAATCCAAACCTTTTAAAGCGAATAAGATTAAATTCTGAAGTCAACGTGCGGAGGGATATTTACCCGAGTCAAACAAACCATTATTTTGCCCATTTACAAAAAGCTGACCTAACGATAATAGATGATTGTAAAGTCATTTATAATGCATAACGGGCTATATTTTTGTAAGGAATGACTTATGGACTGGGAGTCAACACTCAGTTAAAAATCCACCGCATGCCCCTTTTCTCGACAACTGTAGAACTTGATATATTAAAACTAAAAATATTTTACTATCCGTAAAAATTACAGACACTTTTTGGAAGTATCTCTCTCTAAATTTGTGCCTTGTGAATTTCCATTTTAGATGTATAATTTTTTCTTAAATCAAAATTTGAGTTTTCACTTTCCCTTAATCTCGTAAACAAAACAAAGTGATAAAAGGCAAATACATCAAAACAAAAAGAAAATTTTAGAGTTTATGTATCCAAATAATTTTAACCAATAAACAAATTTAAGTAAAGAAAATTAATTCACACACCACAAATGAAAACAAAAGTTTTGTTATCCAAGTTTTGGAAATTCCAAAAGTTCAACCCTAATAGATCGAAATTTTATAATAAAGAGATTTGTCGACACATGTTTTAAAAAATGGATATGCATTCTTGAAACATGTTAAAGATTCAAATGACCTATGGATCCAAACCTTTTATAGAGAATAACATTAAATTCTCAAGTGAACGTGTCGTGGGATACTTACCTGAGTCAAACAAGGCATTATTTTTCCCATTTACAAAAAGCTGACCTAACGATCGCAGCTGATTGTAAAGTAATTTATCATAAGTAACGGGCTATATTTTTTTAAGGAATGATTTATGGATATGAAGTCCACACGCAGTTAAAAATCCCCTGCCTACCCTTTTCCCGACGATTCCAGAACTTGATATATAAAAATTAAAAAGATAATACAATCCCTGAAAATTACAAACACTTTTTGGAATTATCTCTCTCTCTATATTTGTGCATTGTGAATTTCCATTTTAGATTTATACTTTATTCTTAAATCAAAATTTGAGTTTTCACTTTTCCTTCATCTCGTTAAAAAAAAATAAAAATAAAAGGCAAATCAATCACAACAAAAAGAAAATTTTAGATTTTATGTATGGAAAGAATTTAAAGCAATAAACAAATGTAAGTAAATAAAAATGTATTCTCACACCACAAATGAACACAAAAGTTTTTTTATCCCAGTTTGGGTAATTCCACTAGTTCAACCCTAATAGATCGGAAATTATAAGAAAGAGATTTTTCTACACATGATTTAAAAAATGGACATGCATGCTTGAAACATGTTAAAGATTCAAATGACCTATGAATCCAAACCTTTTAAAGAGAATAACATTAAATTTTCAAGTGAACGTTCGGAGGGATATTTACCTGAGTCAAACAAGCCATTATTTTGCCCATTTACAAAAAGCTGACCTAACGATCATAGATGATTGTAAAGTTATTTATCATGCATAACGGGCTATATTTTTTTAAGGAATGACTTATGGACAGTGAGTCAACACTCGGTTAAAAATCCCCCGTATGACCCTTTTCCCGACAATTGCAGAACCTGATATATAAAAACTAAAAAGAGTTTACTATCCCTAAAAATTACAAACACTTTTTGGAATTATCTCTCTCTATATTTTGGCATTGTCAATTTCCATTTTAGATGTATACCTTTTTTTTAAATCAAAATGTAGTTTTCACTTTCCCTTCTTCTTGTAAACAAAAAAAAAGAAATAAAAGGCAAATAGATCACATCAAAATGAAAATTTTAGAGTTTATGGATGGAAAGAATTTAAAGAAATAAAAAAATATAAGTAAAGAAAATGAATTCTCACACTAAAAATGAACACCAAAGTTTTGTTATCCAAGTTTTTGAAATTGCACTAGTTCAATCCTAATAGATCGGAATTTTATAAGAAAGAGATTTTTCTACACATGTTTTAAAAAATGTATATTCATGCTTGAAACATGTTAAAGATGCAAATGACCTATGGATACAAACCTTTTAAAGAGAAAAACATTAAATTCCCAAGTGAATGTGCGGAGGGATATTTACCCGAGTCAAACATGCCGTTATTTTTCCCATTTACAAAAAGCTGACCTTACTATCATAGCTGATTGTAACGTGATTTTCATAAGTAACGGGCTAAATTTTTGTAAGGAATGACTTACGGATATGGAGTCAACACACATTTAAAAATCCCCCGCCTGCCCCTTTTCTTGACGATTACAGAGCCTGATATATAAAAACAAAAAAGAGTTTAAAATCCTTAAAAATTTCAGACAGTTTTTGGAATTATCTCCCTCTAAATTTGTGCCTTGTGAATTTCCATTTTAGATGTATACTTTTTTCTTAAATCAAAATTTGAGTTTTCACTTTCCCTTCATCTCGTTAACAAAAAAAAGAGATAAAAGGCAAATAGATGAAAACTTTATAGTTTATGTATCCAAATAATTTAAACCAATTAAAAAATTAAGGTACATAAAATTTATTCATACACCACAAATGAACAAAAAAATTTTGTTATCCAAGTTTTTGAAATTTCACTAGTTCAACCCTTATAGCTCGGAATTTTATAAGAATTTTCTTTTCTACACAAGTTTTAAAAAATGGATATGCATGCTTGAAACATGTTAAAGATGCAAATGAGCTATAGATCCAAAAATTTTAAAGAGAATAACATTAAATTCCCAAGTGAATGTGCGGTGGGATATTTACTCGAGTCAAACAAGCCATTATTCTTCCCATTTACCAAAAACTAACCTAACGATCATAGCTGATTGTAAAGTTATTTTTCATAAGTAACGGGCTATATTTTTGTAAGGAATGACTTATGGATATGGAGTCAACACGCAGTTAAAAATCCCCCGCCTGCCTCTTTTCCTGCCGATTGCAGAACTTGATATATAAAAATTAAAAAGAGTCTACGATCCCTAAAAAAACCAAACAATTTTTTTTTTTACGAGATGAAGAGAAAGTGGAACTCAGCTTTTGATTTAAGAAAAAATTATACATCTAAAATGGAAATGCACAATGCAAAAATATAAGGAGTGATAATTCCAAAAAGTGTCTGTAATTTTTAGGGATTTTAAACTCTTTTTAGTTTTTATATATTAGGTTCTACAATCGTCGGGTAAAGGGAGAGGCGGGGGATTTTTAACTGAGTCTTGACTCTCAATCCATAAGTCATTCCTTACAAAAATATAGCTTGTTACACATGATAAATCACATTACAATCATCTATGATCGTTAGGTCAGCTTTTAGTAAATGGACAAAATATTGGCTTGTTTGATACGGGTAAATATCTCACCGCACGTTCACTTGAGAATTTAATGCTATTATCTTTAAAAGGATTGGATCCATAGGTCATTTGCTTCCTTATCATATTTAAAGCTTGCATATCCATATTTAAAAACATGTGTAGAAAAATCTCTTTCTTATAAAATTCCGAGCTATTAGGGTTGAACTAGTGGAATTTCCAAAACTTGGATAACAAAACTTTTGTGTTCATTTGTGGTGTGTGAATAAATTTTCTTTACTTATATTTTTTTATTGGTTTAAATACTTTGTATTCATAAACTCTAAAATTTTCATTTTGTTGTGATCTATTTGCCTTTTATCTCTTTTTTTTTACGAGATGATGGGAACGTGAAAACACAAGTTTTGATTTAATAAAAATGTATACATCTAAAATGAAAATGTGCATTGCACAAATGTAGAGAGAGATAATTCCAAAAAGTGTCGACAAATTTAAGGGATTGTGAACCCTTTTTAGTTTTTATATATCAGGTTCTGCAATTGTAGGGAAAAGGGGGAGGCGAGGGATTTTAAACTGAGTATTGAATCCCAATCTAGAAGTCATTCCTTACAAAAATATAGCCCGTTACGCCTGATAAATCACTTTACAATCATCTATGATCGTTAGGTCAACTTTTTGGAAATGGGTAAAATAATGGCTTGTTTGACTCGGGTAAATATCCCACCGCACGTTCACATGAGAATTTAATGTTATTCTCTTTAAAAGGTTTGGGTCCATAGGTCATTTCATCTATAACATGTATCAAGCATGCATATCCATTTTTTAAAACATGTGGAGAAAAATCTCTGTGTTATAAAATTCCGAGCTATTAGGGTTGAACTAGTGGAATTATCCAAACTTGGATAACAAAACTTTTTTGTTCATTTGCAGTGTGTGAATAAATTTCATTTACTTAAATTCATTTATTGCTTTAAATTCTTTCCATACAAAAACTCTAAAATTTTCATTTTGTTGTGATCTATTTGCCTTTTAACTCTGTTTTTTGCTTATGAGATGAAGGGAAAGTGAAAACTCAAGTTCTGATTTAAGAAAAAAGTATACATCTAAAATGGAAATGGACAATGCACAAATGTAATGAGAAATAATTCCAAAATGTGTCTGTAATTTTTAGGGATTGTAAACTTTTTATAGTTTTTACATATTAGGTTCTGCAATCATCGGGAAAAGGGGCAGGCGGGGGATTTTTAACTGAGTGTTGACTCCCAATCCATAGGCGGGGGATTTTTAACTGAGTGTTGACTCCCAATCCATAAGTCACTCGTAAAAAAAATATAGCCCGTTACGCATGATAAATCACTTTACAATCAACTATATTCGTTAGGTAAGCTTTTTGTAAAAGGGCTAAATACTAGCTTGTTTGACTCGGGTAAATATCCCACCGCATGTTCACTTGAGAATTTAATGTTATTCTCTTTAAAAGTTTTGGATCCATAGGTCATTTGCCCCTTTAACATGTTTCAAGCTTGCATATCAATTTTCTAAAACATATGTAGAAAAATCTCTTTCTTATAAAATTCCGAGCTTCTAGGGTTGAACTAGTGGAATTACCCAAACATAAATATCAAAACTTTTGTGTTCATTTGTGTTGTGCGAATAAATTTTCTTTTTCTTACATTTGTTTATTACTTTAAATTCTTTCCGTACATAAACTCTAAAATTTTCATTTTGTTGTGATCTATTTGCCTTTTATCTTCTTTTTTTTGCGAGATGAAGGGAAAGTGAAACCTCAAGTTTTGATTTAAGAAAAAAGTATACAACTAAAATAGAAATTCACAATGCACAAATGTTGAGAGAGATAATTCCTAAAAGTTTCTGTAATTTCTAGGGATTGTAAACTATTTTTAGTTTTTATATATCAGGTTTTAAAATAGTCGGGAAAAGGGGGAGGTGGAGGATTTTAAACTGAGTGTTGCCTCGAAATCCATAAGTCATTCCTTAAAAAAATATAGCCTGTTACGAATGATAAATCACTTTACAATCATCTATGATCGTTACGTCAGGTTTTTGTAAATGGGTAAAATAATGGCTTGTTTGACTTAGGTAAATATCCCACCACACGTTCACTTGAAAATTTAATGTTAATCTCTTTAAAAGGTTTGGATCCATCAGTCATTTGCATCTTTAACATATTTCAAGCATCCATATCCATTTTTTAAAACATGTGAAGAAAAATCTCTTTCTTACTTAGGATTGAACTAATGAATTTCCCAAACTTGGATAACAAAACTTTTGGGTTCATTTGTGATGTGTGAATAAATTTTCTTTACTTACATTTGTTTATTGTTTTAAATTTTTTCCATACATAAACTCTAAAATGTTCATTTTGTTGTGATCTATTTGCCTTCTATCTCTTTTTTTTGTTTACGAGATGAAGGGAAAGTGAAAACTCAAGTTTTAATTTAAGAAAAAAGTATACAACTAAAATGGAAATGCACAATGCACAAATGAAGAGAGAGATAATTCCAAAAACTGTCGGTAAATTTTAGGGATTGTAAACTCTTTTTATTTTTTATATATTAGGTTCTGCGATATCCGGGAAAAAAGGGGATGCAGGGGATTTTAAACTAAGTGTTGACTCCCAATCCATAAGTCATTCCTTACAAAAATATAGCCGGTTACACATGATAAATCACTTTAGAATCATCTATGATCGTTACATCAGCTTTTTGTAAATTGGTAAAATAATGGTTTGTTTGACTCGGGCAAAGATTCCACCGCACGTTTACTTGAGAATTTATTGTTATTCTATTTAAAAGTTTTGGATTCATAGGTCATTTGCATCTTTAACACATTTCAAGCATCCATATCAATTTTTTAAAACATGTGTAGAAAAATCTCTTTCATATAAAATTCCGAGCAATTAGGGTTGAACTAGTGGAATTTCCCAAACTTGGATAACAAAACTTTTGGGTTCATTTGTGGTGTGTGAATAAGTTTTCTTTACTTACATTTGTTTATAGCTTTAAATTCTTTCCATACATAAACTCTAAAATGTTCATTTTGTTGTGATCTATTTACCTTTTATCTCATTTTTTTTGTTTACGAGATGAAGGGAAAGTTAAAAATCAAGTTTTGATTTAAGAAAAATGTATACATCTAAAGTGGAAAAATGCACAATGCTCAAATGTAATGTGAGATAATTCCAAAAAGTGTCAGTAATTCTTAGGGATTGTAAACTCATTTTAGTTTTTATATATCAGGTTCTGCAAACATCGGTAAAAGGGGGAGGCGGGGGATTTTAAACTGAGTGTTGAGTCCCAATCCATAAGTCATTCCTTGAAATAATATAGCCTGTTACATATGATAAATCACATTACAATCATCTATGATCGTTAGGTCAGCTTTTTGTAAATGGGAAAATTAATAGCTTGTTTGACTCGGGTAAATTTCCCACCGCATGTTCACTTGAGAATTTAATGTTATTCTCTTTAAAAGGTTTGGATCCATAGGTCATTTGCATCTTTAACATGTTTCAAGCATGCATATCCATTTTTTTAAAACATATGTAGAAAAATCTCTTTGTTATGAAATTCCGAGCTATTAGGGTTGAACTAGTGGCATTACCTAAACTTGGAGAACAAAACTATTTTGTTCATTTGTGGTGTGTGAATAAATTTTCTTTACTTATATTTCCTTATTGCTGTAAATTCTTTCCATACATAAAATTTAAAATTTTCATTTTTTTGTGATCTATTTGCCTTCTATCTTTTTTTTTGTTAACGAGATGAAGGGAAAGTGAAAACTCAAGTTTTGATTTAATAAGAAAGTATACATCCACAATGGAAATGCACAATGCAAAAATGTAGAGAGAGATAATTCCAATAAGTGTCGGTAATTTTTAGGGATAGTAAACTCTTTTTATTTTTTAAATATCAGGTTTTGCAATTGTCAGGAAAAGGGGGAGGCAGGGGATTTTAAACTTAGTGTTGACTACGTATCTATAAGTGATTCCATACAATAATATAGCCTGTTACACAAGATAAATCACTTTACAATCATCTATGATCCTTAGATCAGCTTTTTCAAAATATGCAAAATAAATGCCTGTTTGACTCTGGTGAATATCCCATCGCACGTTCATTTGAGAATTTAATGTTATTCTCTTTAAAAGGTTTGGATCCATAGGTCATTTGCATCTTTAACATGTTTCAAGCATGCATATCCATTTTTTAAAACATATATAGAAAAATCTCTTTCTTATAAAATTGCAAGCTATTAGAGTTGAACTAGTGGAATTACCCAAACTTGGATAACAAAACTTTTGTCCTCATTTGTGGTGTGTGAATAAATTTTCTTTACTTACATTTATTTATTTATTTATTTAAATTATTTCCATACATAAACTCTAAAATTTTCATTTTGTTGTGACTTATTAGCCTTTTATCTCTTTTTTTGTTTTGCTAAAACTCAAGTTTTGATTTAAGAAAAAAATATACATCTCAAATGGAAAAGCACAATGCAAAAATGTAGAGAGATATAATTCCAAACAGTGTTTGTGATTTTTAGGGATTTAAAACTTTTTTTAGTTATTATATATCAAGTTCTGCAATTGTCGGGAAAAGGGGGAGGCGGAGAATTTTTAACTGAGTGTTGACTCCCAATCCAGAAATCATTCCTTTAAAAAATATAGCCGGTTACGCATGGCTACAATCATCTACGATCGTTAGGTCAGCTTTTTGTAAATGGGAAAAATAATGGCTTGTTTGACTCGAGTAAATATCCCACCGCACGTTAACTTGAGAATTTAATGTTATTCACTTATAAAGGTTTGGATCCATAGGTCATTTCATCTTTAACATGCTTCAAGCATGCATATCCATTTTTTAAAACATATGTAGAAAAATCCCTTTCATATGAAATTTTGCGTTATTAGGGTTGAACGAGTGGAATTACCCAAACATGGATAACACAACTTTTGTGTTCATTTGAGGTGTGTGAATAAATATTCTTTACTTACATTTTTTTGTAGCTGTAAATTGTTTCCATACATAAACTCTAATATTTTCATTTTGTTGTGATCTATTTGGCTTCTATCTACTTTTTTTGTTTACGAGATGAAGGGAAAGTGAAAAATCAAGTCTTGATTTGAGAAAAAAGTATACATCTAAAATGGAAATGCACAATGTAGAGAGAGATAATTCCAAAAACTGTCGGTAATTTTTAGGGATTGTAAACTCTTTTTAGTTTTTATATATTAGGTTCTGCAATCATCGGGAGGCGGGGGAGGCGGGGGATTTTTAATTGAGTGTTCACTCCAAATCCATAAGTCATTCCTTAAAAAAATATAGCCTGTTACGCATGATAAATCACTTTACAATCATCTATGATCATAAGGTCAGCTTTTGGTAAATTGGTAAAATAATGGTTTGTTTGACTTGGGGTAAAGATTCCACCGCATGTTCACTTGAAAATTTAATATTATTCTCTTTAGAAGGTTTGGATCCATAGGTCATTTTAGTCTTTAACAAGTTTCAAGCATGCATATCCATTTTTTAATACATGTGTAAAAAGAATCACTTTCTTATAAAATTCCAACCTATTAGGGTGGAACTAGTGGAATTACCCAAACTTGGATAACAAAACTTTTGTGTTCATTTGTGGTGTGTTAATAAATTTTCTTTACTTACATTTTGTTTATTGCTTTAAATTATTTCTATACATAAACTCTAAAATTTTAATTTTTTTGTGATCTATTTGCCTTTTATCTCTTTTTTTTTTTTTTTTTGCGAGATGAAGGGAAAGTAAAAACTCAGGTTTTGATTTAAGAAAAAAGTATACATCTAAAATGGAAAAGCACAATGCAAAAATGTAGAGAGAGATAATTCCAAAAAGTGTCTGTAATTTTTAGGGATTGAAAATTCTTTTTTGTTATTATATATCAGGTTCTGCAATTGAGTCGAAAAGGGGCAGGCGGAGTATTTTTAACTGAGTGTTGACTTCCAATCCAAAAGTCATTCTTTTAAAAAATATAGGCGGCTACACATGGCTACAATCATCTATGATTGTTAGGTCAGCTATTTTTAAATGGGAAAAATAATAGCTTGTTTGACTCGAGCAAATATCCCACTGCACGTTCACTTGAGAATCTAATGTTATTCACTTTAAAATGTTTGGATACATGGGTCATTTCATCTTTAACATGCTTGAAGCATGTATATCCATTTTTTAAAACATATGCAGAAAAATCCCTTTCATATAAAATTTCGCGTTATAAGGGTTGAACGAGTGGAAATCACAAAAACATGGATAACACAACTTTTGTGTTCATTTGAGGTGTGTGAATAATTTTTTTTTACTTACATTTGTTTATATTTGTAAATTCTTTCCATACATAAACTCTAAAATTTTCATTTTGTTGTGATCTATTTGGCTTTTATCTCGTTTTTTGTTTACGAGATAAAGGGAAAGTGAAAAATCAAGTCTTGATTTTAGAAAAAAGTATACATCTAAAATGGAAATGCACAATGCACAAATTTAGAGAGAGATAATTCCAAAAAGTGTCGGTAATTTTTAGGGATTGTAAACTCTTTTTAGTTTTTATATGTTAGGTTCTGCAATCATCGGGAAAAGGGGGAGGCGGAGGATTTTAAATTGAGTGTTGACTCCAAATCCATAAGTAATTCCTTACAAAAATATAGCCCATTACACATGATAAATCACATTACAATCATCTATGATCGTAAGGTCAACTTTTGGTAAATTGGTAAAATAATGGTTTGTTTGACTCGGGGTAAAGATTGCACCGCATGTTCACTTGAAAATTTAATATTATTCTCTTTAAACGGTTTGGATCCATAGGTCATTTTCATCTTTAACATGTTTCAAGCATGCATATCCATTTTTTAACACGTGTAAAAAAATCACTTTCTTATGAAATTCCGACCTATTAGGGTAGAACTAGTGGAATTATCCAAACTTGGATAACAAAACTTTTGTGTTCATTTGTGGTGTGTGAATAAATTTTCTTTACTTACATTTGTTTATTGCTTTAAATTATTTCTATACATAAACTCTAAAATTTTAATTTTTTTGTGATCTATTTGCCTTTTATCTCTTTTTTTTTTTGCGAGATGAAGGGAAAGTAAAAACTCAAGTTTTGATTTAAGAAAAAAGTATATATCTAAAATGGAAAAGCACAATGCAAAAATGTAGAGAGAGATAATTCCAAAAAGTGTCTGTAATTTTTAGGGATTGAAAATTCTTTTTAGTTATTATATATCAGGTTCTACAATCGGTTGGAAAAGGGGGAGACGGAAGATTTTTAACTGAGTGTTGACTTCCAATCCATAAGTCATTCCTTTAAAAAATATAGGCCGTTACACATGGCTACAATCATCTATGATCGTTAGGTCAGCTTTTTGTAAATGAGAAAAATAATGGCTTGTTTGACTCGAGCAAATATCCCACCGCACGTTCACTTGAGAATTTAACGTTATTCACTTTAAAAGGTTTGTATCCATGAGTCATTTCATCTTTAACATGCTTGAAGAATGTATATCCATTTTTTAAAACATATGTAGAAAAATCCCTATCATATAAAATTTCGCGTTATAAGGGTTGAACTAGTGGAATTACAAAAACTTGGATAACACAACTTTTGTGTTCATTTGAGGTGTGTGGATAAATTTTTTTTTACTTACATTTGTTTAAAGCTTTAAATTCTTTCCATACATAAACTCTAAAATTTTCATTTTGTTGTGATCTATTTGGCTTCTATCTTCTTTTTTTGTTTACAAGATGAAGGGAAAGTGAAAACTCAAGTCTTGATTTAAGAAAAAAAGTATACATCTAAAATGGAAATGCACAATGCACAAATGTAGTGGGAGATAATTCCAAAAAGTGTTGGTAATTTTTAGGGATTGTAAACTCTTTTTAGTTTTTATATATCAGGTTTTGCAATCGTCAGGAAATGGGGGAGGCGGGGGATTTTTAATTGAGTGTTGACTCCCAATCCCTAAGTGACACCTTAGAAAAATATAGCCTGCTATGCATGATAAATCACTTTACAATCATCTGTGATCGTAAGGTCAGCTTTTTGTAAATTGGTAAAATAATGGTTTGTTTGACTCGGGGTAAAGATTCCACCGCATGTTCACTTGAAAATTTAATATTATTCTCTTTAAAAGGTTTGGATCCATAGGTTATTTGCATCTTTAACATGTTTCAAGCAAGCATATCCATTTTTTACTGAGTGTTGACTCATAATCCATAAGTCATTCCTTTCAAAAATATAGCCGGTTATGCATGGCTACAATCATCTATGATCGTTAGGTCAGCTTTTTGTAAATGAGCAAAATAATGGCTTGTTTGACTCGAATAAAATATCCCACCGCACGTTCACTTGAGAATTTAATATTATTCAGTTTAAAAGGTTTGGATCCATAGGTCATTTGCATATTTAACATGCTTCAAGCATTGATATCCATTTTTTAAAACATATGTAGAAAAATCCCTTTCATATAAAATTTCTCGTTATTAGGGTTGAACTAGTGGAATTACCCAAACTTGGATAACACAACTTTTGAGTTCATTTGAGGTGTGTGAATAAATTTTCTTTACTCACATTTGTTTGTAGTTGTAAATTCTTTCCTTACATAAACTCTAAAATTTTTATTTTGTTGTGATCTATTTGCCTTGTTTCTAGTTTTTTTGTTTACGAGATGAAGGGAAAGTGAAAACTCATGTCTTGATTTTAAAAAAAAAGTATACATCTAAAATTGAAATGTACAATGCACAAATGTAGAGAGAGATAATACCAAAAGTGTAGGTAATTTTTAGGGATTGTAAACTCTTTTTAATTTTTATATATCAGGTTCTACAATCGGTTGGAAAAGGGGGAGGCGGAAGATTTTTAACTGAGTGTTGACTTCCAATCCATAAGTCATTCCTTTAAAAAATATAGCCCGTTACGCATGATAAAGCACTTTACAATCATCTATGATTGTAAGGTCAGCTTTTTGTAAATTTGTAAAATAATTGTTTGTTTGCGAGATTAAGGGAAAGTTAAAACTGAAGTTTTGATTTAAGAAAAAAAGTATACATCTAAAATGGAAATTCACAATGCACAAATGTAGAGAGAGATAATTCAAAAAAGTGTCCCTAATTTTTATGGAACTCTTTTTAGTTTTTATATATCTTGTTTAGCAATCGTCGGGAAAAGAGGAGGCTGGATATTTTTAACTGAGTGTTGATTCCCAATCCATAAGTCATTCTTTACAAAAATGTAGCCCGTTACGCATAATAAATCAGTTTACAATCATCTATGATTGTTAGGTCAGCTTTTTGTTAATGGGCAAAATAATGGCTTCTTTGACTCGAGTAAATATCCCATCACATGTTCACTTGAGAATTTAATGTTATTCTCTTTAATAGGTTTGGATCCATAGGTCATTTGCATCTTTAACATGTTTCAAGCATGCATATCCATTTTTTAACACATGTGTAGAAAAATCTCTTTCTTTTAAAATTCCGACCTATTAGGGTTGAACTAGTGGAATTACCCAAACTTGGATAACAAAACTTTTGTGTTCATTTGTGGTGTACGAATAAATTTAATGTACTTACATTTGTTTATTGCGTTAAATTATTTCCATACATAAACTCTAAAATTTTCATTTTGTTGTGATCTATTTACCTTTTATCTATTTTTTTTGTTTGCGAGATGAAGGGAAAGTAAAAACTCCAGTTTTGATTTAAGAAAGAAGTATACATCTAAAATGGAAATGCACAATGCGCAAATGTAGAGAGAGATAATTCCAAAAAGTTTCTGTAATTTTTAGGAATTGTAAACTCTTTTTAGTTATTATATATCAGGTTTTGCAATCGTGGGGAAAAGGGGGAGGCGGGGGATCTTTAACTGAGTGTTGACTCCCGATCCATAAGTCATTCTGTTTAAAAATATAACTGGTTACTCATGATAAATCAGTCTACAATCATCTATGATAGTTAAGTAAGCTTTTTGTAAATGGGCAAAATAATGGCTTGTTTGACTCGAGTAAATATCCCCCCGCACGTTCACTTGAGAATTTAATGTTATTCTCTTTAAAATATTTGGAACCATAGGTCATATGCATCTTGAACATGTTTCAAGCATGCATATCCATTTTTTAGAACATATCTAGAAAAATCTCTTTCTTATAAAATTCTGAGCTATTAGGGTTGAACTAGTTGATTTAAGAAAAAATTATACATCTAAAATGGAAACTCACAAAGCACAAATGTAGAGAGAGATAATTCCAAAAAGTGTCTATAATTTTTAGGGAACTCTTTTTAGTTTTTATATATCTTGTTCAGCAATCGTCGGGAAAAGAGGGAGGCGGGGATTTTTAACTGTGTGTTGACTCCCAATCCATAAGTCATTCTTTACAAATATATTGCCCATTACGCATGATAAATCACTTTACAATCATCTATGATTGTTAGGTCAGTTTTTTTTAAATGGGCAAAATAATGGCTTGTTTGACTCGGGTAAATATCCCACCGCACGTTCACATGAGAATTTAATGTTATTCTCTTTAAAAGGTTTGGATCTATAGGTCATTTCCATCTATAACATGTTTCAAGCATGCAAATCAAATTTTTAAACATATGTATAAAAATCTCTTTGTAATAAAATTCCGAGCTATTAGGGTTGAACTAGTGGAATTTCCCAAACTTGGATAACAAAACTTTTGTGTTCATTTGTGGTGTGTGAATAAATTTTCTATACTTACATTTGTTTATTGCTTTAAATTCTTTCCATACATAAACTCTAAAATTTTCATTTTGTTGTGATCTCTTTGCCATTTATCTCTTTTTATATTTTGCGAGATGAAGGGAAAGTGAAAACTTAAGTTTGGATTTAAAAAAAAAAGTATACATCTAAAATTGAAATGCACAATGCACAATGCACAAATGTACGTAGAGATAATTCCAACAAATGTCTGTATTTTTTAGAGATTGTAAACTTCTTTGATTTTTTAAATATCATTTTCTTTAATCGTCGAGAAAAGGGGGAGGCGGGGGATTTTTAACATAGTGTGGACTCCCAATCCATAAGGATTCCTTACAAAAATATAGCCCGTTATGCATGGTAAATCACTTTAAAATCATCTATGACCCTTAGGTCAACTTTTTCAAAATGGGAAAAATAATGGCTTGTTTGACTAACGTAAATATCCCACCGCATGTTCACTTGAGATTTAATGTTATTCTCTTTATAAGGTTTTGATCCATAGGTCATTTGCATCTTTAACATGTTCAAACATTCATATCCATTTTTTAAAACATGTGTAGAAAAATATCTTTCTTATAAAATTCAGAGCTTCTAGGGTTGAACTAGTGGAATTACCCAAACTTGGATATCAAAAATTTAATAACAAATGCTCATTAAATTCTCAAGTGAACATGTGGCGAATATTTACCCCCGAGTCAAACAAGCTATTATTTTGCCCATTTTCAAAAAACAGACCTAAAAATCGTAGATGATTGTAAAATCAATTATCAGGCGTAACAGGCTATATATTTTTGTAAGAAATGACTTATGGATTGGGAGTCAACACTCACTTAAAAATCCCTCGCCTCCCCCTTTTCCCGACAATAGCAAAACCTAATGTATAAAAACTAAAAAGAGTTTATAATCCCTAAAAATTATAAAAACTCTTTGGAATTATTCCTCTCTACATTTTTGCATTGTGCATTTCCATTTTAGATGTATACTTTTTTCTTAAATGAAAACTTTGAGTTTTCGCTCTCCCTTAATCCCGTAAACAAAAAAGGCAAATAGATCGCAACAAAATGAAAATTTTAGAGGTTATATATGGAAAAAATTGAAAACCACAAAAAATGTAAGTAATGAAAATTTATTCACACGCCACAAATGAACATTAAAGTTTTGTTATCCACATTTGGGAAATTCCACTACTTCAACTCTTATAGCTTGGAATTTTATAAGAAAGAGATTTCTTTTACACCTGTTTTAAAAATGGATATGCATGCTTGAAACATTTTAAAGACGCAAATGACCTATGGATCCAAACCTTTTAAAGAGAATAACCAAAACTCATTAAATTTTCAAGTGAACGTGCGCTGGGATTTTTACCCGAGTCAAACAAGCCATTATTTTGCCCATTTACCAAAAGCTTACTAAGACTCATAGATGATTGTAAAGTGATTTATCATGTGTAACGGGCTATATATTTTTGTAAGAAATGACTTATGGATTGGGAGTCAACACTCAGTTAAAAATCCATTGCCTTCCCCTTTCCCCAACGATTGCAAAACCTAATATATATAAAAAAATAGTTTACAATCCCTAAAAATTACAGAAACTCTTTGGAATTATCTCTCTCTATTTGTGCATTGTGTATTTCCATTTTAGATGTATACTTTTATTTTAAATAAAATCTTTGAGTTTTCGCTGTCCGTTCATCCCGTAAACAAAAAAGGCAAATAGATCACAACAAAATCAAAATTTTAGAGTTTATATATGGAAAAAATTTAAAATGTTGGAAGATAAGGGAAAGTCCAAATGACCAAGGAAGGCCCACATATGTAATATTTTTATAAGATGGGCCCAAGCCCATAAGAAGTTGGACCCACAATGATTACCAAGAGCTGGCATCCTTATCACATCAGTTGGAAGAACAAGAAGGACTCACAAAAGTATCTTTATCTTAGGGTCACGACCAAGAAGAGTTTTTGTTTAAGTTATATTTGTCTATTATCAATATTGAGTTACCTAATTATGTTAGGACTTACCTTAAGTGTTAGAGTTTAGGCGTAATTGGGACAAGGGTAGTATTATTGTAATTGGACTCTACTACCTTCCTCTGATTACAACAAGTTATTGATGTCGATGAAGTATTTTACTTTTCCATAAATTCAACATGGTATCAAAGCAGGTTCTTTGATTTGACTTGGTCAACTCACGGAGGTAATGAAATCCTTTTCTCTAAACCCTAAACCCTAAGTCTAGGTTCGTAGTTATTTTTTATTCAGTCCCTACTCCCATAGATTGATTTGCTCTTGTTTCCTCTATACGTAGTCTTTTATATTGTAAATTATATATTGACAAAAATATATTTGAGTCTTATTTCCAAATAAAACCTATTTTTTCCAATCGGAGTTATCTATAGCGAGATATCGATATTTGAATGAGCGAAGGTCAGATTGAAAAAAGGTTCGAGCAGCAGCAGCAATCTTCCTAATCCGAGGTATTTTTTGCTATCAAGAGATAGACTTTATATGGATATATATATATATATATATATATATATATAAAGAAATATCTGTAAGTATATTCTTTTACATATCTAACCAATTTTTTATCTGAGTTGTCTACAAAGAGAAATCGATATTTGAAGCAGCAAAGGTCAGATTTAAAAAGAGGTTTGAGGGCAGCAGAAAACCTCAAATTCTGAGATATTTTATGCTATCAATAAAGAGACTTTATATGGAGAATTATATATCAAAAGAAAGATCTGTAAGTATATTTTATTACCTATTCAACCAATTCTCGGTATGATATGTTTCTAAGGATATATTGATCTTGGAAGAGTCAATGGTCATTCAGGAAAAATAGGAGAAACAAAACTTAGTTCGGCCATATGATGGAGACCGAAACCTATCAGATTTTTTATCTTCTAATAATTATATTTTATGAAGAGATGTTATACTTGTATGAAATTTATTTAATTCTAGCTTCAGAATGAAAAAAATTCATGTCAATCTGATCTATATTGAAAGATAGATTCGAATTGAAAGAATCAAAGGTCATGTAGGTGCTCTATTGTATTGAAAAATCCAAATTTATGCCGATTGTTTGGCATCACTATTTGAGTTGATATATCAGGAAAATATCTCACTTCTCCCTAGTTTGATGGCTTATTTACAAATTTCTGTTATTTGGGATTAGTTTTACTTCTATGATATATGGTTCAAGCTTGGATTACTCCCATTACCTCCCAGCTTGAGGGGGAGAAGAAGAAGAACAACAAAAAAGTGGTATTTTATTCCTTATGTTGTGGATAAGTTTATGTGACCAAAATATTCAAGAAATGGGGAGCACAAAATATGAAGCTTGTGCATCAAAGAATGTTGGAAGATGGGCTCAAGCCCACGAGCTCAAGACAAGAAGCTCACACGTCAAAGGAGTGGCATATGTGTAAAATATGGTACTTTCCTTAAAGATGGCATAGAAGTATAAATATGTGTTCCTTTTATGTCTTTTATTTTATCAAGTTGTAGCCCTAAGGGCATTGTAAAACTATAAATAAAGGCATTGGCTAAGAGGTATGGCATTGAAGAACTCTCTTCTCTTTCCACAAATTTGTCCAACCCTCATTTTTCTTTTTGACGCAACCCCCTTCTCCCTTAATCCAAACTCTCTCCTTCCACGTTCTTCTTCTTCTCTTCTTCTTCTCTCTTCTTCTTCTTCTTCTTCTTTCTTGTTGATCTAAAGTTACTTTCATGAGATCCTAAATTCTACATGGTATCAGAGCAAGGTGTTTAGGATCTCTTCATGGAGTTATTGTGAAATCTGTTCAAGAAGTTGTAATAGGAGTTCAGTCATGAAGAGATAAGTTCATACTCTTCGTATTTATGTTTTTTTTGTTTCCTTTTCTTATTTACATACTCCTTTTTACTGTTTTTCTTTACTTCTTGATTTTTGTGTCAAGACAGGAGTATGAAGCAATGGCTTACCGGCTAGGACTGATTTTTACTCTCACTTATAATGCCATAGGGCCTCATGGAAGGACGCAACAACGTGAGAGGGAATGTTGGAAGATGAAGGCATATTCGAAGATGTGCCATTTTATACGAAAATATTTTATACATCATTTGCAGCAAGCTGGGAGTTCATGTTATTATTTCACCCCAGCTTGAGGGGGAGTGTTGGAAGATAAGATCAAGCCCAAATGACCGAGGAAGGCCACATATGTAAGACTATTATAAGATGGGCCACATGACAGGGCAAGGCCCACAAGATGGGCCCAAGCCCATAAGAAGTAGAACCCACATTGATTACCAAGAGCTGGCATCCTTATCACATCAGTTGGAAGATCAAGAAGGACTCACAAAAGTATCTTTATCTTAGGTCATGACAGAGAAGAGTTTTAATTCAATTTATATTTGTCTTTTATCAAAACTTTAAGTTTTTGCTGTACTTTCAACCCATAATCTAAAACGGTAAATAGATAACAACAAAATAAAAGTTTTAGAGTTTTTGTATGGAAAACATTTAAAACAACAACAAATTTTTTTTTAAAAAATTTATTCACACACCACAAATGAACAAAAAAGTTTTGTTATCCAAGTTTGGGAAACTCCACTAGTTCAACCCTAATACCTTGAAATTTTATAAGAAAGAGATTTCTTCTACTCATGTTTTAAAAATGGATATGCATGTTTGAAAAGTGCTAAAGATTCAAATAACCTATGGATCCTAACCTTTTAAATAGAATAACAAACGATCATTAAATTCTCAAGTGAACGTGCAGTGGGATATTTACTTGAGTCAAACAAGCGATTATTTTGCACATTTAAAAAAAGCTGACCTAACAATCATAGATGATTGTAAAATGATTAATCATGCGTAATAGGCTATATATATTTTTAAGAAATGAGTTATGGATTGGAAATCAACACTCAGTAAAAAATCCCCCCCCTCTCCCTTTCCCCGACGATTCCAAATCCTAATATATAAAAACTAAAAAGATTTTACAATCCCTAAAAATTATTGACAGTCTTTGGATTTATATCTCTCTACTTTTGTGCATTGTGTATTTCCATTTTAGATGTATACTTTTTTCTAAAATCATAACATTGAGTTTTTGCTCTCCCTTCATCCCGTAAACAGAAAAGGCAAATAGATCACAACAAAATTAAAATTTTAGAGTTTATGTAACGAAAAAATTTAAAAAAACAACAAATGTAAGTAAAGAAAATTTACTTACACACCACATATGAACACAAAAGTTTTGTTATCTAACTTTGGGACATTCCACGAGTTCAACCCTAATAGCTTGGATTTTTACAAGAAAGAGATTTCTTCTACACATGTTTTAAAAATGGATATGCATGCTTGAAAGATGTTAAAGATGGAAATGATCTATGGATCCAAACCTTTTAAAGAAAATAAAAAATCCTCTGTAAATTTTCAAGTGAACTTGTGGTGGGATATTTACCTGAGTCAAACAAGCCATTATTTTCCCCATTTACAAAAAGCTAACCTAACAATCATAGATGATTGTAAAGTGATTTATCATGCGTAACGGGCTATATATTTTTGTAAGAAATGACTTATGGATTGGGAGTCAACACTCAGTTAAAAATCCTCTGTATCCCCCTTTTCCCAACTATTGCAAAACCTAATATATAAAAAAAAAAAGAGTTTAAAATCCCTAAAAACTACAGACACTCTTTGGAATTATCTCTCTCTTCATTTGTGCATTGTGTGTTTCCATTTTAAATGTATACCTTTTTCTTAAATAAAAACTTTGTGTTTTCGTTCTCCCGTCATTCCGTAAACAAAAAAGGCAAATAGATCAAACAAAATGAAAATTTTAGAGTTTATGTAAGGAAAAAATTTAAAACACGAAAAAATGTATGTAAATAAAATTGATTCACACACTACAAATGAACACAAAAGTTTTGTTATCCAAGTTTGGGCATTTCCACTAGTTCAACAACCCATTATTCTTGGAAGTTTATAAGAAAGAGATTTCTTCTACACATGTTTTAAAAATGGATTTGCATGCTTGAAACATGTTAAATATGCGAATGACTTATGGATCCAAACCTTTTAAAGAGAATTTCAACTGCTCTTTAAATTCTCAAGGAAACATGCGGTGGGATATGTACCGGAGTCAAACAAACCATTATTTTGCCCGTTTACAAAAAGCTGACCTAACAATCATAGATGATTGTAAAGTGATTTATCCTGCATAACGGGCTATATATTTTTGTAAGAAAAGACTAATGGATTCGGAGTCAACACTCTGTTAATAATCCTTTGCCTCCCCCTTTTCCCGACGATTGCAAAACCAGATATATAAAATATAAAAAGAGTTTACAGTGCCTAAAAATTACAGACACACTTTGGAATTATCTCTCTCCACTTTTGTGCATTGTTCATTTCAATTTTAGATGTATACTTTTATCTTAAATCAAAACTTTGTGTTTTCGCTCTCCCTTCATCCCGTAAACAAAAAAGGCAAATAGATCACAATAAAGCGAAAATTTAAGAGTTTATGTAAAGAAAATTTATTCGCACACCACAAATGAACTCAAAAATTTTGTTATCCAAGTTTGGGAAATTCCACTAGTTCAACCCTAATAGCTTGGAATTTTCTAAGAAAGAGATTTCTTCTACACATGTTTTAAAATTTGATATGCATGCTTGAAACAAGTTATAGATGCACATGACTTATGGATCTGAACCTTTTAAAGAGAATAACAAAGCTCAATAAATTCTGAAGGGAATATGTGGTGGGATATTTACCCGAGTCAAACAAGCCATTATTTTGCCCATTTACAAAAAGCAGACCTAACAATCATATTTGATTGTAAAGTGACTTATCATGCCTAACGGGCTATATTTTTGTAAGAAATGATTTATGGATTGAGAGTCAACACACAGTTAAAAATCCGCCGCCTCCCCCTTTTCCCGACAATTGTAAAACTTAATATATAAAAACTAAAAAGAGTTTAGAATCCCAAAAAATTACAGACACTCTTTGGAACTATCTCCCTCTACATTTGTGCATTCTGCATTTTCATTTTAGATGTATACTTTGTTCTTAAATCAAATCTTTGTGTTTTCGCTCTCCCTTCATCCCGTAAAACAAAAAAGGCAAATAGATTGCAATAAAATGAAAATTTTAGAGTTTATGTAAGGAAACAATTTAAAAAACAAAAACTTGAAGTAAGGAAAATTTATTCACTTACCACAAATGAACACAAAAGTTTTGTTATCCAAGTTTGGAAAATTCGCTTAGTTCAACCCTAATAGCTTGAAATTTTGTAAGAAAGAGATTTCTTCTACATATGTTTCAAAAATGGACATGCATGCTGGAAACATGATAAAGATGCAAATGACCAATGGATCCAAACATTTTAAAGATAATAACAAACGCTCATTAAATTCTCAAGTGAACGTACGGTGGCATATTTATCCGAGTCAAACAAGCCATTATTTTGCCCATTTACAAAAAGCTGACCTAACAATCATAGATGATTGTAAATTGATTTATCATGCATAATGGGCTATATTTTTTTAAAGAAATGACTTATGCATTGGGAGTGAATGTTGAGTTAAAAATCCCCCGCCTCCCTCTTTTAACGACGATTGTAAAACCTAATATATAAAAACAAAAAAGAGTTTACAATCCCTAAATATTACAAACACTCTTTAGAATTATCTCTCTCTACATTGGTGCATTGTGCATTTCAATTTTACATGCATATTTTTTTTTTAAAATCAAATCTTGGAGTTTTTAATCTCCCTTCATCCCGTAAACAAAAAAGGCAAATGGATCAGAACAAAATGAAAATTTTAGAGTTTATGGATGGAAAAAATTTAAAACAACAAAAAATGTAAGTAAAGAAAATTTATTCGCACACCACAAATGAACACAAAAATTTTGTTATCCAAGTTTGGGAAATTCTGCTAGTTCACCCCTAATTGCTAGGAATTTTATAAGAAAGAGATTTCTTGTACACATGTTTTAAAAATGGATATGCATGCTGGAAACATGTTAAAGATGAAAATCACCTATGGATCCAAACATTTTAAAGAGAATTACAAACACACATTAAATTGTCAAGTGAACGTGTGGTGGGATATTTACCCGAGTCAAACAAGTCATTATTTTGCCCATTTACAAAAAGCTGACCAAACAATCGTAGATGATTGTAAAGTGATTTATCGTGCATAATGGGCTATATATTTTTGTAAGAAATGACTTATGGATAGGGAGTCAACACTCAGTCGAAAATCCCCCGGCTCCCCCTTTTCCTGACTTTTGCAGCAACAAATTTATGTAAAGAAAATTGATTCACACACCACAAATGAACACAAGTTTTGTAATCCAAGTTTTGGAAATTTCACTAGTTCAACCCTAGTAGCTTGGAATTTCATAAGAAAAAGATTTCTTCTACACATGTTTTAAAAATGGATATGCAAGCTTGAAACATGTTAAAAATGCAAATGACCTATGGATTCGAACTTTTTAAAGAGAATAACAAACGCTCATTAAATTCTTAAGGGAAAATGGGGTGGGATATTTACCTGAATCAAAAGAGCGATTATTTTTCCCATTTAAAAAATGCTAACCTAACAATCATATATGATTGTAAAGTAATTTATCATTTATAACGGGTTTAATTTTTTCTAAGAAATAATTTATGGATTGGGAGTCAACACAGTTAAAAATCCCCCGCCTTCCCCTTTTCCATACGATTCCAAAACCGAAGATATAAAAACAAAAAAGGGTTTACAATCCCAAAAAAATTAGCGACACTCTTTGGAATTGTCTCTCTCTACATTTGTACATTGTGCATTTCCCTTTTGGAAGTATTTCATTCTTAAATAAAAACTTTGGGTTTTCTCTCTCCCTTCATCTCGTAAAGAAAAAAGGCAAATAGATCTCACAAAAAAGAAAATTTTAGAGTTTGTGTATGGAAAAAATTTAAAACAACAACTAATGTAAGTAAAGAAAATTTATTCGCATACAACAAATGAACACAAAAGTTTTGCTATCGAATTTTGGGAATTTCCATTAGTTCAACCGTATCACCTTGGAATTTTATACGAAAGTAATTTCTTCTACACATGTTTTAAAACTGGATATGCTGGCATAACACTTGTTAAAGATGCAAATGACCTATGGATCCAAACCTTTTAAAGAGAATAACAAACGCTCATTGAATTCTCATGTGAACGTGCGGTGGGATATTTACCCGAGTCAAACAAGCCATTATTTTTCCCATCTACAAAAAGCTGACCTAACAATCATAGACAATTGTAAAGTGATTTATCATGCGTAACAGGCTATATATTTTTGTAAGAAATGACTTATGGATTGGGAGTCAACACTCAGTTAAAAATCCCCAACCTCCCCCTTTTCCTGACGATTTCAAAAACAAATATATAAAAACTAAAAAAAGTTTACAACACCTAAAAATTACAGAAACTCTTTGGAATTATCTCTCTCTACATTTGTGCAATTTGAATTTCCATTTTAGATGTATACTTTTTTCTTAAATAGAAACTTTGAGTTTCGCTCTACCTACATCCCGTAAGCAAAAAGGGCAAATAGATCACAACAAAATGAAAATTTTAGAGTTTATGTATGGAAAAAATTTTAAACAACATCAAATTTAACCAAAGAAAATTTATTCACACACCACAAATGAACACAAAAGTTTTGTTATCCAAGTTTTGGAAATTCCACTAGTTCAACCCTTATATCTTGGAATTTTACACTTTTTTAAAGAAATTTCTTCTACATATGTTTTAAAAAGGGATGCCCATGCTTGAAACATGTTAAAGATTCAAATGACCTATGGATCCAAACTTTTTATTGAGAATAAGAAACGCTCCTAATTAAATTCTGAAGTGAACGTGCGGTGGCATATTTACCCGAGTCAAACAAGCCATTACTTTGTCAATTTAAAAAAGCTGACCTAAAAGTCATAGATGATTGTATAGTGATTTATCATGCGTAACAAACTTTATATTTTTGTAAGAAAGGACTTATGGATTGGGAGTCAACATTTAGTAAAAAATCCCCCGCCTCCCCCTTTTCCTGTCAATTGTAAAACCTAATCTATAAAAACTAAAAAGAGTTTACAATCCCAAAAAATTACAAAGACTCTTTGCAATTATCTCTCTCTACATTTGTGCACTGTGCATTTCCATTTTAGATGTATACTCTTTTCTTAAATCAAAACTTTGAGTTTTCGCTCTACTTTCATCTCGTAAACTAAAAAGGTAAATAGATCACAACAATATGAAAATTTTAGAGTTTATGTATGGAAAAATTTTAAAACAACAACAAATATATGTAAAAAAAATTCATTCAACCACCACAAATGAAAAAAAGTTTTGTTATCCATGTTTGGGAAATTCCACTAGTTCAACTCTTATAGCTTGGAATTATAAGAAAGAGATTTATTTTACACCTGTTTTAAAAATGGATATGCATGCTTGAAACATGTTAAAGAAGCAAATGATGTATGGATCCAAACCTTTTAAAGAGAATAACAAACTTTCGTTAAATTTTCAAGTGAATGTGCCGTGGGATATTTACCCTAGTCAAACAAGCCATTATTTTACCCATTTACAAAAAGCTGACCTAACAATCGTAGATTATTGTAAAGTGATTTATCATGCATATCGGGTTATATATTTTTGTAAGAAATGACTTATGGATTGGGAGTCAAAACTTAGTTAAACATCCCCCACCACCCCCTTTTCCCAGCGATTGCAAAATCTAATATATAAAAACAAAAAAGAGTTTACAATCCCTAAAAATTACAGAAAGTTTATGGAATTTTCTCTCTCTACTTTTGTGCATTGTGCATTTCCATTTTAGATGTATACTTTTTTCTGAATTCAAAATTTTGAATTTTCACTGTCCCTTCATCCCGTAAATAAAAAATGGATATAGATCAGAACAAAATGAAAATTTTAGAGTTTATGTAAGGAAAAAATTTTAAACAAAAACAAATGTAAGTAAATAAAATTGATTGACACTCCACAAATGAACACAAAAGTTTTGTTATCCAAGTTTGGGAAATTCCATGAGTTCAACCCTAATAGCTTGGAATTTTATAAGAAAGAGATTTCTTCTACACATGTTTAAAAAATGGATATGCATGCTTGAAACATGTTAAAGATGCGAATGACCTATGGATCCAAAAATTTTAAAGCGAATAACAAAAACTCATTAAATTTTCAAGTGAACGTGCGGTGGTATATTTACCCGAGTCAAACGAGCCATTTTTTTGCCCATTTACCAAAAGCTGACCTAAGAATCATAGTTGATTGTAAAGTGATTTATCATGCATAACGGGCTATATATTTTTGTAAGAAATGACTTATGGATTGGTTGTCAACACTCAGTTAAAAATCCCCCGCCTCCCCTTTCCTCAACGATTACAAAACCTAATATATAAAAACTAAAAAGAATTTACATTCCCTAAAAATTACAAACACTGTTTGGAATTATCCCTCTCTACATTTGTGCATTGTGCATTTCAATTTTAGATGTATACTTTAATTTTAAGTCAAATCTTTGAGTTTTCGCTCTCCCTTCATCCGGTAGACAAAAAATTCAAATAAATCACAACAAAATAAAAATTTTAGACTTTATGTATGGAAAACAATTTAAAATGTTGGAAGATGAGATCAAGCCCAAACGACCAAGGATGGCCCACATATGTAATATTTTTATATGATGGGGTACATGACCAAAGAAGGAACACAAGATTGGCCCAAGCCGATAAGAAGTAGGACCCACAATGATTACCAAGAGCTAGCATCCTTATCACATCATTTGGAAGATCAAGAAGGACTCACAAAAGTATCTTTATCTTAGGGTCACGACCGAAGAGTTTTTGTTTAAGTTATATTTGTCTTTTATCAATATTGAGTTACTTAATTATGTTAGGACTTACCTTAAGTGTTAGAGTTTGGGTGTAATTGGGAAAATGGTAGTATTATTGTAATTGGACTCTACTACCTTCCTCTATTATAAATAGAGGTTCATGTACTCTGATTAAAACAAGTTATTTATGTCGGTGAAGTATTTCACTTTTCCATAAATTCAACATGGTATCAGAGCAGGTTCTGTGAGTTGACATGGTCAACTCACTAAGGTAATGGGATCCTTTTCTCTAAACCCTAAACCCTAAGTCAAGCTTCGTAGTTATTTTTTTTTCAGACCCTACACCTGTAGATTGCTTTGCTTTTGTTTCCTCTGTACATAGTCTTTTATATTGAATATTATATATTGACACAAATATATTTGAGTCTAATTTCCAAATAAAACTTATTTTTTCCAATCAGAGTTATCTATAGAGAGATATCGATATTTGAATGAGCGAAGGTCAGATTGCAAAAAGGTTCGAGCAGCACAAGCAATCTCCGGAATCCGAGGTATTTTTTGCTATCAAGAGCTAGAATTTATACGGATAAATATATATCAAAATAAATATCTATAAGTCTATTCTTTTACCTATCTAACCAATTTTTTATCTGAGTTATCTACAAAGGCAAATTCATATTTGAAGCAGCAAAGGTCAGATTTAAAAAGAGGTTCCAACGGCAGCAGAAAGCCTCAAATTCTGAGATATTTAATCCTATCAAGAAAGAGATTTTATATGGAGAATTATATAGCAAAAGAAAGATCTGTAAGTCTATTTTATTACCTATTCAGCCAATTCATGGTAATATTATTTTATAAGGACATATTGATCTTGGAAGAGTCAATGGTCGTTCTGGAAAAATAGGAGAAAAAAAACTTAGTTCCCCCATATGACAAAGACCGAAACCTATCAGAATATTTATTCTCTCATAATTATATTTTATGAAGAGATGTTATACTTGTATTAAATTAATTTAATTCTAGTTTCAGAATTAAAAACATTTCCAGTCAATCTGATCTATATTGAATGATACATTGGAATTAGAAGAATCAAAGGTCATGCTGGTGTCCAATTGTATTGAAAAATCCGAATTTATGCCGATTATTTTGCGTCATTTTTTCAGTTGATATATCAGGAAAATATCTCACTTCTCCCTTGTTTGAGGCTTATTTACGAATCTCTATTATTTGGGAATATTGTTGCTTCTATGATATTTGGTTCAAGTTGGGATCATTGCCATTACCTCCCAGCTAGAGGGGGAGAAGTAGAAGAAGAACAAGCAAGTGGTATTTTATTCCTTAAGTTGTGGATAAGTTTATGTCACATAAATATTCAAGAAATGGGGAGCACAAAAGATGAAGCTTGTGCATAAAAGAAGAAATTTTTATATCAAAATATTTCATGGGTTCTTTGACAAAGTTTACTATTTGGTTCATGTAATATGAGTTGGAAGATGGTTGTGTTATATTCAGCTACAACTATTAGGTCTCTTTGGGGACATTATTTTTCAATAAGAGGTGTCCTCATGTCATCATTTACTTCATCCCCATCAAAAAGATTAAAATTATTTGTGGTTGGGAGTCCATGATGGAGGAACTTCATCCCCGTCAAAAAGATGAAAATTATTTGTGGTTGGGAGTCCATGACAGAGGAACTTCATCCCGTCAAAAAGATAAAAATTATTTGTGGTTGGAAGTCCATGACGGAGGAACTTATGATCACATCTATGTTATCCCACCCTCCCCCCCGTAATGGTTTTTACGTCTCCTACCACTTGAGAGTCGTTGTCCTGTGGAGGGACACGATGGTGGACAGTTCAGAGCAATGCCGATAGACACACTACTGATCACAGTGGAGTGTGCCCTACATCCAGCATTAAGACAGGAGCATGAAGCAATGGCTTATCGGCTAGGAGAGATTTTTACTCTCACTTATAATGCCACAGGGCCTCATTGAAGGACGCAACAGCGTGAGGGGGAACGTTGGAAGATGAAGGTATATTGGATGATGTGCCATTTTATACAAAAATATTTTATACATCATTTGTAGCAAGCTAGGAGTTCATGTTGTTCTCCTACCCCAAACTTGAGGGGAGTGTTGGAAGATAAGGTCAAACCCAAACGACTAAAGAAGGCCCACATATGTAAGACTATTATTAGATGGGCCTAATGACCAAGGAAGGCCCAACCCCAAAAGAAGTAGGACCCACAATGATTACCAAGAGCTGGCATCCTTATCACATTAGTGGGAAGATCAAGGACTCACAAAAGTATCTTTATCTTAGGGTCACGACAGATAAGAGTTTTAGTTCAAGTTATATTTTTCTTTTAACCAAACTTTATGTTTTTGCTTTACTTTCATCCCGTAATCTAAAAAGGCAAATAGATCACAAACAAAATAAAAGTTTTAGAGTTTATGTATGGTAAAAATTTAAAACAACAAAAATTTCAAGAAAAGGAAATTTATTCACACTCCTCAAATGAACACAAAAGTTTTGTTATCCAAGTTTGGCAAGTTCCACTAGTTCAACCTAATAGCTTGGAATTTTATAAGAAAGAAATTTCTTCTACACATGTTTAAAAAATGGATATGCATGCTTAAAACATGTTAAAGATACAAATGACCTATGGATCCAAACCATTTAAATAGAATAAAAAAAGCTCATTAAATTTTCAAGTGAACATGCGGTGGGATATTAACCGGAGTCAAACAAGCCATTATTTGGCCCATTTACAAAAAGCACACCTAACAATCATACATGATTGTAAAGTCACTTATGATGCGTAACGGGATATATATTTTTTGTAATAAATGACTTATGGATTGGGAGTCAACATTCAGATAAAAATCCCCCGCCTCCCCCTTTTCCCGACGATAGCAAAACCTATTATATAAAAACTCAAAAAAGTTTACAATCCCTAAAAATTAAAGACAGTCTTTGGAATTATCTCTCTCTACATTTGTGCATTGTGCATTTCCTATATAAAAACATAAAAGAGTTTACAATCCCTAAAAATTAAAGACAGTCTTTGGAATTATCTGTCTCTACATATGTGCATTGTGCATTTCCATTTTAGATGTATACTTTTTTCTTAAATCAAAATTTTGAGTTTTCGCTCTCCCTTAATCCCGTAAACAAAAAACGCAAATAGAGCACAACAAAATGAAAATTCAAGAGTTTATGAGTGGAAAAAATTGAAAACAACAAAAAATGTAAGTAAAAAAAATTTATTCACACACCACAAATGAATACAAAAGTTTTTTTATCCATGTTTGGGAAATTCCACAAGTTCAACCCTAATAGCTTGGAATTTTATAAGAAAGAGATTTCTTCTACACCAGTTTTAAAAATAGATACGCATGCTTGAAACATGTTAAAGATGCAAATGACCTATGGATCCAAACATTTTAAACAGAATAAAAAATGCTCATTAAATTCTCATGTGAACGTGAGGTAGGATATTTTCCCGAGTTAAACAAACCTGTATTTTGCCCACTTACAAAAAGTTGACCTAACAATCATAGATGATTGTAAAATGATTTATCATGCAAAACAGGCTATATTTTTCTATGAAATGATTTATGGATTGGGAGTCAACACTCAATTAAAAATCCCCTACCTCCCCCTTTTCCAGACGATTCCAAACCTAATATATAAAAACGAAAAAGAGTTTACAATCGCAAAAAATTACAGACACTCTTTGGAATTATCTCTCTCTACATTTGTGCATTGTGCATTTCCATTTTAAATGTATACTTTTTTCTTAAATCAAAACTTTGAGTTTTCACTCTCCCTTCATCCCATAAAAAAAAGGCAAATAGATCACAAAACATGTCAATTTTAGAGTTTAAGTATGGAAAAAATTTATAACAACAACAATTGTAAGTAAAGAAAATTTATTCACACGCCACAAATGAACACAAAAGTCTTGTTATCCATGTTTTCGAAATTCCACTAGTTCAACCCAAATCTCTAGGAATTTTATAAGAAAGAAATTTCTTCTGCACATGTTTTAAAAATGGATATGTATCCTTGAAAGAAGTAAAGATGCAAATCACCTATGGATCCAAACCTTTTAAAGAGAATAACAAAAACGCTCATTAAATTCTCAAGTGAACGTGCGGTGTGAAATTTTCCCTAGTCAAACAATCCATTATTTTCCCATTTATAAAAAAGTTGACCTAACAATCATAGATGATTGTAAAATCATTTATCATGTGTAACGGGCTATTTTAATTTTTATGAATAGACTTATGGATTGGGAGTCAACACTCAAGTAAAAATCTCCCGCCTCCCCCTTTTCCCGACGATAGTAAACCCTCATTTATAAAAACTAAAAAGAGTTTACAATCCCTAAAAATTACTGACACTCTTTGGAATTATCTCTCTCTACATTTGTGCATTGTGCATTTCACTTTTAGATGTATTATTTTTTCTTAAATCAAAACATTGAGTTTTCGCTCTCCCATAATCCCGTAAAAAAAAATGGTAAATTGATCACATAAAAATTTAACTTTTAGAGTTTATGTATGGAAAAAATGGAAAAAAAAACAAATGTAAGTGAAGAAAATTTATTCACACACCACAGATGAACACAAAAGTTTTGTTATCCAAGTTTGGGAAATTCCACTAGTTCAACCCTAATAGCTTGGAATTTTATATAAAAAAGATTTCTTCTATACCTGTTTTAAAAATGCATATACCTGTTTGAAACATGTTAAAGATGGAAATGACCTATGGATCCAAACATTTTAAAGAGAATAACAAACGCTCATTAAATTCTCAAGTGAACTTGCAGTGGGATATTTAACCGACTCAAACCAGAAATTATTTTGCCCATTTACAAAAAGCTGACCTAACAATCATAGATGATTGTAAAGTGATTTATCATGCGTAACGGGCTATATTTTTGTGAGGAATGACTTATGGATTGGGAGTCAACACTCAGTTGAAAATCCCTCGCCTCCCCCTTTTACCGAAGATTCCAGAACCTAATATATTAAAACTAAAAAAAGTTTAGAATCCCTAAAAATCATAGACATTCTTTGGAATTATCTCTATCTACATTTGTGTATTGTGCATTTCCATTTTAGATGTATACTTTTTTCAGGAATAAAAACATTAAGTTTTCGCTCTACCTTCATCCCGTAAAAAAAAAACAAATAGATTACAACAAAATGAAAATTTTAGAGTTTATGTAAGTAAAAAAATTAAAACAAAAACAAATGTAAGTTAAGAAAATTTATACTCGCACCACAAATGAAAACATAAGTTTTGTTATCCAAGTTTGTGAAATTCCACGAGTTCAACCCTAATAGAATGGAGTTTTATAAGAAAAACTTTCTTGTACACATGTTTAAAAAATGGATATGCATGATTGAAATATGTTAAAGATGGAAATGACGTATGGACTGTGGGATATTTACCCGAGTCAAACAAGCCATTTTTTTTCTCATCTACAAAAAGCTGACCTAACAATCATAGACAATTGTAAAGTGATTTATCATGCATAACAGGCTATATATTTTTGTAAGAAATGACTTATGGATTGGGAGTCAACACTCAGTTAAAAATCCCCAACCTCCCCCTTTTCCTGACGATTGCAAAAACAAATATATAAAAACTAGAAAAAGTTTACAACACCTAAAAATTACAGAAACTCTTTGGAATTATCTCTCTCTACATTTGTGCAATTTGAATTTCCATTTTAGATGTATACTTTTTTCTTAAATAGAAACTTTGAGTTTTCGCTCTACCTACATCCCGTAAGCAAAAAGGGCAAATAGATCATAACAAAATGAAAATTTTAGAGTTTATGTATGGAAATAATTTTAAACAACATCAAATTTAACCAAAGAAAATTTATTCACACACCACAAATGAACACAAAAGTTTTGTTATCCAAGTTTTGGAAATTCCACTAGTTCAACCCTTATATCTTGGAATTTTACACTTTTTTAAAGAAATTTCTTCTACATATGTTTTAAAAAGGGATGCCCATGCTTGAAACATGTTAAAGATGCAAATGACCTATGGATCCAAACTTTTTATTGAGAATAAGAAACGCTCCTAATTAAATTCTGAAGTGAACGTGCGGTGGCATATTTACCCGAGTCAAACAAGCCATTACTTTGTCAATTTACAAAAGCTGACCTAAAAGTCATAGATGATTGTATAGTGATTTATCATGCGTAACAAACTTTATATTTTTGTAAGAAAGGCCTAATGGATTGGGAGTCAACATTTAGTAAAAAATCCCCCGCCTCCCCCTTTTCCCGTCAATTGTAAAACCTAATTTATAAAAACTAAAAAGAGTTTACAATCCCAAAAAATTACAAAGACTCTTTGCAATTATCTCCCTCTACATTTGTGCACTGTGCATTTCCATTTTAGATGTATACTCTTTTCTTAAATCAAAACTTTGAGTTTTCGCTCTACTTTCATCTCTTAAACTAAAAAGGTAAATAGATCACAACAAAATGAAAATTTTAGAGTTTATGTATGGAAAAAATTTAAAACAACAACAAATATATGTAAAAAAAATTCATTCAACCACCACAAATGAAAAAAAAGGCTTTGTTTTCCAAGTTTGGGAAATTCCACTAGTTCAACCCTAATAGCTTGGAATTATATAAGAAAGAGATTCCTTCTACTCATGTTTTAAAAATGGATATGCAAACTTGGAACGTGTTAAAGATTCAAATAACCTATGGATCCAAACCTTTTAAATAGAATAACAAACGCTCATTAAATTCTCAAGTGAACGTGCGGTAGCATATTTACCCGAGTCAAACAAGCCATTATTTTGCCCATTTACAAAAAGCTGACCAAACAATCATACATGATTGTAAAGTGATTTATCATGCATAACGGGCAATATTTTTGTATGAAATTACTTAAGGATTGCTCGTCAATACTCTGTTACAAAACTCCCGCCTCCCCCTTTTCCCGACGATAGCAAAAACTAATATATAAAAACTAAAAAGAGTTTACAATCCCTAAAAATTAAAAACACTCTTTGGAATTATCTCTCTCTACATTTGTGCATTGTGCATTTCCGTTTTAGATGTATTCCTTTTTCTTAAATCAAAACTTTGAGTTTTTGCACTCCCTTAATCCCGTAAACAAAAAAGGCAAATAGGTCACTTGAAAATTTAAACATTTGAGTTTAGGTATGGGAAAAATTGAAAACAATAACAAATTTAAGTAATGAAAATTTATTCACACACCACAAATGAACACAAAAGTTTTGTTATCCATGTTCGGGAAATTTCACTAGTTCAACTCTTATATTTTTGAATATTATACGAAAGAGATTTCTTTTACACCTGTTTTACAAATGGATATGCATGCTTGAATAATGTTAAAAAAGCAAATGATTTATGGATCCAAACCTTTTTAAAGAGAATAACAAACGTTCATTAAATTCTCAAGTGAACGTGCGATGGGATATTTACCCGAGTCAAACAAGCCATTATTTTGCCCATTTACAAAATGCTGACCTAACAATCATAGATTATTATAAAGTGATTTATCATGCATAACGGGTTATATATTTTTGTAAGAAATGAGTTATGGATTGGGAGTCAACACTCAGTTAAACATCCTCCGCCTCCCCCTATTCCCGGCAATTACAAAACCTAATATATAAAAATTAAAAAGAGTTTAAAATCCCTAAAAATTACAGACAGTCTTTGGAAGTTTCTCTCTCTACTTTTGTGCATTGTTCATTTCCATTTTTAATGTATACTTTTTTCTGAAATTAAAATTTTGAGTTTTCACTATCCCTTCATCCCGTAAATAAAAAAGGGAAATAGATCACAACAAAATGAAAATTTTAGAGTTTATGTAAGGAAAAAAAATTAAAAGAATAACAAATGTAAGTAAATAAAATTGATTCACACACCACAAATGAACACAAAAGTTTTGTTATCCAAGTTTGGGAAATTCCACGAGTTCAAACCTAATAGCTAGAAATTTTATAAGAAAGAGAATTCTTCTACACATGTTTTAAAAATGGATATGCTGGCTTGAAACACGTTAAAGATGCAAATGACCTATCATTCCAAACCTTTTAAAGAGAATAAAAGAAACTCATTAAATTTTGAAGTGAACGTGCGGTGGGATATTTATCGGAGTCAAACAAGCAATTCTTTTGCCCATTTACCAAAAGCTGACCTAAGAATCATTGTTGATTGTAAAGTGATTTATCATGCATAAAAGGCTATATATTTTTGTAAGAAATGACTTATGGATTGGTTGTCAATACTCAGTTAAAAATCCCCCACGTCCCCCTTTCCTCAACGATTGTAAAACCTAATATATAAAAACTAAAAAGAGTTTACAATCCCTAAAAATTACAAACACTCTTTGGAATTATCTCTCACTACATTTGTGCATTGTGCATTTCCATTTTAGATGTATACTTTAATTTTAAATCAAATCTTTGAATTTTCTCTCTCCCTTCATCCCGTAGATAAAAAAGGCAAATAAATCACAACAAAATGAAAATTTTAGAGTTTATGTGTGGAAAACAATTTAAAATGTTGGAAGATAAGATCAAGCCCAAACGACCAAGGAAGACCCACATATGTAATATTTTTATATGATGGGCCACATGACCAAAGAAGGAGCACAAGATGGGCCCAAGCCCATAAGAAGTAGGACCCACAATGATTATCAAGAGCAGGCATCCTTATCACATCATTTGGAAGATCAAGAAGGACTCACAAAAGTATCTTTATCTTAGGGTCATGACCAAGAAGGGTTTTTGTTTAGGTTATATTTGTCTTTTATCAATATTGAGTTACTTAATTTTGTTAGGACTTTCCTTAAGTGTTAGAGTTTGGGTGTAATTGGGACAAGGGTAGTATTATTGTAATTGGACTCTACTACCTTCCTCTATTATAAATAGAGGTTCATGTACTCTGATTAAAACAAGTTATTTATGTCGGTGAAGTATTTCACCTTTTCGTAAATTCAACATGGTATCAGAGCAGGTTCTGTGATTTGACATGGTCAACTGACAGAGGTAATGGGATCCTTTTCTCTAAACCCTAAACCATAAGTCTAGCTTCGTAGTTTTTTTTTTTTTTGACCCTACACCTATAGATTGCTTTATTTTTTTTCCTTTGTACATAGTCTTTTATATTGAAAATTATATATTGACACAAATATATTTGAGTCTAATTCCTAATAAATCCTATTTGTTCCAATCAGAGTTATCTATAGAGAGGTATCGTTATTTGAATGAGCGAAGGTCATATTACAAAAAGATTCGAGCAGCAACAGCAATCTCCCAAATCCGTGGTATTTTTTGCTATCAAGAGCTAGAATATATATGGATAAATATATATCAAAATAAATATCTGTAAGTCTAGTACCTATCCAACCAATTTCTTATCTGATTTATCTACAAAGGCAAAATCCATATTTGAAAAAGCAATTGTCAGATTTAAAAAGAGGTTCGAACGGCAGCAGAAAGCCTCAAATTCTGAGATATTTTATCCTATCAAGAAAGAGACTTTATATGGAGAATTATATAGCAAAAGAAAGATCTGTAAGTCTATTTTATTACCTATTCAACCAATTCTTGGTAATATTCTTTTATAAGAACATATTGATCTTGGAAGAGTCAATGGTCGTTCTCGAAAAATAGGAGAAACAAAACTTAGTTCCCCCATATGACAAAGACCGAAACCTATCAGATTATTTATTCTCTGATAATTATATTTTATGAAGAGATGTTATACTTGTATGAAATTAATTTAATTCTAGTTTCAGAATTAAAAAAATTTCCGGTCAATCTGATCTATATTGAAAGATATATTTGAAATAGAAGAATCAAAGGTGATGCTGGTCTCCAATTGTATTGAAAAATCCGAATTTATGCCGATTATTTTGCGTCATTTTTTCAATTGATATATCAGGAAAATATCTCACTTCTCCCTTATTTGAGGGCTTATTTACAAATCTCTATTATTTGGGAATATTGTTGCTTCTATGATATTTGGTTCAAGTTGGGATCACTGCCATTAGCTCCCAGCTTGAGGGGGAGAAGTAGAAGAAGAACATGAAAGTGGTATTTTATTCCTTAAGTTGTGGATAAGTTTATGTCACCAAAATATTCAAGAAATGGGGAGCACAAAAGATGAAGCTTGTGCATCAAAGAAGAAATTTTTATATCAGATTATTTCATGGGTTCTTTGACAATGTTTACTATTTGGTTCATGTTATATGAGTTGGAAGATGGTTGTGTTATATTCAGCTACAACTATTATGTCTCTTTGTCGACATTATTATTGAATAAGAAGTGGCTTCATGTCATCATTTACTTCATCCCCATCAAAAAGATGAAAATTATTTGAGGTTGGGAGTCCATGATGGAGGAACTTCATCCCCGTCAAAAAGATGAAAATTATTTGTGGTTGGGAGTCCACGACAGAGGAACTTCATCCCCGTCAAAAAGATAAAAATTATTTGTGGTTGGAAGTCCATGACGGAGGAACTTATGGTTACATCTATGTTATCCCCCCCCCCCCCCCAAACCCCCCCCCCCCCCCCTCCCTGTAATGTTTTTACGTCTCCTACCACTTGAGAGTCGTTGTCCTGTGGAGGGACACGATGGTGGACAGTTCAGAGCAATGCCGATAGACACACTACTGATCGCAGTGGAGTGTGCCCTAAATGCAGCATTAAGACAGGAGCATGAAGCAATGCCTTACCGGCTAGGAGAGATTTTTACTCTCACTCATAATGCTATAGGGCCTCAATGAAGGACGCAACAACGTGAGGGGGAATGTTGGAAGATGAAGGTATATTGGAAGATGTGCCATTTCATACAAAAATATTTTATACATCATTTGTAGCAAGCTAGGAGTTCATGTTGTTCTCTCACCCCCAACTTGAGGGGAGTGTTGGAAGATAAGATAAAGCCCAAACGACCAAGGAAGGCCCACATATGTAAGACTATTATAAGATGGGCCACATGTCCAAGGAAGGCCCAAGCCCAAAAGAAGTAGGACCCTCAATGATTACCAAGAGCTGACATCCTTATCACATTAATTGGAAGATCAAGAAGGACTCACAAAAGTATCTTTATCTTAGGGTCAAGACAGATAAGATTTTTAGTTCAAGTTATATTTTTCTGTTATCCAAACTTTAAATTTTTGCTTTACTTTCATCCCGTAATCTAATAAGGCAAATAGATCACAACAAAATAAAAGTTTTAGAGTTTATGTATGGTAAAAATTTAAAATAACAACAATTTCAAGAAAAGGAAATTTATTCACTCACCTCAAATGAACACAAAAGTTTTGTTATCCAAGTTTGGGAAGTTCCACTAGTTCAACCTAATAGCTTGGAATTTTATAAGAAAGAAATTTCTTCTACACATGTTTAAAAAATGGATATGCATGCTTAAAACATGTTAAAGATACAAATGACCTATGGATCCAATCCATTTAAAGAGAATAAAAAAAGCTCATTAAATTTTCAAGTGAACATACGGTGGGATATTGACCGGAGTCAAACAAGCCATTATTTGGCCAATTTACAAAAAGCAGACCTAACAATCATACATGGTTGTAAAGTCACTTATGATGCGTAACGGGATATATATTTTTGTAATAAATGACTTATGGATAGGGAGTCAACATTCTGTTAAAAATCCCCCGCCTCCCCCTTTTCTCGACGTTAGCAAAACCTATTATATAAAAACTCAACAGAGTTTACAATCCCTAAAAATTAAAGATAGTCTTTGGAATTATCTCTCTCTACATTTGTGCATTGTGCATTTCCTATATAAAAACTTAAAAGAGTTTACAATCCCTAAAAATTAAAGACAATCTTTGGAATTATCTCTCTCTACATATGTGCCTTGTGCATTTCCATTTTAGCTGTATACTTTTTTCTTAAATCAAAATTTTGAGCTTACGCTCTCCCTTAATCCTGTAAACAAAAAACGCAAATAGAGCACAACAAAATGAAAATTCAAGAGTTTATGAGTGAAAAAAATTGAAAACAACAACAAATGTAAGTAAAGAAAATTTATTCACACACCACAAATGAATGCAAAAGTTTTTTTATCCATGTTTGGGAAATTCCACAAGTTCAACCCTAATAGCTTGGAATTTTATAAGAAAGAGATTTCTTCTACACCAGTTTTAAAAATAGATACGCATGCTTGAAACATGTTAAAGATGCAAATGACCTATGAATCCAAACATTTTAAACAGAATAAAAAACGCTCATTAAATTCTCATGTGAACGTGCGGTAGGATATTTACCCGAGTTAAACAAACCTTTATTTTGCCCCATTACGAAAAGTTTACCTAACAATCATAGATGATTGTAAAATGATTTATCATGCATAACGGGCTATATTTTTCTATGAAATGACTTATGGATTGGGAGTCAACACTCAACTAAAAATCCAATGCCTCCCCCTTTTCCAGACGATTCCAAACCTAATATATAAAAACGAAAAAGAGTTTACAATCGCAAAAAATTACAGGCACTCTTTGGAATTATCTCTCTCTACATTTGTCCATGGGGCATTTCCATTTTAAATGTATACTTTTTTCTTAAATCAAAACTTTGAGTTTTCACTCTCCCTTCATCCCATAAAAAAAAAGGCAAATAGATCACAAAACAAGTCAATTTTAGAGTTTATGTATGGAAAAAATTTATAACAACAACATTTGTAAGTAAAGAAAATTTATTCACACACCACAAATGGACACAAAAGTCTTGTTATCCATGTTTTCGAAATTCCACTAGTTCAACCCTAATAGCTAGGAATTTTATAAGAAAGAAATTTCTTCTACACATGTTTTAAAAATGGATATGCATCCTTGAAACATGTAAAGATGCAAATCACCTATGGATCCAAACCTTTTAAAGAGAATAACAAAAACGCTCATTAAATTCTCAAGTGAACGTGCGGTGGGATATTTTCCCTAGTCAAACAATCCATTATTTTCCCATTTATAAAAAAGTTGACCTAACAATCATAGATGATTGTAAAATCATTTATCATACGTAACGGGCTATATTAATTTTTATGAATAGACTTATGGATTGGGAGTCAACACTCAAGTAAAAATCTCCCGCCTCCCCCTTTTCCTGACGATAGCAAAACCTAATTTATAAAAACTAAAAAGAGTTTAAAATCCCTAAAAATTACTAACACTATTTGGAATTATCTCTCTCTACATTTTTGCATTGTGCATTTCCATTTTAGATGTATTCTTTTTTCTTAAATAAAAACTTTGAGTTTTTGCTCTCCCATAATCTCGTAAAAAAAAAAGGTAAATTGATCACATAAAAATTTAACTTTTAGAGTTTATGTATGGAAAAAATTGAAAACAACAACAAATGTAAGTGAAGAAAATTTATTCACACACCACAGATGAACACAAAAGTTTTGTTATCCATGTTTGGGAAATTCCACTAGTTCAACCCTAATAGCGTGGAATTTTATATAAAAGAGATTTCTTCTATACCTATTTTAAAAATGCATATGCCTGTTTGAAACATGTTAAAGATGGAAATGACCTATGGATCTAAACATTTTAAAGAGAATAACGAACGCTCATTAAATTCTCAAGTGAACGTGCGGTGGGATATTTAACCGACTCAAACCAGAAATTATTTTGCCCATTTACAAAAAGCTGACCTAACAATCATAGATGAATGTAAAGTGATTTATCATGCGTAACGGGCTATAATAATTTTTAAGAAATGAGTTATGGATTTAAAATCAACAATCAGTTAAAAATCCCCCGCCTCCCCCTTTCCCCGACGATTCCAAGTCCTAATATATAAAAACTAAAAAGATTTCACAATCCCTAAAAATTACTGACAGTCTTCGGATTTATCTCTCTCTACTTTTGTGCATTGTGTATTTCCATTTTAGATGTATACTTTTTTCTAAAATCATAACATTGAGTTTTCGCTCTCCCTTCATCCCGTAAACAGAAAAGGCGAATAGATCACAACAAAATGAAAATTTTAGCGTTTATGTAACGAAAAAATTTAAAACAACAACAAAATGTAAGTAAAGAAAATTTACTTACACACCACATATGAACACACAAGTTTTGTTATCTAACTTTGGGACATTCCACGAGTTCAACCCTAATACCTTGGATTTTTACAAGAAAGAGATTTCTTCTACACATGTTTTAAAAATGGATATGCATCCTTGAAATATGTTAAAGATGGAAATGATCTATGGATCCAAACCTTTTAAAGAAAATAAAAAATGCTCTGTAAATTTTCAAGTGAACCTGTGGTGGGATATTTACCTGAGCCAAACAAGCCATTATCTTGCCCATTTACAAAAAGCTAACCTAACAATCATAGATGATTGTAGAGTGATTTATCATGCGTAACGAGCTATATATTTTTATAAGAAATGACTTATGGATTCGGAGTCAACACTCAGTTAAAAATCCTCTGCATTCCCCTTTTCCCAACGATTGCAAAACCTAATATATAAAAACCAAAAAGAGTTTAAAATCCCTAAAAACTACAAACACTCTTTGGAATTATCTCTCTCTTCATTTGTGCATTGTGTGTTTCCATTTTAAATGTATACCTTTTTCTTAAATAAAAACTTTGAGTTTTCGTTCTCCCTTCATTCCATAAACAAAAAAGGCAAATAGATCAAACAAAATGAAAATTTTAGAGTTTATTTAAGGAAAAAATTTAAAACACCAACAAATGTATGTAAATAAAATTGATTCACACACCACAAATGAACACAAAAGTTTTGTTATCCAAGTTTGGGAATTTCCACTAGTTCAACAACCCATTACGCTTGGAAGTTTATCAGAAAGAGATTTCTTCTACACATGTTTTAAAAATGGATTTGCATGCTTGAAACATGTTAAATATGCGAATGACCTATGGATCCAAACCTTTTAAAGAGAATTTCAACTGCTCTTTAAATTCTCAAGGGAACATGCGGTGGGATATGTACCCGAGTCAAACAAACCATTATTTTGCCCATTTACAAAAAGCTGACCTAACAATCATAGATGATTGTAAAGTGATTTATCCTGCAGAACGGGCTATATATTTTTGTAAGAAAAGACTAATGGATTCAGAGTCAACACTCTGTTAATAATCCTTTTCCTCCCTCTTTTCCCGACGATTGCAAAACCAGATATATAAAATATAAAAAGAGTTTACACTCCCTAAAAATTACAGACACACTTTGGAATTATCTCTCTCTACTTTTGTGCATTTCAATTTTAGATGTATACTTTTATCTTAAATCAAAACTTTGAGTTTTCGCTCTCCCTTCATCCCGTAAACAAAAAAGGCAAATAGATCACAATAAAATGAAAATTTAAGAGCTTATGTATGGAAAAAATTTAAAACAACAACAAATGTAAGTAAAGAAAATTCATTCGCACACCACAAATGAACTCAAAAATTTGGTTATCCAAGTTTGGGAAATTCCACTAGTTCAACCCTAATAGCTTGGAATTTTCTAAGAAAGAGATTTCTTCTACACATGTTTTAAAATTTGATATGCATGCTTGAAACAAGTTATAGATGCACATGACTTATGGATCCGAACCTTTTAAAGAGAATAACAAAGCTCATTAAATTCTGAAGGGAATATGCAGTGGGATATTTGCCTGAGTCAAACAAGCAATTATTTTGCCCATTTACAAAAAGCTGACCTAACAATCATATTTGATTGTAAAGTGACTTAACTTGCCTAACGGGATATATTTTTTTAAGAAATGGTTTATGGATTGAGAGTCAACACACAGTTAAAAATCCGTCGCCTCCCCCTTTTCCCAACGTTTGATAAACTTAATATATAAAAACTAAAAAGAGTTTAGAATCCCGAAAAATTACAAACACTTTTTGGAACTATCTCCCTCTACATTTGTGCATTCTTCATTTCCATTTTAGATGTATACATTGTTCTTAAATCAAATCCTTGTGTTTTCGATTTCCCTTCATCCCGTAAAACAAAAAAGGCAAATAGATCGCAATAAAATGAAATTTTTTGAGTTTATGTAAGGAAACAATTTAAAAAACAAAAAATTGAAGTAAAGAAAATTTATTCACTTACCACAAATGAACACAAAAGTTTTGTTATCCAAGTTTGTAAAATTCCCTAAGTTCAACCCTAATAGCTTGAAATTTTGTAAGAAAGAGATTTCTTCTACATATGTTTCAAAAATGGATATGCATGCTGGAAACATGATAAAGATGCAAATGACCAATGGATCCAAAAATTTTAAAGATAATAACAAACGCTCATTAAATTCTCAAGTGAACGTACGGTGGCATATTTACCCGAGTCAAACAAGCCATTATTTTGCCCATTTACAAAAAGCTGACCTAACAATCATAGATGATTGTAAATTGATTTATCTTGCATAATGGGCGATATTTTTTTAAAGAAATGACTTATTCATTGGGAGTGAACGTTGAGTTAAAAATCCCTTGCCTCCCTCTATTAACGATGATTGTAAAACCTAATATATAAAAACTAAAAAGAGTTTACAATCCCTAAATATTATAGACACTCTTTAGTATTATCTCTCTCTACATTGGTGCATTGTGCATTTCCATTTTACAGGTATATTTTTTTTTAAATCAAATCTTGGAGTTTATGGATGGAAAAAATTTATAACAACAAAAAATGTAAGTAAAGAAAATTTATTCACACACCACAAATGAACACAAAAATTTTGTTGTCCAAGTTTGGGAAATTCCGCTAGTTCACCCCTAATTGCTAGGAATTTTATAAGAAAGAGATTTCTTGTACACAGGTTTTAAAAATGGATATGCATGCTGGAAACATGTTAAAGATGAAAATCACCTATGGATCCAAACATTTTAAAGAGAATTACAAACGCACATTAAATTGTCAAGTGAACGCGTGGTGGGATATTTACCCGAGTCAAACAAGTCATTATTTTGCCCACTTACAAAAAGCTGACCAAACAATCATAGATGATTGTAAAGTGATTTATTGTGCATAATGGGCTATATATTTTTGTAAGAAATGACTTATGGTTAGGGAGTCAACACTCAGTCAAAAATCCCTCGGCTCCCTCTTTTCCTGACTTTTGCAGCAACAAATTTATGTAAAGAAAATTGATTCACACACCACAAATGAACACAAGTTTTGTAATCCAAGTTTTGGAAATTTCACTAGTTCAACCCTAATAGCTTGGAATTTCATAAGAAAAAGATTTCTTCTACACATGTTTTAAAAATGGATATGCAAGCTTGAAACATATTTAAAATGCAATTGACCTATGGATTCAAACTTTTTAAAGAGAATAACAAACGCTCATTAAATTCTCAAGGGAATATGGGGTAGGATATTTACCTGAGTCAAAAGAACCATTATTTTGCCCATTTACAAAATGCTGACCTAACAATCATATATGATTGTAAAGTAATTTATCATTTATAACGGGTTTAATTTTTTCTAAGAAATAATTTATGGATTGGGAGTCAATACACAGTTAAAAATCCCCCGCCTTCCCCTTTTCCATACGATTCCAAAACCGAAGATATAAAAACAAAAAAGGGTTTACAATCCCAAAAAAATTAGCAACACTCTTTGGAATTGTCTCTCTCTACATTTGTGCATTGTGCATTTCCATTTTAGAAGTATTTCATTCTTAAATCAAAACTTTGGGTTTTCACTCTCCCTTCATCTCGTAAAGAAAAAAGGCAAATAGATCTCACCAAAATGAAAATTTTAGAGTTTGTGTATGGAAAAAATTTTAAACAACAACTAATGTAAGTAAAGAAAATTTATTCGCACACCACAAATGAACACAAAATTTTTGCTATCGAAGTTATGGAATTTCCACTAGTTCAACCCTATCACCTTGGAATTTTATACAAAAGTGATTTCTTCTACACATGTTTTAAAACTGGCTATGCTGGCATGAATCTTGTTAAAGATGCAAATGACCTATGGATCCAAACCTTTTAAAGAGAATAACAAACGCTCATTGAATTCTCATGTGAACGTGCGGTGGGATATTTACCCGAGTCAAACAAGCCATTATTTTGCCCATTTACAAAAAGCTGAACTAACAATCATAGATGATTGTAAATTCATTTATGTTGCGTAACGGGCTATATTTTTGTAAGCAATGAATTATGGATTAGTAGTCAACGCTCAGTTAAAAATCCCCTTCTCCCCCTTTTCCAAACAATTGCAAAACCTAATATATAAAAACTAAAAAGAGTTTACAATACCTAAAAATTACAAACACTCTTTGGAATTATCTCTCTCTACATTTGTTCATTGTGCATTACTATTTTAGATATATACTTTATTCTTAAATCAAAACTTTGAGTTTTCGCTCTCCCGTCATCCCGTTAACAAAAAAGGCAAATAGATCACAACAAAAACAAAATTTTAGAGTTTATGTATGGAAAAAATTTAAAACAACAACAAATGTAAGTAAAGAAAATTTATTCGCACACCACAAATGAACTTAAAAATTTTGTTATCCAAGTTTGGGAAATTCGACTAGTTCAACCCTAATAGCATGGAATTTTATAAGAAAGATATTTCTTCTACACATGTTTTAAAAATGGATATGCGTGCTTGAAATATGTTAAAGATGCAAATGACCTATGGATCCAAAGCTTTTAATGAGAATAACAAACGCTCATTAAATTCCCATGTGAACGGACGGTGGTATGTTTATCCGAGTCAAACAAGCCATTAGTTTGCCCATCTACAACAAGCTGACCTAATAATCATATATGATTGTAAAGTGATTTATCATACATAACGGACTATATTTTTGTAGGAAATGACTTATGGGTTGGAAACCAACACTCAGTGAAAAATCTCTCACCTCCCCCTTTTCCCGACGATTGCAAAACCTAATATATAAAAACTAAAAAGAGTTTACAATCCTTGAAAACTATAGACACTCTTTCGAATTATCACTCTCTACATTTGTGCATTTTGCATTTCCATTTTAGATTTAAAATTTTTTCTTTAAAAGAACCTTTGAATTTTTTGCTCTCCCTTCATCACGTAAAAAAATAGAAAGCAAATAGATCATAGCAAAATAAAAACTTTAGAGTTTATGTATGGAAATAATTTAAAACAAAAACAAATCTAACTAAAGATAATTTATTTTCACAATAAATTTTTAAAATGGATATGCATGTTTGAAACATGTTAACGACGCAAATGACCTATGGATCCAAACATTTTAAAGAGAATAACAAATGCTCATTAAATTCTCAAATGAACGTGCGGTGGGATATTTACCCGAGTCAAACAAGCCTTTATTTTGCCCATTTACAAAAAGTTGACCTAACAATCATAGATGATTGTAAAGTCATTTATCATGCATAACGAGCTATATTTTTTGTTATAGAAATGACTTATGAATTAGGAGTCAACACTAAGTTAAAAATCACCCGCCTCCCCCTTTTCACAACGATAGCAAAAACTAATATATAAAAACTAAATAGAGTTTACAATCCCTAAAAATTACAGACTCTCTTTGGAATTATCTCTCACTATATTTGTGCATTGTACATTTTCATTTTTGATGTATACTTTTTTATTAAATATAAACTTTGAGTTTTTGCTCTCCCTTCATCCCGTAAACAAAAAAGGCAAATAGATCACCACCCAATGAAAATTTTAGAGTTTATGTCTGGAAAACATTTTAAACAACAACAAATATAAGAAAAGAAAATTTATTCACACACCACAAATGAACACAAAAGTTTTGTTATCCAAGTTCTGGAAATTTTACTAGTTCAATCGTAATAGCTTAGAATTTTTTAAGAAAGAGATTTCTTCTTCACATGTTTTAAAAATGGATATGCATACTTGAAACATGTTAAAGATGCAAATGACCTATGGATAGAAAATATTAAAGAGAATAACAAACGCTCATTAAATTCTCAAGTGAACGTGCGTTTGGATGTTTACCCTAGTCAAACAAGCCATTATTTTTCCCATTTACAAAAAGCTGACCTAACAATCATAGATGATTGGAAAGTAATTTATCATGCATAACGGGTAATATTTTTGTAAAATGATTTATCAAACGTAACGGGCTATATTTTTGTAATAAAAGACTTAGGAATTGGGTGTCAAGACTCAGTTAAAAATCCCCCACATCCCCTTATTCCTGATGATTGCAAAACCTAATATATAAAACCTAAAATGAGTTTTCAATCCCTAAAATTACAGACACTCTTTGGACTTATCTCTTTCTACATTTGTGCATTGTACATTTCCATTTTAGATGTTTTTTTTTCTCAAATCAAAACATTGTGTTTTCGCTCTCCCTTCATCCCGTAAACAAAAAAGGCAAATAGTTCACAACAAAATGAAAATTTTAGAGTTTATGTATGGAACAAATTTAAAACAATAACAAATTTAAGTAAAAAAAATTTATTCACACACAACAAATGAACACAAAAGTTTTGTTATCCAGGTTTGGGAAATTTCACTAGATCAATCCTAATAACTCAGAATTTTATAAGAAAAAGATTTCTTCTACTCATGTTTTAAAATAGATATGCATGCTTGAAACATGTTAAAGATGAAAATGACCTATGGATCCAAACCTTTTAAAGAGAATAAAAAACGCTCATTAAATTCTCAAGAGAATGCGCGGTGGGATATTTACCCGAGTCAAACAAGCTATTATTTTTCCCATTTACAAAAGGCTGACCTACCAATCATAGATGATTGTATAGTGATTTATCATGCGTAATAGACTATATATTTTTGTAATAAATGACTTATGGATTAGGAGTCAACATTCAGTAAAAAATCCCCCGCCTCCGCCTTTTCCCGACAATTGTAAAACCTAATCTATAAAAACTAAAAAAAGTTTACAATCCAAAAAAATAACAAAGACTCTTTGCAGTTATCTCTCTCTACATTTGTGCATTGTGCATTTCCATTTTAGATGTATACTTTTTTCTTAAATCAAAACTTTGAGTTTCAGCTCTACTCTCATCCCGTAAACTAAAAAGGCAAATAGATCACAACATAATGAAAATTTTAGAGTTTATGTATGGAAAAAATTTAAAACAACAACAAATATATGTAAAAAATTTTTATTCAACCACCACAAATGAAAAAAGAAGTTTTGTTTTCCAAGTTTGGGAAATTCCACTAGTTCAACCCTAATAGCTTGGAATTATATAAGAAAGAGATTTCTTCTACTCATGTTTTAAAAATGGATATGCATACTTGAAACGTGTTAAAGATTCAAATAACCTATGGATCCAAACCTTTTAAATAGAATAACAAATGCTCATAAAATTCTCAAGTAAACGTGCGGTGGGATATTTACCCGAGTCAAACAAGCCATTATTTTGCCCATTTACAAAAATTGACCTAACAAGCATACATGATTGTAAAGTGATTTATCATGCATAACGGGCAATATTTTTGTATGAAATCACTTAAGGATTGCTCGACAATACTCTGTTAAAAATCCCTTGCCTCCCCCTTTCCCCGATGATAGAAAAAACTAATATATAAAAACTAAAAAGAGTTTACAATCCCTAAAAATTAAAAACACTCTTTGGAATTATCTCTCTCTACATTTTTGCATAGTGCATTTCCGTTTTAGTTGTATTCCTTTTTCTTAAATCGAAACTTTGAGTTTTTGCTCTCCCTTATTCCCGTAAACAAAAAGGACAAATAGATCACTTAAAAATTAAAAAATATGAGTTTATGGATGGAAAAAATTGAAAAAAATAACAAATGTAAGTAATGAAAATTTATTCACACACCACAAATGAACACAAAAGTTTTGTTATCCATGTTTGGGAAATTCCACTAGTTCAACTCCTATAGCTTGGAATTATAAGAAAGAGATTTATTTTACACCTGTTTTAAAAATGGATATGCATGCTTGAAACATGTTAAAGAAGCAAATGATGTATGGATCCAAACCTTTTAAAGAGAATAACAAACTTTCGTTAAATTCTCAAGTGAATGTGCCGTGGGATATTTACCCGAGTCAAACAAGCCATTATTTTACCCATTTACAACAAGCTGACCTAACAATCATAGGTTATTGTAAAGTGATTTATCATGCATAACGGGTTATATATTTTTGTAAGAAATTACTTATGGATTGGGAGTCAACACTTAGTTAAACATCCCCCACCACCCCCTTTTCCTAGCGATTGCAAAATCTAATATATAAAAACAAAAAAGAGTTTACAATCCCAAAAAATTACAGAAAGTTTTTGGAATTTTCTCTCTCTAATTTTGTGCATTGTGCATTTCCATTTTAGATGTTTACTTTTTTATGAAATCAAAATTTTGAATTTTCACTGTCTCTTCATCCCGTAAATAAAAATGGAAATAGATCAGAACAAAATGAAAATTTTAGAGTTTATGTAAGGAAAAAATTTAAAACAACAACAAATATAAGTAAATAAAATTGATTCACACTCCACAAATGAACACAAAAGTTTTGCTATCCAAGTTTGGGAAATTCCACGAGTTCAACCCTAATAGCTTGGAATTTTATAAGAAAGATATTTCTTCTACACATGTTTTAAAAATGGATATGCATGCTTGAAACATGTTAAAGATGCAAATGGGCTATGGATCCAAACATTTTAAAGCGAATAACAAAAACTCCATTAAATTTTCAAGTGAACGTGCAGTGGGATATTTACTCGAGTCAAACAAGCCATTATTTTGCCCATTTACCAAAAGCTGACCTAAGAATCATAGTGGATTGTAAAGTGATTTATCATGCGTAATGGGCTATATATTTTTGTAAGAAATGACTTATGGATTCATTGTCAACACTCAGTTAAAAATCCCCCACCTCCCCCCTTCCTCAACAATTGCAAAACCTAATATATAAAAACTAAAAAGAGTTTACATTCCCTAAAAATTACAAACATTGTTTGGAAGTATCTCTCTCTATATTTGTGCATTGTGCAATTCCATTTTAGATGTATACTTTAATTTTAAGTCAAATCTTTGAGTTTTTGCTCTCCCTTCATTTGGTAGATAAAAAATTCGAATAAATCACAACAAAATGAAAATTTTAGACTTTATGTATGGAAAACAATTTAAAATGTTGGAAAATGAGATCAAGCCCAAACGACCAAGGATGGCCCACATATGTAATATTTTTATATGATGGGGTTGTTAGGCTCTCTAGCCATGGATCGAGTCACCCGGCGATCTCCTCTAGCTTCCAGATTGAATGATGAGGAAGGGAAGGATTTGGGGTTCTTGGAACGCCCAATGGTGAAGGACGTGAGCCTTGAAAGGAGCTCCCACGTTAGGCCTCTTTTGAGAGAGAACCTGATCTCATTTAGACTAATGATCAATGCTTGTTTTCATTCCTTCACTTGACGCCCTAAATAGGTCAAGGAAAACATCAAAGGTTCTATAATTACAATTAGACCCTTATGGAACTTTAAATTACAATTAAACCCCTAAGGTACTGAAATACAAGTTTACTCCATCTATTCTCTTCTCCGGTTAGCCACTCTTGATGCTATGGAGTCCATAACATCACCCCCCTCCTGAAGAAAGAGCTTGTCCTCAAGCTCGAAAGTGGGAAATAGAGTCTGGAAGGACTCGAGTGTCTCCCAAGAGGCTTCTATCAATTCCTTGTCAGTCCACCGAACCAACACTTCCCAAGCGTTGTTAACTCGCCTGGCTTGAAGGATCTGAGCGGGCGTGGGCATGGACCTGCCATCTTTGAGAGGATGCAGAGGGGTATGCAGCAGTGGTGAGTCTCCCTTGAACGGTTTGAGAAGGGAGACGTGGAAGACGTCATGGAGCTTGGCGTCTGGTGGTAGTTTCAAACGATACGCCACAGTGCCAATACGTTGCATGATCTGGAATGGCCCATAAAATTTTGGAGAGAGCTTATGGCATTTGATGGCTGCAAGAGATAGTTGGCGGTATGGCTGAAGTTTGAGCCAAACAAATTCTCCAGGTGCAAAGGAAAGGGGACGGTGTCCTTTGTCATAAGTATGCTTCATAGTTGCTTGTGAACGTTGTAACTGAAGGCGGACTTGAGCAAGCATTGCATCTCTGTCGGCTAATGCTTGGTCCAATGCTGCTACCCGAGAAGACCCCGGTTCATAAGAAAGTAGTCGCGGAGGTTCGCGTCCATAAACAACTTGAAAAGGGGTAGTACCCAAGACGGTGTGGTATGAGGTATTATAACAATACTCCGCCCATGCTAACCAACGAACCCATAGTTGGGGCGTGTCCCCCACAAAGCACCGCAAATACATCGCCAATGTGCGGTTAACCACTTCTGTCTGGCCGTCTGTTTGAGGGTGGTATGCTGACGAAAAAGCTAACTTAGAACCATGGAGCTTAAATAGTTCCCCCCAGAATTTACTGGTGAAGATAGCATCACAGTCGCTGGTGATGGTCTCCGGAAGGCCATGGAGACGGACAATATTATCCATGAAGAGCTGAGCGACATGTGTAGCTGTATACGGATGGCTGAGGGCCATAAAATGGGCATATTTCGAGAACCGGTCTACCACAACAAAAATAACAGATTTCCCTGCAGAAGGAGGAAGACCATCGATAAAATCCATTGATAGATCTGCCCATACCTGTGAAGGAAGTGGAAGTGGCTGGAGCAAGCCGGCGGGTTGTAAGGATTCTGACTTATTCCTCTGACAGATCTGGCACACTGCAACATACTCAGCAATGACCCGCTTCATACCGCTCCAATAAAATTCCCGACTGAGGCGGAAGTATGTTTTCTGCTGGCCCTCATGTGTACTATCCTGAAAGGAGGCAATAATGGCAGGAACGAGTACCGACGAAGGATGAAGATATATGCATCCTTTATACAGAATGAGACCGTCCTGTAGTGTCCAGTTCTTGTCCTTGGAATGGTTTTCGATTTGAGCTTGTAACTCAAGGAGATCTGGATGATGGCTAGTATCCTGACGGATTGTGTCCAGCAAGGGCGACTTGGGGTGGCTCAATGCGTGCAAATGTGAATCCTCTAGTTCCCGGCGTGACAAAGCGTCTGCTGCCCTGTTGAGATAACCCGGTTTGTATTCCACTTGAAAATTGAATCCCATTAATTTGCTGAGCCAATGTTGTTGTGGGGATGTAGTAAGGCGCTGCTCCAATAAATATTTTAGGCTACAGTGGTCTGTCCTGATCACAAAAGGTCTGCCCCACAGATACGGCCGCCAATGCTGCACAGCTTTGGCCAAACCGATAAGTTCCCTTTCATACGTGGCTAACTTGTGATGGTGAGGAGCGAGATGGCGGCTGAAATAGGCAATGGGGTGACCCTGTTGCTGCAAGACGGCACCAATCCCTCCCCCGGATGCATCGCATTCTATGATGAAATTTTCGGCAAAGTTGGGCAATTGGAGAACTGGTGCTGACGCTAATGCCTGTTTTAAGTTGTTAAATGAGGAGTCTGCCAACTGAGACCACTGAAAGGCATGCTTCTTCAGTAAATTATGCAATGGTGCTGCCAGGTGACCGTAGTCTTTGATAAATTTTCTATAATACCCTGCGAGACCAAGGAACCCTTTCAAAGCTGTAACGGTGTGAGGTGTGGGCCAATCCATCACCGATTGTATCTTGCTGAAATCTGGTTTCACCCCGGATGCTGAGATCACATGCCCCAAATAAGCTACTTCGGATGTGGCAAAGTCACATTTGGCACGATTGAGAAATAAATGGTGTGCTCGGAGAATGGTGAAAACCTGTCTCAATTGATGCAAGTGTGCTGCCCAAGTTTTGCTATAGACCAGGATATCGTCAAAAAAAACTAAAACATGCTTCCGTAAGAAAGGGCGAAATACCTGGTTCATAAGCGCTTGAAAGGTGGACGGGGCATTGGATAGCCCAAATGGCATCACCAAGAACTCGTAGTGACCATGGTGGGTGCGGAAGGCAGTTTTTTCGATATCCTCTGAATAAACCCGAATCTGATGGTAGCCAGATTTTAAGTCCAACTTTGTAAATAGTTGAGAGCCGTGTAGCTCATCCAATAATTCATCGACCACTGGAATTGGAAATTTATCTTTGATGGTGCGAGCATTGAGGTCACGGTAATCCACACAAAAGCGCCAAGATTTGTCTGATTTCTTTACGAGTAATACCGGGGATGAAAAAGGAGAACGACTAGGCTGAATAATACCTTGGTGTAGCATTTGTTGACATTGTCGTTCTATCTCATCTTTTTGCACATGGGGATAGCGGTAGGGACGCACTACCACTGGTTCTGTGCCCATCTTCAAACGAATTCTGTGATCACACTCTCTTATAGGAGGAAGGTCGGCAGGTGCCTGAAATAAATCAGCATATTCGGCCAACAATGAAGCTAAGTTATCCCCTGTTGAAGGATCCACCGAAAGTGTGTGGAGGCTGCATGGCCTCTGGGCGCTATTGCCATGGAGGGTGATCGGATGGGTGTCCTGGTTAAAACTCATGGTCAGGGATTGGAAATCCCATAAGATCGGACCCAATCGCTGTAGCCATTTAATTCCCAAGACAAGGTCAAACCCAGCCAGCGGTATGACCAAAAAATCTGCTACAAAGGAGTGACCTTCAATAGTAAAGGGCACTGCTGAACCGAACCCCACTGTGGTGACCTTGTCACCGTTAGCCACTGAGACTGATATTCCTGATTTCTGCTGTAGTGATAACCCCAACTGTTGTGCTGCCTAGCTGCTTATAAAATTATGTGTGCTGTCTGAGTCCACGAGTGCTAGCAGAATATGATGGTTCATGGTGGCATGGACCTGCATGGTATTTGTGCTATGCAGTCCGGTCATGACATGGAGGGAGATCTCTGGTGTTTCCTCCTCGGTTTGGTCCATATCCTCCTGAAAGTCATCCTCTGAGGGGTCTTCTATTTCTACCCAAAATAGTCTTTTGCATAGATGGCCCTTGACGAATTTCTCATCACAATTGAAACATAGGCCCTGAGCCCTCCTCTGATCAATTTCTGCTTTTGTCAGACGTTTGATAAATCCTGGTGGGGGTGTAAAGGCTGGTGGTGATGGTTGGTTGGGAGGAGCCCTGGGGTGAGTGGGATAAGGGCCATGGGGCTGTGGGCGAGGTTGCCAAGGAGGACGTTTGTTTAAGGACTCACGGAAGAGGCGCTGTTTGGTGTCCAATGCTCTTGCCAAATTCATGGCGTGGGCTAGGGAGGTGGGGGCTTCCAATTCCACTTCTAGGCGAAGGGGTTCTACCAGGCCAGCCGTGAACAAATTGACATAAAGTTCAGGTCGGACCAAATGACTTGCACGAGCAAGTTTTTCTTGGAACAATTTCTGATATTGTTCTATAGTGCCAAGCTGTTTTAGATTGACCAAATCCCCAACTGGGTTGCTGCGAAGCGGAGGACCAAACCGTAGCATACAATTTTCTTTGAAAAATTCCCAATCATAGACCACAAATTCGTTTTTGAATTGATGAAACCACATAAGCGCTTCATCGAGCATGTGGAAGGCGGCTAATTGAACCTTGCCTTCGGGCAGAGTTCCTTGATTGGAAAAGAAATGATCACACCTGTGCAACCACATTAAAGGGTCGGAGGACCCATCATACGTTGGAAAATCAAGCTTTGTGTACCTTGGCACGGTAGGAGGGGCTGGATTGAGGCCCCCACGAGGTTGAGGTGTTTGGCGCAGGGGAGGAGGTGGAGGCGTTGGCAGAGGGTTGAGAGGATCTACTGGACGTGATGAGGATGCCATCTGGACTGAAAGCTGGGTGAATCCTTCTTCCATGCGTGACAGCAACATCTGGAATTTTCCCTCCAAGCCATCGATTTGAGATTGAAGACCAGCATGGTTTTCTCCACAAAATTTCGAATTTCTGCAGGTGAAGAGGAATCACCAAGGGTGGTCCTGTCTGATACCACGTTGTTAGGCTCTCTAGCCATGGATCGAGTCACCCGGCGATCTCCTCTAGCTTCCAGATTGAATGATGAGGAAGGGAAGGATTTGGGGTTCTTGGAACGCCCAATGGTGAAGGACGTGAGCCTTGAAAGGAGCTCCCACGTTAGGCCTCTTTTGAGAGAGAACCTGATCTCATTTAGACTAATGATCAATGCTTATTTTCATTCCTTCACTTGACGCCCTAAATAGGTCAAGGAAAACATCAAAGGTTCTATAATTACAATTAGACCCTTATGGAACTTCAAATTACAATTAAACCCCTAAGGTACTGAAATACAAGTTTACTCCATCTATTCTCTTCTCCGGTTAGCCACTCTTGATGCTATGGAGTCCATAACAGGGGTACATGACCAAAGAAGGAACACAAGATTGGCCCAAACCCATAAGAAGTAGGACCCACAATGATTACCAAGAGCTAGCATCCTTATCACATCATTTGGAAGATCAAGAAGGACTCACAAAAGTATCTTTATCTTAGGGTCACGACCGAAGAGTTTTTGTTTAAATTATATTTGTCATTTATCAATATTGAGTTACTTAATTATGTTAGGACTTACCTTAAGTGTTAGAGTTTGGGTGTAATTGGGACAAGGGTAGTATTATTGTAATTGGACTCTACTACCTTCCTCTATTATAAATAGAGGTTCATGTACTCTGATTAAAATAAGTTATTTATGTCGGTGAAGTATTTCACTTTTCCATAAATTCAACATGGTATCAGAACAGGTTCAGTGAGTTGACATGGTCAACTCACAGAGGTAATGGGATCCTTTTCTCTAAACCCTAAACCCTAAGTCTAGCTTCGTAGTTATGTTTTTTTTCAGACCCTACACCTGTAGATTGCTTTGCTTTTGTTTCTTCTGTACATAGTCTTTTATATTGAATATTATATATTGACACAAATATATTTGAGTCTAATTTCCAAATAAAACCTATTTGTTCCAATCGGAGTTATCTATTGAGAGATATCGATATTTGAATGAGTGAAGGTCAGATTGCAAAAAGGTTCGAGCAGCAGCAGCAATCTCCGGAATCCGAGGTATTTTTTGCTATCAAGAGCTAGAATATATATGGATAAATATATATCAAAATAAATATTTTTAAGTCTATTCTTTTACCTATCTAACCAATTTTTTATCTGAGTTATCTACAAAGGCAAAATCCCTATTTGAAACAGCAAAGGTCAGATTTAAAAAGAGGTTTGAACGATAGTAGAAAGCCTCAAATTATGAGATATTTTATCCTATCAAGAAAGAGACTTTATATGGAGAATTATATAGCAAAAGAAAGATCTGTAAGTCTATTTTATTACCTATTCAACCAATTCTTGGTAATATTCTTTTATAAGGACATATTGATCTTGGAAGAGTCAATGGTCGTTCTGGAAAAATAGGAGAAACAAAACTTAGTTACCCCATATGACAAAGACCGAAACCTATCAGATTATTTATTCTCTGATAATTATATTTTATGAAGAGATGTTATACTTGTATGAAATTAATTTAATTCTAGTTTCAGAATTTAAAAAATTTTCGGTCAATCTGATCTATATTGAAAGATATATTTGAATTAGAAGAATCAAAGGTCTTGCTGGTGTCCAATTGTATTGAAAAATCCGAATTTATGCCGATTATTTTGCGTCATTTTTTCAGTTGATATATCAGGAAAATATCTCACTTCTCCCTTGTTTGAGGGCTTATTTACAAATCTCTAGTATTTGGGAATATTGTTGCTTCTATGATATTTGGTTCAAGTTGGGATCACTGCCATTACCTCCCATCTAGAGGGGGAGAAGTAGAAGAAGAACAAGAAGGTGGTATTTTATTCCTTAAGTTGTGGATAAGTTTATGTCACCAAAATATTCAAGAAATGGGGAGCACAAAATATGAAGCTTGTGCATCAAAGAAGAAAATTTTATATCAGATTATTTCATGGTTCATTGACAAAGTTTACTATTTGGTTCATGTTATATGAGTTGGAAGATGGTTTTGTTATATTCTGCTACAACTATTATGTCTCTTTGGGGACATTATTATTGAATAAGAGGTGGCCTCATGTCATTATTTACTTCATCCCCATCAAAAAGATGAAAATTATTTGAGGTTGGGAGTCCATGATGGAGGAACTTCATCCCCGTAAAAAAGATGAAAATTATTTGTGGTTGGGAGTCCACGACAGAGGAACTTTATCCCCGTCAAAAAGATGAAAAATTATTTGTGGTTGGAAGTCCATGATGGAGGAACTTATGATTACATCTATGTTATCGCACCCCCCCCCCCCCCCCATCCCCCCCTCTAATGGCTTTTATGTCTTCTACCGCTTGAGAGTCGTTGTCTTGCGGAGAGACATGGTGGTGGACAGCTCAGAGCAATGCCGATAGACACATTACCGATAGCAGTGGAGTGTGCCCTATATCCAGCATTAAGATAGGAGTATGAAGCAATGGCTTACCGGCTAAGATTGATTTTTACTCTCACTTATAATGCCATAGGGCCTCATGGAAGGACGCAACAACGTGAGGGGAAATGTTGGAAAATGAAGGCATACTGGAAGATGTGCCATTTTATACAAAAATATTTATACATCATTTGCAGCAAGCTGGGAGTTCATGTTGTTCTCTCACCCCAGCTTGAGGGGGAGTGTTGGAAGATAAGATCAAGTCCAAATGACCAAGGAAGGCGACATATGTAAGACTATTATAAGTTGGGCCACATGACCAAGCAAGGCCACAAGATGGGCCCAAGCCCATAAGAAGTAGAACCCACATTGATTACCAAGAGCTGGCATCCTTATCACATCAGTTGGAAGATCAAGAAGGACTCACAAAAGTATCTTTATCTTAGGGTCACGACAAAGAAGTTTTTTAATTCAAGTTATATTTGTCTTTTATCAAAACTTTGAGTTTTTGCTCTACTTTCAACCCGTAATCTAAAAAGGCAAATAGATCACAACAAAATAAAAGTTTTAGAGTTTATGTATGGAAAACATTTAAAAAAACATCAAATGTTTGTAAAAAACATTTATTCACACACCACAAATGAACAAAAAATTTTTGTTATCCAAGTTTGGGAAATTCCACTAGTTCAACCCTAATAGCTTGAAATTTTATAAGAAAGAGATTTCTTCTAGTCATGTTTTAAAAATGGATATGCATGCTTGAAATGTGTTAAAGATTGAAATTACCTATGGATCCAAGCCTTTTAAATAGAATAACAAACGCTCATTAAATTCTCAAGTGAACATGTAGTGGGATATTTACCCAAGTCAAACAAGCGATTATTTTGCCCATTTAAAAAAAGTTGACCTAACAAACATAGATGATTGTAAAATGATTAATCATGCATAACAGGTTATATATTTTTTTTAAGAAATGAGTTATGGATTGGGAATCAACACTCAGTTAAGAATCCCCCGCCTCCCCCATTCCCCGACGATGCCAAATCCTAATATATAAAAACTAAAAAGAGTTTACAATCCTTAAAAATTACTGACAGTCTTTGGAATTATCTCTCTCCACTTTTGTGCATTGTGTGTTTCCATTTTAGATGTATATTTTTTATAAAATCATAACTTTGAGTTTTCGCTCTCCCTTCATCCCGTAAAAAGAAAAGGCAAATAGATCACAACAAAATGAAAATTTTAGAGTTTATGTAACGAAAAAATTTAAAACAACAATAAGTAAAGAAAATTTACTTACACACCACATATGAACACAAAAGTTTTGTTAGCTAACTTTGGGACATTCCACGAGTTCAACCCTATTAGCTTGGATTTTTACAAGAAAGAGATTTCTTCTACACAAGTTTTAAAAATGGATATGCATGCTTGAAAGATGTTAAAGATGAAATGATCTATGGATCCAAACTTTTTAAAGAAAATAACAAATGCTTTGTAAATTCTCAAGTGAAAGTGTGGTGGGATATTTACCTGAGTCAAACAAGCCATTATTTTGCCTATTTACAAAAAGCTAACCTAACAATCATAGAGGATTGTAAAGTGATTTATGATGCATAACGGGCTATATATTTTTGTAAGAAATGACTTATGGATTGGGAGTCAACACTCAGTTAAAAATCCCCTGCAACCCCCTTTTCCCAACGATTGCAAAACCTAATATATAAAAACAAAAAAGAGTTTAAAATCCCTAAACACTACAGACACTCTTTGGAATTATCTCTCTCTTCATTTGTACATTGTGTGTTTCCATTTTAAATGTATACCTTTTTCTTAAACAAAAACTTTGAGTTTTTGTTCTACCTTCATCCCGTAAACGAAAAAGGCAAAATTTTACAGTTTATGTAAGGAAAAAATTTAAAACAACAACAAATGTATGTAAAGAAAATTGATTCACACACCACAAATGAACACAAAAGTTTTGTTATCCAAGTTTGGGAAATTCCACTAGTTCAACAACCCTTTACGCTTGGAAGTTTATAATAAAGAGATTTCTTCTCCACATGTTTTAAAAATGGATATTCATGCTTGAAACATGTTAAATATGTGAATGACCTATGGATCCAAACCTTTTTAAAGAGAATATCAACTGCTCTTTAAATTCTCAAGGGAACATGCGGTGGGATATGTACCCGAGTCAAACAAGCCATTATTTTGCCCATTTACAGAAAGCTGACCTAACAATCATAGATGATTTTAAAATGATTTATCCTGCATAACGGGCTATATATTTTTGTAAGAAATGACTAATGGATTCGGAGTCAACACTCTGTTAATAATCCTCTGCCTCCCCCCCTTTCCGACGATTGCAAAACCTAATATATAAAATATAACAAGAGTTTACAATCCCTAAAAATTATAGACACTCTATGGAATTATCTCTCTGTACATTTGTGCATTGTGCATTTCCATTTTAGATGTATACTTTTATCTTAAATCAAAACTTTGAGTTTTCGTTCTCCCTTCATCCCGTAAACAAAAAAGGCAAATAGATCACACTAAAATGAAAATTTAAGAGTTTATGTATGGATAAAATTAAAACAACAACAAATGTCTGTAAATAAAATTGATTCACACACCACAAATGAACACAAAAGTTTTGTTATCCAAATTTTGGTAATTCCACTAGTTCAACCCTAATAGCTTGAAATTTTCTAAGAAAGAGATTTCTTCTACACATGTTTTAAAATTTGACATGCATGCTTGAAACAAGTTATAGATGCAAATGACCTATGGATCCAAAACTTTTAAAGAGAATAACAAAGCTCATTAAATTCTGAAGGGAATATGCGGTGGGATATTTACCTGAGTCAATCAAGCCATTATTTTGCCCATTTACAAAAAGCTGACCTAACAATCATATATGATTGTAAAGTGATTTATCATGCCTAACGAGCGATATTTTTGTAAGAAATGATTTATGGATTGAGAGTCAACACACCGTTAAAAATCCCCCGCCTCCCCCTTTTCTCGACGATTGCAAAACTTAATATATAAAAACTAAAAGGATTTTAGAATCCCGAAAAATTACAGACACTCTTTGGAACTATCTCCCTTTACATTTGTGCATTCTGCATTTCCATTTTAGATGTATACTTTGTTCTTAAATCAAATTTTTTTGTTTTTGCTCTCCCTTCATCTCGTAAAACAAAAAAGGCAAATAGATCGCAATAAAATTAAAATTTTAGAGTTTATGTATGGAAAAAATTTAAAAAACTAAAAATTGAAGGAAAGAAAATTTATTTTCTCTCCACAAATGAACACAAAAGTTTTGTTATCCAAGTTTGGAAACTTCCACAAGTTCAACCCTACTAGCTTGAAATTTTGTAAGAAAGAGATTTCTTCTACGTATGTTTCTAAAATGGATATGCATGCTGGAAACATGATAAAGATGCAAATGACCAATGGATCCAAACATTTTAAAGATAATAGCAAACGCTCATTAAATTCTTAAGTGAACGTACGGTGGCATATTTACCCGAGTCAAACAAACCATTATTTTGCCCATTTACAAAAAGCTGACCTAACAATCATAAATGATTGTAAACTGATTTATCATGAATAATGGGCTATATTTTTTAAAGAAATGACTTATGCATTGGGAGTTAACGTTGAGTTAAAAATCCGCTGCCTCCCTCTTTTACCGATGATTACAAAACCTAATATATAAAAACTAAAAAGATTTTACAATCCCTAAATATTACAGACACTCTTTAGAATTATCTCTCTCTACATTGGTGCATTGTGCATTTCCATTTTACATGTATACTTTTATTTTAAATCAAATCTTGGAGTTTTCACTCTCCCTTCATCCCGTAAACAAAAAAGGCAAATGGATCACAACAAAATGAAAATTTTAGAGTTTATGAATGAAAAAATTTAAAACAACAAAAAGTTTAATTAAAGAAAATTTATTCACACACCACAAATGAACACAAAAGTTTTGTTATCCAAGTTTGGGAAATTCCGCTAGTTCACCCCTAATTGCTAGGAATTTTATAAGAAAGAGATTTCAAGTACACATGTTTTAAAAATGGATATGCATGCTGGAAACATGATAAAGATGAAAATGACCTATGGATCCAAACATTTTCAAGAGAATTACAAACGCACATTAAATTCTCAAGTGAACGTGTGGTGGAATATTTATCTGAGTCAAACAAGCCATTATTTTGCCCATTTACAAAAAGCTGACCAAACAATTATAGATGACTGTAAAGTGATTTATCGTGCATAATGGGCTATATATTTTTGTAAGAAATGACTTATGGATAGGGAGTCAGCACTCTATCAAAAATCCCCCGGCTACCCCTTTTCCTGACTTTTACAACAACAAATGTATGTAAAGAAAATTGATTCACACATCACAAATGAACACAAAAGTTTGTTATCCATGTTTTGGAAATTTCACTAGTTCAACCCTAATAGCTTGGAATTTCATAAGAAAGAGATTTCGTCCACACATGTTTTAAAAATGGATATGCAAGCTGGAAACATGTTCAAAATGCAAATGACCTATGGATTCGAACTTTTTAAAGAGAATAACAAGCGCTCATTAAATTCTCAAGGGAAAATGAGGTTGGATATTTACCAGAGTCAAAAAAAGCCATTATTTTTCCCATTTACAAAATGCTGACCTAACAATCATATATGATTGTAAAGTGATTTATCATTTATAACCGGTTTCATTTTTTCTACGAAATAGTTTATGGATTGGGACTTAACACTCAGTTAAAAATCCCCCGCATCCCCCTTTTCCATACTATTCCAAAACCTAAGATATAAAAAAAAAGGGTTTAGAATCAAAAAAATTAGCGACACTCTTTGGAATTGTCTCTCTCTACATTTGTGCATTGTGAATTCCATTTTAGAAGTGTACTTCATCCTTAAATCAAAACTTTGGGTTTTCACTCTACCTTCATCCCGTAAAGAAAAAAGGCAAATAGATCTCACCAAAAAGAAAATTTTAGAGTTTGTGTATGGAAAAAATTTAAAACAACAACTAATGTAACTAAAGAAAATTTATTCGCACACCACAAATGAACACAAAAGTTTTGCTATCCAAGTTTGGGAATTTCCACTAGTTCAACCCTATCACCTTGGAATTTTATAAGAAAGTGATTTCTTCTACACATGTTTTAAAACTGGATATGCTGGCATGAAACTTGTTAAAGATGCAAATGACCTATAGATCAAAACCTTTTAAAAAGAATAACAAAAGCTCATTGAATTCTCATGTGAACGTGCAGTGGGATATTTACCCGAGTCAAACAAGCCATTATTTTGCCCATTTACAAAAAGCTGACCTAACAATCATAGATGATTGTAAATTCATTTATCATGCATAACGGGTTATATTTTTGTAAGAAATAACTTATGGATTGGTAGTCAACGCTCAGTTAAAAATCACCGGCCTCCCCCTTTTCCAAACAATTGCAAAACCTAATATATAAAAACTAAAAAGAGTTTACAATTCCTAAAAATTATAGACACTCTTTGGAATTATCTCTCTCTACATTTGAACATTGTGCATTACCATTTTAGATATATATTTTTTTCTTAAATCAAAACTTTGAGTTTTCGCTTTCCCTTCATCCCGTTAACAAGAAATGCAAATAGATCACAACAAAAACAAAATTTTAGAGTTTATGTATGGAAAAAATTTAAAACAACAACAAATTTAAGTTAAGAAAATTTATTCGCACACCACAAATGAACTCAAAAATTTGTCATCCAAGTTTGGGAAATTCCACTAGTTCAACCATAAAAGCTTGTAATTTTATAAGAAAGAGATCTCTTCTACACATGTTTTAAAAATGGATATGCATGTTTCAATCATGCTCAAAATGAAAATGACCTCTAGATCAAAACGTTTTAAAGGGAATAAAAAATGCACATTAAATTCTCAAGTGAACGTGTGTTGGGATATTTACTCCAGTCAATCAAGCCATTATTTTGACCATTTACAAAAAGCTGACCTAACAATCATAGATGATTGTAAAGTGATTTATCATGTGTAATGGCCATATTTTTGTAAGAAATGACTTATGGATTGGGAGTCAACACTCAGTTAAAAATCCCCCGCCTCCACCTTTTCCCGACGATTGCAAAACTTAATATATAAAAACTAAAAAGAGTTTACAATCTCTTAAAATTACAGACACTCTTTGGAATTATCTCTCTCTACATTTGTGCATTTTGCATTACCATTTTAGATGTATAATTTTTTCTTAAATGAAAACTTTGAGTTTTCGCTCTCCCTTCATCCCGTAAACAAAAAAGGTAAATAGATCACCACAAAATGAAAATTTTGGAGCTTATGAAAGGAAAAAATTTAAAACAACTACAAAAGTAAGTAAAGAAAATTTATTCGCACACTTCAAATGAACACAAAAGTTTTGTTATCCAAGTTTGGGAAATTCCACTAGTTTAACCCTAATAGCTTGGAATTTTATAAGAAAGATATTAATTTTACACATATTTTAAAAATGGATATGCATGCTTGAAATATGTTAAAAATTCAAATGACCTATGGATCCAAATCTTTTAATGAGAATAATAAACGCTCATTAAATTCCCAAGTGAACGTACGGTGGGATGTTTATCCGAGTCAAACAAGCCATTAGTTTGCTCATCTACAACAAGCTGACCTAACAATCATAGATGATTGAAAAGTGATTTATCATACATAATGGGCTATATTTTTGTAGGAAATGACTTATGGGTTGGGAACCAACACTCAGTGAAAAATCTCTCACCTCCCCCTTTTTCCCGACGATTGCAAAACCTAATATATAAAAACTAAAAAGAGTTTATAATCCTTAAAAAGTACAAACACTCTTTGGAATTATCATTCTCTAAATTTGTGAAATTTTTATTTCCACTTTAGATGTATACTTTTTTCTTTAATAGAACCTTTGATTTTTTTGCTCTCCCTTCATCACGTAAAAAAATAAATGGCAAATAGATCACAAAAAAATAAAAATTTTAGAGTTTATGTTTTGAAATAATTTAAAACAAAAAAATGTAACTAAAGATAATTAATTCGCCCAATAAATTTTAAAAATGGATATGCATGCTTGAAACAATGTAACGATGCAAATGACCTATGGATCCAAGCCTTTTATAGAGAATAACAAACGCTCATTAAAAGTGAACGTGCGGTGGGATATTTATCCGAGTCAAACAAGCCTTTATTTTGCCCATTTACAAAAAGTTGACCTAACAATCATAGATGATTGTAAAGTCATTTATCATGCATAATGAGCTATATATTTTTTTGTATGAAATGACTTATGAATAAGGAGTCAACACGAAGTTAAAAATCCCCTGCCTCCCCCTTTTCACAACGATAGCAAAAACTAATATATAAAAACTAAATAGAGTTCACAATCCCTAAAAATTACAGACACTCTTTGGAATTATCTCTCACTACCTTTGTGCATTGTGCATTTTCATTTTTTATGTATACTTTTTTATTAAATAAAAACCTTGAGTTTTCGCTGTCCCTTCATCCTGTAAAAAAAAAAAGGCAAATAGATCACAACCCAATGAAAATTTTAGAGTTTATGTATGGAAAACATTTTAAACGACAACAAATGTAAGTAAAGAAAATTTATTCATACACCACAAATGAACAGAAAAGTTTTGTTATCCAAGTTCTGGAAATTTTACTAGTTCAACCGTGATAGTTGGGAATTTTTTAAGAAAGAGATTTCTTCTTCTATTTTAAAAATGGATATACATACATGAAACATGTTAAAGATGCAAATGACGTATGGATAGAAAATATTTAAAGAGAATAACAAACGCTCATTAAATTCTCAAGTGAATGTGCGGTGGGATATTTACCCGAGTCAAACAAGCCATTATTTTTCCCATTTACAAAAGGCTTACCTAACAATCATAGATGATTTTAAATTGATTTATCATGCGTAACGGGTAATTTTTTTTAATAAATGACTTATGGATTGGGAGTCAACACTCAGTTAAAAATCCCCCGCCTCCCCCTTTTCCGACGATTGCAAAACCAAAAAATTATAGACACTCTTTGGAATTTCCTCTACTACATTTGTGCATTGTGCATTTCCCTTTTTGATGTATAATTTTTTCTTAAATCAAAACTTTGAGTTTTCGCTCTCTCTTCATCCCGTATACAAAAAAGGCAAATAGATCACAACAAAATCAAAATTTTAGAGTTTATATATGGAAAAAATTTAAAACAACAACAAATGTAAGTAAAGAAAATTTATTTGCACACCAAAAATAAACACAAAAATTAAATTTATTCTCACACCACAAATAAACACAAAAATTTTGTTATCCAAGTTACGGAAATTCGACTACTTCAACCCTAATAGTTTTGAATTTTATAAGTAAGAGATTTCTTCTACACATGTTGTAAAAATGGAAATGCGTGCTTGAAACATGTTAAAGATGTAAATAATCTATGGATCCAAACCTTTTAAAGACAATAACAAACGCTTATTAAATTCCCAAGTGAATGTACGGTGGGATATTTACCCGAGTCAAACAAGCCATTATTTTGCCCATTTACAAAAAGCTTACCTAACAATCATAGATGATTGTAAAGTGATTTATCAAGTATAACGGGTAATTTTTTTTTTAAGAAATGACTTGTGGATTGGGAACCAACACTCAGTGAAAAATCCCTCACCTCCCCATTTTCCCGATGATTGCAAAACCTAATATATAAAAACTAAAAAGAGTTTACAATCCTTAAAAACTACAGACACTCTTTGGAATTATCTCTCTCTTCATTTGAGCATTTTGCATTTCCATTTTAGATGTATACTTTTTTCTTTAATAGAACCTTTGAGTTTTTTGCTCTCCCTTGATCACGTAAAAAAATAAAAGGCAAATAGATCACAACAAAATAAAAATTTTAGAGTTTTTGTATGGAAAAAATTTAAAACATAAAAAATGTAAGTAAATTTAATTTATTCGCACAATACAAATGAGCACAAAGGTTTTGTTCTCCAAATTTGGGAAATTCCACTAGTTCAACCCTAATAGCTTGGAATTTTACAAGAAAGAGATTTCTTATACAAATGTTTTAAAAATCGATCGGCATGCCTGAAATATGTTAATGAATCAAATGACCTATGGATCCAAACCTTTTAAAGAGAATAACAAACGTACATTAAATTCTCATGTGAATGTGCGGTGTGATATTTACCAGAGTCAATCAAGACATTATTTTTCACTTTAACAAAAAGCTGACCTAACAATCATAGATGATTGTAAAGTGATTTATCATGCGTAACGGGATATATTTTTGTAGGAAATGACTTATGTATTGGGAGTCAACACTCAGATAAAAATCCCCCGCCTCCCCCTTTCTCGTCGATTGCAAAGCCTAAAATATAAAAAAGAAAAAAGAGTTTACAATCTCTAAAAATTACATACACTCTTTGGAATTATCCCCCTCTACATTTGTGCATTGTGCACTTCCATTTTAGATGTATAATTTTTTCTTAAATCAAAACATTGAGTTTTCACTCTCCCTTCATCCCATAAACAAAAAATGCTAATAGATCACAACAAAATGAAAATTTTAGAGTTTATGTATGGAAAAAACATAAAACAACAACAAATGTAAGTAGAAAAAATTTATTTGCGTACAACAAATGAAGGCAAATGTCTTGTTATCCAAATTTTGGAAATTCCACTAATTCAACCCTAATAGCTTGGAATTTTATAAGAAAGTGATTTCTTCTACACTTGTTTTAAAAATGGAAATGCATGCTTGAAACATGTTAAAGATTCAAATGACCTATGGATACAAACCTTTTAAAGAGAATAACAAACGCTCATTAAATTCTCAAGTGAACGTGCGGTGGAATATTTACCGGAGTCAAACAAGCCATTATTTTGCCCATCTACAAAAAGCAGACCTAACAATCATAGATGATTGTAAAGTGATTTATCATGCGAAACAGGCTATATTTTTGTAAGAAATGACTTATGGATTGGGAGTCAACGCTCTTTTAAAAGTCCCCCCGCCTCCCCCTTTTCCTGCCGATTGTAAAACCCAATATATAAAAATTAAAAAGATTTTACAATCCCTAAAAATTACAGACACTCTGTGGTATTATCTCTCTCTAAATTTGTGCATTGAGCACTTCCATTTTAGTTGTACACTTTTTTCTTATATGAAAACTTTGAGTTTTCACTCTCCCTTCATCCTATAAACAAAAAAGGCAACTAGATCACAACAAAATGAAAATTTTAGAGTTGATGTAAGAAAAAAATTTAAAACAACAAAAAATGTATGTAAAGAAAATTTATTCACACACCTCAAATGAACTCAAAAGTTTTGTCATCTATGTTTGGGAAATTCCACTAGTTCAACCTTATAGCTTGGAATTTAATAAGAAAGAAATTTCTTCTACACATGTTTTAAAAATGGATATGCATGCTTGAAACATGTTAACGATGTAAATGACCTATGTATCCAAACCTTTTAAAGAGAATAACAAACGCTCATTAAATTCTCAAGTGAACGTGCGGTGGGATATATACCCGAGTCAAACAAGCCTTTATTTTTCCCATTTACAAAAAGCTGACCGAACAATCATAGATGATTGTAAAGTCATTTATCATGCGTAATAAGCTATATATTTTTTGTAAGAAATGACTTATGAATTAGGAGTCAACACTAAGTTAAAAATCTCCTACCTCCCCCTTTTCTCAACGATAGCAAAAACTAATATATAAAAACTAAAAAGAGTTTACAATCCCTAAAAAATACAGACACTCTTTGGAATTATCTCTCTCTACATTTGTGCATTGTGCATTTTCAATTTAGATGTATACTTTTTTAATTAATAAAAACTTTGAGTTTTCGCTCACCCTTCATCCTGTTAACAAAAAAGGCAAATAGATCACAACCAAATGAAAATTTTTGAGTTTATGTATGTAAAAAATTTTAAACAACAACAAATGTACGTAAAATAAATTTATTCACACACCAAAAAATTAACACAAAAGTTTTGTTATCCAAGTTTGGGAAATTTTACTAGTTCAACCATAATAGCTTGGAATTTTTTAAGAAAGAGATTTCTTCTACACCTGCTTTAAAAATGGATATGCATACTTGAAACATGTTAAAAATGAAAATGACCTATGGATAGAAAATATTTAAAGAGAATAAAAAACGCTCATTAAATTCTCAAGTGAACGTGCGTTGGGATATTTACCCGAGTCAAACAAGCCATTATTTTTCCCATTTACAAAAAGCTGACCTAACAATCATAGATGATAATAAAATGATTTATCAAGTGTAACGGGCTATATTTTAGTAATAAAAGACTTATGGATTGGGAGTCAACACTCAATTAAAAATCCTCCTCATCCCCTTTTTCCCGACCTTTGCCAAAACCTAACACATAAAACCTAGAAAGAGTTTACAATCAGTAAAAATTATAGACACTCTTTGGACATATCTCTCTCTACATTTGTGCATTGTGCATTTCCATTTTAGATGTATACTTTTTTCCCAAGTCAAAACATTGTGTTTTCACTCTCCCTTCATCCCGTAAACAAAAAAGGCAAATAGATCACAACAAAATGAAAATTTTAGTGTTTATGCAAAGAACAAATTTTAAAAAATGACAAACGTAAGTAAAGAAAATTTATTCACACACAACAAATGAACACAAAAGTTTTGTTATCCAAGTTTGGGAAATTTCACTAGATCAATCCTAATAACTCGGAATTTTATAAGAAAAAGGATTTCTTCTACTCATGTTTTAAAATAGATATGCATGCTTCAAAAACATGTTAACGATGCAAAGGACCTATGGATCCAAACCTTTTAAAGAGAATAACAAATGCTCATTAAATTCTAAAGAGAACGTGTGGTGGGATATTTGCCCGAGTCAAACAAGCCATTATTTTTTCCATTTACAAAAGGCTGACCTAACAATCATAGATGATTGTAAAGTGATTTATAATGCGTAACAGTCTATTTTTTTAATAAATGACATATGGATTGGGAGTCAACACTCAGTTAAAAATCCCCTGCCTCCCCCTTTTCCCGACTATTACATAACCTAAAAATTATAGACACACTCTGGAATTTTCTCTCTCTACTTTTGAGCATTGTGCATTTTCCTTTTAGATGTATACTTTTTTCTTAAATCAGAACGTTGAGTTTTCGCTCTCTCTTCATCCCGTATACAAAAAAGACAAATAGATCACAAAAAAATCAAAATTTTAGAGTTTATGTGTGGAAAAAATTTAAAACAACAACAAATGTAAGTAAAGAAAATTTATTCACACACCACAAATGAACTCAAAAATTGTGTTATCCCAGTTTGGGAAATTCCGCTAGTTCAACCCTAATAGCTTGGAATTTTATAAGAAAGAGATTTCTTCTACACATGTTGTAAAAATGGAAATACGTGCTTGAAACATGTTAAAGATGTAAATGACCTATGGATCCAGACCTTTTAAAGAGAATAAAAAACGCTTATTAAATTCCCAAGTGAACGTGCAATGGGATATTTACTCGAGTCAAACAAGCCATTATTTTACCCATTCACAAAAAGCTGACCTTACAATCATACATGATTGTAAAGTGATTTATCAAGTGTAACGGGCAATTGCTTTGTATGAAATGACTTGCCGATTGGGAACCATGATTCAGTGAAAAATCCCGCACCTCCCCCTTTTCCCGACGATTGCAAAACCTAATATATAAAAACTAAAAAGAGTTTATAATCCTTAAAAACTACAAATGCTCTTTGGAATTATCTCCCTCTACATTTGTGCATTTTGAATTTCCATTTTAAATGTATACTTTTCTTTAATAGAACCTTTGAGTTTTTTGCTCTACCTTCATCAAGTAAAAAAATAAAAGGCAAACAGATCACAACAAAATAAAAATTTTAGAGTTTATGTATGGAAACAATTTAAAAAAAAATGTAAGTAAAGATAATTTATTCGCACAATAGAAATGAACACAAAGTTTTGTAATCCAAATTTGGGAAATTCAACTAGTTCATCCCTAATAGCTTGGAATTTTATAAGAAAGAGATTTCTTGTACACATATTTTAAAAATGGATATGCATGCTTGAAATAGGTTAAAGAATCAAATAACCTATGGATCCAAACCTTTTAAAGAGAATAACAAATGCTCATTAAAGTCTCATGTGAATGTGCGGTCGGATATTTACAAGAGTCAATCAAGTCATTATTTTGCGCATTTAGAAAAAGCTGACCTAACAATCATAGATGATTGTAAAGTGATTTATCATGCGTAATGAGATATATTTTTGTAGAAAATGACTTGTGGATTGGGAGTCAATGCTCTGGATAAATATCTCCCGCCTCCCCCTTTTCTCGTCGATTGCAAAACCTAATATAAAAAAACTAAAAAGAGTTTACAATCCCTAAAAATTACAGACACTCTTCGGAATTATCCCTCTCTACATTTGTGCATTGTGCACTTCCATTTTTTATGTATACTTTTTTCTTGAATCAAAATATTGAGTTTTCACTCTCCCTTCATCCCATAAACAAAAAATGCTAATAGATCACAACAAAATGTAAATTTTAGAGTTTATGTATTGAAAAAACATAAAACAACCACAAATGTGAGTAAAAATAATTTATTTTCACACAAAAAATGAACACAAAAGTTTTGTTATCCAAATTTTGGAAATTCCGCTAGTTCAACCCTAATAGCTTGGAATTTTATAAGAAAGTGATTTCAACTACACATGTTTTAAAAATGGATATGCATGCTTGAAACATGTTAAAGATACAAATGACCTATAAATCCAAAAATTTTAAAGAGAATAACAAACGCTCATTAAATATTCAAGTGAACTTGCGGTGGGATATTTACCTGAGTCAAACAAGCCATTATTTTGCCCATTTACAAAAAGCATACCTAACAATCATAGATGATTGTAAAGTGATTTATCATGCATAACAGGGTATATTTTTGTAAGAAATGACTAATGGATTTGGAGTCAACGCTCTGTTAAAAATCCCCAGCCTCCCCCTTTTCCTGAAGATTATAAAACCCAATATATAAAAATTAAAAGGATTTTACAATCCCTAAAAATTACAGACACTCTTTGGTATTATCTTTCAAAATTTTTGCATTGAGCACTTCCATTTTAGATGTATATTTTTTTCTTAAATGAAAACTTTGAGTTTTCACTCTCCCTACATCCTATAAACAAAAAAGGCAACTAGATCACAACAAAATGAAAATTTTAGAGTTGATGTAGGGAAAAATTTTAAAACAACAAAAAATGTAAGTAAAGAAAGTTTATTCACACACCTCAAATGAAAACAAAAGATTTTTTGTCTATGTTCGGGAAATTCCACTAGTTCAACACTAATAGATTGGATTTTTATAAGAAAGTGATTTCTTCTACACATGTTTTAAAAATGGATATGCAAGCTTGAAACATATTAAAGATTGAAATGACCTGTGGATCCAATCATTTCAAAGAGAATAACAAACGCTCATTAAATTCTCAAGTGAATGTGTGGTGGGAGAGTTACCAGAGTCAAACAAGCCATTCTTTTGCCCATTTACAAAAACCTGACCTAACAATAATAGATGATTGTCAATTGATTTTTCATGTGTAAAGGGCTATATATTTTTTAAGAAATGTCTTATGGATTGGGAGTCACCACTTAGTTTAAAATCCCCCGCCTCCCCATTTTCCCGACGATTGCAAAACCATATATATATATGAGTTTTAGCTCTACCTTCATCCCGTAAAAAAAAAGGTAAAAAGATCACAAAAAAAGAAAATTTTAGAGTTTATGTATGGAAAAAATTTAAAACAACAAAAAATTTAAGTAAATAAAATTTATTCACACACCATAAATGAACGCAAAAGTTTTGTTATCCAAGTTTGGGAAATTCTACTAGTTCAACCCTAATAGTTTGGAATTTTATAAGAAAGAGATTTCTTCTACTCATGTTTTAAAAATGGATATGCATGCTTGAAACATGTTAAAGATGCAAATGACATATGGATCCAAAGCTTTTAAAGAGAATAACAAACGCTCATTAAATTCTCAAGTGAACGTGGGGTGGGATATTTACTTGAGTCAAACAAGTCATTATTTTGCCCATTTACAAAAAGTTGTCCTAACAATCATAGATAATTGTAAAGTGATTTATTTTGTGTAACGGGCTATATATTTTTGTAAGAAATATTTTTTTAAGAAATGACTTATGGATTAGGAAACAACACTCAGTTAAAAATCCCCCTCCTCCCGCTTTTCCCGACGATTGCAAAACCTAATATAAAAACTAAAAAGAGTTTACAATCCGCAAAAATTACACACACTCTTTGGAATTATCTCTCTATACATTTGTGCATTGTGCATTTCTATTTTTTATGTATATTTTTTTCTTAAATGAAAACTTTGAGTTTTCAGTCTCTCTTCATCCCATAAACAAATAAGGCAAATAGATCACTAAAAAATGAAAATTTAAGAGTTTTTGTAAGAAAAAAATTTTAAAAAACATAAAATGTAAGTAGAGAAAATTTTTTCACACACCACCAATGAACACAAAAGTTTTGTTATCTAATTTTTGGAAATTCCACGAGTTCAACCCTAATAGCCTGGATTTTTATTAGAAGAGATTTCTTCTACAAAAGTTTTAAAAATGGATATCCATGCTTGAAACATGTTAAAGATGCGAATGACCTATGGATCCAAATCTTTTATAAAGAATAACAAAAGCTCATTAAATTCAACTAAAAAAGGTTTAAAATCCCTTAAAATTATAGAAACTTTTGGAATGTCTCTCTCTACATTTGTGCATTGTGCATTTCCATTTTAGATGTATACTTTTTACTTAAATCAAAATTTTGAGCTTTCGCTCTCCCTTCATCCCGTAAACAAAAAAGACAAATCGATCAGAACAAAATTAAAATTTTAGAATTTGTTTATGAAAAAAATTAAAACAACTGAAAATGTAAGTAAAGAAAATTTATTCGCATACTACAAATGAACAGAAAAGTTTTGTTATCCAAGTTTGGGAAATTCCACTAGTTCAACCCTTTTAGCTTGGAATTTTATAAGAAAGTGATTTGTTCTGAGCATTTTTTAAAAATGGATATGCATTCTTGCAACATGTTAAAGATGCAAATGATCTACGGATCTAAACCTTTTAAAAAGAATAAAAAAGGCTCATTACATTCTAGAGTAAGCGTGTGGTGGGATATTTACCCGAGTCAAACAAGCAATTATTTTACCTATTTACAAAAAGCTGACCTAATAATCATAGATGATTGCAAAGTGATTTATCATGCGTAACTAGCTATTGTTTTTTTAAGAAATGACTTATGGATTGGGAGTCATCACTCAGTTAAAAATCCCCCCTCCCTCCACCTTTTCCCGACAATTGCAAAACCTAATATATAAAAACTAAAAAGAGTTTACAATCACTAAAAATTACAGACACTCTTTGGAATTATCTCTCTCTATATTTGAGCATTATGCATTTCCATTTTAGATGTATACTTTGTTCATAAATCAAAACTTTGATTTTTCATTTCGCCATCATACCGTAAAACAAAAAAGGCAAATAGATCACAACAAAATGAAAATTTTAGAGTTTATTTATGGAAAAAATTTTAAAAAACTACAAATGTAAGTAAAGAAAATTTATTCACACACCACAAATGAACACAAAAGTTTTGTTATCCAAGTTTGGAAAATTCCACTAGTTCAACCCTTATAGCTTGAAATTTTATAAGAAAGAGATTTCTTCTACACATGATTTAAAAATGGATATGGATGCTAGAAACATGTTAAAGATGCAAATGACCTATGGATACAAACCTTTTAAAGAGAATAACCAATGCTCATTAAATTCTCAAGTGAACATGCTGTAAGATATTTACCCGAGTCAAACAAGCCATTATTTTGCCCATATCCAAAAACCTGACCTAAAAATCATAGATGATTGTAAAGTGATTTATCATGCATAACGAGCTAAATTTTTTTATGAAATAACTTATGGATTGGGAGTCAACGTTCATTTAAAAATCCCTCGCGTCCCCCTTTTCCTGACGATTCCAAAACCTAATATATAAAAACTAAAAAGAGTTTACATTATTTAAAATTACAGACAGTCTTTGGAATTATCTCTCTCTACATTTGTATATTGGGCATTTTTATTTTAGATGTCTACTTTTTTCTCCAATCAAAACTTTGAGTTTTCGCTCTCTCCGTCATCCTGTAAACTAAAAGTCAAATTGATCACAACAAATTGATAATTTAAGAGTTTATGAATGGAAAAAAATTTAAACAACTACAAATGTAAGTAAAGAAAGTTTATTCTCACACCACAAATGAACTCAAAAGTTTTGTTATCGAAGTTTGGGAAATTGTACTTGTTCAACCCAAATTGATTGGAATTTTATAAGGAAGAGATTTCTTCTACACATGTTTTAAAAATGGGTATGCATGCTTGAAACATGTTAAAGATGCAAATGACCTAAGGATCCAAACCTTTACAAGAGAATAACAAATGCTCATTAAATTCTCAAGTGAACGTGCGGTGGGATATTTAGCCGAGTCAAACAAGCCATTATTTTGCCCATTTAAAAAAAGTTGACCAAACAATCAAAGATGATTATAAAGTTATTTATCATGCGTAAAGGGTTATATTTTTGTAAGAAATAACTTATGGATTGGGAGTCAACGCTCAGTTAATAATCCTCTGCCTCCCCTTTTCCCGACGATTGCAAAACTTAATATATAAAAACTAAATAGAGTTTACAATAACTAAAATTACAGATACTCTTTGGAATTCTCTCTCTCTACATTTTTGCATTGAGTATTTCTATTTTAGAAGTACACTTTTTTCTTAAATATGAACTTTGGGTTTTCTCCCTCCCTGCATCTCGTAAACAAAAAAGGCATATAGATCACAACAAAATAAAAATTTAAGATTTTATGTATTGAAAATATTTAAAACAACAACGAATGTAAGTAAAGAAAATTAATTCACACACCACAAATGAACAAAAATGTTTAGTTATCCAAGTTCGTAAATTCCACTAGTTCAACCCTATTTGCTTGGAATTTTATAAGAAAGAGATTTCTGCTACACATGTTTTAATAATGGATATGCATGCTTGAAACGTGTTAAAGATGCAAATGACCTATGGATCCAAGCCTTTTAAAGAGAATAACAAACGCTCATTAAATTCTCAAGTGAACGTACAGTGGGATATTTACCTGAGTCAAACAAGCCATTATTTGGCCAATTTACAAAAAGTTGACCTAACAATCATAGATGATTGTAAAGTGATTTATCATGCATAACATGCTATATATTTTTGTAAGAAATGACTTATGGATGGGGAGTCAACACTCAGTTAAAAATCCCCCTTTTCTCGACGATTGCAAAACCTAATATATAAAAAATAAAAAGAGTTTACTATCCCTAAAACTTACATACACTCTTTGGAATTATCTCTCTCTTCATTTGTGCATTGTGCATTTCCATTTTAGATGTATACTTTTTTCTTAAATCCAAACTTTGAGTTTTCTCTCTCCCATCATCACATAAACAAAACAGGTAAATTGGCTAATTTGTTCACCACAAAATTAATTTTTTTGATTTTTCGCTCTCCCTTTATCCTGTAAATAGATAAGGCATATAGATCACAACAAAAAGAAAATTTTACAGTTTGTTTATGGTAAAAAATTAAAACAACAACGAATGTAAGTAAAGAAAATTTATTCACATACCACAAATGAACACAAAAGTTTTGTTATCCAAGTTTGGGAAATTCCACTAGTTCAACCCTATTAGATTAGAATTTTATAAGAAAGTGATTTCTTCTACACATGTTTTAAAAATGGATATGCGTGCTTGAAACATGATCAAGATGCAAATGATCTATGGATCCAAACCTTTTAAAGAGAATAGAAAACGCTCATTAAATTCTAAAGTGAACGTGCGATGGGATATTTACCCGAGTGAAACAAGTCATTATTTTGCCCATTTACAAAAAGATGACTTAACAATCATTGATGATTGTAAAGTGATGTATCATGAGTAACGGGACTATATATGTTTGTAAGAAATGACTTATGGATTGGAAGTCAACACTCACTTAAAAATCCCCCGCCTCCCCCTTTTCCTGACGATTGCAAAACCTAATAAATAAAAAACTAAAAAGAGTTTAAAATCTCTAAAATTACAAAAACTCTTTGGAAATATCTCTCTCTACATTTGTGCATTGTGAATTTCCATTTTAGATGTATACTTTTTTATTAAATTAAAACTTTGAGTTTTCAGTCTCAATTCATCCCGTATACAAAAAAGGCAATTAGATTACAATAAAATGAAAATTTTAAAGTATATGTAATGAAAAAATTTAAAACAATAGAAAATGTAAGTAAATAAAATTTATTCGCACACCACAAATGAACACAAAAGTTTTCTTATCCAAGTTTGGGAAATTCCACGAGTTCAACCCTAATAGCCTGGAATTTTAAAAGAAAGAGATTTCTTCTACACATGTTTTAAAAATGGATATCCATGCTTGAAACATGTTAAAGATGCAAATGACCTATGGATCCAAGCCTTTTAAAGAGAATAATTAAAGCTCATTAAATTCTCAAGTGAACATGCGGTGGGATATTTACCCGAGTCAAACATGTCATTATTTTGCCCATTTACAAAAAGTTGACCTAACAATCTTAGAAGATTGTAAATTGATTTATCATGCGTAACGAGCTATATATATTTTTGTAAGAATTGACTTATGGATTGGGAGTCAACATTCAGTTAAAAATCCCCCGCATCCCTTTTCCCAACGATTGCAAAATCTAATACATAAAAACTAAAAAGTGTTTAAAATCCCTAAAAATTACAGACACTCTTGGGAATTATCTTTCTCTAGATTTGTGCATTGTGTATTTCCATTCTAGATGTGTAGTTTTATTTTAAATCAAATCTTTGAGTTTTTGCCCTCCCGTCATCCCGTAAACCAAAAAGGCAAATAGATCACAAAAAAATGAAAATATTAGAGTTTATGTATGGGAAAATTTTAAAACAACAAAAAATGTATGTAAAGAAAATTTATTCACACACCTAAAATAAACACAAAAATTTTGTTATCCAAGTTTTTGAAATTCTGCTAGTTCAGCACTAATTGCTAGGAATATAAGAAAGAGATTTCTTGTACACATGTTTTAAATATTGATATGCATGCTTGAAATTTGTTAAAGATGAAAATGACCTATGGATCCAAACATTTTAAAGAGAATAACAAACGCTCATTAAATTCTCAAGTGAACGTGGGATATTTATTCGAGTGAAACAAGCCATTATTTTGCTCATTTACAAAAGGTTGACCTTATAATCATATATGATTGTAAAGTCATTTATCATGCGTAACGGGCTATATATTTTTGTAAGAAATGACTTATGGATTGGGAGTCAACACTCAGTTAAAAATACCTCGCCTCCCCCTCTTCTTGATGATTCCAAAGCCGAACATGTAAAAACGGAAAAGAGTTCACAATCCTTAAATATTACAGACACTGTTTGGAATTATCTCACTCTACATTTGTTTATTGTGCATTTCCATTTTAGATGTATACTTTTTTCTTAAATCAAAACCTTGAGTTTCCGCTCACCCTTCATCCCGTAAAAGAAAAAGGCAAATAGATCACAAAAAAAAGTAAATTTTTTAGTTTATGTATGAAAAAAATTTAAAACAACAACAAATGTAAGTAAAGAAAATTTATTCACACAACAAATGAACACAAATTTTTTTTTCATCCGTGTATGGGAAATTCCATTAGTTCAACCCTAATTTCTTGGCATTTTATAAGAAAGAAATTTCTTCAACTCATGTTTTAAAAATGGATATGCATGCTTGAAACACGTTAAAGATGCAAATGACCTATGGATCCAAAATTTTTAAAGAGAATAACAAATGCTCATTAAATTGTCAAGTGAAGATGTGGTGGGATATTTACCTGAGTCAAACAAGCTATTTTTTGCCTATTTAGAAAAAGTTGACCTAACAATCATAGATGATTGTAAAGTGATTTATCATGCATAACAGGCTACATATTTTTGTAAGAAATGACTTATTGATTGGGAGTCAACACTCAATTAAAAATGCCCATTTTCTCGACGTTTGCAAAACCTAATGTTCAAAAACAAAAAAGTGTTTACAGTCCCTAAAAATTACAGACAGTCTTTGGATTTATAATCTCTATATTTCTGCATTGTGCGTTTCCATTTTAGATGTATACTTTTTTCTTAAATGAAAACTTTGAGTTTTCTCTCTACCTTCTTCCTGTAAACAAAAAAGGCAAATAGATCACAACAAAATGAAAATTTTAGAGTTTATGTATGGAAAAATTTTAAAACAACAAAAAATATAAGTAAAGAAAATTGATTCACACTCCACAAATGAACACAAAATTTTGTTATCCAAGTTTGGGAAACTCCGCTAGTTCAACCCTAATTGCTAGGAATTTTATAAGAAATAGATTTCTTCTACACATGTTTTAAAAAAAGATATGCATGCTTGAAACGGGTTAAAGATGCAAATGGCCTATGGATCCAAATATTTTCAAGAGAATAATAAACCCTCAATAAATTCTAGAGTGAACGTCCGGTGGGATATTTATTTCCAGTCAAACAAGACATTATTAAAAATCGCCCGCCACTCCCTTTTCTATACGAAAACTAGAAAGAGTTTACAATCCCTAAAAATTGAAAACACTCTTTGGAATTACCTCTCTCTACATTTTTTCATTTTGCATTTCCATTTTAGATATACACTTTTAATTTAAATCAAAATTTTGAGTTTTCGCTCTCGCTTTATCACGAACACAAAAAATGCAAAAATATCACAACAAAATGAAAATTTTAGAGTTTGTTTATGGAAAAAAATTTAAAAAAAAAAATGTACATAAAGACAAATTATTTGCACACCACTGATGAATACAAACGTTTTGTTATCCAAGTTTGGGAAATTCTACTAGTTCAACCCTATTAGCTTGGAATTTTATAGGAAAGTGATTTCTTCTACACATGTTTTAAAAATGGATATGCATGCTTGAAACATGTTAAAGATGCAAATGACCTATGGATCAAAAAATTTTAAAGGGAATAACAAAAGCTCATTAAATTCTCACGTGAATGTGCGGTGGGATTTTTACCTGAGTCAAACAAGCCATTATTTTTCTTATTTATAAAAAGCTAACCGAACAATCATAGATGATTGCAAAGTGATTTATCAAGCATAACGGGCTATCGTTTTTGTAAGAAATGACTTATGGATTGGGGGTAAACACTCAGTTAAAAATCCCCCCCCCCCCCCCCCCCCCCCCCCCCCCCTTCCCCTTTTTCCCGATGATTGCAAAACCTAATATATAAAAATTAAAAAGAGTTTACAATCCCTAAAAATTATAGACACTCTTTGGGATTATCTCTCTCTATATTTTTTCATTGTGCATTTCCTTTTTAGATTTATACTTTTTTCTTAAATCAATAATTTGATTTTTTGCTCTGCCATCATCCCGTAAAATAAAAAAAGCAAATAGCTCATAACAAAATGAAAATTTAAGAGTTTATGTATGGAAACATTTTAAAACAACAACAAATGTAAATAAAGAAAATTTATTCAAAGACCACAAATGAACACAAAAGTTTTATTATCCAAGTTTGGATAATTCCACTAGTTTTGACCTACTAGCTTGAATTTTTATAAGAAAGAGATTTCTTCTACTCATGTTTTAAAAATGAATAGGCATGCTAGAAACATGTTAAAGATGAAAATGACCTATGGATACAAACCTCTTAAAGAGAATAACAAACGCTCATTAAATTCTCAAGTGATGTGCGGTGGGATATTTACCTGAGTCAAACAAGCCATTATTTCTCCAATTTACGAAAAACTGACCTAACAATCATAGATGATAGTATAGTGATTTATCATGCATAACGGGCTCTATTTTTGTAAGAAATGACTTATGGATTGGGAGTCATCGTTCAGTTAAAAATCCCCCATGTCCCCCTTTTCCTGACGATTCCAAAACCTAATATCTAAAAGAGTTTTCAATCCCAAAAAATTATAGACAGTCTTTTGAATTATCTCTCTCTACATTTGTGCATCGTGCATTTCCATTTGAGATGTATACTTTTTTCTTCAATCAAAACTTTGAGTTTTCGCTCACCCTTCATCCCGTAAACAAAAAATACAAATAAATCACAAAAAATTGTTAATTTTAGAGTTTATGTATGAAAAAAATTTAAAACAACTACAAATGTAAATAAAGAAAATTTATTCGCTCACCACAAATGAACACATAAGTTTTTTTATCCAAGTATTGGAAATTCCACTTGTTCAACCCAAAATGGGTAAGCATGATAGAAACATGTTAAAGATGCAAATGACCTATGGATCCAAAACTTTTCAAGAGAATAATAAACGCTCATTAAATTCTCAAGTGAACGTGTAGTGGGATAATTACCAGAGTCAAACAAGCTATTATTTTGCCCATATACAAAAAGCTGACCTAACAATCATAGATGATTGTAAAGTTATTAATCATGCATAACCGGCTATATTTTTGTAAGAAATGACTTATGGATTGGAGTCAACGCTTAGTTAAAACTCCCCCGCCTCCCCCTTTTCCTGACGATTTCAAAACATAATATATAAAAAAATAAAAAGAGTTTAAAATACCTCAAAATTACAGACACTCTTTAGAATTATATCTCTCTACATTTTTGCATTGTGCATTTCCATTTTAAATGTGCACTTCTTTCTTAAATCAAAAGTTTGAGTTTTAACTCTCCCAACATCCCGTAAACAAAAAAGGCAAATAGATCACAACCAAATGAAAATTTTAGAGTTCACGTATTGAAAAAATTTAAAACAACAACAAATGTAAGTAAAGAATATTTATTCACAAACCAGAACTGAACACAAAAGTTTTGTTATCAAAGTTTTGAAAATTCCACAAGTTCAACCCTAATAGCATGCAATTTTATAAGAAAGTGATTTCTTCAACACATGTTTTAAAAATGGATATCCATGCTTGAAATGTATTAAAAATGAAAATGACCTATGGTTCCAATCCTTTTAAAGAGAATAACAAACGCTCATTAAAGTCTCAAGTGAATGTGTGGTGGGATACTTACCTGAGTTAAACAAGCCATTATTTTTCCCATTTAAAAAAACCTGACCTAACAATCATAGATGATTGTAAAGTTATTAATCATGCGTAACGGGCTATATTTTGGAATGAAAAGACTTATGGATTGGGAGACAACACTCAGTTAAAAATCCCCCGCCTCCCCCTTTTCCTCGATGATTGTAAAACCTGAGATATAAAAATTGAAAAGAGCTTACAATCCCTAAAAATTACAGACACTCTTTGGAATTATCTCTCTCTACATTTTTGCATTGTGCATCTCAATTTTAGATGTACCCTTTTTTCTTAAATCAAAACTTTGAGTTTTCGCTCTCCCTTCATCCCGTAACAAAAAAGGCAAATAGATCACAACAAAATAAAAATTTAAGAGTTTATGTATTAAAAATATTTAAAACAACAACAAATGTAAGTAAAGAAAATTTATTCACACACCACAAATGAACACAAAATTTTGTTTATCCTAGTTTCGGAAATTCCATTGGTTCAACCGTTATAGCTTGGAATTTTATAAGAAAGTGATTTCTTCTTCACATGTTTTAAAAATGGATATGCATGCTTGAAATTTGTTAAAGATGCAAATGACCTATGGATCCAATCGTTTTAAAGAGAATAAAAAACGCTCATTAAATTCTCAAGTGAACGTGCGGTGGGATATCGACTGGAGTCAAACAAGCCATTATTTTGCCCATTTACAAAAAGCTGACCTAACAATTATAGATGATTCTAAAGTTATTAATCATGCGTAATGGGCTATATTTTTGTAAGAAATGACTTATGGATTGGAGTCAACGCTCAGTTAAAAATCCCCTGCCTCCCCTTTTTCCCAACGATTTCATAACATAATATATAAAAACTAAATAGAGTTTCAAATCCCTTAAAATTACAGACACTCTTTGGAATTATATCTCTCTACATTTGTGCAATGTGCATTTCCATTTTAGATGTATACTTTTTTCTTAAATCAAAACTTTGAGCTTTCACTCTCCCTACATCCTGTAAACAAAAAAGGCAAATAGATCACAACAATATGAAAATTTAAGAGTTTAAGTATTGAAAATAATTAAAACAACAACAAGTGTAAGTAAATAAAATTTATTCACACACGACAAATGAACACAAATGTTTAGTTATCCAAGTTTTGGAAATTCCACAAGTTCAACCCATATAGCTTTGAATTTTATAAGAAATAGATTTCTTCTACACATGTTTTGAAAATGGATATGCATGCTTGAAACGTGTTAAAGAGGCAAATGACCTATGAATCCAAACCTTTGAAAGAGAATAACAAACGTTCATTGAATTCTCAAGTGAATGTGCAGTGGGATATTTACCCGAGTCAAATAAGCTATTATTTTGCCCATTTACAAAAAGCTGACCTAACAATAATAGATGATTGTAAAGTGATTTATCATGTACAACGGGCTATATTTAGGTAAGAAATGACTTATGGATTGCGAGTCAACAGTCAGTTAAAAATCCCCTACCTCCCCCTTTTGCCGGCTTTGCAAAACCTATTATATAAAAACAAAAAAGAGTTTATAATGGCAAAAAATTACAGACACTCTAAGGAATTATCTCTCTCTATATTTGTGCATTGTGTATTTCAATTTTAGATGTATATTTTTTTCTTAAATCAAAACTTTTAGTTTTCGTTCTAACTTCATCCGGTAAAAAAAAAAGGCAAATTGATCACAACAAAATGAAAATTTTAGAGTTTATGTATGAAAAAAATTTAAACAACAAAAAATGTAAGTAATGAAAATTTATTCACACACCACAAAAGAACACAAAAGTTTTGTTATCCAAGTATGGGAAATTCCAATAGTTCAACCCTAAATGCTTGGAATTTTAAAAGAAAGAGATTTCTTCTACACATGTTATAAAAATGGATATGCATGCTTGAAACGTGTTAAAAATGCAAATGACCTATGGATGGAAACCTTTTAAAGAGAATAACAAACGCTCATTAAATTCTCAAGTGAACGTGCGGTGGGATATTTAACCGACTCAAACCAGAAATTATTTTGCCCATTTACAAAAAGCTGACCTAACAATCATTGATGATTGTAAAGTGATTTATCATACGTAACGGGCTATATTTTTGTGAGAAATGACTTATGGCTTGGGAGTCAACACTCAGTTGAAAATCCCTTGCCTCCCCCTTTTTGTGACGATTCCAAAACCTAATATATAAAAACTAAAAAGAGTGGTGGGATATTTACCCGAATTAAACAAGCCATTTTTTTACCATTTACAAAAAGCTGTTCTAAAAATCATAGATGAATGTAAACTGAATTATCATGCGTAACGGGTTATATTTTTGTAAGAACTGACTTATGGATTGGGAGTCAACACTCAGTTAAAAATCCCCTGCCTCCCCATTTTCTCTACGATTGCAAAAAAGATTATATATAAAAAAAAGATTTTACAATCCCTAAAAATTACAGACACTCTTTGGAATTATCTCTCTCTACATTTGTGCATAGTGCATTTCAATTTTAGATGTTTACTTTTTTCTGAAATCAAAACTTTGAGTTCTCGCTCTCCCTGCATCCCGTAAACAAAAAAGGCAAATAGATCACCACCAAATGAAAATTTTAGAGTTTTGTATTGAAAAAAATTTAAATAACAAAAAATGTAAGTAACGAAAATATATTCACCAACCAAAAAAGAACACAAAACTTTTGTTATCAAGGTTTGGGAAATTCCACTAGTTCAACCCTAATAGCTTGGAATTTTATAAGAAAGAGATTTGTTCTACACATGTTTAAAAAATGGATATGTATACTTGAAACGTATTAAAGATGCAAATGCCCAATGGATCCAATCCTTTTAAAGAGAGTAACAAATGCTCATTATATTCTCAAGTGACGTGCGGTGGAATATTTACCCGAGTAAAACCTGCCATTATTTTGCCCAATTACAAAAAGCTGACCTAACAATCGTAGATGGTTGTAAAGTGATTTATCATGCATAACGGGCTATATTTTTGTAATAAATGACTTATGGTTTGGGAGTCAATACTCAATAGAAGATACCCCGTCGCTCCCTATTCCCGACGAATGCAAAACCTAATATATAAAAATTAAAAATAGTTTATATTCCGTTAAAATTACAGACACTATTTTCAATTATCTCTCACTACATTTGTGCATTGTGCATTTCCATTTTAGATGTATACTTTTTTATTAAATCAAAACTTTTAGTTTTCGCTCTTCCTTCATCCCGTAAACCAAAAAAGGCAAATAGTTCACAAAAAAGTGAAAATTTAGGAGTTTGTGTATGGAAAATTTTTAAAACAACTACAAATGTAAGTAAAGAAAATTCATTCACACACCACAATTGAAAACAAAAGTTTTGTTATCCAAGTTTTGGAAATTCCACTAGTTCAACCCTAATAGCTTGGAATTTTATAAGAATGAGATTTCTTCTACACATGTTTGTAAAATGGATATGCATGCCTGAAACATGTTAAAGATGCAAAAGAACTATAGATCCAAACCTTTTAAAGAGAATAACAAACTCTCTTTAAATTCCCAAGTCAATGTGCGGTGGGATATTTACCCGTGTCAAATAAGCCATTATTTTGCCCATTTAAAAAAAGTTGACCTAAATATCTTAGATGATTTTAAAGTGATTTATCATGCGTAACAGGCTATATTTCTGTAAGAAGTGACTTAAGGATTGGGAATCAACACTCTGTTGATAATCCCCTGCCTCCCCTTTTCTCGATAATTGCAAAACCTAATATAAAAAAATAAAAAAGATTTTGAAATACTTAAAAATTACAGAAACTATTTGGAATAATTTCTCTCTACATTTGTGCATTGCGCAATTCAAGTTTTGATGTTTACTTTTTTCTGAAACCAAAACTTTCAGATTTCGCCCTCCCTGCATCCTATAAACAAAAAAGGCAAATAGATCACAACAAAATGAAAATTTTAGAATTTATGGAATGAAAAAATTTTAAACAATAAAAAATCTAAGTAAATAAAATTTATTCACACACCGAAAATGAACACAAAAGTTTCCTTACCCAAGTTTGGTAAATTGCACTAGTTCAACCCTAACAGCTTGGAATTTTATAAGAAAGTGATTTCTTCAACACATGTTTTAAAAATGGATATGCATGCCTGAAATGTGTTAAAGATGAAAATGTCCTATGGATCTAAACCATTCAAATAGAATAACAAACGCTTATTAAATTCTCAAGTGAACGTGCGGTTGGATATTTACCCAAGTCATATAAGCCATTATTTTGCTCATTTACCAAAAACTGACCTACAATCATAAATGACTGTAAATTGATTTATCATGCATAACGGGCTATATATTTTTGTAAGAAAGGAATTTTGGATTGGGAGTCAACATGCAGCTAAAAATTCCCTCCTCCCCCTTTTCCCGATGACTGTAAAACCAAATATAAAAAACTAAAAAGAGTTTACAATCCCTAAAAATGACAGACAATCTATGGAATTATCTATCTACATTTGTGCGTTGTGCATTTCCATTTTTGCTCTCCCTTCATTCCATAAACAAGAAAGGCAAATAGATCTCAACAAAATGAAAATTTAGAGTTTATGTTTGGAAATAATTTATTCACACACCACAAATGAACACAAAAGTTTTGTTATCCAAGTTTGGGAATTCCTCTAGTTCAACCCATATAGCTTGGAATTTTATAAGAAAGAGATTTCTTCTACACACGTTTTAAAAATCGATATACATGCTTGAAACATGTTAAAGATGCAAATGACTTGTGGATCTAAACCTATCATAGATAATAAAAAACACTCATTAAATTCTCAAATGAATGTGCGGTGGGATATTTACCCGAGTCAAACAAGCCATTATTTTGCTCGTTTACATAAAGCTGACCTGACAATCATAGATGATTGTTAAGTGATTTATCATGCATAACGGGCTATATTTTTGTAAGAAATGATTTATGGATTGGGAGTCAACACTTAGTTAAAGATCCCCTTCCTCCCCCTTTTCCCGACTATTGCAAAACCTAATATATTAAAATTAAAAAGGGTTTACAATCCCTAAAAATTACAGACACCTATGGAATTGTCTCTCTCTACATTTTTCCATTGTGCATTTCCAATTTAGAAACATACTTTTTGCTTAAATAAAAATTTTGAGTTTTCGCTCTTCCTTTTTCCCGTAAACAAAAAAGGCAAATAGATCACAAGAAAATGAAAATTTTAGAGTTTGTTTAAGGAAAAAAATTAAAAAAACAACAAATGTAAGTAAAGAAAATTTATTCGCACACCACAAATGAACACAAAAGTTTTGTTATCCAAGTTTTGAAAATTCCACTAGTTCAACCCTATTAGCATGGAATTTTATAAGAAAGTGGTTTCTTTTACACATGTTTTAAAAATGGGTATGCATCCCTAAAACATGTTAAAGATGCAAATGACCTAAGGATCCAAACCTTTTCAAGAGAATAAGAAACGCTCATTAAATTCTCAAGTGAACGAGCAGTGGGATATTTACCCGTGTCAAACAAGCCATTATTTTGCCCATTTAGAAAAAGCTGACCAAACAATCATAGATGATTGTAAACTGATTTATCATGTGTAACGGGCTATATTCTAGTAAGAAACCGCCTCCCCCTTTACCCTACAATTGCAAAACATAATATATACGAACTAAAAAGAGTTTACAATCCCTAAAAATTACAGACACACTTTGGAATTATCTCTCTCTTCATTTGTGCATTGTGCATTTCAATTTTACTAAAACATGTTAAAGATGCAAATGACCTAAGGATCCAAACCTTTTCAAGAGAATAAGAAACGCTCATTAAATTCTCAAGTGAACGAGCAGTGGGATATTTACCCGTGTCAAACAAGCCATTATTTTGCCCATTTAGAAAAAGCTGACCAAACAATCATAGATGATTGTAAACTGATTTATCATGTGTAACGGGCTATATTCTAGTAAGAAACCGCCTCCCCCTTTACCCTACAATTGCAAAACATAATATATACGAACTAAAAAGAGTTTACAATCCCTAAAAATTACAGACACACTTTGGAATTATCTCTCTCTTCATTTGTGCATTGTGCATTTCAATTTTAGATGTATACTTCTTTCTTAAATCAAAACTTCTAGTTTTCGCCTTCACTTCATCCTGTAAACAAAAAAGGCAAAAAGATCACAACAAAATGAAAATTTTAGAGTTTATGTATGGAAAAAATTTAAAACAAGAACAAATGTAAGTAATGAAAATTTATTCACACACCACAAATTAACCCAAAATTTTTGTTATCCAAGTATGGGAAATTCCAAAAGTTCAACCCTAAGAATGAGATTTTTTCTACCCATGTTTTAAAAATGGATATGCATAGTAGAACATGTTACAAATGCAAACGACCTATGGATGCAAACCTTTTAAAGAGAATAACAAACACTCATTAAATTCTCAAGTGAACGTGCGGTGGGATATTTACCTGAATTAAACAAGCTTTTATTTTGATCATTTACAAAAAGTAGACCTAACAAACATAGATGATTGTACACTGAATTATCATGAGTAACAGGATTGGGAGTCAACACTCAGATAAAAATCCCCCACCTCCCCCTTTTCTCGACGATTGCCAAACCTAATATATTAAATCTGAAAAGAGTTTACAATCTCTAAAAATTACGCACACTCTTTGGAATTATCTCTCTCTCTTCATTTGTGCATTATGGATTTATATTTAGATGTCTAATTTTTTCTTAAATCAAAACTTTGAGTTTTCGCTCTCCCTGCATCCCATAAACAAAAAGACATATAGATCTGAACCAAATGAAAATTTTAGAGTTTATGTATTGAAAAACTTTAAAACAACAACAAATTTAAGTAAATTTATTCACACACAACAAATGAACACAAAACGTTGTTTATCCAAGTTTGGGAAATTCCACTAGTTCAACCCTAATAGTTTGGAATTTTATAAGAAAGAGATTTCTTCTACACATGTTTTAAAAATGGATGTGCATGTTTCAAACATGTTAAAGAAGTAAATGAACTATGGATCAAAACCTTTTAAAGAGAATAACAAACTCTCATTAAATTCTCAAGTGAACGTGCGGAGGGATATTTACCCGAGTCAAACAAGCCATTATTTTGCCCATTTAGAAAAAGCTGACCTAACAATCATAGATAATTTTAAAGTTGTTTATCATGCCTAACGGGCTATATTTCTGTAAAATGCTACTTATGGATTTCGAAACAACACTAATAAAAATCCCCCTTTTCTCGACGATTGCAAAACCAAATATATAAAAAATAAAAAGAGTTTACAATCTATAAAAATTACAGACACTCTTTGGAATTATCTCTCTCTACATTTGTGCATTGTGCATTTCATTTTAGATGTATACTTTTTTCTTAAATCAAAACTTTGAGTTTTCGCTCTCTCATCATCTCGTAAAATAAAAAGGCAAATAGATCACAACAACAAATTTAACTAAATAAAATTTATTCACACCCCACAAATGAACACAAAAGTTTTGTTATCCAAGTTTGGGAAATTCCAATAGTTCAAACCTAATTGCTTGGAATTTTATATGAAAGAGATTTCTTTTACACATGTTTTAAAAATGGATATACATGCTAGAAACATGTTAAAGATGCAAATGACCTATCGATACAAACCTTTTAAAGGGAATAAAAACCGCTAATTAAATTCTCAAGTGCACGTGCGGTAGGATATTTACCCGAGTCAAACAAACCATTATTTTTCCCATATAAAAAAATCTGACCTAACAATCATAGATGATTGTAACGTGATTTATCATGCATAAAGGGCTCTATTTTTTTAGGAAATGACTAATGGATTGGAAGTCAACGTTCAGTTAAAAATCCCCCGCGTCCCCCTTTTCCTAACAATTCCAAAACCTAATATATAAAAACTAAAAAGAGTTTAAAATCCCTAAAAGTTACAGATAGTCTTTGAAATTATCTCTCTTTACATTTGTGGATTGTGCGTTTCCATTTGAGATGTATACTTTTTTCTTCAATCAAAACTTTGAGCTTTTGCTCTCCCTTCATCTTGTAAACAAAAAAGACAAATAGACCACAACAAATTGGATAATTTTAGAGTTTATGTATGGAAAAAATTTTAAACAACTACAAATGTAAGTAAAGAAAATTTATTCGCGCTCCACAAATGAACACAAAAGTTTTGTTATCCAAGTTTGGGAAATTCCACTTGTTCAACCCAAATTCAATCAAATTTTATCAAAAAGAGATTTCTTCTTAAAATGTTTCAAAAATGGTTAAGCATTCTTGAAAGATGTTAAAGATGCAAATGACCAAAGGATCCAAACCTTTTCAAGAGAATACCAAACGCTCATGAAATTCTCAAGTGAAAGTGCGGCGGGATATTTACCTGAGTCAAAGAAGCCAGGATTTGGCAATTTAGAAAAAGCTGACCTAACAATCATAGATGATTGTAAAGTTATTAATCATGCGTAATGGACTATATTTTTGTAAGAAATGACTTATGGATTGGAGTCAACGCTTAGTTATAAATCCCCCGCCTCCCCCTTTTTCCAACAATTTCAAAACATAATATATAAAAACTAAAAAAATTTTACAATCCCTAAAAATTATAGATACTCTTTGGAATTATATCTCTCTACATTTGTGCATTGTGCATTTCCATTTTAGATGCATACTTTTTTCATAAATCAAAACTTTGAGTTTTCACTCTCTCTACATCCCGTAAAAAAAAAGGCAAACAGATCAGTACGAAATGAAAATTTAAGATTTTATGTATTGAAAATATTTAAAACATAAAAAAATTTAAGTAAATAAAATTTATTCACACACAAAAATTGAACACAAATGATTTGTTATCAGAGTTTGGAAAATTCCACTAGTTCAACCGTAATAGCTTGAAATTTTATAACAATGAGATTTCTTCTACATCTGTTTTAAAAATGGATATGCATGCTTGAAACGTGTTAAAGATGCAAATGACCTATGGATCTAAACCTTTTAAAGTGAATAAAAAATGCTCATTAAATTCTCAAGTGAACGTGCGGTGGGATATTTACCCAAGTCAAAGAATCCATTATTTTGCCCATTTACAAAAAGCTAACCTGACAATAATAGAAGATTGTAAAGTGATTTATCATGCGTAACGGGCTAATTTTTTTAAGAAATGACTTATGGATTGCGAGTCTACACTCCGTTAAAAATCCCCCGACTCCCCCTTTTCCTAACTTTGCTAAACCTAATATATAAAAACTAAAAAGAATATACAATCGCTAAAAATTACAGACACTCTAAGGAATTTTCTCTCTCTACATTTGTACATTGTGCATTTCCATTTTAGATGTATACTTTTTTCTTAAATCAAAACTTTTACTTTTCGCGCTCACTTTATCCCGTAAACAAAAAAGGCAAATAGATCACAACAAAATGAAAATTTTAGAGTTTATGTATGAAAAAAATTTAAAACAACAACAAATGTAAGTAATGAAAATTTATTCACACACCACAAATGAACACAAAAGTTTTGTCATCGAAGTAAAGGAAATTCCAATAGTTCAACCTTGAAAGCTAGGAATTTTATAACAAAGAGATTTCTTCTACACATGTTTTAAAAATGGATATGCATGCTTCAAACGTGTTAAAAATGCAAATGACCTATGGATGCAAACCTTTTAAAGAGAATAACAAACGCTCATTAAATTCTCAAATGAACGTGCAGTGGGATATTTACCCGAGTTAAACGAGTCAATATTTTGACCATATACAAAAAGTTGACCAAACAATCATAGATGATTGTAAAATAAATTATCATGCATAACGGGTTATATTTTTTTAAGAATCGACTGATGGATTGGGGCGTCAACACCTAGTTAAAAATCCGCCCCCCCTCCCCCTTTTCCCTACGATTCAAAAGCTAATATATAAAAACTAAAAAGAGTTTACAATCCCTAAAAATTACAAACACTCTTTGCAATTATCTCTCTCTTCATTTGTACAATGTGCATTTCCATTTTAGATGTTGACTTTTTTCTTAAATCAAAACTTTGAGTTTTCGCTCTCCCTACATCCTGTCAACAAAAAAAGCAAATAGATCACCACCAAATGAAAATTTTAGAGTTTATGTATTGAAAAACATGTAAAACAACAGTAAATATAAGTAAAGAAAATTTATTCATACACCACAAATGAACACAAAAGTTTTCTTATCCAAGTTTTGGAAATTCCACTTGTTCAACCCTAATAGATTGAAATTTTATAAGAAAGTGATTTCTTCTACACATGTTTTAAAAATGGATATGCATGTTTGTAACGTGTTAAAGAAACAAAGAACCTATGGATCCAAAACTTTTAAAGAGAATAACAAACGCTCATTAAATTCTCAAATGAACATGCTGTGGGATATTTACCCGACTCAAACAAGCCACTATTTTGCCCATTTACAAAAAGCTGACCTAACAATCATAGATGATTAAAAAGTGATTTATCAAGCGTAACAGGCCATATTTTTGTAAGAAATGACTTATGGATTGGGAGTCAAAACTCATTTAAAAATCCCCCGCCTCCCCCTTTTTTCAACTTTGCAAAACCTAATATATTAAAACTAAGAAAATTTTACAATCACTAAAAAATACAGATACTCTAAGGAATTATCTCCCTCTACATTTGTGCATTTCCATTTTAGATGTAAACTTTTTCCTAAATTAAAACTTTTAGTTTTCGCTCTCACTTCATCCCGTAAACAAAAAATACAACTAGATCTCAACAAAATGAAAATTTTAGAGATTATGTGTGAAAAAAATTTAAAACAACAACAAATGTATGTAATGAAAATTTATTCACATGCCACAAATGAACACAAAAGTTTTGTTATCCAAGTATGGGAAATTCCAATAGTTGAACCCTGAAAGCTAGGAATTTTATAAGAAAAAGATTTCTTCTACACGTGTTTTAAAAATGGATATGCATGCTTGAAACGTGTTAAAAATGGAAATGACCTATGGATGCATACCTTTTAAAGAGAAAAATGAACGCTCATTAAATTCTAAAGAGAACGTGCAATGGGAAATTTACCCGACTTAAACATGCCATTATTTTGACCATTTACAAAAATGTTACCTAACAATCATAAATGATTGTAAACTAAGTTATCTTACGTAACGGGTTTTATTTTTTTAATAATTGACTTATGGAATGGGAGTCAACACACAGTTAAAAATCACCTGCCTCCCCCTTTTCCCTACGATTGCAAAACCTAATATATAAAAACCAAAAAGAGTTTACAATCCATAAAAATTACAGACACTCTTTGGAATTATCTCTCTCTACAATTGTACATTGTGCATTTCAATTTTAGATGTTTACTTTTTTCTTAAATCAAAATTTTGAGTTTTCACTCTCCCTGTATCCCGTAAACAAAAAAGACAAATAGATCACCACCAAATGAAAATTTTAGAGTTTGTGTATTGGAAAAATTTAAAACAACAACAAATGTACGTAATGAAAATTTATTCACAAACCACAAAAGAACACAAAAGTTTTGTTATCCAAGTTAGGGAAATTCCACTAGTTCAACCCTAATAGCTTGGAATTTTATAAGAAAGAGATTTCTTCTACACATGTTTTAAAAATGGATATGCATGCTTCAAAACTTGTTAATGATGCAAATGACCAATGGATCCAATCCTTTTAAAGAGAATAACAAACACTCATTATATTCTCAAGTGAACGTGCGGTGGGATATTTACCCGAGTCAGACAAACCAATATTTTGCCCAATTAGAAAAAGATGACCTAACAATCATAGATGATTTTAAAGCGACTTATCATGCGTAATGGGCTATATTTTTGTAAGAAGTGACTTATGGATTGAGAGTCACCCCTTTTATTGATGATTGCAAAACCTAAAAAATAAAAACTAAAAAGAGTTTACTATCCCTCAAAATTACAGACACTCTTTGGAATTATCTCTCCCTATTGTGGTGCATTGTGCATTTCCATTTTAGATGTATACCTTTTTCTTAAATCAAAACCTTTAGTTTTCGCTCTCACTTCATCCCGTAAACAAAAAAGGCAAATAGATCACAACAAAATGAAAATTTTAGAGTTTATATATGGAAAAAACTTAAAACAACAACAAATTTAAGTAATGAAAATTTATTCACACACCACAAATGAATACAAAAGTTTTGTTATCCAAATATGGGAATTTCCAATAGCTCTACCCTAAATGCTAGGAATTTTATTAGAAAGAGATTTCTTCTACACATGTTTTAAAAATGGATATGCATGTTTGAAACGTGTGAAAAATGCAAATGACCTATGCATGCAAACCTTTTAAAAAGAACAACAAACACATTAAATTCTCAAGTGAATGTGCGGTGGGATATTTACTCGACTTAAACAAGCCATTGTTTTGACCATTTACAAAAAGTTGACCAAACAATCATGGATGATTGTAAACTGAATTATCATGCGTAATGGGTTATATGTTTTTAATAATTGACTTATGGATTGGGAGTCGACACTAAGTTAAAAATCCCCCACCTCCCCCTTTTCTCTACGATTGCAAAACTTAATATATAAAAACTAAAAAGAGTTTACAATCCCAAAAAATTACAGACACTCTTAGGAATTATCTCTCTCTACATTTGTACATTGTGCATTTCAATTTCAGATGTTTACTTTTATCATAAATAAAAACTTTAAGTTTTCGCTCTCTCTGCATCCCGTAGACAAAAGAGGCAAATAGATCACCACCAAATGAAAATTTTAGAGTTTATGTATTGAGAAAATTTAAAACAACTACAAATGTAAGTAAAGAAAATTTATTCACAAACCACAAAAGAACACCAAAGTTTTGTTATCCAAGTTTGGGAAATTCCACTTGTTCAACCCAAATAGCTTGGAATTTTATAAGAAAGTGATTTCTTCCACACATGTTTTAAAAATGGAAATGCATGTTTGAAACATGTTAAATATGCAAATGACTTATGAATCCAATCCTTTTAAAGGGAATAACAAACGCTCATTAAATTCTCAAGTGAACGTGCAGTGGGATATTTACCCGAGTCAAATAACCATTATTTAGCCCATTTAGAAAAATCTGACCTAACAATCATAGATGATTGTAAATTTATTAATCATGCGTAAATGGCTATATTTTTGTAAGAAATAACTTATGGATTGGAGTCAACGCTCAGTTAAAAATCCCTTGCCTCCTGCTTTTCCCGATGATTTCAAAACATAATATATAAAAACTAAAAAGAGTTTAGAATCCCTAAAAATTACAGACACTCTTTGGAATTATATCTCTCTACTTTTTGCATTGTGGATTTCCATTTAAGATGTATACTTTTTTCTTAAATCAAAACATTGAGTTTTCGCTCTCCCTACATCTCGTAAACAAAAAAGCCAAATAGATCACAAAAAAATGAAAATTTATGAGTTTACGTATTGAAAATATTTAAAACAACAACAAATGTAAGTTAAAAAAAATTATTCACACGCCACAAATGAACACAAAAGTTTTGTTATCCAAGTTTGGGAAATTCCACTAGTTCAACCCTAATAGCTTGGAATTTACAAGAAAGAAATTTCTTCTACACATGCTTTAAAAATGGATATGCATGCTTGAAACATGTTAAAGATTCAAATAACGTATGCATCCAAAGTTTTTAAAGCGAATAACATACTCTCATTAAATTCTCAAGTGAACGTGCGGTAGGATATTTACCCGAGTCAAACAAACCATTATTTTGCCCATTGCCAAAAAGCTGACCTAACAATCATAAATGATTGTAAAGTGATTTATCATGGGTGACGGGATATATTTTTGTAAAAAATGACTTATGGATTGGGAGTCAACACTCAGTTAAAAATTCTCCCCGCCTCCCCCTTTTCCCGACGATTGCAAAACCCTAGATATAAAAACTAAACAAAGCTTACAATCCCTAAAAATTACAGACACTCTTTGGAATTATCTCTCTCCACATTTGTGCATTGTGCATTTCAATTTTAGATATTTACTTTTTTCTTTAATGAAAACTTTCAGATTTCGCCCTCCTTGCATCCCGTAAATAAAAAAGGCAAATAGATCACAACAAAGTGAAAATTTTACAGTTTATGTGTGGAAAAATTTTAAAACAACAACAAATTTAAGTAATGAAAATTTATTCACACACCACAAATAAACACAAAAGTTTAGTTATCCAAGTATGGGAAATTCCAATAGCTCGACCCTAAAAGCTAGGAATTTTACAAGAAAGAGATTTCTTTTACAATTCTTTTAAAAATGAATAGGCATGCTTGAAACGTGTTAAAAATCCAAATGACCTATGGATTCAAAACTTTTAAAGAGAATTAAAAACGCTCACTAAATTCTCAAGTGAACGTGTGGTCGGATATTTACCCGAGTTAAACAAGCCATTATTTTGAAAATTTACAAAAAGTTGACCAAACAATCATAGATGATTGTCAACTAAATTATCATGCATAACGGGTAATATTTTTGTAAGAATTTAAAAATTCCCCGCCTCCTCCTTTTCCCTACGATCGCAAAACCTAATATACAAAAACTAAAAAGAGTTTACATTCCCTAAAAATTATAGACACTCTTTGGAATTATCTCTCTCAACATTTTTACATTATGCATTTCAATTCTAGATGATGACTTTTTTCTTAAATCAAAACTTTGAGTTTTCCCTCTCCCACCATCCTGTAAACAAAAAAGGCAAATAGATCACAACCAAATGCAAAATTTTAGAGTTTATGAATTGAAAAAATTTAAAACAACAACAAATGTAAGTAAAGAAAAATTATTCACATACCACAAAAGAACACAAAATTTTTCTTATCCAAGTTTGGGAAATTCCACTACTTCAACCCTAATAACTTGGAATTTTATAATAAAGAGATTTCTTCTACACAGGTTTTAAAAATGGATATGCATGCTTGAAACGTGTTAAAGATACAAATGACCTATGGATCCAATCCTTTCTAAGAGAATAACAAACGCTCATTAAATTCTCAAGTGAACGTGCGGTGGGATATTTACCCCTATCAAACAAGCAATTATTTTGCTCGTTTACATTAAGTTGACCTAACAATCGTAGATGATTGTTAAGAGATTTATCATGCATAACGAGCTATATTTTTGTAAAAAATGATTTATGGATTGGGAATCAACACTCAGTTTAAAATCCCCCGCCTCCCCCTTTTCCCGAATATTGCAAAACCTAATATATCAAACTAAAAAGGGTTTAAAATCCCTAAAAATTATAGACACATATCGAATTGTCTCTCTCTACATTTGTGCATTGTGTATTTCCATTTTAGATATCTACTTTTTACTTAAATCAAAATTTTGAGTTTTCGCTCTCCCTTCATCCTGTATACAAAAAAGGCGAATAGATCACTACAAAATGAAAATTTTAGACTTTGTTTAAGGAAAAAATTAAAACAACAACAAATATAAGTAAAGAAAATTTATTCACACAACACAAATGAACACAAAAGTTTTGTTATTCAATTTTGGGAAATTCCACTAGTTCAACCCTATTTGCTTGGAATTTTATAAGAAAGTGATTTATTCTACACATGTTTTAAAAATGGGTGTGTGTGCTTGAAACTTGTTAACGATGCAAATCATTTAAGGATCCAAACCTTTTCAAGTTAACAACAAACGCTCATTAAATTCTCAAGTGAACGTGCGGTGGGATATCTACCTGAGTCAAACAAGCCATTATTTTGTCCATTTGGAAAAAGCTGACCAAACAATCATAGATGATTGTAAGCTGATTTATCATGTGTAACGGCCTATATTTTAGTAAGAAATGACTTATGGATTGGGAGTCAACATTCAGTTAAAAATCACCTGCCTCGCCCTTTTCCCTACAATTGCAAAACATAATATATTTAAACTAAAAAGAGTTTACAATCCCTAAAAATAATAGAGACAATTTGGAATTATCTCTCTATACATTCATGCATTGTGCATATCCATTTTAGATGTATACTTTTTTCTTAAATCAAAACTTTTAGTTTTCGCTCTCACTTCATCCCGTAAACAAAAAAGGCAAATAGATCACCACAAAATGAAAATTTTAGAGTTTATGTATGGAAAAAATTTAACACAAGAACAAATGTAAGGAATGAAAATTTATTTACACACCATAAGTGAGCACAAAAGTTTTGTTATCCAAGTATGGGAAATTTCAATAGTTCAACCCTAAAAGCAAGGACTTTTATAAGAATGAGATTTTTCTACACATGTTTTAAAAATGGATATGCATGCTAGAAATGTGTTAAAAATGCAAATGACCAATGGATGCAAACCTTTTAAAGAGAATAAAAAACACTCATTAAATTCTCAAGTGAACATGTGGTGGGATATTTACCCAAATTAAACAAGCCTTTATTTTGACCATTTACAAAAAGCTGACCTAACAATCATAGATGATTTTAAACTGAATAATCATTCATAACGGGTTATATTTTTGTAGGAAATGACATATGGATTGGGAGTCAACACTCAGTTAAAAATGCCCCACCTCCCCCTTTTTTTGACGATTGCAAAACCTAATATATTTAAACTAAAAAGAGTTTACAATCCCTAAAAATTATAGACACTCTTTGGAATTATCTCTCTCTTCATTTGTTCATTGTGGATTTCAATTTTAGATTTTTACTTTTTTTTAAATCAAAACTTTGAGTTTTCGCTCTCCCTGCATCCCGTAAACAAAAAAGGCGAATAGATCACAACCAAATGAAAAATTTAGAGTTTATGTATTGAAAAATTTTAAAACAACAACAAACTTAAATAAAGAAAATTTATTCACACACCTCCAATAAATACATAAGTTTTCTTATCCAAGTTTGGGAAATTCCACTAGTTCAACCCTAATTGCTTGGAATTTCCTAATAGATTTCTTTTACACATGTTTTAAAAATGGATATGCATGCTTGAAACATGTTAAAGATGCAAATGACCTATAGATCCAATCCTTATAAAGAGAATAACAAACGCTCAATATATTCTCAAGTGAACGTCCATAGGGATATTTACCCGAGTCAAACAAGCCATTATTTTGCCCATTTACAAAAAATTGACCTAACAATCATAGGTGATTGTAAAGTGATTTAACATGCACAACGGGCTATGTTTTTGTAAGAAATAACTTATGGATTGGGAGTCAACACTCAATTAAAAATCCTCTGCCTCCCCCTTTTGCCAATGATTACAAAACCTAATATATAAAAACTAAAAAGAGTTTACAATCCCAAACAATTATAGTCACTCTTTGATATTATCTCTCTCTGCATTTGTGAATTGTACATTTCCATTTTAGATGTATACTTTTATCTAAAATAAAAACTTTTAATTTTCGCTCTCCATTTATCCCGTAAACAAAAAAAGGCAAAAAGTTCACAACAAAATGAAAATTTTAGAGTTTATGTATGGAAAAAATTTAAAACAACTACAAATGTAATTAAATAATTTTTTTTTACACACAACAAATGAACACGAAAGTTTTGTTATCCAAGTTTTGGAAATTCCACTCGTTCAACCCTAATAGCTTGGAATTTTATACGAAAGAGATTTCTTCTACAAATGTTTGAAAATGGATATGCATGCTTGGAACATGTTAAAGTTCCAAATGTACTACGGATTCAAACCTTTTCAAGAAAATAACAAACACATTAAATTCTCAAGTGAGCGTGCAGTGGGATATGTACTCAAGTCAAATAAGCCATTATTTTGCCTATTAAGAAAAAGTTGACTTAACAATCATAGATTATTGTAAAGTGATTTATCATGCTTAACGGGCTATATTTCCGTAAGAAGCGACTTATGGATTGCGAGTCAACGCACTGTTAAAAATCCCCCGCCTCCCCCTTTTCCCAACAATTACAAAACCTAATATATAATAACTAAAAAGAGTACAATTGCTAAAAATTACAGACACTCTGAGGAATTATCTCTCTCTACATTTGTGCATTGTACATTTCCATTTTAGATATACACTTTTTTCTTAAATCAAAACTTTGAGTTTTCTCCCTCCCTTCATCCCGTAAACAAATAAGGCGAATAGATCACAACAAAATGAAAATTTTAGAGTTTATGTATGGAAAAAAATTAAAACAACAACAAATGTAAGTACAGAAAATTAATTCACACACCACAAATGAACACAAAAGTTTAGTTATCCAAGTTTGGGAAATTCCAATAGATCAACCCTAAGAGCTAGAAGATTTATAAGAAAGAGATTTCTTCAACACATGTTTTAAAAATGGATATGCATGCTCGGAACATGTTAAAAATGCAAATGTCCTATGGATGCAAACATTTTAAAGAGAATAAAAAATGGTCATCAAATTCTCAAGTGAACGTGTGGTGGGATATTTACCCGAGCTAAACATGGAAATTTTGACCATTTACAAAAAGTTGACCTAACAATCATAGATTTTTGTAAATTGAATTACCATGCGTAATGGGTTATAATTTGGTAAGAAAAGACTTATGGATTGGAAGTTGACACTCAGTTAAAAATCCCACGCCTCCCCCTATTACCAACGATTTCAAAACTTAATATATAAAAACTAAAAACAGTTTACAATCCCTAAAAATTACAGAAACTCATTGTAATTATCTCTCTCTACAATTGTGCATTGTGCATTTCAATTTAGATGTTTACGTTTTTCGTAAATTAAAACTATCAGATTTTGCCCTCCAAGCATCCCGTAAACAAAAAAGGTAAACAGATCACAAGAAAATGATAATTTTAGAGTTTATGTATTAAAAAAATTTAAAACACTGAAAAATCTAAGTAAAAAAAATTTATTCACACACCACAAATGAACACAAAAGTTTTCTTATGCAAGTTTGGGAAATTCCCCTATTTCAACCTTAATAGCTTGGAATTTTACAAGAAAGAGATTTTCTCAACACATGTTTTAAAAATGGATATGCCTGCTTGAAACATGTTAAAGATGCAAATGACCTATGGATCCAAAGCTTTTAAAGATAATAACAAATACTCATTAAATTCTCAAGTGAACGTGCGGTGGGATATTTACCCGAGTCAAACAAGCCATTATTTTGCCCATTTAATAATATATGACCTAACAATAATAGATGATTGTAAAGTGATTTATCATGCGTAACGGGTTATATTTTTTTAATAAATGACTTATGGATTGCGTGTCAGCACTCAGTTAAAAATCCCCTACCTCCCCCTTTTCCCGACGATTAAAAAACCTAATATATAAAAACTAAAAAGAGTTTATAATCCCTAAAAATTATGGTCACTCTTTGGAATTATCTCTCTCTACATTTGTTCATTTTGCATTTCCATTTTAGATCTATACTTTTTTCTTAAATCAAAACTTTTAGTTTTCACTCTCACTTCATCCCGTAAACAAAAAAGGAAAATAAATCACAACAAAATGAAATTTTTAGAGTTGATGTATTGAAAAAATTTAAAACAACAACTAATGTAAATAAAGAAAATTATTCACACACCACGAATGAGCACAAAAGTTATGTTATCCAAGTTTGAGAAATTCAAATAGCACAACCCTAATAGCTAGGAATTTTATAAGAAAGAGATTTCTTCTACACATGTTTTAAAAATGGATATGCATGCTTGAAACATATTAAAAATGAAAATGACCTATGGATACAAACCTTTTAAAGAGAATAACAAACGCTCCTTGAATTCTCAAGTGAACGTGCGGTGGGATATTTACCCGAGTTAAACAAGCCATTATTTTCACCGTTTACAAAAAGTTGAGTTTACAATCATAGATGATTGTAAACTGAATTATCATGCGTAACAGATTATATTTTTGTAAGAAATGACTTATGGATTGGGAGTAAACATAGTTAAAAATCCCCTGCCTCCTCCTTTTCCTGATGATTGCAAAACCTAATATATAAAAACTAAAAAGAGTTTAGAATCCCTAAAAATTACAGAAACTCTTTGGAGATACCTCTCTCTACATTTGTGCATTGTGCATTTCAATTTTAGATGTTTAATTTTTTCTTAAATCAAAACTTTTAGATTTCGCCCTCCTTGCATCCCACAAACAAAAAAGGCAAATAGATCAAAAAATATGAAAATTTTAGAGGCTATGTATTAAAAAAATTTAAAACAATAACAAATGTAAGTAAAGAAAATTTATTCACACACCACAAATGAACATAAAAGTTTTCTTCTCCTAATAGCGTGGATTTTTATAAGAAAGAGATTTCTTCTGCACATGTTTTAAAAATGGATATGTATGCTCAAAACATGTTAAAGATGCAAATGACATATGGATCAAAAGCTTTTAAACAGAATAATAAACGCTCATTAAATTTTCTAATGAACGTGCGGTGGGATATTTACCCGAATCAAACAAGCCATTATTTTGCCCATTTACAAAAAGTTGACCTAACAATCATAGATGATTGTAAAGTGATTTATCATGCGTAATGGGCTATATATTTTTGTAAAAAATTACTTATGGATTGGGAGTCAACGCTCAGTTAAAAATCCCCCGCCTCCCCTTGTTCAAAAGAATTGCAAAACCGAATAAATAAAAACTAAAAAGAGTTTACAATCCCTAAAAATTACAAAAAGTCTTTGGAATTATTTTTATCTACATTTTTTCATTGTTAATTTCCATTTTAGATGTATACTTTTTTCATAAATCAAAACTTAGGGTGTTCGCTCTCTCTTCATCAAGTAAACAAAAATGGCAAACAAATCACAACAAAATGAAAATTTTAGTGTTTATATAAGGAAAAAATTTAAAACAACTACAAATGTAGGGAAAGAAAATTTATTCACACACCAAAAATGAACACAAAAGTTTTGTTATCCAAATTTGGGAAATTCCACTAGTTCAACCCTTATAGCTTGGAATTTTATAAGAAAGAGATTTTTTCTACACATGTTTAAAAAATAGATATGCATGCTTGAAACTTGTGAAAGATGCAAATGACCTGTGGATCTAAACCGTTCAAATAGAATAACAAACGCTCATTAAATTCTCAAGTGAACGTGCCATGGGATACTTACCCGAGTCAAAGAAGCCATTATTTTTCCCATTTACAAAAAGTTGACCTTACAATCATAGATTACTGTAAATTGATTTATCATGCATAATGGGCTACATATGTTTTTAAGAAATGACTTATGGATTGGGAGTCAACACTAAATTAAAAATCCCCCGCCTTCCCCTTTTCCCGTCGATTCAAAAACCTAATAAATAAAAACTAAAAGAGTTCACAATTTCTAAAAATTATAGACACTCTTTGCAATTATGTCTCTCTATATTTATGCATTGTGCATTTCCGTTTTAGATGTACACTTTTTTCTTAAATCAAAACTTTTAGTTTTCACTCTCCCTTCATCCTGTAAACAAAAAAAGACAAATAGTTCACAAAAAAATGAAAATTTTAGAGTTAATGTATGCAAAAAATTTAAAACAACTACAAATTTAAATAAAGAAAATTTATACACACACAAAAAATATACACAAAAGTTTTATTATCCATGTTTGGGAAATTCCACTAGTTCAACCCTAATAGCTTGGAATTTTATAAGAAAGAGATTTCTTCTACACATGTTTTAAAAATGGATATGCATGCTTGAAACATGTTAAAGATGCAAATGAAGTATGGATCCAAACATTTTAAAGAATATAACAAATGCTCATTAAATTCTCAAGTGAACGTGTGGTGGGATATTTACCAGAGTCAAACAAGCCATTATTTTGTTCATTTACGCAAAGCTGACCTAACAATCATAGATGATTGTATAGTGATTTATCTTACGTAACATGCTATATTTCTGTAAGAAGTGACTTATGGATTGCGAATCAACACTGTTAAAAATCCCTCGCCTCCCTCTTTTCCTGACGATTGGAAAACCTAAAATAGAAAAACTAAAAGGAGTTTACAATTGCTAAAAATTAAAGACTCTCTAAGGAATTGTCTCTCTCTACATTTGCACATTGTGCATTTCAATTTTAGATGTATACTTTTTTCTTAAATCAAAACTTTTAGTTTTCGCTCTCCCTTCATCCCATAAACAAAAAAGGCTAATAGTTCACAACAAAATGAAAATTTTAGAGTTTATGTAGGAAGAAAAATTGAAACAATAACAAATTTAAGTAATGAAAATTTATTCACAAGCCACAAATGAACAAAAAAGTTTTCTTATCCAAGTTTGGGAAATTCCACTACTTCAACCCTAATAGCTTCGAATTTGATAAGAAAGAGATTTCCTCTACACATGTTTTAAAAATTGATATGCATGCTTGAAACATGTTAAAGATGCAAATGAACTATGGATCCAAAGCTTTTAAACAGAATAACAACGCTAATTAAATTCTCAAATGAACGTGCGGTGGGATATTTACAAGAGTCAAAGAAGCCCTTATTTTGCCCATTTACGAAAAGCTGATCTAACAATCATAGATGTTGTAAATTGATTTATCATACGTAACGGGCTATATATTTTTGTAATAAATGACTTATGGATTAGGTGTCAACACTCCGTTAAAAATCCCCCGCCTCCCCCTTTTCCCTATGATTGCAAAACCTAATATATAAACACTAAAAAGAGTTTACAGTCCCTAAAAATTAAAGAAACTCATTGTAATTATCTCTCTCTACATTTTTTCATTGTGCATTTCAATTTTACAGGTTTACTTTTTTTGTAAATCAAAACTTTCTGATTTTGCCCTCCCTGCATCCTGTAAATAAAAAAGGCAAATTGATCACAACAAAATAAAAATTTTAGAGTTTATGTAAGGAAAAAATTTAAAACAACAACAAATGTAAGTAAAGAAAATTTATTCACACACCACAAATGAACAAAAAAATTTTGTTATCCAAGTTTGGGAAATTCCACTAGTTATACCCTTATAGCTTGGAATTTTGTAAGAAAGATATTTCTTCTACACATGTTTTAAAAATGGATATGCATGCTTGAAACATATTTAAGATGCAAATGACCTGTGGATTTAAACCTTTTTCCAGAGAATAACAAATGCACATTAAATTCTTAAGTGAACGTGCGATGGGATATTTACCCGAGTCAAACAAGCCATTATTTTGCCCATTTACGAAAAGTTGACCTAACAATCATAGATGATTGTAAATTTATTTATCTTGCGCAACGGGCTACATATTTTTTTAAGAAATGACTAATGGAATGGGTGTCAATACTCAGTTAAAAATCCCCCGCCTGCCCCTTTTCCTGAAAATTGCAAAACCTTATATATAATACATCAAAAGAGTTTACAACCCATAAAAATTACAAACACTCTTTGGAATTATCTCTCTCTAAATTTTTGCATTGTGCCTTTCAATTTTACATGTATACTTTTTTCTTAAATCAAAACTTTGAGTTTTCATTCTACCTTAATTCTGTAAACAAAAAAGGCAAATAGATCACAACAAAATGAAAATTTTAGAATTTATGTATGGAAAACATTTAAAAAAACAACAAATAAATGTAAAGAAAATTTATCACACACCACAAATGGAAACAAAAGTTTTGTTATCCAAGTTTGAGAAATGCCACTAGTTCAACCCTATTAGCCTGGAATTTTATAAGAAAGAGATTTCTTCTACTCATGTTTTAAAAATGGAAATGCATGCTTGAAACATGTTAAAGTTGCAAATGACCTATGGATCAAAAACTTTTAAAGAGAATAACAAATGCTCATTAAATTCTCAAGTGAATGTGCAGTGGGATATTTACCCGAGTGAAACAAGCCATTATATTTCCCATTTACAAAAACTTGACCTATCAATCATAGATGATTGTAAAGTGATTTATCAAGAGCAATAGGCTATATATTTTTTTTTGTAAGAAATGACTTACGGATTGGGAGTCAACGCTCAGTTAAAAATCCCCTGCCTCCCCCTTTTACCGACGATTATAAAACCTAATATATAAAAACTAAAAAGAATTTACCATCCCTAAAAATTACTAACACTTATTGGAATTATCTCTTTCAACATATGTGCATTGTGCATTTCCATTTTAGATGTATTTTTTTTTTTTAAATCATAACTTTGAGTTTTCAGTCTCCCTTCATCTCGTAAACAAAAAAGACAAAAAGATCACAATAAAATGAAAATTTAAGAGTTTATGAAAGGAAAAAATTTAAAACAACAATAAATGGAAGTAAAGAAAATTTATTCACACACCACAAATGAACACAAAAGTTTTGTTATCCAAGTTTGGGAAATTCCACGAGTTCAATCCTAATATCCTAGAATTTTGTAAGAAACAGATTTCTTCTACACATGTTTTAAAAATGGATATGCAATCTTGAAACATGTTAAAGATGCAAAAGACCTATGGATCCAAACCTTTTAAAGAGAATAACAAATGCACATTGAAATCTCAAGTGAACGTGCGGTGAGATATTTACCCAAGTCAAACAAGCCATTATTTTGCCCATTTACAAAAAAACTAACCTAGCAATCATAGATGATTGTAAAGTGATTTATCAATTGTTACGGGCTAGATATTTTTGCTAGTAATAACTTATGGATTGGGAGTCAACACTCAGTTAAAAATTCCTCGCCACCCATTTTCCATAGATTGAAAAACCAAATATGTAAAAACTAAAAAGAGTTTAAAATCCCTAAAAATTATAGACACTCTTTGGAATTATCTCTCTCTACATTAGTGCATTGAGAATTTCCATTTTAGATGTATACTTTTATTTTAAATCAAATATTTGAGTTTTTGCTCTCCCTTCATCCCGTAAACGAAAAAGGCAAATAGATCACAACAAAATGAAAATATAAGAGTTTATGTATGGAAAAAATTTAAAACAACAAAAAATGTAAGTAAAGAAAATTTATTCACACACCACAATTGACATAAAAATTTTTTTATCCAAGTTTGGAAAATTCCGCTAGTGCAACCCTAAATGCTAGGAATTTTATCAGAAAGAGATTTCTTCTACACATGTTTAAAAAAGGATATGCATGCTTGAAACATATTAAAGATGAAAATGACCTATAGATCCAAACCTTTTTAAGAGAATAATAAATGCTCATTAAATTCTCAAGTTTGGGTGCGGAGGGATATTTACCCGAGTCAAACAAGCCATTATTTTGTCCATTTACAAAAAGTTGAGCCAACAAACATAGATGATTGTAAAGTAATTTATCATGCGTAACGGGCTTTATATTTTTGTATGAAATGACCTATGGATGAGGAGTGCTCAGTTAAAAATCCCCCGCCTCCCCTTTTTCCTGACGATTGTTAAACCTAATATATAAAATCTAAAAAAAGTTTACAATCCCTAAAAATTACACACAATCTTTGGAATTAGCACACTCTACATTTGTGGATTGTGCATTTCCAGTTTAGATGTATACGTTTTTCTTAAATCAAAACCTAATATATAAAATCTAAAAAAAGTTTACAATCCCTAAAACTTACACACAGTCTTTGGAATTAGCACACTCTACATTTGTGCATTGTGCATTTCCAGTTTAGATGTATACGTTTTTCTTAAATCAAAACTTCGAGTTTTCGCACTCCTTTCATCAGGTAAATGAAAAAGGTAAAAAGATCACAACAAAATGAAAATTTTAGAGTTTATTCGTGTTAAAAATTTATTCACACACCACAAATGAACACAAAAATTTTGTTATCGAAGTATGGGAAATTCAACAAGTTCTACACTAATAGCTTGGAATTTTATAAGAAAGAAATTTCTTGTACACATGTTTTAAAAATGGATATGCATGCTTGAAACATGTTAAAGATTCAAATGACCTATGGATCCAAATATTTTAAAGAGAATAACAAACGCTCATTAAATTCTCAAGTGAATGTGCGGTGGGATATTTACCAGAGTCAAACAATCCATTATTTTGCCCATTTACAAAAACCTGACCTAACAATCATAGATGATTGTAAAGTGATTTATCATGCGTAACAGGCTATAGTTTTTTGTGAAAAATGACTTTTGGATTGGAGTCAACGCTCAGTTAAAAATCCCCTACCTCCCCCTTTTACCGACGATTGTAAAACCTAATATATAAAAACTAAAATAAGTTTACTATCCCTAAAAATTACTAACACTCTTTGGAATTATCTCTCTCATCATTTGTGCATTGTGCATTTCCACTTTAGATGTATACTTCTTTCTTAAATCAAAACTTTGAGATTTTAGTCTCCCTTCATCCCGTAAACAAAAAAGGCAAAAAGATCACAATAAAATGAAAATTTAAGAGTTTATGAAAAGAAAAAATTTAAAACAACAATAAATGGAAGTAAAGAAAATTTATTCACACACCACAAATGAACACAAAAGTTTTGTTATCCAAGTTTGGGAAATTCCACGAGTTCAATCCTAATATCCTAGAATTTTATAAGAAAGGGATTTCTTCTACACATGTTTTAAAAATGGATATGCAAGCTTGAAACATGTTAAAGATGCAAAAGACCTATGGATCCAAACCTTTTAAAGAGAATAACAAATGCACATTGAATTCTCAAGTGATTGGGATATTTACCCGAGTCAAACAAGCCATTATTTTGCCCATTTACAAAAAACGAACCAAGCAATCATAGATGATTGTAAAGTGATTTATCATTTGTAATGGGCTAAATATTTTTGTTAGTAATAACTTATGGATTGGGAGTCAACACTCAGTTAAAAATTCCTCGCCACCCATTTTTCTAAGATTGCAAAACAAAATATGTAAAAACTAAAAAGTGTTTAAAATCCCTAAAAATTACAAACACTCTTTGGAATTATCTCTCTCTACATTTGTGCATTGAGCATTTCCATTTTAGATGTATACTTTTATTTTACATCAAATCTTTGAGTTTTTGCTCTCCCTTCATCTCGTAAACGAAAAAGGCAAATAGATCACAACAAAATGAAAATATAAGAATTTATGTATGAAAAAAATTTAAAACAACAAAAAATGTAAATAAAGAAAATTTATTCACACACCACAATTGACACAAAAGTTTTTTTATCCAAGTTTGGGAAATTCCGCTAGTGCAACCCTAAATGCTAGGAATTTTATCAGAAAGAGATTTCTTCTACACATGTTTTAAAAAAGGATATGCATGCTTGAAACATGTTAAAGATGCAAATGACCTATGGATCCAAACCTTTTTAAGAGAATAATACATGCTCATTAAATTCTCAATTTTGGGTGCGGTGGGATATTTACCCGAGTCAAACAAGCCATTATTTTGTCCATTTACAAAAAGTTGAGCTAACAAACATAGATGATTGTAAAGTAATTTATCATGCGTAATGGGCTATATATTTTTGTATGAAATGACTTATGGATGTGGAGTCAGCGCTCAGTTAAAAATCCCCAGCCTCCCCTTTTTCCTGACTATTGCTAAACCTAATATATAAAATCTAAAAAGAGTTTACAATCCCTAAAAATTACAGACAGTCTTTGGAATTAGCTCACTCTACATTTGTGCATTGTGCATTTCCAATTTAGATGTATACTTTTTTCTTAAATCAAAACTTCAAGTTTTCGCACTCCCTTCATCAGGTAAACGAAAAAGGAAAAAAGATATCAACAAAATGAAAATTTTAGAATTTATGTGTGGAAAAAATTTATTCACACACCACAAGTGAAAACAAAAATTTTGTTATCCAAGTATGGGAAATTCGACAAGTTCAACACTAATAGCTTGGAATTTTATAAGAAAGAAATTTCTTCTACACATGTTTTAAAAATGGATATGCATGCTTGAAACATGTTAAAGATTCAAATGACCTATGGATCCAAATATTTTAAAGAGAACAACAAACACTCATTAAATTTTCAAGTGAACGTGCGGTGGGATATTTACTAGAGTCAAACAATCCATTATTTTGCCCATTTAAAAAAAACCTAACCTAACAATCATAGATGATTGTAAAGTAATTTATCGTGCATAATAGACTATATATTTTTTTTAAGAAATGAATTATGGTTTCGGATTCAACATTCAGTTAAAAATCTCCCACCTCCTTTCCCGACGGTCGCAAAATCTAACATATAAAAACTAAAAAGAGTTTAAAATCCTTAAAACTTACAGACACTCTTTGGAATTATCTCTCTCTACATTTGTGAATTTTTCATTTCCTTTTTAGATGTATACTTTTATCTTAAAACAAAACTTTGAGTTTTCACTCTCCCTTTATCCCGTAAACAAAAAAGACAAATAGATCACAAAAAATTGATTATTTTAGAGTTTATGTATGGAAAAAATTTAAAACAACTACAAATGTAAGTAAAGAAAATTTATTCGCACTCCACAAATGTACACAAAAGATTTAGTGTCCAAGTTTGGGAAATTCCACTAGTTCAACCCAAATTGCTTGGAATTTTATAAGAAAAATATTTCCTCTACACTTGTTTTAAAAATGGGTATGCATGCTTGAAACATGATAAAGATGCAAATGACCTAAGGATCCGAACCTTTTCTAGAGAATAACAAACGTTCATTAAATTCTCAATTGAATGTGGGGTGGGCTATTTACCCGAGTCAAACAAGCCATTTTTTTTCCCATTGAGAACAAGCTAACCTAACAATCCTAGAAGATTGTAAAGTGATTTGTCATGTGTAACGGGCTATATTTTTGTAAGATATGACTTATGGATTGGGAGTCAACTCTCAATTAAAAATCCCACGCCTCCCCCTTTTCCCACAATTACAAAACTTAATACATAAAAACTAAAAAGAGTTTACAATCCCTAAAAATTACGAACACTCTTTGGTATTATCTCTCTCAACATTTGTGCATTGTGCATTTTTATTTTAGATTTAAACTTTTTTCTTAAATGAAAACTTTGAGTTTCGCTCTCCCTTCTTCTCATAAACAAAAAAGGCATACATATCACAACAAAATGAAAAAAATTCAGTTTATATATGGAAAAAATTTAAAACAACTACAAATGGAAGTAAAGAAAATTTGTTCGCACACCACAATTGAACACAAAAGTTTTGCTATCCAAGTTTTGGAAATTCCACTAATTCAACCCTAATAGCTTGGAATTTTATAAGAATTAGATTTCTTCTACACATGTTTTAAAAATGGATATGCATGCTTGAAACATGTTAAAAGTTCAAATAACCTATGGATCCAATGCTTTTAAAGAGAATAAAGAACACTTTAAATTCTCAAGTGAACGTGCGGTGGGATATTTAACCGAGTCAAATAAGCCATTATTTTGCCCATTTAAAAAAAGCTGGCCTAACAATCATAGATGATTGTAAAGTGATTTATCATGCGTAACTGGCTATATTTTTTGTATGAAATGACTTATGGATTGGGTGTCAACACTTAGTTAAAAATCCCCACCTCCCCCTTTTTTCCGACGATTGCAAAACCTGAGATATAAAAACTAAAAAGAGCTTACAATCCCTAAAAATTACAGACACTCATTGGAATTATCACTCTCTACTTTAGTGCATTGTGCATTTCATCTTAGATGTAAACTTTTTTCTTCAATCAAAACTTTGAGTTTTTGCTCTCCCTTCATCCCATAAAAAAAAGTAATTAGATGACAACAAAATGAAAATTTTAGAGTTTATGTACGGAAAAAAATTAACATATTAAAAAATTTAAGTAAAGAAAATTTTTACATACACCTCAAATGAACACTAAAGTTTTGTTATCATAGTTTGGGAAATTCCATTACTTCAACCCTAATAGCTTGGAATTTTATATGCAAGCTTGAAATATGTTAAAGATGCAAATGACCTATGGATCCCAAAATTTTAAGGAGAATAAAAAACACTCATTAATTTCTCAAGTGAACGTGCGGTGGGATATTTAGCCGAATAAAACAAGCCATTATTTTTCCTATTTGCAAAAGGCTGACCTAACAATCATGGATGATTTTAAAGTTATATATCATATGTAAAGGGCTATATTTTTGTAATAAAGGATTATAGATTGGGAGTCAACACTCAGTTAAAAATTCCCTCCCCTCCCCCTTTTCCCGACGATTGCAAAACCTGAGATATTTAACTAAAAAGAGCTTACAATCCTAAAAATTACAGACACTCTTTGGAATTATCTCTCTCTACTTTTGTGTATTGTGCATTTCCATTTCAGATGTACACTTTTTTCTTAAATCAAAACTTTGAGTTTTCTCTCTCCCTTCATCCCAAAAACCAAAAAGCTAAATAGATGACAAGAAAATAAAAATTTTATTGTTTATCTACAGAAAAAATTTAACACTACAAAAAAATTTTGTAAAGAAAATTTATACACACACCTCAAATGAACACTAAAGTTTTGTTATCCTAGTTTAGGAAATTCCATTAGTTCAACCCTAATAGCTTGGAATTTTATAAGAAAGAGATTTCTTGTACACATGTTTTAAAAATGGATATGCATGTTTGAAACATGTTAAAGATGCAAATGACCTATGGATCCAAAGCTTCCTAAGAGAATAACAAACACTCATTAAATTCTCAAGTGACCATGCAATGGGATATTTACCCAAGTAAAACAAGCCATTAATTTGCCTATTTGCAAAAATATTACCTAACAATCATGGATGATTGTAAAGTGAAATATCATGCATAACGGGCTATATTTTTTAAAGAAATGACTTATGGATTGGGGTCAACACCCAGTTAAAAATCCCATACCTCCCCCTTTTCCCGATGATTGACAAACCTGAGATATAAATACTAAAGAGAGCTTACAATCCCTAAAAATTACAGACACTCTTTAGAATTATCTCTCTCTACATTTGTGCATTGTTCATTTCCATTTTAGATGTAGACTTTTTTCTTAAATCAAAACTTGAGCTTTCGCTCTCCCATCATTTCGTAAACAAAAAAGGCAAATAGATCACAACAAAATGAAAATTTATGAGTTAATGTAGAGAAAAAATTTAAAACAATAACAAATGTAAGTAAAGAAAATTTATTCACACACAACAAATGAACACAAAAGTTTTGCTTTTCAAGTTTAGGATATTCCACTAAATCAACCTTAATAGCTTGGAATTTTATAAGAAAGAGATTTCTTCTACACATGTTTTAAAAATGGATATGCATTCTTGAAACATTTTAAAGATGCAAATGACCAATGGATCCAAAGCTTTTAATGAGAATAACAAAAGCTCATAAAATTCTCAAGTGAAAGTGTGGTGGGATATTTACCCGAGTAAAACAAGCCATTATTTTGCCCATTTGCAAAATACTGTCCAAACAACCATGGATTAGTGTAAAGTGATTTATCATGCAAAACAGGATATATTTTTTTAAGAAATGACTTATGGATTGGGAGACAACACTCAGTTAAAAATCCCATGCCTCTCCCTTTTCCAGACGATAGCAAAACCAGATATATTAAAACTGAAAAGAGCTTACAATCCTAAAAAATTACAGACACTCTGTGGAATTATCTCTCTCTACATCTTTGGAAATTGCTTTTCCAATTTTGATGTACACTTTTTCCTTAAACAAAAATTTTAAGTTTTCACTCTCCCTTCATCCCGTAAACAAAAGAGGCAAATAGATCACAACAAAATGAAAATTGCAGAGTTTATGTATGGAAAAAATTTAAAACAATAACAAATGTAAGTAATGAAAATTTATACACACACCACAAATGAACATAAAAGTTTTGTTATCCAAGTTTGAGAAATTCATCTAGCTCAACCCTAATTGCATGGAATTTTATAAGAAAAAGATTTATTCTACACATGTTTTAAAAATGGATATGCATGCTTGAAACATGTTAAAGATGCAAATAACCTATGGATCCAATGCTTTGAAAGAGAATAAAAACGCTCATTAAATTATCAAGTGAACATGCGGTGGGATTTTTACCCGAGTAAAACATGCCATTATTGATCCCTTTTTCCAAACGCTGACCTACAAATCATAAATGATTGTCAAGTGATTTATCATGCATAACGACCTTTATTTTTTAAGAAATGACTTATGAATTGGGAGTCAACACTGAATTAAAAATCCCCCAGCTCCCCCTTTTCCAGACCATTGCAAAACCTGAGATATAAAAACTAAACAGAGCTTACAATCCCAAAAAATTACAAACACACTTTGGAATTATCTCCCCCCACAGTTTTGCATTGTGCATTTCCATTTTAGATGTACAGTTACTTCTTAAATAAAAAATTTCAGTTTTCATTGTCCCTTCATCCCATAAACAAAAAACGTAAATAGATCACAACAAAATGAAAATTTTAGAGTTTATGTATGGAAAAAAATTTAAAACAATAAAAAAAGTAAGTAAAGAAAATTTATACGCATACCACAAATGAACACAAAAGTTTTCTTTTCAAAGTTTTGGAAAATCCACTAGATCAACCCTAATCGCTTGGAATTTTATAAGAAAAAGATTTCTTCTACACATGTTTTAAAAATTGATATGCATGCTTGAAACACGTTAAAGAATCAAATGACCTATGGATCCAAAGCTTTTAAAGAATAACAAACGCTCATTAAATTCTAAAGTGAACTTGTGGTGGGATATTTACCCAAGTCCAACATGCCATTATTTTGCTCATTTGCGAAACGCTGACCTAACAATCATAGATTGTTGTAAAGTGATTTATCATGAGTAACGGGCTATATTTTTGTAAGAAATGACTTATGTATTGGGAGTTAACACTCAGTTAAAAATGCCCCGCCACCCCCTTTTCCCGGCCACTGCAAAACATGAGATATAAAAACTAAAAAAAGCTTAAAATCCCTAAAAATTACTGACACTCTTTGGAATTATCTCTCTCTAAATTTGTGCATTGTGCCTTTCCATTTTAGATGTACACTTTTTTCATAAATCAAAACTTTGAGTTTTCACTCTACCTTCATCCTGTAAACAAAAAAAGGCAATTAGATCACGACAAAATAAAAATTTTAGAGTTTATGTATGGAAAAATTTTTAAACAATAACAAATGTAAGTAAAGAAAATTTATACACACACTATAAATGAACACAAAAGTTTTGTTATCCAAGATTGGGAAATTGCTCTAGTTCAACTCTAATAGCTCAGAATTTTATAAGAAAGAGATTTCGTCTACACATATTTTAAAATTGGATATGCATGCTTCAAACATGTTAAAGAATCAAATAACCTATGGATCCAAAGCTTTCAATGAGAACAACAAACGCTCATTAAATTCTCAAATGAACGTGCGATGGGATATTTACCTGAGTAAAACAAGCCATTATTTTGCCCATTTGCAAAAAGCTGACCAAACAATCATGGAAGTTTGTAAAGTGATATATCATGCATAATGGACTATATTTTTTTAAGAAATGACTTATGGATTGGGAGTCAACACTCAGTTAAAAATCCCCCGCTTCCCCCTTTTTCTGACCATTGCAAAACATAAGATATAAAAACTAAAAAGAGCTTACAATCCGTAAAAATTATAGACACTCTTTTGAATTATCTCTCTCAAAATTTGTGCTTTGTGCCTTTCCATTCTGAGATGTACACATTTTTCTTCAATCAAGACTTTGAGTTTTCGCTCTCCCTTCATCCTGTAAAAAAAAAGGCAAAAAGATCACAACAAAATAAAAAATTTAGAGTTTATGTATGGAAAAAATTATAAACAATAACAAATGTAAGTAAAGAAAATTTATACACACACCCCAAATGAACACAAAGGTTTTGTTATCCAAGTTTGGGAAATTCCACTAGTTCAACCCTAGTAGCTTGGAATTTTATAAGAAAGAGATTTCTTCTACACATGTTTTAAAAATGGATATGCATGCTTGAAATATGTTTAAGATGAAAATGACTAATGGATCCAATGCTTTTAAAGAGAATAACAAACTCTCATTAAATTCTCAAGTGAATGTGCGGTGGGATATTTACCTGAGTAAAACAATTCATTATTTTGCCCATTTGCGAAAAGCTGACCTAACAATCATATATGATTGTAAACTGATTTATCATGCGTAACGGGCTATATTTTTGTAAGAAATGACTTATGGATTGGGAGTCAAAACTCAGTTAAAAATCCCCCACCATCCCCATTTCCCTATGATTGCAAAACCTGAGTTAAAAAAACTAAAGAGCTAACAATCCCTAAAAAATATAGACACTTTTTGGAATTATCTCTATCTACATTTGTGCGTTGTGCATTTCCATTTTAGATGAAACTTTTTTCTTTAATCAAAACTTTGAGTTGTTGCTCTCCCCTCAACGCGTAACCAAAAAAGGCAAATAGATCACAACAAAATGAAAATTTAAGAGTTTATGAATGAAAAAAAATTAAAACAATAAAAAATTTAAGTAAAGAAAATTTATTCACACACCACAAATGAACACAAAATTTTTGTTATTCAAGTTTGGGAAATTCCACTAGTTCAACCTTTATAGCTTGGAATTTTATAAGAAAGAGATTTCTTCTTCACATGTTTTAAAAATGGATATGCATGCTTGAAACATGTTAAAGATGAAAATGACCTATGGATCCAAAGCTTTTAAAGAGAAAAACAAACGCTCATTAAATTCTCAAGTGAACGTGCGGTGGGATATTTACGCGAGTCAAACAAGCCATTATTTTGCCCATTTACAAAAAGCTGACTTAACAATGATAGAAGATTGTAAAGTGATTTATCACTCATAACGGACAATATTTTTGTAAGAAATTACTTATGGATTAGAAGTCAACACTTTGTTAAAATACCCCGCCTCCCCCTTTTTCCGACAATTGCAAAACCTGAGATATAAAATCTAAACAAAGCTTACTCCCTAAAAATTATAGACCCACTTTAGAATTATCTCTCTCATCATTTGTGAATTGTGCATTTCCATTTTAGATCTACACTTTTTTCTTAAATCAAAACTTTGAGTTTTCGCTCTACCTTCATCCCGTAAACAAAAAAGGCCAATATCATTTAAAAATGATAATTTTAGATTTAATGTATGAAAAAAATTTAAAACAATAACAAATGTATGTAAAGAAAATTCCACGAGTACAACCCTAATAGCTTGGAATTTTATAAGAAAGAGATTTCTGCAACACAAGTTTTAAAAATGGATATACATGCTTGAAACATGTTAAAGATGCAAATGACCAATGGATCAAATTATTTTAATGAGAATAACAAACGCTTATTAAATTCTCAAATGAACGTGGGGTGGGATATTTACCAGAGTAAAACAAGCCATTATTTTGCCTATTGGCAAAAAACTGACCAAACAATCATGGATTATTGTAAAGTGATTTATCATCCGTAATGAGCTATATTTTCGTAAGAAAAGACTTATGGATTGGGAGTCAACACTCAGTTAAAAATCCCCCACCTCCCCCTTTTCCCGACCATTGAAAAACATGAGATATAAAAACTAAACAGAGCTTACAACCCCTAAAAATTATAGACACTCTTTGGAATTATCTCTCTCTATAGTTTTGCATTGTGCATTTCCATTTTAGATGTACATATTTTTCTTAAATCAAAACTTTGAGTTTTCGCTCTCTCTTCATCCCGTAATCCAAAAAACGTAAATAGATAACTACAAAATGAAAATTTTAGAGTTTATGTATGGAAAATATTTAAAACAATAAAAAATTTAAGTAAAGAAAACTTATACACACACCACAAATGAACACAAAAGATTTCTTATCCAAGTTTGGGAAATTCATCTAGTTCAAGCCTAACTACTTGGAATTTTATAAGAAAGAGATTTCTTGTACACATGTTTTAAAAATGGATATGCATCCTTGAAACATGTTAAAGATACAAATGACCTATGGATCCAAAGTTTTTAATAAGAATAACAAACGCTCATTAAATTCTCAAGTGAACGTGCGGTAACATATTTACCCGAGTCAAATAAGCCATTATTTTGCCCATTAACAAAGAGGTGACCTAAAAATCATAGATGATTGTAAAAAGTGATTTATCATACATAACTGGCTATATTTTTGTAAGAAATGACTTATGGATTGGGAGTCAACACTTAATAAAAAAGCCCCCGCCTCCCTCGTTTCTCGACGATTGCAAAACCTGAGATATAAAAACTAAATAGAGCTTGCAATCCCTAAAAATTATAGACACACTTTGGAATTATCTCTCTCTACATTTGTGCATTGTGCATTTCCATTTTAGATGTATACTTTTTTCTTAAATCAAAACTTTGAGTTTTCGCTCTCTCTTCATCTCGTAAACAAAAAAGGCAAATATATCACATAAAAATGATAATTTAAGAGTTTACGTATGGAAAAAATTTTAAACAATAACAAATGTAAGAAAATAAAATTTATTCACAGACCACAAATGAACACAAAAGTTTTGTTATCCAAGTTTGGGAAATTCCACTAGTTCAATCCTAATATCTTGGAATTTTATAAGAAAGAGATTTCTTCAACACATGTTTTAAAAATGGATATGCATACTTGAAACATGTTAAAGATGCAAATGACCAATGGATCCAATGGTTTTAATGAGAATAACAAACACACATTAAATTTTCAAGTGAACGTGCGGCGGGATATTTACCTGAGTCAAACAAGCCATTATTTTGCCCATTGACAAAGAATTGACCTAACAATCATAGATGATTGTAAAGTGATTTATCATGCTTAACGGGCTATTGTTTTTTAAGAAATGACTTATGGATTGGGAGTCAACACTCTACTAAAAATCCCCCACCTCCCTCTTTTCCAGTTGATTGCAATACCTAAGATATAAAAACTAAAAAGTGCTTACAATCCCTAAAAATTACAGTAACTCTTTGCAATTATCTCTCTCTAAATTTCTGCATTGTGAATTTCCATTTTAGATGTACACTTTTTTCTTAAATCAAAACTTTGAGTTTTCGCTCTGCCTTCATTCTGTAAACAACCAAGGCAAATAGATCACAACAAAATGAAATTTTAGAGTGTATGTATCGAAAACATTTATAAAAATAACAAATGTAAGTAAGGAAAATTTATTCACACACAACAAATGAACAAAAAAGTTTTGTTTTCCAAGTTTGGGAAATTCCATTAGTTCAACCCTAATAGCTTGGAATTTTTTAAGAAAGAGATTTCTTCTACATATGTTTTAAAAATGGATATGCATGCATGAAACATGTTAAAGATGCAAATGACCTATGGATCCAAAGCTTTTAAAGAGAATAACAAACACTCATTAAATTCTAAAGTGAACGTGTAGTGGGATATTTACCCGAGTAAAACAAGCTATTATTTTGCCCATTTACAAAAAACTGACCTAACAATCATAGTTGAATGTAAAGTGATTTATCATGCATAACGGGCTATATTTTTGTAAGAAATGACTTATGGATTGGGAGTCAACACTCAGTTAAAAATCCACCACCTCCCCCTTTTCATGACTATTGTAGAACCTGAGATATAAAAACTATAAAGAGCTTACAATCCCTAAAAATTGAAAAAAATCTTCTAAACTATCTCTCTCTACATTTGTGCATTGTGCATTTCCATTTTAGATGTACAGTTTTTACTTAAATCAAAACTTTGAGTTTTCACTCTCTCTTCATCCCGTAAACATAAAAGACAAATAGATCACAACAAAATGAAAATTTTACAGTTAATGTATGGAAAAAATTTAATACAATAAAAAATTTAAGTATAGAAAATTTATTCACACACCAAAAATGAACACAAAAGTTTGTTATCCAAGTTTAGGAAATTCCAAGAGATCAACCCTAATAGTTTGGAATTTTATAAGAAAGAGATTTCTTCTTCACATGTTTTAAAAATGAATATGCATGCTTGAAACTTAATAGAGATGCAAATGACCTATGGATCCAAAGCTTTTAAATAGAATAACAAGCACTCATTAAATTCTCAAGTGAATGTGCGGTGGGATATTTACCCGAGACAAACAAGCCATTATTTTGCCCATTTACAAAATGCTGACCTAACAATCATAGATGATTGTAAACTGATTTATCATGTGTAATGGTCTATATTTTTGTAGGAAATGACTTATATATTGGGAATCAACACACTGCTAAAAGTCTCCCGCCTCCCCCTTTTCCCTACGATTGCATAACCTAAGATATAAAAACTAAACAAAGATTGCAATCCCTAAAAATTAGAGACAAATTTGGAATTATCTCTCTCTACATTTGTGCATTGTGCATTTCCATTATATATGTACACTTTTTTCTTAAATCAAAACTTTCATCCCTTCATCACGTAAATCAAAAAGGCAAATATATCACATAAAAATGAAAATTTAAGAGTTTATGTATGGAAAAAATCTTAAACAATAACAAATGTAAGTAAAGAAAATTTACTGACACACTTGAAATGAACACAAAAGTTTTGTTATCCAAATTTGGGAAATTCCACTTGTTTGCAATTTTACGTTAAAGAGATTTCTTCTACACATGTTTTAAAAATGGATATCCATGATTGAAACATGTTAAAGATGAAAATGACTTATGGATCGAAAGATTTTAATGGGAATAACAAACTCTTATTAAATTCTCAAGTGAATGTGCGGTGGGATATTTACCCGACTCAAACAAGCCATTATTTTACCCATAGACAAAGTGTTGACCTAACAATCATAGATGATTGTAAAGTGATTTTTCATGTGTAAAATTACTAATGGATTGGGAGTCAACACTCAGTTAAAAATCCCCTACCTCCCTATTTTCCAGACAATTGCAAAACTAGAGATATAAAAACAAAAAAAAGCTTACAATCCCAAAAAAATTAAAGAAACTCTTTGAAATTGCCTCTCTCTACATTTGTGCATTAAGAATTTCCATTTTAGATGTACACTTTTTTCTTAAATCAAAACTTTGAGTTTTCGCTCTCCCTTCATCCAGCAAACAACAAAGGCAAATAGATCACAACACAATGAAAATTTTAGAGTTTATGTAAGGAAAAAATTTATAACAATAAAAAATATAAGTATATAAAATTTATTCACATACGACAAATTAACAAAAAAGTTTTGTTATCCAAGTTCGGGAAATTCCACTAGTTCAACCCTAATGGCTTGGAATTATATGAGAAATATATTTCTTCTACACATGTTTTAAAAATGGATATGCATACTTGAAACATGTTAAAGATGCAAGATTTTATAGAGAATAACAAACTCTCATTAAATTCTCAAGTGAACGTGCAGTGGGATATTTACCCGAGAAAAAAAGACATTATTTTGACCAATTACAAAAAGCTAACCTAACAATCATAGATGATTGTAAAGTGATTTATCAAGCATAACGGGCTATGTTTTTGTAAGAAATGATTTCTGGATTGAGAGTCAACACTCAGTTAAAAATCCCCTGCGTCCCCCTTTTCACGACCATTACAGAACCTGAGATATAAAAACTAAAAAGGGCTTACAATCACTAAAAATTATATATACTCTTGTAAATCATCTCTCTCTACAGTTGTACATTGAGCATTTTCATTTATGATCTACACTTTTTTCTTAAATCAAAACTTTGAGTTTTCGCTCTCCCTTCATCCCGTAAATAAAAAAAGGCAAATAAATCACAAAAAAATGAAAATTTTAGAGTTTATGTATAGAAAAATTTATTCTCACACCAAAAATGAACACCAAAGCTTTTTTATCCAAGTTTAGGAAATTCTACGAGATCAACCCTTATAGCTTGGAATTTTATAAGAAAGAGATTTCTTCTACACATGTTTTAAAAATGGATATGCATTCTTGAAACATAATAAAGATTCAAATGACCTATGGATCCAAAGATTTTAAAGAGAATAACAAGCGCTCATCAAATTCTCAAGTGCACGTGCAGTGGGATATTTAACCGAGTGAAACAAGCCATTATTTTGCCCATTTACAAAAAGCTGACCTAACAATCATAGATAATTGTAAAGTGATTTATCATGTGTAACGGGCTATATTTTTGAAAGAAAAGACTTATGGATTGGGAGACAACACTAAGTTAAAAATCCCCCGCCTCCTCCATTTCCCAATGATTGTAGAACCAGAGATATAAAAACTAAAAAAATCTTACAATCCCTAAAAATTGCAAACACTCTTTGAAATTATCTCTCTCTACATTTGTGCAATGTGCATTTCAATTTTAGATGTACACTTTTTCCTAAATCAATACTTTGTGTTTTTCGTTCTCCCATCATCCCGTAAACAAATAGGTAAATAGATCCCAACAAAATGAAAATGTTAGAGTTTGTGTATGGAAAAAATTTAAAATAATAACAAATGTAAGTAAATAAAATTTATTCACACACCACAAATGAACACAAAAGTTTTGTTATCCAAGTTTAGGAAATTCCACTTGTTCAAACGTAATAGCTTGGAATTTTATAACAAAGAGATTTCTTCTACATATGTTTTAAAAATGGATATGCATGCTTGAAACATGTTAAAGATGCAATTGACCAATGGATCCAAAGCTTTTAAAGACAATAACAAACGCTCATTAAATTCTCAGGTGAACGTGCGGTCGGATATTTTTACGAGTCAAGAAAGCCATTATTTTGCTCATTTAAAAAAAGCTGACCAAACAATCACAGATGATTGTAAACTGATTTATCATGCGTAACGGGCAATATTTTTGTCAGAAATGACTTATGGATTGGGAGTCAACACTCCGTTAAAAATCCCCCGCCTCTCCGTTTTCCCGACGATTGCAAAACCTAAGATATAAAACCAAAAAAGAGCTTACAATCCCTAAAAGTTTCAACCACTCTTTGGAATTATCTCTCTCTACATTTGTGCATTATGCATTTCCATTTTAGATGTTCACATTTTTCTTAGATCATAACTTTGAGTTTTCGCTCTCCCTTCATCCCGTAAACAAAAAAGGCAAATAGCTCACAACTAAAAGAAAATTTTAGAGTTTATGTATGGAAAAAATTTAAAAAAATAAGAAAATGTAAGTAAAGAATATTTATTCACACACAAGAAATGAACACAAAAGTTTTGTCATCCAAGTTTGGGAAATTCCAATAGTTCAACCCTAATGGCGTGGAATTTTATAAGAAAGAGATTTCTTCTACACCTGTTTTAAAAATGGATATGCATGCTTGAAACATGCTAAAGATGCAAATGACCCATGGATCCAAAGCTTTTAAAGAGAGTAACAAACACACATTAAATTCTCAAGTGAACGTGCAGTCGGATATTTAACTGAGTCAAAAAAACCATTATTTTGCCCATTATAAAAAAAGCAGACCTAACAATCATAGATGATTGTTAAGTGAGTAATCTGGCGTAACGGGCTATATTTTTTTAAGAAATGACCTATTGATTGGGAGTCAACACTCAGTTAAAAATCCCCGTCTCCCCCTTTTCTTGACGATTGCAAAACTTGAGATATAAAATCTAAAAAGAGCTTACAATCTCTAAAAGGTACAGACACTCTTTGGAATTATCTCTCTCTACATTTGTGCATTGTTCATTTCAATTTTGGAAGTAAACTTTTTTCTTCAATCAAAACTTTGAGTTTTTGCTCTCCCTTCATCCCATAAACAAAAAGGGCAAATAGATCACATCAAAATGAAAATTTTAGAGTTTATGTATGGAAAAAATAAAAATAATAACAAATGTAAGCAAAAAAAAAAAATTCACAAACCAGAAATGAACACAAAAGTTTTGTTATCCAAGTTTGGGAAATTCGACTAGTTCAACACAAATAGCTTGGAATTTTATAACATAAAGAGATTTATCATGCGTAACGGGCTATATTTTTGTAGGAAATGACTTGTGGATTGGGAGTCAGCACACTATTAAAAATCCCTCAGCTCCCCCTTTTCCCAATGATTGCTAAACCTGAGATATAAAAACTAAAAAGAGTTTTCCATCCCTAAAAATTACAGACACTCTTTGGAATTGTCGCTATCTACATTTGTGCATTGTGCATTTCCATTTTAGATGTACATTTTTTTTAAAACAAAACGTAGAGTTTTCACTCTCCCTTTATCCCATAAATTAAAATGCAAAATAAATCACAAGAAAATGAAAATTATACAGTTTATGTATGGAAAAAAATTAAAACAAAAACAAATGTAAGTAAAGATAATTTATTCACACACCACAGATGAACAGAAAAGTTTTGTTATCCAAGTTTTGGAAATTCCACTAGTTCAACCCTAATAGCTTGGATTTTTATAAGAAAGAGATTTCTTCTAAACATGTTTTAAAAATGGAAATGCATGATCGAAACATGTTAAAGATGGAAATGACCTATGCATCCAAAGCTTTTAAAGAGAATAACAAACGCTCATTAAATTCTCAAGCGAACGTGCGGTGGGATATTTACCAGAGTCAAACAAGTCATTATTTTGCACATTTAAAAAAAGCTGACCTAACTATCATAGATGATGGAAAAATTATTTATCAAGCATCACGGGCTATATTTTTGTAAGAAATGACTTATGGATTGGGAGTCAAATCTCAATTAAAAATCCCTTGCTTCCCCCTTTTCCCAACGATTGTAGAACCTGAGGTATAAAAAACAAAAACAGTTTACAATCCTTAAAAATTACAGACACTCTATGGAATTATCACTCTCTCAATTTTTGCATTTTGCATTTCCATTTTAGATTTACACTTTTTTCTTAAATCAAAAGTTTGAGTTTTTGCTCTCCCTTCATCCTGTAAACAAATAAGGAAAATAGATCACAACAAAATAAATATTTTTGAGTTTATTGGAAAAAATTAAAACAATAACAAATGTTAGTGTAGAAAATTTATTCACACACTACAAATGAACACAAAAGTTTAGTTATCCAAGTTTGGGAAATTCCACTAGTTCAACCCTAATAGCTTGGAATTTTATAAGAATTAGATTTCTTCTACACATGTTTTAAAATGGATATGCTTGCTTGAAACATGTTAAAGATGCAAATGAGCTATGGATTGGGAGTCAACACTCAGTTAAAAATCACCCGCCTCCCCCTTTTCTCGACGATTGCAAAACCTGAGATATAAAAACTATAAAGAACTTACAATCCCTAAAAGGTACAAACACTCTTTGGAATTATCTCTCTCTACATTTGTGCATTGTTCATTTCCATTTTGGAAGTAAACTTTTTTCTTAAATCAAAACTTTGAGTTTTCGCTCTCCCTTCATCCCATAAATAAAAAACGCTAATAGATCACAAAAAAATGAAAATTTTAGAGTTTATGTATGGGAAAATTTTAAAACAATAATAAATGTAAGCAAAGAAAATTTATTCACACAACAGAAATGAACACAAAAATTTTCTTATCCAAGTTTGGGAAATTCCACTTGTTCAACACTAATATCTTCGAATTTTGTAAGAAAGAGATTTCTTCTACACATGTTTAAAAAATGGATATGCATGTTTGAAACATGTTACAGATGCAAATGACATATGGTTCCAAAGCTTCGAAAGAGAATTAGAAACACTTATTAAATTCTCAAGTGAACGTGCGTTGGAATATTTACCCGACTCAATCAACCCATTATTTTGCCCATTGACATAAAGCTGCTAACAATCATATATTATTGTAAAGTGATTTATCATGCGTAACGGGCTATATTTTTGTAGGAAATGACTTGTGGATTGGGAGACAACACTCTTTTAAAAATCTCCCGCCTCCCCCTTTTCCCAACGACTGCAAAACCTGAGATATAAAAACTAAAAATAGCTTACAATCTCTATAAATTCCAGGCACTCTTTGGAATTTGTGCATTGTGCATTTTAGTTTTAGATGTACACTTTTTTGTTAAATCAAAACTTTGAGTTTCATCTCGTAAACAAAAAAGGAGACTAGATAACAACAAATGAAAATTTTAGAGTTTATGTTTGTAAAAAATTTAAAACAATAACAAATGTAAGTAAAGAAAATTTATTCACACACCACAAATGAACACAAAAGTTTTGTTATCAGGAAATTCCAGTAGTTCAACCCTAATAGCTTGGAATTTTATAAGAAAGAGATTTCTTCTTCACTTGTTTTAAAAATGGATAATCAAGCTTGAAATATGTTAAAGATCCAAATGTCCTATGGATCAAAAGATTGTAATGAGAATAACAAACGCTCATTAAATTCTGAAGTGAACGTGCGGTGGGATATTTACCCGAGTCAAACAAGCCATTATTTTGCCCATTTACAAAAATTGTACGAAATGATTTATGGATTGGGAGTCAACGTTCAATTTAAACACTGTCGTCTCCCCATTTTTCCAACGAATGCAAAACCTGAGATATAAAAAAAAAAAGAGCTTACAATCCCTAAAAATTTCAGACACTCTTTGGAATTATCTCTCTAAATTTGTGCAATATGCATTTCCATTTTAGATATACACTTTTTTCTTAAATAAAAACTTTGAGTTTTTCGCTCTCCCTTCATCCTGTAAAAAAAAAAAAGGCAAATAAATCACAATAAAAAGAAAATTTTAGAGTATATGTATGGAAAAAATTTAAAACAGTAACAAATGAAGAAAAAAAATTTTCTATACACACCACAAATGAACAACAAAGTTTTGTTTTCCAGGTTTCGGAAATTTCACTAATTCAACCCTAATAGCTTGGAATTTTTTAAGAAAGAGATTCTTCTACAGATGTTTTAAAAATGGATATGCATGTTTGAAACATGTTACAGATGCAAATGACCTACGGATCCCAAGCTTTTAATGAGAATAACAAACACATTAAATTCTCAAGTGAACGTGCGGTGGGATATTTACCCGAGTCAAGCAAGCCATTATTTTTCCCACTTACAAAAAGCTGGCCTAACAATCATAGATGACAGTAAAGTGATTTGTCATGCGTAACGGGCTACATTTTTTTGTAAGAAATGACTTATGTATTGAAGTTCAACTCTCGATTAAAACTCCACCGCCTCCCCCTTTTCCCGATGATTGCAAAACCTGAGAAATAAAAACTAAAAAGAGCTTTCAATACCTAAAAATTATAGACACTCTTTGAAATTATCTCTCTCTACTTTTGTGCATTGTGCATTTCCATTTTAGATGTACACTTTTTTCTTCAGTCAAACTTTGACTTTTCTCTCTCCCTTCATCCCGTAAAACAAAAAGGCAAATTGTCTGAAAAAAATGAAAATTTTAGAGTTTATGTAAGGAAAAAATTAAAAACAATAACAAAGGTAAGTAAAGAAACTTTATACACACACCACAAATGAACACAAAAGTTTTTTTATCCTCGTTTGGGATATTCCTCTAGTGCAACCCTAATAGTTTGGAATTTTGTAAGAAAGAAATTTCTTCTACACATGTTTTAAAAATGGATATACAAGCTTGAAACATGTTAAAGATGCAAATGACCAATGGATCCAAAACTTTTAAAGAGAATAACAAACGCTCATTAAATTCTGAAGTGAACTTGTGGTGGGATATTTACCCAAGTAAACCAAGCCATTATTTTGCCCTTTTGGAAAAAGCTGACCTAACAATCATGGATGATTGTAAATCATATGTAACAGGCTATATTTTTTTAAGAAAGGATTACGGATTGGGAGTCAACACTCAGCTTAAAATCCCCCTCCTTCCCCTTTTCCCTGACGATTGTAAAACCTGAGATATAAAAACTAAAAAGAGTTTACAATCCAAAAAATTAAAGACACTCTTTGGAATTATCTCTCTCTACTTTTTTTCATTGTGCATTTCTTTTTTAGATGTACACTTTTTTCTTAAATAAAAATTTTGAGTTTTCGCTCTCCCTTCCTCCCATAAACAAAAAAGGCAAATAGATCACAACAAAATGAAAATTTTAGAGTTTATGTACGGAAAAAAATTTAACACAATAAAAAATTTAAGTAAAGAAAATTTATACACCCACCTCAAATGAACATTAAACTTTCGTTATCCTAGTTTGGGAAATTCCATTAGTTCAACCCTAATAGCTTGGAATTTTATAAGAAAGAGATTTCTTTAACACATGTTTTAAAAACGAATATGCATGCTTGAAACATGTTAAAGATGCACATGACATATGGATCCAAAGTTTCTATAGTGCATAACAAACGCTCATTAAATTCTCACGTGAACGTGCGGTGGGATATTTACCCAAGTATAACAAGCCATTTTTGCTCATTTGCAAAAAGTTTACTTAACAATCATGGATGTTTGTAAAGTGATATATCATGCGTAACGGGTTATACTTTTGTAAGAAATGACTTATGGATTGGAGGTCAACACCCAGTTAAAAATCCCCCACCTCCCCCTTTTCCCGACGATTGCCAAACCTGAGATATAAAAACTAAAAAGAACTTACAATCCCTAAATATTACAGAAACTCTTTGGAATTATCTCTCTCTACATTTTTTCATTGTGCATTTCCATTTTAGATGTAAACATTTTTCTTAAATCAAAACTTTGAGTTTTCATTCTCCCATCATCTCGTAAACAAAAAATGCAAATTGATCACAACAAAATGAAAATTTAAGATTTTAAGTAGTGAATTTTTTTAAAAAAATAACAAATGTTAGTAAATAAAATTTATTCACACACCACAAATGAACACAAAATTTTTGTTATTCAAGTTTAGGAAATTCCACTAAGTCAACCCAAATAGCTTGGAATTTTATAAGAAAGTGATTTCTTCTACACATGTTTTAAAAATGGATATGCATGCTTGAAACATGTTAAAGATGCCAATGACCATTGGATCCAAAGCTTTTAATGAGAATACAAACGCTCATGAAATTCATAAGTGAAAGTACGGTGGGATATTTACCCGAGTGAAACAAGCCATTATTTTGCCCATTTGCAAAAAACTGACCTAACAATCATAGAAGATTCTAAAGTAATTTATCATGCGTAACGGGCTATATTTTTGTAAGAAATGACTTATGGATTGGGAGTTAGCACTCAGTTAAAAATCCCCCGCCTCCCCTTTTCCATGACCATTGCAGAACCGGAGATATAAAAACTAAAAAGGGCTTACAATCCCTAAAAATTATAGATACTCTTCTAAATTATCTCTCTCTACATTTGTGCATTGTGCATTTCCATTTTAGATGTACACTTTTTTCTTAAATCAAAACTTTGAGTTTTCCCTCTCCCTTCATCCCGTAAATAAAAAAGGCAAATAGATCACAACGAAATAAAAATTTTAGAGTTTATGTATGGAAAAAAATTTAAAACAATAAAAAATGTAGGTAAAGAAAATTTATACACACACCACTAATGAACACAAAAGTTTTGTTATTCAAGTTTGGGAAATTCATCTAGTTCAACCCTAATTGCTTGGAATTTTATAAGATAGAGATTTCTTCTACACATGTTTTAAAAATCCTTATGCATGCATGAAGCATGTTAAGATGCAAATGACCTATTGTTATGGACTCAATAATACTGAGTCATCTACTTTACTTTTATTATTTATGTTGCTTTTAATTTCGAATTTTATTGATTTGTAATAAGGCTTAAAGGTAGGGGTAGAATTGGGTTTTTTAACCCTAACCTATGTTGATGTTAATTACCCTATTTAAGGGGTAATAATGGAGAAATAAAACCTAAGTTCGGATTTAGCTTAAACTAGAGTACATTAGGTTAATCTAGGTTCTCCTCGAGCTCCCACTTCTGGGATTTTGGGCGTGAACCTTTCCTTCAGCGTTAGAGCTTGTGTGAGTGGGTTGGGAAGGTTGAGAAGGGAAGAGAATCGGAAATCTCTACCTGACGGGGTGGAGAGAAACCTGGTGTTTCACGGAACTAAGGAGGAAGAAGGGTTGCGTGAACCCCTTCTTCAGCCGAGACGAGGGCGGAGGAATTGCTGCTTCATCGTGATGGCAAGAGACTTGCTTCATTCACGGAATCGAAGACGGAAGACGAAGGAAGAGAATCGAACCCTGTCCGGGAAGAAGAACTCTTCTTCCTTTACGGCGAAACAGGGTATTTCACGGCAAAAACAGGGGATACGATTTACCTAAGTTAAAAAAGGTAAATTGAGATTGATTTTCCTAAGTTCATAAGGTTGAGTTTTATTATTAAATTACCTGTGCGTGAATAGTGTCTGAACTCATTTGTGAGAGAAAAAGAATTCTATTTCCAACTTAGAGTGGTTGGAGATGAAATTCTTGGTTCTTTACGGAGAGTAAACCCCTGTACGTGCTGGATTCATCAGTATTTCGCCGAGTTACTAGATCCATGGCGAGGGACCATAACACCTATGGATCCAATGCTTTTAAAGGGAATAACAAATGCTCATGAAATTCTCAAGTGAACGTGCGGTGGGATATTTAGCCGAGTAAAACAAGTCGTTATTTATCCCATTTGCCAAACGCTGACCTACCAATCATAGATGATTGTAAACTGATTTAACATGCGTAACGACCTATAATGCTGTAAGAAATGACTTATGAATTGGGAGTCAAGACTCAATTAAAAAACCCCCACCTCCCCCCTGTTCCTAACCATTGCAAAACAAGAGATATAAAAACTAAACAAAGATTACAATCCCTAAAAATTACAGACACTCTTTGAAATTATCTCTCTCTACAGTTTTGCATTGTGCATTTGCATTTTAGATGTACACTTCTTTCTTAAATCAAAACTTTGAGTTTTTGCTCTCCCTTCATCCTGTAAACAAAAAAGGTAATAAGATCACAACGAAATGAAAATTTTAGATTTTAAGTGAGGAAAATTTTTAAAACAATAACAAAAGTAAGTAAATAAAATTTATTCTCACACCAGAAATGAACACAAAAGTTTAGTTATCCAAGTTTGGGAATTTCCACTAGTTCAACACTAATGTCTTTGAATTTTATAAAAAAGAGATTTCTTCTACACATTTTAAAAATGGATATGCATGCTTGAAACATGTCAAAGATGCAATTGACCTATGGATCCAAAGCTTTTAAAGACAATACCAAACTCTCATTAAATTCTCAAGCAAACGTGCAGTGGGATATTTACCCGAGTCGAACAAGCCATTATTTTACCCATTTACAAAAAGCTGATCCAACAATCATAGATTGTTGTAAAGGGATTTATCATGCGTAACGGGTTATATTTTGGTAGGAAATGACTTGTCAATTTGGTGTCAACACTCGGTTAAAAATCCCTCACCTCCCCCTTTTCCCGATGAATGCAAAACCTGGGATATAAAAACTAAAAAGAGTTTACAAACCCTAAAAATTACAGACACTCTTTGGAATTATCTCTCTCTACATTTTTGCATTGTGCATTTCAATTTTAGATGTAAACTTTTTTCTTAAATAAAAATATTGAGTTTTCACTCTACCTTCATCCCGTAAACAAAAAAGGCAAATAGATCACAACAAAATGAAAATTTTAGAGTTTATGTATGGAAAAAAATTTTAACAATAACAAATGTAAGTAAAGAAAATTTATTCACACACCACAAATGAACACAAGAGTTTTGTTATCCAAGTTTGAAAATTCCACCAGTTCAACCCTAATTGCTTGGAATTTTATAAGAAAGAGATTTCTTCTTCACATGTTTTAAAAATGGATATGTATGCTTGAAACATGTTATAGATGCAAATGACCTATGGATCCAAAGCTTTTAAAGAGAAAAAAAACGTTCATTAAATTCTCAAGTGAATGTGGGGTGGGATATTTACCCGAGTCAAACAAGCCATTATTTTGCCCATTGACAAAAAGCAGAGCTAACAATCTTAGATGATTGTAAAGTGATTTATCATGTATAACGGGCTATATTTTTGTAAGAAATGACTTATGGATTAGGTGTCAACACTCAGTTAAAAATCCCTCGCCTCCCCCTTTTCCCGACGATTGCAATACCAGAGATATAAAAACTAAAAACAGCTTACTCCCTAAAAATTACAGACCCACTCAGGAATTATCTCTCTCCACATTTGTGCATTTTGCATTTCCATTTTAGATGTACACTTTTTTCTTAAATCAAAACTTTGAGTTTTCTCTCGCCCTTCATCCTGTAAAAAAAAAGGCCAATATCACTTAAAAATGAAAATTTTAGAGTTTATGTATGGAAAAAATTTAAAACAATACCAATGTAATTAAAGAAAAATTTATTCACACACCACAAATGAACACAAAATTTTTGTTATCCAAGTTTGGGAAATTCCACTAGTATAATCCTAATAGCTTGGAATCTTGATAAGAAAGAGATTACTTCTACACATGTTTTAAAAATGGATATACATGCTTGAAACATGTTAAAGATGCAAATGTCCAATGGATCCAAAGCTTTTAATGAGAATAAAAAACTCCCATTAAATTCTCAAATGAATGTGCGGTAGGATATTTATCCACGTAAAACAAGCCATTATTTTTGCCTATTAGCAAAAAACTTACCAAACAATCATTGATTATTGTAAAGTGATTTATCATGCGAAATGGGCTATATTTTTGTAAGAAATGACTTAAGGATTGGGAGTCAATACTGAGTTAAAAATCCCCCGCTCTCCCTTTTCTAGACGATTGCAAAACTTGAGATATAAAAACTAAAAAGTGCTTACCATCCTTAAAAATTACAGACACTCTTTGGAATTATCTCACTTTAAATTTTTGCATTGTGCATTTCTATTTTAGATGTACATTTTTTTCTTAAATCAAAACATTCGAGTTTTCTCTCTCCGTTCATCCCGTTAACAAAAAAGGCAAATTTTAAAATTAAAATTTTAAAGTTTAAGCATGGAAAAATTTAAAAGAATAACAAATATAAGTAAAGAAAATTTATACACACACCCTAAATGAACACAAAAGTTTTCTTATCCAAGTTTTGGAAATTCATCTAGTTCAACCCTAATTGCTTGGAATTTTATAAGAAAGAGATTTCATCTACACGTGTTTCAAAAATAGATATTCATGCTTGAAATCTATTAAAGATTGAAATGACCTATGGATCCAATGCTTTTAAAGAGAATAACAAACGCTCATTAAATTCTCAAGTGAACGTGCGGTGGGATATTTACCCGAGTAAAACAAGCCATAATTTATCCCATTTGCCAAATGCTGACCTACCAATCATAGATGATTGTAAAGTGATTTATCATGCGTAACAACCTATATTTTTGTAAGCAATGACTTATGAATTGCGAGTCAACACTCGGTTAAAAATCCCCCACCTCCCCCTTTTCCCAACCATTGCAAAACCGGTGATATAAAAACTAAACAGAGGTTACAATCCCTAAAAATTACAGACACTCTTTTGAATTATCTCTCTCTACATTTTTGCATTGTGCATTTCCATTTTAGATGTACACTTTTTTCTTAAATAAAAACTTTGAGTTTTTACTCTTACCTTCATCCCGTAAACAAAAAAGGCAAATAGATCACAACAAAATGAAAATTTTAGAGTTTATATATGGTAGAAAATTTAAACAATAACAAATGTAAGAAAATAAAATTTATACACACACCGAAAATGAACACAAAAGTATTGTTATCCGAGTTTGGGAAATTCCACTAGTTCAACCCAAATAGCTCGGAATTTTATAAGAAAGAGATTTTTTCTACACATGTTTTAAAAATGGATATGCATGCTTGAAACATGTTAAAGAAGGAAATAACCTAAGGATGCAAGGCTTTCAATGAGAATAAAAAACACTTATTAAATTCTGAAGTGAAAATGCGGTGGGATATTAACCTGAGTAAAAAAAGCAATTATTTTGCCCATTTGCAAAAAGCTGACCAAACTATCACGAAAGATTGTAAAATTATTTATCATGCGTAACAGCCTATATTTTTGTAAGAAATGACTTATGGTTTGGGAGTCAACACCCAGTTAAAAATCCCCCGCCTCCCCCTTTTTCTGACCATTGCAAAACTTGAGATATAAAAACTAAAAAGAGAATAAAATCCCTAAAAATTACAGACACTCTTTGGAATTATATCTCTCAACATTTGTGCATTGTGCATTTCCATTTTAGATGTACATTTTTTCCTTAAATCAAAACTTTGAGTTTTCGCTCTCCCTTCATCCCATAAACAAAAAAGGGAAAAAGATCACAATAAAATTAAAATTTTAGAGTTTATGTAAGGAAAATTTTTTTAAAAAAAACAAATTTAAGTAAAGAAAATTTATACACACACCACAAATGAACACAAAGGTTTTGTTATCCAAGTTTTGGAAATTCCACTAGTTCAACCCTAATAGCTTGGAATTTTATAAGAAAGAGATTTCATCTACACATGTTTTAAAAATGGATATGCATGCTTGTAACATGTTAAAGATGCGTTTGATTTATGGATCCAAAGCTTTTAAAGAGAATAACGAACGCTCATTAAATTCTCAAGCAAACGTGCGGTGGGATATTTACTTGAGTCAAGAAAACCATTATTTTTTCCATTTACAAAAAGCTGACCTAACAATCATAGATGATTGTAAAGTGATTTATCATGCGTAACGGGCTATATTTTTGTAAGAAATGACTGATGGATTGGGAGTCAACACTCAGTTAAAAATCCACCACCACCCCCTTTTCCTGAAGATTGCAAAACCTGAGATATAAAAACAAAAAAGAGCTTTCAATCCCTTAAAAATACAGATACTCTTTGGAATTATCTCGCTCTACATTTGTGCATTGTCCATTTCCATTTTAGATGTACACTTTTTTCTTTCATCAAAACTTTGAGTTTTCGCTCTCCCTTCATCGTGTAAACAAAAAAGACAAATAGATCACAAAAAAATGAAAATTTTAGAGTTTATAGATGGAAAAAATTTAAAACAATAATAAATGTAAGTAAATAAAATTTATTCACACACCACGAATGAACACAAGAGTTTTGTTATCCAAGTTTGGGAAATTCCACCAGTCAACCCTAATTGCTTCGAATTTTATAAGAAAGAGATGTCTTCTTCCCATGTTTTAAAAATGGATATATATGCTTGAAACATGTTATAGATGCAAATGACCTTTGGATCCAAAGTTTTAAAGAGATTAAAAAATGCTCATTAAATTCTAAATTGAATGTGGGGTGGGATATTTACCCGAGTCAAACAAGCCTTTATTTTGCCAATTGACAAAAAGCTGACCTAACAATCATAGATGATTGTAAAGTGATTTATCATGCATAACGGGCTATATTTTTGTAAGAAATGACTTATTGATTAGGTGTCAACACTCAGTTAAAAATCGAATTGCCTTCCCCTTTTCCCAACGATTGCAAAACCAGAGATATAAAAACTAAACAAACCTTACTCCCTAAAAATTACAGACACGCTTTGGAATTATCTCTCTCTACATTTGTGCATTGTGCATTTTCATTTTAGATGTACACTTTTTTATTATATCAAAACTTTGATTTTTCACTCGCTCTTTATCCCATAAACAAAAAAGACCAATATCACTTAAAAATGAAAATTTTACAGTTTATGTTTGGAAAAAATTTAAAACAATAAAAATGTATGTAAAGAAAATTTATTCACACACCACAAATGCACACAAAATTTTTGTTATCTAAGTTTTGGAAATTCCACTAGTACAATCCTAATTTCTTTGAACTTTATAAGAAAGAGATTTCTTCTACACATGTTTTAAAAATGGATATACATGCTTGAAAGATGTTAAAGATGCAAATGTCCAATGAATCCAAAGCTTTTAATGAGAATAACAAACGCTCATAGTATTCTAAAATGAATGTATCGTAGGATATTTATACGAGTAAAACAAGCCATTAATTTAGCCCATTCGCAAAAAATTGACCAAACAATCATGGATTATTGTAAAGTGATTTATCATGCGTAACAGACCATATTTTTGTATGAAATAACTTATGGATTGGGAATCAACACTCAGTTAAAAATCCCGCGCCTCTCCCTTTTCCAAATGGTCACAAAACCTGAGATATAAAAACTAAAAAGTGCTTACAATTCTTAAAAATTACAAACACTTTGGAATTATCTCTCTCTATATTTTTGCATTGTGCATTTCCATTTTAGATGTACATTTTTTTTCTTAATTCAAAACTTTAAGTTTTCGCTCTCCCTTCATCCCGTAAACAAAAAAGGAAAATAGATCACAACAAAATAAAAATTGAAGAGCTTATGAATGGAAAAAATTTAAAAGAATCACAAATGTAAGTAAAGAAAATTTATACACACACCACAAACGAACACAAAAGTTTTGTTATCCAAGTATGGGAAATTCCACTAGTACAATCCTTTAAAGGGCTTAAAATCCCCAAACATTAATGACACTCTTGTGAATTATCCCTCTCAAAATTTGTGCATTGTGCATTTCCATTTTAGATGTACACTTTTTTCTTAAATCAAAACTTTGAGTTTTTGCTCTCCCTTCATTTTGTAAACAAAAAAGGCAAATAAATCACAACAAAATAAAAAATTTTAAGTTTTTTTATGGAAAGATTTTTAACCAATAAAAAATTTATGTAAAGAAAATTTATACACACACCACAAATGAACACAAAGATTTTGTTATCCAAGTTTGGGTAATTCCACTAGTTCAACCCTAATAGCTTGGAATTTTATAAGAAAGAGATCTCTTCTACACATGTTTTAAAAATGGATATGCATGCCTGAAACATGTTAAAGATGCAATTGTCCTATGGATCCAAAGGTTTTAAAGAGAATAACAAACTCTCATTAAATTCTCAAGCGAACGTGCGGTGGGAAATTTCCTCGAGTCAAACATGCCATTTTTTGCCCATTTACAAAAAGCTGACATAACAATCATAGGTGATTGTAAAGTGATTTATCATGCGTAAGTTATATTTTTGTAAGAAATGACTTATGGATTGGGTCAACACTCAGTTAAAAATCCCCCACCTCTTCCTTTTCCCGTCGATTTCAAAACCTAAGATATAAAAACTAAAAAGAGCTTACAATCCCAAAAAATTACAGACACTCTTTGGAATTATCTCTCTCTACATTTGTGCATTTTGCATTTCCATTTTGGATGTACATTTTTTTTTAACTCAAAACTTAGAGTTTTTGCTCTCCCTTCATGCCTTAAAAAAAAAAAGAAGAATAGATCCCAACAAAATGAAAATTTTAGAGTTTATGTAAGGAAAAAATTCAAAACAATGACAAATGTGAGTAAAGAAAATTTATTCACAAACCACAAATGAACACAAAAGTTTTGTTATCCAACTTTGGGAAATTCCACTAGTTCTACCCTAATTGCTTGCAATTTTATAAGAAAAAGATTTCTTCTACACATGTTTTAAAAATGGATATCCATGCTAGAAACATGTTAAAGATGCAAATGACCTATGGAACCAAATCTTTTAAAGATAATAACAAATGCTCATTAAATTCTCATGAGAACGTTCGGTGTGATATTTACCCGATTAAAACAAGCCATTAATTATCCCATTTGCCAAACGCTGACCTACCAATCATAGATGATTGTAAAGTGATTTATCAAGTGTAACGACATATATTTTTGTAAGAAATGACTTATGAATTGCTTGTCAACACTCAGTTAAAAATCCCCCACCTCCCCCTTTTCCCGACCATTGCAAAACCTGAGATATGAAAACTAAATAGAGATTACAATCCCTAAAAATTACAGACACTCTTTGGAATTATCTCTCTCTACAGTTTTGCATTGTGCATTTCCATTTTAGATGTACACTTATTTCTTAAATCAAAACTTTGATTTTTCGCTCGCCCTTCATCCCGTAAACAAAAAAGGTATATAGATCACAACAAAATGAAAATATTAGAGTTTATGTATGGAAAAATTTATAACAATAATAATTGTACGTGAAGAAAATTTATACACACACCACAAATGAACACAAAAGTTTTCTTATTCAAGTTTGGGAAATTCCACTAGTTCAACCCTAATAGTTTGAAATTTTATAAGAAAGAGATTTCTTCTACACAAGTTTTAAAAATGGATTTGCATGCTTGAAACATGTTAAAGATGCAAAATGACCTATGGATCCAAATATATTAATGGGAATAACCAACGCTCATTAAATTCTTCAGTGAACGTGTGGTAGGATCTTTACCCGAGTAAAACAAGCCATTATTTTGCCCATTTGCGAAACACTGACCAAATAATCTGTTGTGTTCCTGGGCCCTAGCTCGAGTTACACGATAGAGGGAGGGATCACCTTGCTGTTTCAGAGTCGAATCTGGCCACCGAGACCTCCCGGGACGACCTATGGTGTCTATTTGAGGGGATGAAGGTCGGGAAAGGTTTTACGGAAGTCAAAAAGGGATGATGGAAGACAAACGCCGCCAGAGGAGGCCGGAGAGCGATTAGGGCTCGTCGTCGGGAGCCGTCACCGGGGGTTCTAGGGGAACGCCGACCTTGGTTCGAAAGGGAGAACTCAGATCCAAATTAATTCTTCCATTTCTTCATTCGTTCCACGGATCTTAAGTTAAGTCCGAAAATTCCAATTATTACAATGTTGCCCTACGGCTTCCATATGCGTGACTGAAAATAATTTAAATTACAATTACGCCGAAGTCCCTTTTCTGGCCCCTAATTCCCATGCATCTTATGTCTGAGTCAACTCACCTCGTCGCCTCTGGGTGACCCGTCTTGCTATCGAGTCCACAACATCAGTCCCCCCCTTAAAAACGAGGTTGTCCGCAATCTCGAGTGGGGTAAGCCCGCTGGAAAAAATCAACGTCTTCCCACGTAGCGTTGTTGGCGTCGGAGTTGGTCCACTGAACTAACACCTCCCTGCGGTGGGCATTCTGACGAGCATTTAAAATGTGGTGTGGCATGAGGGATAACTGACCTTCTTCCATGGGTGGTAGAGATGGGTTGCATGGATGATCATTGCCCTTGTCGGGCTTGATAAAGGACACATGGAAAACATTATGGATCCGCGCTTCTAGGGGGAGGTGGAGTTTGTAGGCTACCTCACCCACCCGCTGAGAGATGGCAAATGGCCCAAAATATTTGGGCGATAACTTGTGCCTGCCGCCTGCCATGGAGGACTGTCTGTAATGCTGAAGTCGCAACCAAACCAAGTCACCAATGGGGTACTGAACATCTCGGTGGCCTTGATCATAATACTCTATTTTGACCTGGGCCTGCCACTGATGAAGGTGAATAACCACGAGCAATTGATCCCTCTCTATCAGAGCAGCGTCAACTGCGGGTGATAGGCGGAGGTATTGTAAGCATATTCTACCCAAGGAATGCAGTCCATCCACTGATGTGGACTATTGCCCACTAAGCATCGGAGGTACATTTCAATGGTGCGGTTGAGAACCTCTATCTGGCCATCGGACTGCGGGTGATAGGTGGAGGAAAAATTCAACTTGGTGCCGCATAGGTGGAATAAATCATGCCAGAATTGGCTAGTGAAAATGGCGTCCCTGTCACTAACAATGGACTCGGGAATGCCATGGTGCCGCACGATGTGAGTAAAAAAATTTTTTGCTATGGAAGTTGCGGTGTAGGGGTGTTCCAATGGAAGGAAGTGCCCATACTTAGAGAACCTGTCAACTACCACCAGAACAATAGACTTGCCATATGAGTTCGGAAGACCTTCAATAAAATCCATGGAGATATTGGACCAAACCTGAGTGGGAAGCTAGAGGGGTTGGAGGACCCCGGCGGGGCTCAAATGCTCGACCTTGTTGCACTGGCCAATTGTGCACGCAGTGACGTATGCAGTAACAGCTGACTTCAGACCATCCCAATAGAAATCCTTCCTGAGGCAGAAAAGAGTCTTCTGAATACCCTCATGATAACTGTTATGATAAGCTGAGAGCACGGCAGCAATGAGAGGCGAGTCTGGGCTCAAGTAAATGTGGTGTCGGTAAGTAATAACACCGTCACGAACGCGCCATGCAGAGGGCATGTGGCCTGCTGTGATTTTCTGGCTTAATTCTTGCAACTCGGAGACCGGACTATGCTCAGTCTTGATCGTTTCCAGCAACATAGGAGTGGGCTGACTAATGGCATGCAAATGAGCGGAAGAATCAGCTCTACGGCAGAGAGCATCAACAACTGTATTCAACCGGCCCGCTCGATGTTCCACAGTGAAGTCAAACCCCAGTAACTTACTGACCCATCACTGCTGCGGGGAGGTAGAAATACGCTGATCCAACAAATATTTCAAACTATAATGGTCAGTCCGAATGGTAAAGTATCTCCCCCATAAATAAGGGCGCCAGTGGCACACCGCCTTGGCTAGACCAATCAATTCTCTTTCATAGGCGGCCAGTTTATGTTGGTGTAGCGGAAGCTGTCGGCTGAAATAGGCAAATAGGGTGGTTCACTTGTAGCAGAACCGCTCCTATGCCACTACCTGAGGCATCACATTCCACTATAAACATTTCGCCAAAATCGGGTAGCCATAATACCAGTGCAGTCGCCAATGTTGTTTTCAGATTCTGAAAGGCAGTGGCGGCCTCATCAGTCCACTGGAAGGAGTTTCTATGCAGCAGATTGGTCAACGGTGCGGTGAGGGCTGCATAGTCCTGAATGAATTTGCGGTAATAGGCCGCTAAGCCCAGAAAACCTCGCAAAGCTGAAATGGTGCTCGGTACTGGCCACTGGGTAACCGCTGCAATTTTGTCTGGGTCCACTGTAACCCAAGCTGCTATCATAAGATGTCCCAAATAAGTAACCTGTTGGGGCCCAAAGGTACTCTTTGTTCTCTTCAAATAAAGGCGGTGGGCTCGAATAAATTGAAAAACCTTTTGGAGATGTTGCAAATGGTCTGGCCAGGACTTGCTGAATATGAGAATGTCATCAAAAAATACAAGAACAAGTTTGTGGAGATAATCTGTAAATACCTCGTTCATAAATGCCTGGAATGTGGATGGGGCGTTAGATAGGCTGAATGGCATGACAAGAAACTCGAAGGGCCGGTGATGAGTACGGAAGGCTGTTTTCAGAATATCTGGACAAAACATACGGACTTGATGATACCCCGAGCGCAAATCTAACTTTGTGAAAAGTTGGGCCCCAAATAATTCATCTAACAATTCATCAACCACCGAATAGGGAATTTGTCCTTGACCGTCTTGGAATTGAGTTCTCTGTAATCCACGCAAAATCTCCAGATCTGATCATGTTTCTTGACAAGGAGGACTGGAGATGAAAAAGGAGACGTACTCCTCCTGATGATTCCCTGTTCTAGCATAAGCTTATATTGTCGCTCAATTTCATCTTTCTGTGAATGAGGGTAGCGATAGGGCCTCACTACTACCACCTTAGAGCCTGCCTTCAAACAAATCCTGTGGTCACATCTTCGCAGTGGAGGAAGTCCCGTAGGTTCCTGGAAAACATTTGAATAGTGCTCCAGTAAATCTTCCAATGACGCTGTCCAGGGGGGCTGTTTCTGGAGTAGATTCAATTGCGGGTGAAAATCTGCCTTGCTCCTCTGTAACTGTAATTGTTTGTCTGCCCACTCAAACGTCATGGTTAATGCGGTGAAGTCCCACCAGATTGGTCCCAAGGTTTGCAACCACTTAATGCCAAGAACCATGTCAAAGCCAACTAATGGAATAATTAAAAATTCTGCTTCAAACTGAGTACCTTCCACAGAGAATAAGACAACCTTGCTGATTCCATAACTCGGAAGTCTCTCCCCATTGGCCACTAACACGGAGGTCATAGGGCGAGGCTGCACGTGCAATTGTAGTTGCTGCTGCACTACTACTAATGAAGTTATGGGTGCTCCCGGAGTCAACCAAACTGAGGAGAGGCTGATCATTGATGATGACGCGCAACTGCATAGTTTTAGTAGATTGGCCTGTTATCGCGTGCAGTGAAATTTCAGGTTCCGGTTCGTCGTCTACCTGTTCTGTGGAAATGGGCTCTTCCTCCTCATTATCTTTCCCTTCCAACCAGAATAGTTTCTGGCATTGATGCCCAAAGGTATACTTCTCATCACAGTTATAACACAACCCCCATGATCTGCTGTCTTCCATTTCTGCTCTGGATAGTTTTTTAATAAATCCCGGCGTAGGCTGAGCAGCCTTAGGCACTGGAGAAGAGCCTGCAGTGGTGCTGGATCGCCATGTGCTGCTAGGGGCCGACCTGTTGTTTGACCACGGTTTACAATTCTGGATTTTCTGTTTTGCCTCTAGAGTGCGGGCTAAGTTCATTGCTCGGGCTAAATCAGGGGGAGCGAGGAGCTCAACCTCCAACCTCAGTGATTCTGATAAACCATCAGTAAATAACCCCACCTGTTGGTCCACCTGGACTATCTTACTGGCTCTGGCCAATTTTTCCTGAAACGCCTTCTGATACTGCTCTACTGTGCCCGTCTGATGCAGTAGGACTAGGTCCCCTAATGGATTACTCTAAGCAGGCAACCAAATCGAATCGTGCATGATTCCTTAAATTCCTCCCAGTCGATGTTCGGATTTTCCATTTCAAGTTTATGGCCCCATAGCTGGGCTTCATCAAGCATGTGGAATGTGGCTATTCGAACCTTCTCAGTTTCCACCGTTCTTTGATGGGAGAAAATTTCTCGCATCTGTATAACCAAATTAAGGGGTCCTAGGATCCCTTGAACATAGGAAAATCCAACTTGGTGTATCTAGGGATGGTCCCACCCCCAGACCCCGAGCTCACACCATTCTCTGTGTGATCACTGCGACCCATACAGTGGTCTCCCTGCCTTGCCGTAGGGCTCCTCCTTTCTCCACGAGGAGTAGGGTTTCTTACCCCAATAACTCATCTAGTTTTTCAGAAATCTATTGGATTTGAGCATTTACCTGAGATCCTCTGCTGTCCATCCAAATTGCAAGACGTCCCTCAGTTTCGTCCTGGCTCGCTTGAATCATGCTTCTGACGGTAGATACTCAATTTTCGCTATTCGACGGTTCTCCCATTTCGGCCTGCTCTGATACCAAGCTGTTGTGTTCCCGGGCCCTATCTCAAGTTACAAGCTGGAGGGAGGGATCACCTTGTTGTTTCAGAGTCGAATCTGGCCACCGAGACCTCCCGGGACAACCTATGGTGTCGATTTGAGGAGATGAAGGTCGGGAAAGGTTTTACGGAAAGTCAAAAAGGGATGATGGAAGACAAACGCCGCCAGAGGAGGCCGGAGAGTGATTAGGGCTCGTCGTCGGGAGCCGTCACCGGGGGTTCCAAGGGAATGCCGACCCTGGTTCGAAAGGGAGAACTCAGATCCCGATTAATTCTTCCTTTTCTTCATTCGTTCCACGGACCTTAAGTTAAGTCCGAAAATTCCAATTATTACAATGTTTCCCTACGGCTTCCATATGCGTGACTGAAAATAATTTAAATTACAATTACACCCAAGTCCCTTTTCTGACCCCTAATTCCCATGCATTTTATGTCTGAGTCAACTCACCTCGTCGCCTCTAGGTGACCCGTCCTGCTATCGAGTCCACAACATAATCATAGATGATTGTAAAGTGATTTATCATGAGTAACGGGCTATTTTTTTTAAGAAAGGACTTATGGATTGGGAGTTAACACTCAGTTAAAAATCCTTCACCTCCCCCTTTTCCTGACGATTGCAAAACCTGAGTTATAAAAACTAAAAGAGCTTACAATCCCTAAAAATTAAAGACTCTCTTTGGAATTATCTCTCCCTACATTTGTGCATTGTGCATTTCCATTTTAGATTTACACTTTTTTCTTAAATAAAAACTTAGAGTTTTCACTCTACCTTCCTCCCGTAAACAAAAAAGGCAAATAGATCGCAACAAAATGAAACTTTTAGAGTTTATGTAGAGAAAAAAAATTAAACAATAACAAATGTAAGTAAAGAAAATTTATACACACACCACAAATAAACATAAAAGTTTTGTTATCCAAGTTTTGGAAATTCCACCAGTTCAACCCTCATAGCTCAGAATTTTATAAGCAAGAGATTTCTTCTACACTTGTTTTAAAAATGGATATGCATGCTTGAAACATGCTAAAGATGCAAATCACCTATGGATCCAAAGCTTTTAATGAGAATAACAAACGGTCATTAAATTCTCAAGTGAACGTGCGGTGGGATATATACCTGAGTAAAACAAGCCATTATTTTGCCCATTAACAAAAAGCTAAGCAAACGATCATGGAAGAATGTAAAGTGATTTATCATTGGTAATGGCCTATATTTTTGTAAGAAATGACTTACGGATTGAGAGTCAACACTCAGTTAAAAATCCCCCGCCTCCCCCATTTCCCAACCATTGCAAAACCAGAGATATAAAAACTAAAAAGAGCTTAAAATCCCCAAACATTACTTACACTCTTGTGAATTATCACTCTCAAAATTTGTGCATTGTGTATTTCCATTTTACATGTACACTTTTTTCTTAAATCAAAACTTTGAGTTTTCGCTCTCCCTTCATCCTGTAAACAAAAAAGGCAAATAAATCAGAACTAAATGAAAATTTTAGAGTTTATGTAACGAAAAAATTCAAAACAATGACAAATGTAAGTAAAGAAAATTTATTCACACTCCACTATTGAACACAAAAGTTTTGTTATCCAACTTAAGGAAATTCCACTAGTTCTACCGTAATTGCTTGGAATTTTATAAGAAAAAGATTTCTTCAACACATGTTTTAAAAATGGATATGCATGCTAGAAACATGTTAAAGATGCAAATGACCTATGGATCCAAATATTTTAAAGATAATAAAAAATGCTCATTAAATTTTCAAGTGAACGTGCGGTGGGATATTTACCCGAGTCAAACAAGTCATTATTTTTCCTATTTACAAAAATCTGACCTAACTATCATAGATGATTGTAAATAGATTTATCGAACATAACGGGCTATATTTTTGTAAGAAATCACTTAAGGATTGGGAGTCAACACTCAGTTAAAAATCCCCCGCCTCCCCCTTTTCCCGATGATTGCAAAACCTGAGATATAAAAACTAAAAAGAGCATACAATCCCTAAAAATTACAGACACTCTATGGAATTATCTCTCTCTGCATTTGCGCATTGTGCATTTCCATTTTAGATGTACACTTTTTTCTCAAATCAAAACTTTGAGTTTTCGCACTCCCTTCATCCTGTAAACAAAAAAGGCAAATAGGTCACAACAAAATGAAATTTTTAGAGTTTATGTATGGAAAAAATTTAAAACAATAACAAAGGTAAGTAAAGAAAATTTATTCACACACTACGAATGAACACAAAAATTTTGTTATCGAAGTTTGGCAAATTCCACTAGTTCAACCCTAATAGCTTGGAATTTTATAAGAAAGAGATTTCTTCTACACATGGTTTAAAATAGATATGCATGGTTGAAAAATGTTAAAGGTGCAAATGACCTCTAGATCCAATGTTTTAAAAGAGAATAACAAATGCTCATTAAATTCTCAAGCGAATGTGTGGAGGGATATTTATCTGAGTCAGACAAGCCATAATTTTGCCCATTTACAAAAAGTTGACCTAACAATCATAGATGATTGTAAAGTGAGTAATCATGTGTAACAGGCTATATTTTTTGTAAGAAATGACTTATGGATTGGGAGTCAACACTCAGTTAAAAATCCCTGCCTCCTCCTTTTCTCAACGATTGCAAAACCTGAGATATAAAAATTAAAAAGAGTTTACAAGCCCTAAAAGGTACAAACACTCTTTGGAATTATCTCTCTCTACATTTGTCCATCGTTCATTTCCATTTTGGATGTACACTTGTTTCTTAAATCAAAACTTTGAGTTTTCCCTCTCCCTTCATCCTGTAAACAAAAACGACAAATAGATCACAACAAAATAAAAATTTTAGAGTTTATGTATAGAAAAAAATTTAAACAATAACAAATGTATGCATAGAAAATTTATTTACACACCAGAAATGAACACAAAAGTTTTGTTATCCAAGTTTGGGAAATTCCACTAGTTCAACACAAATAGCTTGGAATTTTATAACATAGAGATTTCTTGTACACATGTTTTAAAAATGGATACGCATGCTTGAAACAAGTTAAAGATGCAAATGACCTATGGATCCAAAGCTTTTAAAGAGAATAACAATCGCTCATTAAATTCTCAAGCGAACGTGCAAGGGGATATTTACCCAAGTCAATCAAGCCATTATTTTGCCCGTTTACAAAAAATTCACCTAACAATCATAGAATATTTTAAAGTGATTTATCATGAGTAGCGGGCTAAATTTTTGTACGAAATGAGTTATGGATTGGGAGTCAACACTCTGTTAAAAATCCCCCGCCACCCCCCTTTCCTGACGATTGCAAAACCTGAGATATAAAAACTAAAAAGAGCTTACAATTCCTAAAAATTATAGACACTTTGAAATTATCTCTCCCTAAATTTTTGCATTGTGCATTTCTATTTTAGATGTACTTTTTTTCTTAAATCCAAATTTAGAGTTTTCGCTATCCCTTCATCCTGTAAAAAAAAACATAAATAGATAACAACAAAAAGAAAATTTTAGAGTTTATGTATCGACAAAATTTAAAACAATAACAAATGTAAGAAATGAAAATTTATTCACACACCACAAATTAGCACAAAATTTTTGTTATCCAAGTTTGGGAAATTCCACTAGTTCAACCCTAATAGCTTGGAATTGTATGAGAAAGAGATATCTTCTACACATGTTTCCAAAGTGGATATATGCAAGCTTGAAACATGTTAAAGAAGCAAATGACCTATGGATCCAAAGCTTTTAAATAGAATAAAAAACGCTCATTAAATTCTCAAGTGAACGTGCGGTGGGATATTTACCCGAGTTGAACAAGCCGTTATATTCCCCATTTACAAAAAACTGACCTAACAATCTTAGATGATTGTAAAGTGATTTTTCATGCGTAACTGGCTATATTTTTGTAGGAAATGACTTATGGATTGGGAGTAAACACTCTGTTAAAAATCCCCCGCCTCCCTCTTTTCCCGACGATTGGAAAACCAGAGAAATAACAACTAAAAAGAGCTTACAATCCCTAAAAATTACAAACACTCTTTGGAATTATCTCTCTCTTCATTTGTGCATTGTGCATTTCCATTTTAGATGGACATTTTTTTCTTAAATCAAAAGTTTGAGTTTTTTACACTCCCTTCATCCCGTAAACAAAAAAGCCAAATAGATCACAATGAAAAGAAAATTTTAGAGTTGATGTATGGAAAAAATATAAAACAGTAACAAATGAAAGTAAATAAAATTTATACACACACCACAAATGAACACAAAAGTTTTGTTATCCAAGTTTGGGAAATTCCACTAGCTCAACCCTAATAGCTTGGAATTTTAAAAGAAAGAGATTTCTTCTACTCATATTTTAAAAATGGATAAGCATGCTTGAAACATGTTAAAGATGCAAATGACCCATGGATCCTAAGCTTTTAAAGAGAATAACAAATGCTCATTAAATTCTCAAGTGAACGTACGGTGGAATATTTACCTGAGTCAAACAAGCCATTATTTTGCCCATTTACAAAAAGCTGGCCTAACAATCATCGATGACTGTAAAGTGATTTATCATGCATAATGGGTTATATTTTTTGTAAGAAATGAATTATGGATTAGGAGTCAACACTCGGTTAAAAATCCCCTGCCACCCTCTTTTGCCGACGATTGCAAAACCTGAGAAATAAAAACTAAAAAGAGCTTACAATCCCTAAAAAATACAGACACTCTTTGGAATTATCTCTCTCTACTTTTTTGCATTGTGCATTTTTATTTTAGATCTACACTTTTTTGTTCAATCAAAACATTGAGTTTTCCCTATCCCTTCAACCCATAAAACATAAGGGCAAAGATAACAACAAAATGAAAATTTTAGAGTTTATGTAAGGAAAAAAATTCAAAACAATAAAAAATGTAAGTAAAGAAAATTTATTCACACAATACAAATGAACACACAAGTTTTGTAATCAAAGTGTGGGAAATTCCAGTAGTTCAACCCTAAAAGCTTGGAATTGTACATGAAACAGATTTCTTCTACACATGTATTAAAAATGGATATGCATGATTGAAACATGTTAAAGATGAAAATGACCAATGGATCCAAAGCTTTTAAAGAGAATAACAAACTCTCTTTGAATTCTCAAGTGAACGTGAGGTGGGATATTTACCCGAGTCAAACAAGTCATTATTTTGGCCATTTGCGAAACGCTGATCTAACAATCATAGATGATTTTAAAGTGATTTATCATGAGTAACAGGCTATATTTTTGTAAGAAATTACTTATGGATTGGGAGTTAACACTCAGTTAAAAATCCCCCGCCTCCCCTTTTTCCCGACGATTTGAAACACGAGATATAAAAACTAAAAAGAGCTTACAATTCCTAAAAATTACAGACACTCTTTGGAATTATCTCTCCCTACATTTGTGCATTGTGCATTTCCAGTTTGGATGTACATTTTTTCCTTAAATAAAAACTTTGAGTTTTCACTCTACCTTCATCCCGTAAACAAAAAAGGCAAATAGATCAGAACGAAATGAAAATTTTAGAGTTTATGTATGGAAATTATTTTAAAAATAAAAAATGTAAGTAAAGAAAATTTATACACAAACCACAAATGAACACAAAAGTTTTCTTATCCAAGTTTGGGAAATTCCACTAGTTCAACCCTAATAGCTCGGTATTAATGAGCATAACAAACGCCCATTAAATTCTCTAGTGAACTTGCGGTGGGATATATACCTGACTAAAACAAGCCATTATTTTGCCCATTTGGAAAAAGCTGACCAAACAATGACGAAAGATTGTAAAGTGATTTATCATGCGTAATAGACTATATTTTTGTAAGAAATAACTTATGGATTGAGAGTCAACCCTCAGTTAAAAATCCCCTGCCTCCCCCTTTTCCCGACCATTGCAAAACCTAGGATATAAAAACTAAAAAGAGGCTAAACTCCCGAAACATTACAGACACTCTTGTGAATTATCTCTCTCACAATTTGTGCACGGTGCATTTCCATTTTAGATGTACACTTTTTTCTTAAATGAAAACTTTTAGTATACATTCTCCCTTCATTCCATAAAAAAAATGGCAAAAAGATCACAACAAAATGAAAATTTCGATTTTATATACGGAAAAAATTTAAAACAATAACGAAGGTAAGTAAAGAAAATTTATACACACGCATCAAATGAACACAAAGGTTTTGTTATCCAAGTTTGGGAAATTCCACTAGTTCAACCCTAATAGCTTGGAATTTTATAAGAAAGAGATTTCTTCTACACATGTTTTAAAAATGGATATGAATGCTTGAAACATGTTAAAGATGCAATTGACCTATGGATCCAAAGCTTTTAAAGAGAATAGAAAATGCTCATTAAATTCTCAAGCGAACGTGAGGTGGGATATTTACTCTAGTCAACAAGCCAATTTTTACCCATTTACAACAAAGCTGACCTAACAATCATAGATGATTGTAAAGTGATTTATCATGAGTAACGAGCTATATTTTTGTAAGAAATGATTTATGGATTGGGAGACAACACTCAGTTAAAAATCCATGCCTCTTCTTTTTCCCGTCGATTGCAAAACCTGAGATATAAAAACTAAAAAGTGCTTAGAATCCTAAAAAATTACAGACACTCTTTGGAATTATCACTCTCTACATTTGTGCATTGTGAATTTCCAGTTTAGATGTACATTTTTTGTTAAATCAAAACTGAGGGTTTTCGCTCTCCCTTCATCCAGTAAACAAAAAAGGAGAACAAATCACAACAAAATGAAACTTTTAGAGTTTATGTAAAGAAAAAATTCAAAACAATAACAAATATAAGTAAAGAAAATTTATTCACACACCACAAATGAACAGAAAAGTTTTGTTATCTAAGTATTGGAAATTCCACTAGTTCAACCCTAATCGCTTAGAATTTTATAAGAAAGAGAGTTCTTCAACACATGTTTTAAAGAGGGATATGCATGTTTGAAACATGTTGAAGATGCAAATGACCTATGGATCAAAATCTTTTAAAGATAATAAAAAACGCTCATTAAATTCTCAAGTGAACGTGCGGTGAGATATTTACCCGAGTCAAACAAGTCATTATTTTGCCCATTTACAAAAAGCTGACATAACTATCATAGGTGATTGTAAATTGATTTATCAAGCATAATGGGCTATATTTTTATAAGAAATGACTTATGGATTGGGAGTCAACACTCAGTTATTAATCCCCCGCCTCCTCCTTTTCTCAACGATTGTAGGACTCGAGATATAAAAACTGAAAAGAGCTTACAATCCCTAAAAATTACCGACACTCTATGGAATTATCTCTCTCTCCATTTGTGCATTGTGCATTTCCACTTTAGATGGACACTTTTTTCTTACATCAAAAATTTGAGTTTTCCCTTTTCCTTTATCCCGTAAAAAAAATGGCAAATAGATCACAACAAAATGAAAATTTTAGAGTTTATGTATGGAAAAAATTTTAAAAAATAACAAATGTTAGAAAAGAAATTTTTTTCACACACTACAAATGAACACAAAAGTTTTGTTATCCAAGTTTTGAAAATTCCACTAGTTCAACCCTAATAGATTCGAATTTTATAAGAAAGAGATTTCTTTTACGCATGTTTTAAACTGGATATGCATGCTTGAAACATGTTAAAGGTGCAAATAACCTATGGATCCAAAGCTTTTAAAGATAATAATAAAAGCTCATTAAATTCTCAAGCGAACGTGCGGTGGGATATTTTCTCGAATCAAACAAGCCATTATTTTGCCCATTAACAAAAAGCTGACCTAACAATCATAGATGATTGAAAGTAAGTAATCATACGTAACGGGCTATATTTTTGTAAGAAATGACTTATGGATTGGGAGTCAACACTCAGTTAAAAATCCTTGCCTCCCCCTTTTCTCAACGATTGCAAAACCTGAGATATAAAAACTAAAAAGTGTTTACAATCCCTAAAAGGTACAAACACTCTTTGGAATTATCTCTCTCTACATTTGTGCATTGTGCATTTCCATTTTAAAATTTCACTTTTTTCTTAAATCAAAACTTTGAGTTTTCTCTCTTCTCTCATCCCGTAAAAAAAAAAGGCAAAAAGATCACAACAAAATGAAAATTTTAGATTGTATGTATGGAAAAAAATTTTAAAAAATAGCAAATGTAAGCATAGAAAATTTATTCACACACCACAAATGAACAAAAAAGTTTTATTATCCAAGTTTGGGAATTTCCACAAGTTCAACCCCAATAGCTTGGAATTTTACTTGAAAGAGATTTCTTCTACACATGTTTTAAAAATGGATATGCATGCTTGAAACATGTTAAAGATGCAAATGACCTATGGATCCAAAGCTTTTAAAGAGAATAACAAACGCACATTAAATTCTCAAGCGAACGTGCGGGGTGATATTTACCCAAGTCAATCAAGCCATTATTTTGCCCGTTTACAAAAAGCTGACCTAACAATCATAGATTATTGTAAAGTGAATTATCATGCGTAATAGGCTATATTTTTGTACAAAATGACTTGTGGATTGGGAGTCAACACTCTGTTAAAAATCTCCCACCTCCCCCCTTTCTCGACGATTGCAAAACTTGCGATATAAAAACTAAAAGGAGCTTAGAATCCCTAAAAATTACCGACACTCTTTGGAATTATCTCCCTCTACATTTTTGCATTGTGCATTTCCATTTTAGGTGTACATTTTTTCTTAAATCAAAACGTAGAGTTTTCGCTCTCCCTTCATCTCGTAAACAAAAAACGCAAATAGATTACAACAAAATGAAAATTTTAGAGTTTTTTTATGGACAAAATTTAAAACAATAAGAAATGTAAGAAAAGAAAATTTATTCACACACCACAAAGGAGCAGAAAAGTTTTGTTATCCAAGTTTGGGAAATTCCACTAGTACAACCCTAATAGCTTGGAATTTTAAAAGAAAGATTTTGTTCTACACATGTTTCAAAAATGGATATGCAAGCTTGAAACATGTTAAAGATGCAAATGACCTATGGATCCAAATCTTTTAACGAGAATACCAAACGCTAATTAAATTCTCAAGTGAGCTTGCGGTGGCTACCAGAGTCAAACAAGCCATTATTTTTCCCATTTACAAAAAAATTGACCTAACAATCATAGATGATTGTAAAGTGATTTATCTAGCGTAACGGGCTATATTTTTGAAAGTAACGATTTATGGATTGGGAGACAACACTCAGTTAAAAATCCCATGCCTCTTCTTTTTCCCGTCGATTACAAAACCTAAGATATAAAAACTAAAAAGTGCTTAGAATCCTAAAAAATTACAGACACTCTTTGGAATTATCACTCTCTACATTTGTGCATTGTGAATTTCCAGTTTAGATGTACATTTTTTGTTAAATCAAAACTGAGGGTTTTCGCTCTCCCTTCATCCAGTAAACAAAAAAGGAGAACAGATCACAACAAAATGAAACTTTTAGAGTTTATGTAAAGAAAAAATTCAAAACAATAACAAATATAAGTAAAGAAAATTTATTCACACACCACAAATGAACAGAAAAGTTTTGTTATCTAAGTATTGGAAATTCCACTAGTTCAACCCTAATCGCTTGGAATTTTATAAGAAAGAGAGTTCTTCAACACATGTTTTAAAGAGGGATATGCATGTTTGAAACATGTTGAAGATGCAAATGACCTATGGATCAAAATCTTTTAAAGATAATTAAAAACGCTCATTAAATTCTCAAGTGAACGTGCGGTGAGATATTTACCCGAGTCAAACAAGTCATTATTTTGCCCATTTACAAAAAGCTGACATAACTATCATAGGTGATTGTAAATTGATTTATCAAGCATAATGGGCTATATTTTTATAAGAAATGACTTATGGATTGGGAGTCAACACTCAGTTATTAATCCCCCGCCTCCTCCTTTTCTCGACGATTGTAGGACTCGAGATATAAAAACTGAAAAGAGCTTACAATCCCTAAAAATTACCGACACTCTATGGAATTATCTCTCTCTCCATTTGTGCATTGTGCATTTCCACTTTAGATGGACACTTTTTTCTTACATCAAAAATTTGAGTTTTCCCTTTTCCTTTATCCCGTAAAAAAAATGGCAAATAGATCACAACAAAATGAAAATTTTAGAGTTTATGTATGGAAAAAATTTTAAAAAATAACAAATGTTAGAAAAGAAATTTTTTTCACACACTACAAATGAACACAAAAGTTTTGTTATCCAAGTTTTGAAAATTCCACTAGTTCAACCCTAATAGCTTCAAATTTTATAAGAAAGAGATTTCTTTTACGCATGTTTTAAACTGGATATGCATGCTTGAAACATGTTAAAGGTGCAAATGACCTATGGATCCAAAGCTTTTAAAGATAATAATAAAAGCTCATTAAATTCTCAACCGAACGTGCGGTGGGATATTTTCTCGAATCAAACAAGCCATTATTTTGCCCATTAACAAAAAGCTGACCTAACAATCATAGATGATTGAAAGTAAGTAATCATGCATAACGGGCTATATTTTTGTAAGAAATGACTTATGGATTGGGAGTCAACACTCAGTTAAGAATCCTTGCCTCCCCCTTTTCTCGACGATTGCAAAACCTGAGATATAAAAACTAAAAAGTGTTTACAATCCCTAAAAGGTACAAACACTCTTTGGAATTATCTCTCTCTACATTTGTGCATTGTGCATTTCCATTTTAAAATTTCACTTTTTTCTTAAATCAAAACTTTGAGTTTTCTCTCTTCTCTCATCCCGTAAAAAAAAAAGGCAAAAAGATCACAACAAAATGAAAATTTTAGATTGTATGTATGGAAAAAAGTTTAAAAAAATAGCAAATGTAAGCATAGAAAATTTATTCACACACCACAAATGAACAAAAAAGTTTTATTATCCAAGTTTGGGAATTTCCACAAGTTCAACCCCAATAGCTTGGAATTTTACTTGAAAGAGATTTCTTCTACACATGTTTTAAAAATGGATATGCATGCTTGAAACATGTTAAAGGTGCAAATGACCTATGGATCCAAAGCTTTTAACGAGAATACCAAACGCTAATTAAATTCTCAAGTGAGCTTGCGGTGGGACATTTACCAGAGTCAAACAAGCCATTATTTTTCCCATGTACAAAAAAATTGACCTAACAATCATAGATGATTGTAAAGTGATTTATCTAGCGTAACGGGCTATATTTTTGAAAGTAACAATTTATGGATTGGGATTCAACACTCAGTTAAAAATCCCCTGCCTCCCCCTTTTCTAGATGATTGAAAAACCTAAGATATAAAAAAGAAAAGAGTTTACAATCCCTAGAAGGTACATACACTCTTTGGAATTATCTCTCTCTACATTTTTGCATTGTTCATTTCCATTTTGGATGTACACTTTTTTCTTAAATCAAAACTTTGAGTTTTCCCTCTCCCTTCATACCGTAAACAAAAAAGGCAAATAGATCACAAAAAAATGAAAATTTTAGAGTTTATGTATGGAAAAAATTTAAAACAATAACAAATGTAGGCAAAGAAAATTTATTGAAACACCAAGAATGAACACAAAAGTTTTGTTATCCAAGTAATGGAAATTCCACTAGTTCAACACTAATATCTTAGAATTTTATAACAAAGAGATTTCTTCGGCACATGTTTTAAAAATGAATATGCATGCTTGAAACATGTTCAAGTTGCAAATGACCTATGGATCCAAAGCTTTTAAAAACATTAACTAACACTCATTAAATTCTAAAGCGAACGTGTAGTGGGATATTTACTCTAGTCAAACAAGCCATTTTTTGCCTATTTACAAAAAGCTGAACTAACAATCATAGATGATTGTAAAGTGATATAACAAGCGTAATGAGCTATATTTTTGTAAGAAATGACTTATGGATTGGGAGACAACAGTCAGTTAAAAATCCGCCACGTCCCCCTTTTCCCGATGATTGGAAAACCTGAGATTTAAAAACAAAAAAAAGCTTTCAATCCCTAAAAAATACAGACACTCTTTGGAATTATCTCTCTCTACATTTGTGCATTATGCATTTCCATTTTAGATGTACACTTTTTTCTTTCATCAAAACTTTGAGTTTTCGTTCTCCCTTCTTCGTGTAAAAAAAAAGGCAAATAGATCGCAACAAAATGAAAATTTTAGAGTTTATGGATGGAAAAAATTTAAAAAAATAAAAAATGTAAGTAAATAAAATTTATTCAGACACCACAAATGAACACAAAAGTTTTGTTGTCCAAGTTTGGGAAATTCCACCAGTTCATTCCTAATAGATTGGAATTTTATAAGAAATAGATTTCTTCTTCACATGTTTTAAAAATGAATATGCATGCTTTATACATGTTGTAGATGCAAATGATCTATGGATCCAAATCTTTTAAAAGGAATTAAAAAATCTCATTAAATTCTCAAGTGAACGTGCGGTGGGATATTTACCCGAGTCAAACAAGCCATTATTTTGCCCATTTACAAAAAGCTGACCTAACAATCACAGATGATTGTAAAGTGATTAATCATGCATAACGGACTATATTTTGGTAAGAAATGACTTATGGAATTGGAGTCAACACTCAATTAAAACTCCCCCGCCTCCCCCTTATCCTGACGATTGCAAAACCTGAGATATAAAAACTAAACAGAGCATACTCCCTAAAAATTACATACATAGTTTGGAATTATGTCTCTCCACATTTTTTTCATTGTGCATTTCCATTTTATATGAACACTTTTTTCTTAAATCAAAACTTTGAGTTTTTGCTCTCCCTTCATCCCATAAACAAAAAAACGCCAATATCGCTTAAAAATGAAAAGTTTAGAGTTTATGTATGGAAAAAAATTAAAACAATACAAATGTAAGTAAAGAAACTTTTTTCACACACCACAAATGAACACAAAAGTTTTGTTATCCAAGTTTGGGAAATTCCACCAGTACATTCCTAATAGCTTGCAATTTTACAAGAAAGAGAGATCTTCTACATATGTTTTAAAAATGGATATACATGCTTGAAACATGTTAAATATGCAAATTACCAAGCGATCCAAAGCTTTTAATGAGAACAACAAACGCTCATTAAATTCTCAAATGAACGTGCGGCACAATATTTACCCGAGTAAAACAAGCCATTATTTTGCCCAATTGCAAAAAACTGAAACAACCATGTATTATTGTAAAGTGATTTATCATGCATAGCAGGCTATATTTTTGTAAGAAATAACTTATGGATTGGGAGTCAACACTCAGTTAAAAATCCCCCGCCTCTCCCTTTTCCAGACGATTGCAAAACCTAAGATATAAAAACTAAAAAGAGCGTACAATCCTTAAAAATTACAGACACTCTTTGGAATTATCTCTCTCTACATTTGTGCATTGTGCATTTCCCTTTTAGATGTATATTTTTTTCTTAAATCGAAACTTTGAGTTTTCGCTCTCCCTTCATCCCGTATAAAAAAAAAGCAAATAGATCACAATAAAATTAAAATTTTAGATTTTATGCACGGAAAAAAATTAAAAAAAATAACAAATGTAAGTAAAAAAAATTTATACACACACCATAAATGAGCACGAAACTTTTGTTATCCAAGTTTGAAAAATTCCACTAGTACAATCCTAATAGCTTGGAATTTTATAAGAAAGAGATTTCTTCTACACATGTTTTAAAAATGGATATACATGCTTGAAACATGTGAAAGATGCAAATGACCAATGCATCCAAAGCTTTTAATGAGAATAACCAACGCTCATTAAATTCTAAAATGAATGTGTGGTAGGATATTTACCCAAGTAAAACAAGCCATTATTTTGCCCATTTGCAAAAAACTGACCAAACAATCATGGATTATTGTAAAGTGAATTATCTTGCGTAACAGGCCATATTTTTGTAAGAAATGACTTATGGATTGGGAGTCAACACTCAGCTAAAAATCCCTCGCATCTCCCTTTTCCAGACGATTGCAAAACCTGAAATATAAAAACTAAAAAGAGCTTACAATCCTTAAAAATTACAGACATGCATTGGAATTATCTCTCTGTACATTTGTGCATTGTCCATTTCCATTTTACATGTACGTTTTTTTCTAAAATCAAAACTTTGAATTTTCTCTCTCCCTTCATCCCGTGAACAAAAAAGGCAAATAGATCACAACAAAATTAAATTTTTAGAGTATATTCATAGAAAAAATTTAAAAGGATAACAAATGTAAGTTAAGAAAATTTATACACACACCACAAATGAACACAAAAGTTTTGTTATCCAAGTTTGGGAAATTCATCTAGTTCAACCCTAATTTCTTGGAATTTTATAAGAAAGATATTTCTTCTAAACATGTTTTAAAAATGGATATGCATGCTTGAAACATGTTAAAGATGCAAATGACCTTTGGATCCAATGCTTTTAAAGAGAATAACAAACACTCATTAAATTTTCAAGTGAATGTGCGGTGGGATATTTACCCGAGTAAAACAAGTCATTATTTATCCCATTTGCCAAACGCTGACAGACCAATCATAGATGATTGTAAAGTGATTTATCATGCATAACGACCTATATTTTTGTAAGAAATGACTTATGAATTGCGAGTCAACACTCAGTTAAAAATACCCCACCTCCCCCTTTTCCCGACCATTACATAACCTGAGATATAAAAACTAAACAGAGCTTACGATCCCTCAAAATTATAGACACTCTTTGGAATTATCTCTCTCTACATTTGTGCATTGTGCATTTCCATTTTAGATGAACACTTATTTCTTAAATCAAAAATTTGAGTTTTTGCTCTACCTTCATCCTGTAAACAAAAAAGGCAAATAGATCAGAACAAAATGAAAATTTTAGAGTTTATGTATGGAAATTTTTTAAAAAAATAAAAAATGTAATTAAAAAAAATTTATACACACACCACAAATGAACACAAAAGTTTTGTTATCCAAGTTTTGGATATTCCACTAGTTCAACCCTAACAGCTTGGAATTTTATAGGAAAGAGATTTCTTCTACACACGTTTTAAAAATGGATATCCAGGCTGGAAACATATTAAAGATGCAAATCACCTATGGATCCAAAGCTATTAATGAGAATAACAAACACTCATTAAATTCTCAAGTGAACGTGAGGTGGGATATATACTTGAGTAAAACAAGCAATTATTTTGCCCATTTGGATAAAGCTGACCAAACAATCATGGAAGATTGTAAAGTGATTTATCATGCGTAATGACCTATATTTTTGTAAGAAATGACTTATGGATTGAGAGTAAACACTCATTTAAAAATCCCCTGCCTCCCCCTTTTCCCCACCATTGCAAAACCTGAGATATAAAAACTAAAAAAAGCTTAAAATCCCCAAACATTACAGACACTCTCTTGAATTATCTCTCTCAAAATTTGTGCATTGTGCATTTCCATTTTAGACGTACACTCTTTTCTTAAATCAAATCTTTGAGTTTTCGCTCTCCCTTCATCCCGTAAACAAAAAAGGTAAATAGTTCACAACAAAATGAAAATTTCAGATTTTATGTATGGAAAAAATTTAAAACTATAACAAATTTAAGTAAAGAAAATTCATACACACGCCACAAATGAACACAAAGGTTTTTGTAATCCAAGTTTGGGAAATTCCACTAGTTCAACCCTAATAGCTTGGAATTTTATAAGAAACAGATTTCTTCTACACATGTTTTAAAAATGGATATGCATGCTTGAAACATGTTAAAGATGCAATTGACCTATGGATCCAAAGCTCTTAAAGAGAATAACAAACGCTTATGAAATTCTCAAGCGAACGTGCGGTGGGATATTTACTTTAGTCAAACAAGCCATTTTTTGCCCATTTACAAAAAGCTGACATAACAATCATAGATGATTATAAAGTGATTTATCATGCATAATGGGCTATATGTTTTTAAGAAATGACTTATGGATTGGGAGTCAACATTCAATTAAAAATCCCTAGCTTTCCCTTTTCCCGTCGATTGAAAAACCTAAGATATAAAAACTAAAAAGAGCTCTCAATCCCAAAAAATTATAAACACTCTTTGGAATTATCTCTCTCTACATTTGTGCATTGTGCATTTCCATTTTAGATGTACATTTTTTGTTAAACCAAAACTTACGGTTTTCGCTCTCCCTTCATCCTGTAAACAGAAAAGGAGAACAGATCACAACAAAATGAAAATTTTGGAGATTATGTAAGGAAAAAATTCAAAACAATAACAAATGTAAGTAAAGAAAATTTATTCACACACAAAAAATGAACACAAAAGTTTTGTTATCTAAGTTTTGGAAATTCCTCTAGTTCAACCCTAATCGCTTGGAATTTTATAAGAAAGAGATTTTTTCTACACATGTTTTAAAAATGGATATGCATGCTTCAAACATGTGAACGATGCAAATGACTTATGGATCCAAATATTTTAAAGATAATAAAAAATTATCATTAAATTCTATAATGAACATGCGATGGGATATTTACCGTAGTAAAACAAGTCATTATTTTTCCCATTTACAAAAAGCTGACAAAACTATCATAGATGCTTGTAAATTGATTTATCAAGCGTAACGGGCTATATTTTTGTAAGAAATGATTTATGGATTGGGAGTCAATACTCAGTTAATAATCCCCCACCTCCTCCTTTTATTGACGATTGCAGAACCAGAGATATAAAAACTAAAAAGAGCTTACAATCCATAAAAAGTACTGAGACTCGATGGAATTATCTCTCTCTCCATTTGTGCATTGTGCATTTCCATTTTAGATATACACTTTTTTCTTAAATCAAAACTTTGACCTTTTCGCTCTCCCTTCATCCCATAAAAAAAATGGCAACTAGATCACAACAAAATGAAAATTTTAGAGTTTATGTATGGAAAAAATTTAAAACAATAAAAAATATTAGTAAAGAGAATTTTTTCGCACACTAAAAATGAACACAAAATTTTTGTTATCCAAGTTTGGGAAACTCCACTAGTTCAACCCTAATAGCTGGAAATTTTATAAGAAAGAAAATTCTTCTACACATGTTTTAAAATGGATATGCATGCTCGAAACATCTTAAAGGTGAAAATGACCTATGGATCCAAAGCTCTTAAAGAGAATAACTAACTCTCATTAAATTCTCAAGCGAACATGCGGTAGGATATTTACCCGAGTCAAACAAGCCATTATTTTGCCGATTTACAAAAAGCTGACCTAACATTCATAGATGATTGAAAAGTAACTAATCATGGATAACATGCTATATTTTTGTAAGAAATGACTTATGGATTGGGAATCAATACTCAATTAAAAATCCTACCCTCCCCCTTTTCTCGACAATTGCAAAACCCGAGATATAAAAATTAAAAACTGTTTACAATCCCTAAAAGGTACAGACACTCTTTGAAATTATCTCTCTCTACATTTGTGCATTGTGCATTTCAATTTTAGATGTACACTTTTTTCTTAAATGAAAACTTTGAGTTTTCCCTCTCCCTTCATCCCATAAACAAAAAGGGCAAATAGATCACAACAAAATGAAAATTTTATGTATGGAAAAAATTTTTAAAAAATAACAAATGTAAGCATAGAAAATTTATTCACACACCACAAATGATCAAAAAAGTTTTGTTATCCAAGTTTGGGAAATTCCACTAGCTCAACCCTAATAGCTTGGAATTTTATTTGAAAGAGATTTCTTCTACACATGTTTGGAAAATGGATATGCATGCTTTAAACATGTTAAAGATGCAAATGACCTATTTATCCAACATTTTTAAAGAGAATAACAAATGCACATTAAATTCTCAAGTGAACGTGCGGGGGGATATTTACCCAAGTCAATCAAGCCATTATTTTGCCCGTTTACAAAAGGCTGACCTAACAATCGTAGATAATTTTAAAGTGATTTATCATGCGTAATGGGCTATATTTTTGTACGAAAGGACTTGTGGATTGGGAGTCAACACTCTGTTAACAATCCTCCGCCTCCCCCCTTTCCCGACGATTGCAAAACCTGAGATATAAAAACTAAAAAGAGTTTACAATCCCTAAAAATTACAGACACTCTTTCGAATTATCTCTCTCTACATTTGTACATTGTGCATTTCCATTTTAGATGTACATTTTTTCTTAAATCAAAACGTAGAGTTTTCACTCTCCCTTCATCCCATAAACAAAAAAGGCAAATAGATCACAACAAAAGGAAAATTTTAGAGCTTATGTATGGACAAAATTTAAAACAATAAAAAATGTAAGAAAAGAAAATTTATTCACACACCACAAATGAGCAGAAAAGTTTTGTTATCCATGTTTGGGAAATTCCACTAGTTCAACCCTAATAGCTTGGAATTTTATCAGAAAGATATTTGTTCTACACATGTTTCAAAAATGGATATGCAAGCTTGAGACATGTTAAAGATACGAATGACCTATGGATCAAAAGCTTTTAAAGAGAATAACAAACGCTCATTAAATTTTCAAGTGAACGTGCGGTGGGATATTTACCCGAGTCAAACAAGCCATTATTTTGCCCATATACAAAAAATTGACCTAACAATCATAGATGATTGTAAAGTGATTTATCATGCGTAACGGGCTTTATTTTTGTAAGAAACGATTTATGGATTAGGAGTCAACACTAAGTTAAAAATCCCAAGCCTCACCCTTTTCTAGATGATTGTAAAACCTGAGATATAAAAAATAAAAGAGCTTACTATCCCTAAAAGGTACATACACTCTTTGGAATTATCTCTCTCTACATTTTTGCATTACACATTTCCATTTTGGATGTACACTTTTTTCTTAAATAAAAACTTTGATTTTTCCCTCTCCCTTCATCCCATAAACAAAAAAGGCAAATAGATCGCAACAAAATGAAAATTTTAGAGTTTAAAAATGGAAAATATATAAAAAAAATAAAAAATTTATGTTAAGAAAATTTATTCACACACCACAAATGAGCAGAAAAGTTTTGTTATCAATGTTTGGGAAATTCCACTAGTTCAACCCTAATAGCTTACAATTTTATAAGAAAGATATTTGTTCTACACATGTTTCAAAAATGGATAGGCAAGCTTGAAACATGTTGAAGATGCAAATGACCTATGGATCCAAAGCTTTTAAAGAGATTAACAAACGCTCATTAAATTCTCAAGTGAACGTGCGGTGGGATATTTACCCGAGTCAAACAAGCCATTATTTTGCCCATTTACAAAAAACTGACCTAACAATCATAGATGAATGTAAAGTGATTTATCATGCGTAATGGACTATATTTTTGTAAGAAACGATTTATGGATTGGGAGTCAACACTCAGTTAAAATACCCTGGACTCCCCCTTTTCTCGATGATTGCAAAACCTGAGATATAAAAAATAAAAGAGCTTACTATCCCTAAAAGGTACATACACTCTTTGGAATGATCTCTCTATACATTTTTGCATTGTTCATTTCCATTTTGGATGTACACTTTTTTCTTAAATCAAAACTTCGAGTTTTCCCTCTCCCTTCATCCCTTAAAGAAAAAAGGCAAATAGATCACAAAAAAATTAAAATTTTAGAGTTTATGTATGGAAAAACTTTAAAAAAATAACAATTGTAAGCAAAGAAAATTTATTCACACACCAGAAATGAACACAAAAGTTTTGTTATCCAAGTTTGGGAAATTCCACTAGTTCAACACTAATATCTTGGCATTTTATAACAAAGAGATTTCTTCCACACATGTTTTATAAATGGATATGCATGCTTGAAACATGTTAAATATGCAAATGACCAATGGATTCAACGCTTTTAAAGAGAATAACAAACGCTCATTAAATTCTCAAGCGAACGAGCGGTGTGATATTTACTCGAGTCAATCAAGCCATTATTTTGCCCGTTTACAAAAAGTTGAGCTAAAAATCATAGATTATTTTAAAGTGATTTATCATGCGTAACGAGCTATATTTTTGTCCGAAATTACTTGTGGATTGGGAGTCAACACTCTGTTAAAAATCCCCCGCCTTCCCCTTTTCCCGACGATTGCGAAACCTGAGAAATAAAAACTAAAAAGAGCTTAAAATCCATAAAAATTAAAAACAGTCTTTGGAATTAGCTCTCTCTACATTTGTGCTTTGTCCATTTCATTTTAGATGTACATTTTTTGTTAAATCAAAACTTAGAGTTTTTGCTCTCCCTTCATCCCATAAACAAAAAAGGAGAATAGATCACAACAAAATGAAAATTTCAGAGTTTATGTATGGAAAATTTTTAAAACAATAAAAAATTTAAGTAAATAAAATTTATTTACACACCATAAATGAACACAAAACTTTTGTTATCCACGATTAGGAAATTCCACTAGTTCAACCCTAATAGCTTGGAATTTTATAAGAAAGAGATTTCTTCTTCACTTGTTTTAAAAATGGATATGCATGCTTGAAACATGTTAAAGATGCAAATGACCTATGGATCCAAAGCTTTTAAAGAGAATAACATACACTCATTAAATTCTAAAGCGAACGAGCGGTGGGATATTTACCCGAGTCAATCAAGCAATTATTTTGCCCATTTACAAAAAGCTGACCATAAAATCATAGATGATTGTAAAGTGTTTTATAATGTGTAAACGGGCTATATTTTTTTTGTAAGAAATGACTTATGGATTGGGACTCAACACTCAGTTAAGACTCCGTTGTCTCCCCCTTTTCCTGACGATTGCAAAACCTGAGATATAAAAACTAAAAAGAGCTTACAATCCCTAAAAATTTCAGACACTCTTTGGAATTAACTCTCTCTACATTTGTGCATTGTGCATTTCCGTTTCATATGTACAATTTTTTCTTATATCAAAAGTTTGTGTTTTTCACTCTCCCTTCATCTCGTAAACAAAAAACACAAATAGATCACAATGAAAATAAAATTTTAGAGTTTATGTATTGGAAAAATTTAAAACAGTAAGAAATGAAAGTAAAGAAAATTTATGCACTCACCACAAATGAACACAAAAGTCTTGTTATCCAAGTTTGGGAAATTCCACTAGTTCAACCCTAATAGCTTGGAATTTTATAAAAAAGAGATTTCTTCTACACATGTTTTAACAATGGATATGCATGCTTGAAACATATTAAAGATGCAAATGACCTATGCATCCTTAGCTTTTTAAGAGAATAAAAAATGCTCATTAAATTTTCAAGTGAACGTGTGGTGGGATATTTATCCAACTCAAACCAGCCATTATTTTGCCCATTAACAAAAAGTTGGCCTAACAATCATAGATGACTTTAAAGTGATTTATCATGCAATCCCTTGCCTCCCCCTTTTCCCGACGATTGCAAAACCTGATAAATAAAAACTAAAAAGAGGTTCCAATCCTTAAAAATTACAGACACTCTCTGGAATTATTTTTGTCTACTTTTGTGCATTGTGCATTTCCATTTTAAATGTACACTTTTTTCTTTAATCAAAACTTTAAGTTTTCGCTCTTCCTTCATCCTATAAAAAAAAGGCAAATAGGTAAAAAAAAATGAAAATTTTAGTGTTTATGTTAGGAAAAAAATTCAAAACAATAACAAATGTAAGTAAAGAAAATTTATTCACACACCACAAATAAACACAAAAGTTTTATTATCCAACTTTGGGAAACTGCACTAGTTCAACCCTAATAGCTTGGAATTTTACATGAAAGAGATTTCTTCTACACATGTTTTAAAAATGGATATGCTTGCTTGAAACATGTTAAAGATGCAAATGACCTATGGATCCAAAGCTTTTAAAGAGAATAACAAACGCTCATTAAATTCTCAAGTGAACAAGCGGTGGGATATTTACCATAGTAAAACAAGTTATTATTTTGCCCATTTACAAAAAGCTAACCCAACTATTATAGATGATTGTAAATTGATTTATCAAGAGTAACGGGCTATATTTTTTTAAGAAATGACCAATGGATTGGGAGTCAACACTCGATTAAAAATCCCCCGCCTCCCCCTTTTCCCGACGATTAAAAAACATTAGATATAAAAACTAAAAAGAGCTTATAATCCCTAAAAATTACAGATACTCTTTGGAATTATCTCTGTCAACATTTGTGCATTGTGCATTACTATTTTCGATGTACATTTTTTCTTAATTCAAAAATTTGAGTTTTCGCTCTCCCTTCATCCTGTCAACAAAAATGGCAAATAGATCACAACAAAATGAAAATTTTAGAATTTATGTATGGAAAAAATTTAAAATAGAAAAAAATGAAAGTAAAGAAAATTTATCCACACACCACAAATGAACACAAAAGTTTGGTTATCCAAGTTCAGGAAATTCCACTAGTTCAATCCAAATAGCTTGGAATTTTGTAAGAAAGAAATTTCTTCTACACATGTTTTAAAAAATGATATGCATGCTTTAAACATGTGAAAGATGCAAATGACCTATGGATCCAAAGCTTTTAAAGAGAATAACAAACGCTCATTAAATTCTGAAGTGAACATGAGGTGGGATATTTACCCGAGTCAAACAAGCCATTATTTTACCCATTTAAAAAAAGTTGGACTAAGAATCATTGATGACTATAAAGTGATTTATCATGCGTACTGGGCTATAATTTTTGTAAGAAATGACTTCTGGATTGGGAGTCAACACTCAGTAAAAAGTCCCCAGCCTCTCCCTATTCTCGACGATTACAAAACCTGAGAAATAAAAACTAAAAAGAGCTTACAATCCCTAAAAATTAAAGACACTCTTTAGAATTATCTCACACTACTTTTGAGCATTGTGCATTTCCATTTTAGATGTACACTTTTTTCTTCAAACAAAACGTTGAGTTTTCGCTCTCCCTTCATCCGATAAACAAAAAAGGTAAATAGATAACAACAAAATGAAAATTTTAGAGTTTATGTAAGGAAAAAATTCAAAACAATAAAAAATGTAAGTACAGAAAATTTATTCACACACTACAAATGAACACAAAAGTTTTGTTATCCAAGTTTTTGGAAATTCCACTAGTTCAACCCTAATAGCTTCGAATTTTATAAGAAAGACATTTCTTCTACACATGTTTTAAAAATGGATATGCATGCTTGAAACATGTTAAAGATGCAAATGACGTATGGATCCAAAGATTTTAAAGAGTATAACAAATGCTCATTAAATTCTCAAGTGAACGTGCGGAGGGATATTTACCCGAGTCAAACAAGTCATTATTTTGCCAATTTACAAAAAGCGAACCTAACTATCATAGATGATAGTAAATTGATTTATCAAGAGTAACATGCTATATTTTTTTTAAAAATGACATATGGATTGGCAATCAACACTCAGTTAGAAATCCCTCGCCTCCCCCTTTTCCCGACGATTATAGAACCTGAGATATAAAAACTAAAAAGAGGTTACAATCCCTAAAAATCACTAACTCTCTATGGAATTTTCTCTCTCTCCATTTGTGCATTGTGCTTGTCCATTTTAGATATACACTTTTTTCTTATATCAAAACTTTAAGTTTTCGCTCTCCTTTCATCCCATAAACAAAAAAGGCAAATCGATCACAACTAAATGAAAATTTTAGAGTTTATGTATGGAGAAAATTTAAAACAATAACATATGTAAGAAAAAAAAATTTATTCACATACCAAAAATGACCACAAAAATTTTGTTATCCAAGTTTGGGAAATTCCACTAGTTCAAACCTGATTGCATGGAATTTTATAAGAAAGAGATTTCTTCTACACCTGTTTTAAAAAAGGATATGCATGCTTGAAACATGTTAAAGATGCAAACGACGTATGGATCCAAAACTTTTCAAGATAATTACAAACGCTCAGTAAATTCTTATGTGAACATGCGGTGGGATATTTACCAGAGTCGAACAAGCCATTATTTTTCCCTTATACCAAAAGCTGAACTAACAATCATAGATGATTGTAAATTGATTTATCATGTATAATGGGCTATATTATTTTAAGAAATGACTTATGGATTGGGAGTCAACACTCAGTTACAAATCCCCCGCCAACCTGTTTTCCCAACGATTGCAAAATCAGAGCGATAAAAACTAAAAAGCGCTCACAATCCCTAAAAATTACAGACACTCTTTTGAATTATCTCTCTCTAAATTTGTGCATTGTGCATTTCCATTTTAGATGTACACGTTTTTCTTAAATCAAAACTTTGAGCTTTTGCACTCACTTCATCTCGTAAACAAAAAAGGCAAATAGATCACAACAAAAATGAACATTTCACAGTTTATGTAGGGAAAAATTTAAAACAAACAGAAATGATAGTAAAGAAAATTTATTCACACACGACAAATGAACACAAAAGTTTTGTTATCCAAGTTTTGGAAATTCCATTAGTTCAACGTTAATAGCTTGGAATTTATAACAAAGAGATTTCTTCTACACATATTTTAAAAATGGATATGCTTGCTTGAAACCTGTTGAAGATGCAAATGCCCTACGGATCTAAAGCTTTTGAAGAGAATAACAAACGCTCATTAAATTCTCAAGCGAACGTGCGAAGGGATATTTACTCGAGTCAATCAAGCCATTATTTTTCCCACTTACAAAAAGCAGACCTAACAATCATAGATCATTGTAAAGTTATTTATCATGCGTAACAAGTTATATTTTTGTAGGAAATGACTTATGGATTGGGAGTCAACACTGAGTTAAAAATCCCTGCCTCCCCCTTTTCTTAGTGATTGCAAAACCTGAGATATAAAAACTAAAAACTGCTTACAATCCCTAAAAATTACAGACATTTTCTTAAATCAAAACTTAGATATTTTGGTATGAGAACTAGGCAAATAGATCACAACAAAATGAACATTTTAGAGTTTATGTATGGAAAAATTTCAAATAATAAAAAATCTAAGTAAAGAAAATTTATCCACACACCACAAATGAACACAAAAGTTTTGTTATCCAAGTTTGGGAAATTCCACTAGTTCAACCCTAATAGCTTGGAATTTTATAAGAAAGAGATTTCTTCTACACATGTTTTAAAAATGGATATGCATGCTTGAAACATATTAAAGATTCAAATGACCTATGGATTCAAAGCTTTTAAAGATAATAACAAACACTCATTATTTTCTCAAGTGAACGTGTGGTGGGATATTTATTCGAGTCAAACAAGCCATTAATTAGCGCATTTACAAAAAAGCTGACCTAACTATCATAGAAGATTGTAAATTTATTTATCATGCATAACAGACTATATTTTTGTAAGAAATGACTTGTGGATTGGGAGTCAACACTCAGTTAAAAATCCCTCGCCTCCCCCTTTTCCTAATGATTGTTGAACCCGAGATATAAAAACTAAAAAGAGCTTTCAATCGCTAAAAATTACAGACATTCTTTGGAATTATCTCTCTCCACATTTTTCTATTGTGCATTTCCATTTTAGATGTACACTTTTTCCTTAAATTAAAACTTAGAGTTTTCGCTCTCCCTTCATCCTGAAAACAAAAAACGACAATAGATCACAACAAAATGAAAATTTTAGAGTTTATGTATGGAAAAAATTTAAAATAATAGCAAATGTAAGTAAAGAAAATTTATCCACACACCACAAATGAACACTAAAGTTTTTGTTATCCAGGTTTGGGAAATTCCACTAGTTCAACCCTAATAGTTTGGAATTTTATAAGAAAGATATTTCTTCTACTCATGTTTTAAAAAGGGATATGCATGCTTGAAACATGTTAAAGATGCAAATGATCTATGTATTTAAAGCTTTTCAAGAGAATAACAAACACTCATTCAATTCTCAAATGAATGTGCAGTGGGATATTTACTTTTGTCAAACAACCATTAATTAGCCCATTTACAAAAAGCTGACCTAACTATCATAGATGAGTGTAAATTGATTTATCAAGCGTAACGGGCTACATTTTTTGTAAGAAATGACGTGTGGATTGGGAGTCAACACTCAGTTAAAAAACCCCCACCTCCCCCTTTTCCTGACGATTGCAGAACCTGAGATATAATAACTAAAAAGAGCTTACAATCCCTAAAAATTACAAACATTTTTTTGGAATTATCTCTCTTTACATTTGTTCATTGTGCATTTCCATTTTAAATGTACACCATTTTCTTAAATCAAAACTTTGATTTTTCGCTCTCTCTTCATCCCGTAAACAAAAAAGGCAAATAGATCACAACAAAATGAAAATTTTAGAGTTTATTTATGGACAAAATTTAAAAAAATAAGAAATGTAAGAAAATAAAATTTATTCCCACACCACAAATGAGCAGAAAAGTTTGGTTTTCCAAGTTTGGGAAATTTCACTAGTTCAACCCTAATAGCTTGGAATTTTATAAGAAATATATTTGTTCCACACATGTTTCAAAAATGGATATGCAAGCTTGAAACATGTTAAAGATGCAAATGACCTATGGATCCAAAGCTTTTAAAGAGAATAACAAACGCACATTAAATTCTCAAGTGAACGTGCGATGGGATATTTACCCGAGTCAAACAAGCCATTATTTTGAAAATTTACAAAAGACTTACCTAACAATCATAGATGATCATATAGTGATTTATCCTGCGTAACGGGCTATATTTTTGTAAGAAACGATTAATGGATTGGGAGTCAACACTTAGTTAAAAATCCCCCGCCTCCCCCCTTTCTAGATAATTTCAAAACCTAAGAGATAAAAATAAAAGAGCTTACAATGCCTAAAAGGTACATACACTCTTTGGAATTATCTCCCTCTACATTTTTGCATTGTTCATTTCCATTTTGGATGTACAGTTTTTTCGTATATAGAAACTTTGAGTTTTCCCTCTCCCTTCATCCCGTAAACAAAAAAGGCCAATAGATCACAAAAAAATGAAAATTTTAGAGTTTATGTATGGAAAAAATTTAAAACAATAAAAAATGTAAGCAAAGAAAATTTATTCACACACAAGAAATGAACACAAAAGTTTTGTTATCCAAGTTTGGGAAATTCCACTAGTTCAACACTAATATCTTGGAATTTTATCACAAAGAGATTTCTTCCACACATGTTTTAAAAATGGATATGCACGCTTGAAACATGTAAAAGATGCAAATGACCTATGGATCCAACGCTTTTAAAGAGAATAACAAATGCTCATTAAATTCTCAAGCGAACGAGCGGTGGGATATTTACCCGAGTCAATCAAGCCAATATTTATCCCGTTTACAAAAAGCTGACCTAACAATCATAGATTATTTTAAAGTGATTTATCATGTGTGACAAGATATATTTTTGTAGGAAATTACTTGTGGATTGGGAATCAACACTCTGTTAAAAATTCTTCGCCTCCCCCTTTTCCGAGCGAGAAATAAAAACTAAAAAGAGCTTACAATCCCAAAAAATTACAAACACTCTTTGGAATTATCTCTCTCTACATTTGTGCATTGTGCATTTCATTTTAGATGTACATTTTTTTTTAATCAAAACTTAGAGTTTTCACTTTCCCTTCATCCCATAAACAAAAAAGGAGAATAGATCACAACAAAATGAAAATTTTAGAGTTTATGTATGGAAAAAATTTAAAACAATAACAAATGTAAGCAAAGAAAATTTATTCACTCACCACAAATGAACACAAAAGTTTTGTTATCCAAGATTGGGAAATTCCACTAGTTCAACCCTAATAGCATGGAATTTGATAAGAAAGAGATTTCTTCTTCACTAGTTTTAAAAATGGATGTGCATGCTTGAAACTTGTTAAAGATGCAAATGACCTATGGATCCAAAGAATTTAAAGAGAATAACAAACACTCATTAAATTCTCAAGCGAACGAGCGGTGGGATATTTACCCGAGTCAATCAAGCAATAATTTTGCCTGTTTACAAAAAGCTGACCTAACCATCATAGATTATTGTAAAGTGATTTATAATGCAGAACAAGCTATATTTTTTTAGGAAATTACTTGTGGATTGGGAGTCAACAGTCTGTTAAAAATCCCCCGCCTTCCCCTTTTCCCGACAATTGCAAAACCTGACAAATAAAAACTAAAAAGAGCTTACAATCCCTAAAAATTACAGACACTCTTTCGAATTATCTCTCTCTACATTTTTGCATTGTGAAATTCATTTTAGATGTACATTTTTTGTTAAATCAAAACTTAGAGTTTTCGCTCTCCCTTCATCCCGTCAACAAAAAAGCAGAATATATCACAACAAAATGAAAATTTTAGATTTTATGTATGGAAAAAATTTTAAAAAATAAAAAATGTATGTAAATAAAATTTATTCACACACCGCAAATTAACACAAAAGTTTTGTTATCCAAGTATGGGAAATACCACTAGTTCAACCATAATAGCTTGGAATTTTATAAGAAAGAGATTTCTTCTTCACTATTTTTAAAAATGGATATGCATACTTGAAACATGTTAAAGATGCAAATGACCTGTGGATCAAAAGCTTTTACAGAGAATAACATACGCTCATTAATTTCTCAAGTGATCGTGCGGTGAGATATTTACCCGAGTCAAACAAGCCTTTATTTTGCCCATTTACAAAAATCTGGCCTTAAAATCATAGATGATTGTAAAGTGTTTTATAATGTGTAAACGGGCATTGTTTTTTTTGCAAGAAATAACTTATGGATTGGGAGTCATCACTCAGTTAAAACTCCTTCATCTCCCCCTTTTCCTGTCGATTGCAAAACCTGAGATATAATAACTAAAAAGAGCTTACAATCCCTAAAAATTTCAGACACTCTTGGAATTAACTCTCTCTACATTTGTGCATTGTGTATTTCCATTTTAGATGTAAACTTTTTGCTTAAATCAAAGGTTTGAGTTTTTCGCTCTCCCTTCTTCCCGTAAACAAAAAAGGAAAATCTATCACAATGAAAAGAAAATTTTAGAGTTTATGTATTCGAAAAATTTTAAATAGTAACAAATGAAAGCAAAAAAAATTTATACACACACCACAAATGAATACAAAAGTTTTGTTATCCAAGTTTGGGAAATTCCACTAGTTCAACCATAACAGCTTGGAATTTTATAAAAAAAAGATTTCTTCTGCACATGTTTTAAAAATGGATATGCATGCTTGAAACATGTTAAAGAAGCAAATGACCTATGGATCCTTAGCTTTTCAAGAGAATAACAAACGATCATTAAATTCTCAAGTGAACGTGCGGTGGGATATTTACCCGAGTCAAACAAGCCATTATTTTGCCCATTTAGAAAAAGTTGGCCTAACAATCATAGATGACTGTAAAGTGATTTATTATGCAATCCCCTGCCTCCCCCTTTTCTTGACGATTGCAAAACCTAAGAAATAAAAACTAAAAAGGGCTTCCAATCCCTAAAAATTACAGACACTTTTTGGAATTATCTCTCTCTACTTTTGTGCATTGTGCATTTCAATTCTAAATGTACACTTTTTTCTTCAATAAAAAATTGGAGTTTTCGCTCTCCCTTCATCCCGTAAAACAAAAAGGCAAATAGGTTACAACAAAATGAAAATTTTAGAGTTTATGTAAGGAAAAAAATTCAAAACAATAACAAATGTAAGTAAAGAAAATTTATTGACACACCACAAATAAACACAAAAGTTTTGTTATCCAAGTTTAGGAAATTTCACTAGTTCAACCGTAATAGCTTGGAATTTTATAAGAAAGAGATTTCTTCTACAGATGTTTTAAAAATGGATACGTATGCTTGAAACCTGTTAAAGATGCAAACGACCTATGGATCCAAAGCTTTTAAAGAGAATAACTTACACTCATTAAATTCTCAAGTGAACGTGCGGTGGGATATTTACCCGAGTCAAACAAGTCATTATTTTGCCCATTTACAAAAAGCTGACTTAACAAATCATAGATGATTGTAAAGTGATTTATCGTGTGTAGTGGGTTATATTTTTGTAAGAAATGACTTATGGATTGGGAGTCAACACTTAGTTCAAAATCCCCCACCTCCCCCTTTTCTTGATGATTGCAATACGTGAGACATAAAAACTAAAAAGAACTTACAATCCCTAAAAATTACAGACACTCTTTGGAATTATCTCTCTCTTCATTTTTTCATGGTGCATTTCCATTTTAGATGTACACTTTTTTCTTAAACTAAAACTTTGAGTTTTCGCTCTCCCTTCATCCCGTAATGAAAAAAGCCAAATAGATCACAACAAAATGAAAATTTTAGAGTTTATGTATGGAAAAAAATTAAAACAATAACAATTGTAAGTAAAGAAAATTTGTTCACACACCACAAATGAGCACAAAATTGTTGTTGTCCAAGTTTGGGAAATTCCACTAGTTCAACCCTAATAGCGTGGAAGTTTATAAGTAAGATATTTCTTCTACACATGTTTTAAAAATGGATATGCATTCTTGAAACATGTTAAAGATGCAAATCACCTATGGATGCAAAGCTTTTATAAATAATTACAAACGCTCAATAAATTCTCAACTGAGGGTGGGATATTTACCCGAGTCGAACAAGCCTTTATTTTGCCCATATACAAAAAGCGGACCTAACAATCATCGATGATAGTAAAGCGATTTATCATGCTTAATGAGCTATATTTTTGTAATAAATGACTTGTGGATTGGGTGTCAACACTCTGTTAAAATGCCCCCCCCCCCCCCCCCCCCTACATCTTTTCCCGACAATTGCAAAATCAAAGATATAAAAACTAAAAATAGCTTACAATCCCTACTAATTACAGACACTCTTTGGAATTATCTCTCTCTACATTTGTGCCTAGTGCATTTCCATTTTAGATACACACTTTTTTCTTAAATAAAAACTTTGAGTTTTCGCTCTCCCTTCATCCCGTAAAAAAATGCAAATGGATCACAACAAAATGAAAATTTTAGAGTTTAGGTTGGGAAAAATTTTTAAAAATAAAAAATGTAATTAAATAAAATTTATTACACACCACAAATGAATGCAAAAGTTTTTTTATCCAAGTTTGGGAAATTCCAACAGTTCAACCCTATTAGCTGGAATTTAATAAGAAAGAGATTTCTTCTACACATGTTTTAAAAATGGATATGCATGCTAGAAACATGGTAAAGATGCAATTCACCTATAGATCCAAATTTTTAAAGAGAATAACTAAAGCACATTAAATTCTCAACTGAACGTGTGGTGGGATATTTTCCGAGTTAAACAAGCCATTATTTTTCCCATTTACCACAAGCTAACCTAACAATCATAATTGACTGCAAAGTGATTTATCATGCATAACAGGCTATATTTTTTTAGGAAATGACTTATGGATTGAGAGTCAACACTCAGTTAAAAATCCCCCGCCTATCCCTTTTCCCAACGATTGCAAAACCAGAGATATAACTTACAATCCCCAAAAATTATAGAAACTCTTTGGAATTATCTCTCTCTACATTTGAGCATTGTGCATTTCCATTTTAGATGTACACTTTTTTTTTAAATCAAAACTTTAAATTTTCACTCACCCTTCATCCCAAAAACAAAAAAGGCAAATAGATCACAAAAAAATGAAAATTTTAGAGTTTATGTATGGAAAAAATTTAAAACAATCAAAAATGTAACTAAAGAAAATTTGTTCACACACCACAAATGAACACAAAAGTTTTGTTATCCAAGTTTGTGAAATTCCACTAGTTCAACCATAATAGTTTGGAATTTTATAAGAAAGCGATTTCTTCTACATATATTTTAAAAATGGATACGCATGCTTGAAACTTGGTAAAGTTGCAAATGACATATGGATCCAAAGCTTTTAAAGAGGATAACAAACGCTCTTTAAATTCTCAAGTGAACGCGCGGTGGAATATTTTCCTGAGACAAACAAGCCATTATTTTACCCATTTACAACAAGTTGACCTAACATTCATAGATGACTGTTAAATGATTTATCATGCCTAACGGGCTATATTTTTGTAAGAAATTACTTATGGATTGGGAGTCACCGCTCAGTTAAAAATCTCCCACCTCCCCCTTTTCCCCGCGATTGCAGAACCTAGGATATAAAAAATAAAAAGAGTTTACAATCCCTGAAAATTACAGACACTCTTTGGAATTATCTCCCTCTACTTTTGTGCATTGTGCATTTCAATTTTAGATGTACGATTTTTTCTTAAATCAAAACTTTGAGTTGTCGCTCTCCCTTCATCCCGTAAAAAAAAAAAAAGGCAAATGGATCACAACAAAATGAAAATTTTAGAGTTTATGTATGGAAAAAAATTAAAACAATAAAAAAATTTAAGTAAAGAAAATTTATTCGCAGACCACAAGTGAACACAAAATTTTTGTTATCGAAGTTTGGGAAATTCCACTAGTTCAACCCTAATAGCTTGGAATTTTATAAGAAAGAGATTTCCTCTACACATGTTTTAAAAATGGATATGCTTGCTTGAAACATGTTAAAGATGCAAATAACTAATGGATCCAAAGCTTTTATAAAGAATAAAAAATGCTCATTAAATTTTCAAGCGAACGTGCGGTGGGATATTTACCCGAGTCAAACAAGCCATTATTTTGCCCATTTAGCAAAACAGGCCCAACAATCATCGATGATAGTAAAGTGATTTATCGTGCGTAACGAGCTATATTTTTGTAAGAAATGACTTATGGATTGGGAGTCAACACTCAATTAAAAATCCCCCGCCTCTCTCTATTCCCGACGATTGCAAAACCTGAGATATAAAAACTGAAAAGAGCTTACAATCCCTAAAAATTACCGACACTCTTTGGAATTTTTTCTCTCTACATTTGTGCATTGTGCATTTCCATTTTAGATGTAAACTTTGAATTTTTACACTCCTTTCATCCCTGAAACAAAAAAGGGAAATAAATCACAACAAAATGAAAATTTTAGAGTTTATGTATGGAAAAAATTTAAAACAATAACAAATGTATGTAAAGAAAATTTATTCACACACCACAAATTAGCACAAAAGTTTTTTTTATCCAAGTTTGGGAAATTCCACTAGTTCAACCCTAATAGCTTGGAAGTTTAAAAAAAAGACATTTCTTCTACACTTGTTTTGAAAATGGATATGCATGCTTGAAACATGTTAAAGATGCAAATGACCAACGGATCCAAAGCATTTAAAGAGAATAAAAAACGATCATTAAATTCTCAAGCAAACGTGCAGTGGGATATTTACCCGAGTCAAACAAGCAATTATTTAGCTCATTTACAAAAATCTGTCCTAACAATCATAGATGACTGTAAAGTGAGTAATAATACGTAACAGACTGTATTTTTGTAAGAAATGACTTATGGATTCGTAGTCAACACTGAGTTAAAAATCCCCCGCGTCCCCCTGTTCATGACGTTTGCAAAACCTGAGATATAAAAACTAAAAAGAGCTTACAATCCCTAAAATTTACAAACACTCTTTGGAATTTTCGCTCTACATTTTTGCATTGTGCATTTCCATTTTTATATGTACCATTTTTTCTGAAATCAAAACTTTGAGTTTTCGCTCTCCCTTCATCCTGTAAACAAAAAAGCCAAATAGATCACAATAAAGTGAAAATTTTAGAGTTTAAGAAGGGAAAATTTTAAAACAATAAAAAATGTAAGTAAATAAATTTATTACACACCACAAATGAACACAAAAGTCTTTTTATCCAAGTTTGGGAAATTCCACTAGTTCAACCCTAATAGCTTGGAATTTTATAAGAGAGAGACTTCTTCTACACATGTTTTAAATATGGATATGCATGCTTGAAACTTGGTAAAGATGCAAATGACCTATGGCTGCAAAGCTTTTAAATAGAATAACAAACGCTCATTAAATTCTCAACTGAAAGTGTGCTGGGATATTTACCCGAGTCAAACAAGCCATTATTTTTCCCATTGACAACAAGCTGACCTAACAACCATAGTTGACTGTAAAGTGATTTATCATGCGTAACTGGCTATATTTTTTAAGAAATGACTTATGGATTGAGAGTCAACACTCAGTGAAAAATCCCCCGCCTATCCCTTTTCCCAACAAATGCAAAACGAAATATATAAAAACTAGAAAGAGCTAACAATCCCCAAAAATTATAGAAACTCTTTGGAATTATCTCTCTCTACATCTGAACATTAGGCATTTCCATTTTAGATGTACACTTTTTTCTTAAATCAAAACTTTAAGTTTTCGCTCTCCCTTCATCCCGTAAACAAAAAAGGCCAATAGCAACAGAATGAAAATTTAAGAGTTTATGTCTGGAAAAAATTTAAAACAATAAAAAATGTAAGTAAAGAAAATTTATTCACACACCAGAAATGAACACAAAAGTTTTGTTATCCAAGTTTGGGAAATTCCACTAGTTCAACTGTAATAACTTGGAATTTTATAAGAGAGAGATTTCTTCTGCACATATTTTAAAAATGGATATGCATGCTTGAAACATGGTAAAGATGCAAATGACCTATGGATCCAAAGCTTTTAAAGAGAATAACAAACGCACTCTAAATTCTCAAGTGAACGTGCGGTGGGATATTTTCCCGAGTCAAACAAGCCATTATTTTACCCATTTACAATAAGTTGACCTAACAATCATAGATGACTATAAAATGATTTATCATGCGTAACGGGTATATTTTTGTAAGAAATGACTTATGGATTGGGAGTAACCACTCATTTAAAAATCCCCCGCCTCCCCCTTTTCCCGACGATTGCAGACCCTGAGATATAAAAACTAAAAAGAGTTTACAATCCCTGAAAATTATAGACACTCTTTGGAATTATCTCTCTCTACATTTGTGAATTGTGCATTTCAATTTTAGATGTACACTTTTTCGTAAATCAAAACTTTGAGTTGTCGCTCTCCCTTTATCCAGTAAACAAAAAAGGCAAATAGATCACAACTAAAAGGAAATTTTAGAGTTTTGTATGGAAAAAATTTAAAACAATAAAAAAATGTTTGTAAATTAAATTTATTTGCACACCATAAACGAACACAAAAGTTTTGTTATCCAAGTATGGGAAATTCCACAAGTTCGACCCAAATAGCATGGAATTTTATAAGAAAGAGATTTCTTCTACACAAGTTTTAAAAATGGATATCCATGCCTGAAACATGTTAATGATGTAAATGACCAATGGATCCAAAGCTTTTAAAGAGATTAAAAAACACTCTTTAAATTCTGAAGCAAATGTGAAGTGGGATATTTACCCGAGCAAACAAGCCATTATTTTTCCCATATACAAAAAGTATACTTAAATTTAATAGATGACTGTAACGTGATTTATCATGCGTAGCGGGCTATATTTTTGTAAGAAATGACTTATGGATTGGGATTCCACACTCAATTAAAAATCTCCAGCTGCCCCCTTTTCCCGACGATTGCAAAACCTGAGCAATAAAAACTAAAAAGAGCTTACAATCCCTAAAAATTAAAGTCACTCTTTGGAATTTTCTCACTCGATATTTGTGCATTGTGCATTTCCATTATAGATGTACATTTTTTTCTTAAATCAAAACTTTTGAGTTTTTGCTCTCCCAATATCCAATAAGCAAAAAAGGCAAATAGAACACAAAAAAAAAAAATTTTAGAGTTTATGTGTTGAAACAATTTAAAATAAAAAAAATAAAGAAAAAAATTTTATTCACATACCACACATGAACACAAAATTTTTGTTATCCAATTTTGGAAATTCCACTAGTTCAACCCCAATAGCTTGGAATTATAAGAAAGAGATTTTTTCTACACATGTTTTAAAAATGGATATGCTTGCTTGAAACATGTTAAAGATGCAAATGACCTATGGTTCCAAAGCTTATAAAGAGAATAACAAACGCTCATTAAATTCTCAAGTGAACGTGCGGTGGGATATTTACCTGAGTCAAACAAGCCATTATTTTTCCCATTTACAAAAGTTGATGATTGTAAAGTGATTTATCATGCGTAACAAGCTATATTTTTGAAAGAAATGACTTATGGATTGGGAGGCAACACTCAGTTAAAAATCCCCCGCCTCCCCCTTTTCCAGCCGATTACAATCCCTAAAAATTACAGACACTTTTTGGAATTATCTTTTTCTTCATTTTTGCATTGTGCATTTCCATTTTAGATGTACACTTTTTTCTTAAATCAAAACTTTCAGTTTTTCGCTCTCCCTTCATCCCGTAAACAAAAAACTCTAATAGATCACAACAAAATGAAAGTTTTAGAGTTTATGTATGGAAAATATTTAAAACAATAAAAAATGTAAGTAAAGAAAATTTATGCACACAAGACAAATGAACACAAAATTTTTAAAAATGGATATGCATGCATGAAACATGTTAAAGATGCAAATGACCTATGGATCCATAGCTTTTAAAGAGAATAACAAACGCTCATTAAATTCTCAAGTGAACGTGCGGTGGGATATTTAGCCGGGTCAAACAAGCCATTATTTTACCAATTCAATAAAAGCTGACCTAACAATCATAGATGATTGTATAGTGATTAATCATGTGTAACGGGCTATATTTTTGTAAGAAATGACTTATGGATTGGGAGTCAACACTCAATTAAAAATTCCCCGCCTCCCCCTTTTCCCGATGATTGCAAAACCTGAGATATAAAAACTAAAAATAGCGTTCAATCCCTAAAAATTACATACACTCTTTGGAATTATCTCTCTCTACATTTGTACATTGTGCATTTCCATTTTAGATGTACATTTTTTTCTTAAATCAAAACTTTGAGTTTTCGCTCACCCTTCATCCCATAAACAAAAAAGGCAAATAGATCACAACAAAATAAAAATTTTAGAGTTTATGTATGGAAAAAATTTAAAACAATAAAAAATATAAGTAAATAAAATTTATGCACACACCACAAATGAACACAACAGTTTTAAAAATGGACATGCATACTTGAAACATGTTAAAGATGCAAATGACTTATGGATCCATAGGTTTTAAAGAGAATAACAAATGCTCATTAAATTATCAAGTGAATGTGTGGTGGGATATTTACCCAGGTCAAAAAAGCCATTTTTTTGCCAATTTACAAAAAGCTGACCTAACAATCATAGATGATTGTAAAGTGATTAATCATGTGGAACGGGCAATATTTTTGTAAGAAATGACTTATGGATTGGGAGTCAAAACTCAGTTAAAAATCCCCCGCATCCCCCTTTTCCCGACAATTGCAAAACCTGAAATATAAAATCTTAAAGAGCTTACAATCCCTAAAAATTACAGACACTCTTTCAAATTATCTCTCTCTACATTTGTGCATTGTGCATTTCCATTTTACATGTACAAATTTTTCTTAAATCAAAACTTTGAGTTTTCACTCTCCCATCATCTAGTAAAAAAAAAAGGTAAATTGATCACAACAAAATGAAAATGTTAGAGTTTAGGTATGGAAAAAATTCAAAACAATAAAAATTGTAAGTAAAGAAAATTTATTCACAAACCACACATGAACACAAAATTTTTGTTGTCCAAGTTAGGGAAATTCCACCAGTTCAACCCTAATAGCTTGGAATTTTATAAGAAAGAGTTTTCTTCTACACATGTTTCAAAAATGGATATGCATGCTTGAAACATGTTAAAGGTGCAAATGACCTAAGGATCAAAACCTTTTAATGAGAATGACAAATGCTCATTAAATTCTCAAGTGAACGTACAATGGGATATTTACCCGAGTCAAACAAGCCATTATTTTGCCCATTTCCAAAAAATTGACCTTACAATCATAGATGATTTTAAAGTGATTTATCATACGTAACAGGCTATATTTTTGAAAGAAATGACTAATGGTTTGGGAGGCAACACTCAATTAAGAATTCCATGCCTCCCACTTTTCCCGACGATTACAAAACTTGACGCATAAAAACTAAAAAGAACTTACAATCCCTAAAAATTACACACACTCTTTGGAATTATCTCTCTCTACATTTTTGCATAGTGCATTTCCATTTTCAATGTACTTTTTACTTAAATCAAAACTTTGAGTTTTCGCTCTCCCTTCATCCCGTAAACAAAAAGACACATAGATCACAACAAAATGAAAGTATAAGAGTTTATGTATGGAAAAAATTTAAGAAAAGAAAAATTATTCACATACCACACATGAACACAAAAGTATTGTTATCCAAGTTTGGGAAATTCAACTAGTTCAACCCTAATAGATTTGAATTTTATAAAAAAGAGATTTCTTCTACACATGTTTTCAAAATGGATTTGCGTACTTAAAACATGTTAAAGATTCATATGACCTATGGATCCAAATCTTTTAAAGAGAATAACAAATGCTCATTAAATTCTCATGTGAACCTGCAGTGGGATATTTACTTGAGTCAAACAAGCCATTATTTTGCCCATTTACAAAAAGCTGACCTAACAATCATAGATGATTGTAAAGTGATTTATCATGCGTAATGAGCTATTTTTTTGAAAGAAATGACTTATGGATTGGGCATCAACACTCAGTTAAAAATCCCCCGCCTCTCCCTTTTCTCTACCATTGCAGAACCTGAGATATTAAAGCTAAAAAGATCTTTCAATCCCTAAAAATTACAGACACTCTTTGGAATTATCTCTCCCTACATTTGTGCATTGTGCATTTCTATTTTAGATTTACACTTTTTTCTTAAATCAAAACTATGAGTTTTCGCTCACCTTCATCCCGTAAAAAAAAAGGCAAATAGATCACAACAAAATGAAAGTTTTAAAGTTTATGTATGGAAAATTTAAAACAATAACATATGTAAGTAAATAAAATTTATTCACAAACCACAAATGAAAACAAAAGTTTTGTTATCGAAGTTAGGGTAATTCCAATAGTTGAACCCTAATAGCTTGAAATTTTACAAGAAAGAGATTTCTTCTACAAATGTTTTAAAAATGGATATGCATGATTGAAACATGTTAAAGATTCAAATGACCTATGGATCGAAAGCTTTTAAAGAGAAGAAAAAACGCTCAATAAATTCTCAAGTGAACGTGCGGTGGGATATTTACTCGAGTCAAACAAGCCATTGTTTTGACCATTTACAAAAAACTGACCTAACAATCATAAATGATTGTAAAGTGATTTATCATGCGTAACGGGCTATATTTTTGTAAGAAATGATTTATGAATATGGAGTCAACACTCCGTTAAAAATCCCCCGCCTCGCCCTTTTCCCGACGATTGCAAAACCTAAGATATAAAAACTAAAAAGAGCTTACAATCCCTTAAAGTTATAGACACACTTTGGAATTATCTATCATTACATTTTTGCAATGTGCATTTCTATTTTAGATGTACCTTTTCTTTGTTAAATAAAAAACTTAGAGTTTTCGCTCTCCTTTCTTCATGTAAAAAAAAAGCAAATAGATCACAACAAAATGAAAATATTAGAGTTTATGTATGGAAAACATTATAAAAAATAAAAAATTTAAATAAAGAAAATTTATTCACATACAAGATATGAACACAAAAGTTTTGTTATCCAAGTTTGGGAAATTTCACTAGTTCAACCCTAATAGCTTGGAATTTTATAAGAAAGAGATTTCTTCTACACATGTTTTAAAAATGGTTATGCATGCTTGAAACATGTTAAAGATGCAAATTTCCTATGGAACCAAAGCTTTTAAAGAGAATAAAAAAATGCTCATTAAATTCTCAAGTGAATGTGCGGTGACATATTTACCCGAGTCCAACAAGCCATTATATTGCCCATTTACAAAAAGCCAACCTAACAATCATAGAAGATTGTAAAGTGATTTATCATGCGTAACGGGCTATATTTATGTAACAAATTACTTATGGATTGGGAGTCAACACTCAGTTAAAGATCCCCCACCTCTCCCTTTTCCTGACGATAGTGAAACCTGAGATAAAAAAAACTAAAAACAGCTTACCATCCCTAAATATTACAAACACTCTTTCGTATTATCTCTCTTTACATTTGTGCATTGTGCATTTCCATTTAGATGTACACTTTTTTCTTAATTAAAAGCTTTGAATTGTCAGTCTCCCTTCAACTCGTAAACAGAAAGGGCAAATAGATCACAAAAAAATGAAAATTTTAGAGTTTATGTATGGAAAAAATTTAAAACAATAAAAAATGTAAGTAAATAAAATTTATTCACACACCACAAATGAGCACAAAATTTTTGTGATCAAAGTTTGGGAAATTCAACTAGTCCAACCAAAAATTCTAGGAATTTTATAAGAAAGAGATTTCTTCTCCAAATGTTTTAAAAATGTATTTTCAAGTTTGAAACAGGTTAAAGATGCAAATGACCTATGGATCCAAAGCTTTTAAAGAGAATAACAAACGCTCAATAAATTCTCAAGTGAACGAGCGGTGGGATATTTACCCAAGTAGAACAAGCCATTATTTTACCCATTTACAAAAAGCTGACCTAACAATCGTAGATGATTGTAAAGTGATTTATATTGCGTACCGGGCTATATTTTTGAAAGAAATGACTTATGGATTGGGCGTCAACACTCAGTTAAAAATCCCCCACCTCCCCCTTTTCCCGATGATTGCAGAACTTGAGATATAAAAACTAAAAAGAGCTTACAATCCCTAAAAATTACATACACTCTTTGGAATTATCTCTCTCTACAGGTTTGCATTGTGCATTAACATTTTAGATATACACTTTTTTATTAATTCAAAACTTTGAGTTTTCGCTCTCCCTTCATCCCGTAAACAAAAAAGGCAAATAGATCACAAAAAAATGAAAAGTTAGAGTTAATGTATGGAAAAAATTTAAAACAATAACAAATGTAAGTAAAGAAAATTTATTCACACACCACAAATGAACATAAAACTTTTGTTATTCATGTTTGGGAAATTCCACTTGTTCAACCCTAATAGGTTGGAATTTTATAAGAAACAGATTTCTTCGACAAATTTTTTAAAAATGGATATGCATGCTTGAAACATGTTCAAGATGCAAATGACCTATGGATCCAAAGCTTTCCACGAGAATAATAAATGCTCATTAAATTCTAGAGTGAACGTGCGATGGGATATTTACTCGAGTCAAACAAGCCATTATTTTCCCTATTTACAAAGAGCTGACTTAACAATTATAGATGATTGTAAAGTGATTTATCATGCATAACAGGCTATAATTTTGTATGAAATGACTTATGGATTGGGAGTCAACACTCAGTTAAAAACCCCCTTCTCCCCCTTTTCCCCTCGAATGCAAAACCAGGGACATAAAAACTAAAAAGAGCTTACAGTCCCTAAAAATTACAGACACTCTTTAAAATTATCTCTGTCTACATTTGTGCGTTGTGCATTTCCATTTTAGATGTACACTTTTTTCTTAAAACAAAACTTCGAGTTTTCTCTCTCCCTTCATCCTGTAAACAAAAAAGGCAAATAGATCACAACAAAATGAAAATTTTAGAGTTCATGAATGGAAAAAATTTAAGACAATAACAAATGTAAGTAAACAAAATTTATTCGCACATGGCAATTGAACACAAAAGTTTTGTTATCCAAGTTTTGGAAATTCCACTAGTTCAACTCTAATAGCTTGGAATTTTATAAGAAAGAGATTTCTTTTACACATGTTTTAAAAATGGATATGCATGCTTGAAACATGTTAAAGATTCAAATGACCTATGGATCCAAAGCTTTTAAAGAGAATAACAAACGCTCATTAAATTCTCAAATGAACGTGTGGTGGGATATTTATCCGAGTCAAACAAGCCATTATTTTGCCCATTTAGAAAAAGTTAACCTAACAATCATAGATGAATGTAAAGTGATTTATCATGTGTAACGGGCTATTTTTTTTATGAAATGAATTAAGGATTGGGAGTCAATACTAAGTTAAAAATCCCTCGCCTCCCCCTTTTCCCAACGATTGCAAAACCTGCGATTTAAAAACTAAAAAGAGCATACAATCCCTTAAAGTTATAGACACTCTTTGGAATTATCTCTCTCTACATTTTTGCATTGTGCATTTCCATTTTTTAAGTTAACTTTTTTCTTAAATAAAAAATTTGAGTTTTCACCCTCCCTTCATCCCGTAAACAACAAAGGAAAATAGATCACAACAAAATGAAAATTTTAGCGTTTATGTGTGGGAAAAATATAAAACAATAAAAAATGTAAGGAAAGTAAATTTATTCACACACCACAAATGAACACAAATGTTTTGTTATCCAAGTTTTGGAAATTCCATTAGTTCAACTCCAATAGCTTAGAATTTTATAAGAAAAAGTTTCTTCTACACATGTTTTAAAAATGCATATGCATGTTTGAAACATGTTCAAGATGCAAATGACCTATGGATCCAAAGCTTTTAAAGAGAATAACAAATGCTCATTAAATTCTCAAGCGAGTGTAGTGGGATATTTACGCGAGTCAAACAAGCCATTATTTTGCCCTTTTACAAAAAGCTAACCTAACAATCAGAGATGATTGCAAAGTTATTTATCATGCGTAATGGTCTATATTTTTTAAGAAATGACTTATGGATATGGAGTCAACAATAAGTTAAAAATCCCCGCCTCCCACTTTTCCCGACGATTGCAAAACCTTGGATATAAAAACTAACAAGACCTTACAATCGCTAAAAATTATAGACACTCTTTGGAATTATCTCTCTCTACATTTGTACACTGCATTTCCATTTTACATGTAAACTTTTTTCTTAAATAAAAACTTTGAGTTTTCGCTCTCCCTTCATCCCGTAAAAAAAATGCAAATAGATCACAACAAAATAAAAATTTTAGAGTTTATATATGGAAAAAATTTAAAACAATAACTAATGTAAGTAAAGAAAATTTATTCACACACTTCAAATGAGCACAAAAGTTTTTTTATCCAAGTTATTGAAATTCCACTACTTCAACCCCAACAGCTTGGAATTTTATAAGAAAGAGATTTCTTCTACACTTGTTTTAAAAAGGGATATGCATGCTCGAAACATGTTCAAGATGGAAATTACCTATGGATCCAAAGCTTTTCAAGAGAATAAAAACTGCTCCTCAAATTCTCAAGTGAACGTGCGGTGGGATATTTACCCGAGTCAAACAAGCCATTATTTCGCCCATTTACAAAAAGCTGACCTAAAAATCATAGATGATTCTAAAGTATTTATCTTGTGTAATGGGTAATATTTTTATAAGAAATGACTTATGGTTTGGGAGTCAACACACAGTTAAAAATCCTCCGCCTCCCGCTTTTCCCGACGAGTGCAAAACCAGAGATATAAAAACTAAAAATAGATTGCAATCCCTAAAAATTAAAGACACACTTTGGAATTATCTCTCTATTCATTTGTGCATTATGCATTTCCATTTTATATGTGCATTTTTTTCTTCAAACAAAACTTTGAGTTTTCGCTCTACCTTCATCCCGTAAACAAAAAAGGCAAATAGATCATAACAAAATGAAAATTTTAGAGTTTATGTATGGAAAAAAATTTAAAACATTAACAATGTAAGTAATGAATATTTATTCACACACCACAAATGAACACAAAAGTTTTGTTATCCATGTTTGGGAAATTCCACTAGTTCAACCCTAATAGGTTGAAATTTTATAAGAAAGAGATTTTTTCTACACATGTTTTAAAAATGGATATGCATGCTTGAAACTTGTTCAAGATGCAAATGATCTATGGATCCAAAGCTTTTGTAGAAAATAATAAACGCTCATGAAATACTCAAGTGAACGTGTGGTGGGATATTTACCCAAGTCGAACATGCCATTATTTTGCCCATTTACCAAAAGCTGACCTACCAATCATAGATGATTGTAAAGTGATTTCTCTTGTGTAACGGGCTATCTTTTTGTAAAAAATAACTTCTGGATGTGGAGTCAACACTCAATAAAAAATCCCCCACCTCCCCCTTTTCCCCACGATTGCAAAACTTGAGATATAAAAACTAAAAAGAACTTACAATCCCTAAAAATTACAAATACTCTTTGGAATTATCTCTCTCAACATTTGTGAATTATGAATTTCCATTTTAGATGTAGACTTTTTTCTTTAATCAAAACTTTGAGTTTTCGTTCTCCCCTCATCCCATAAAAAAAAGGTAAATAGATCACAACAAAATGAAAATTTTAGAGTTTATGAATGTAAAAATTTTTAAACAATAACAAATGTAAGTAAAGAAAAGTTATTCACACACAACAAATGAACACAAAAGTTTTGTTATCCAAGTTTGGGAAATTCCACTAGTTCAACCCCAATAGTTTGGAATTTTATAAGAAAGAGATTTCTTCTACACATGTTTTAAAAATGGATATGCATGCTTGAAACATGTTAAAGATGCAAATGACCTATGGATCTAACGATTTTCAAGAGAATAACAAACGCTCACTAAATTCTCAAGAGAACGTTGATGCAGAATTTAATTACATCGGCTTTTATACCTCGCAAGCGTACGAATCGTTCATGTAATCTAGTGGGAAGTGAGGGTCATATCCACAGGGAGGACTGAATTTTGTGTATTCTTCAGTCAACTAGCCTAACCAAATATGATGAATTAATCTAAACTAAACACTAATTATATCCTAAATTATCAAGCCATCATCTGGTTAATTACTTCCACAACAGGAAACGTCAACTCTGGATTTTACATTGATACGTGCCTGTCTCGAGCGCCACGTAAACACGAATCCGGATTCTCAATCCTGGTGTCTAGCCCCTCTCGGGCGCCTAGAGTTAATGACAGAGATCGGATTACAATAGAATGCAGATAATCAATTTCCTATTGTGATGGTACTAAAATTATCAACTCTGGATTTTACTGTGATTCGTGCCTCTCTCGAGCGCCACGTAACCACGGATCCGATTTCTCAATCCTTGCATCTAGCCCCTCTCGGGCGCATAGAGTGAAAGACAGAAATCAGATTAAAATACCAAAATCCAACCTAAATTATAATCCTACCCTAACTATTTAATTTAATCAAATATCGGGAAAAAAAATATTCAATAAACATTAATTATCAAATTACATTTAATAAACATTCAAAACCTAAGTTCAAACTATGGAAAAAATTTAATTCAAAAATGACGGATTACTCCCCTTCTCCTTCCTCTCGCTCGGGCAGCAGACTCGTTCTCACGGGTGCTGCAATTTCCCGAAATTTATGGCTTCAGGTAGCAAGAGCGAGTGGCCGGAGGTAGAGACGACACCATAGAAGAAGGATAGAAGCCGACGAATGGAGGTGACGACCGGCGGACGACGGAATGAAGCCGAAATCCTCTGACCGGCTCTCTCGAGTCTCTATCTGAGTCAAAATAGCTTCAGAAATGGGTAATTGACGCCGGAGGATGGTCGGAATGCGGAATCGGTGCCGGAGGAGCCCTCTCGGGTCACCTCTCTGCCTGGCAAGCAGAGAATGGCAGCGTCAAACTCACCGCGACGGAGACTCTCTCGAGCTCTCCTCGGGTCTGTTCTCGGTTGCCGAATGGTGGTGGACGACGGTGATGAATGCCGTTCGGAGGGAGCCCTCTCGTTTCTCACCTCCGAACGGTCGGCAGCCTCCCCTATTTCTCTCTTCTTTCCGGTTAATGGCCCCCCTATTTCCGTCGACGGGCTCTCATTTTAATACGATTTGCCCTAAAAAATCACCTCCCTTTCACTAAGGTATTTTGGTAAATATTTCCTTCTCCACCAAAATTCTCCTGAAATTCCATAATTAAATCCATAAAAATCATTTCAAGAAGAAATAAACCCTAAAAGGAATGAAATATCATTCAGGAGAGAAAAATATGCAATATAAGCAATGATTAATGTCAAATTCAATAAATGCACGTTTCAAGTGAAAACCGATAAATAACCACCTATAACACAATTATAAGGGTTATTCAATTATAATTAACCTAGTTCGCATGTCAAAATCTGGCATCTATTACACCCCCAAACCTATGTCTTTGCTAGTCCCTAGCAAAACAACAACATAACAAAAATTAAGCCTAGGAAAACAAAATGCCACTTTCGTAGGGAACACGATTGCATTTAGCGCATGCAACAAGCCGTTAAACCCCTACTTCACAGTAGTGGACGAGTTGTGTCTCGTGAGGGTTTGCATGGAATTTACCCACAAAATTCATCTAAATCAACAATATAAAAAGAAAACTAAAGAAAATTTACTCGTCATTAGCATATGACTAATACTTAGTATCGTAAAATATCTGAAAATCAAATGAAATCCTGCTCAATTTGAAAACCTGTGTAAAATATAGCACATTATCAATCCAAATACACTCATTGTTACTCCACCTGAACCAATGTGACCCATAAGCAATTACTTCAACATAACAAAAAGGCAACAAATAACAATAAAATCCTGGTCATATGACAATTAAGAGAAAATAGTAGAGTAAGCATGTTGTCTGACAATCTCACAAAAGAAATATACCAATTTCAATTTTGACCTGCAACTTCTTTCAAATTACAATTCATCATCAAAGTTAAGGAAACTCATTGCTTCCAGATTTAAACCCATTTTACGCTATTACCAGCGCACTTTTGCTATTACTAGTGTAATTTTTGTTTCACTGAATACTTTTGGTATTACCACCATTTTGTTTTCGTCTTCACTGCACATGCACTTATTTTTAAGTAACCGAGTGTTCCGGTGCATGTCCCTGGGTTTGCCCAGGCTGTTTCTGAAGTTATCTATCTTTTGCAAGCAAGAGCATTTCCATTTGCATTCATACATTACAACAAGGAATTTCACTGAGGTATAAAAAGGAATGAGTTCAAACAGGCATACAAGACTATTCAGACTAACATAGATCAACACTAGATGTTCTCTTTTGCAACTAAGTTCCAAGTCTAATGCAATAGTAAGTTATCCCACTAAATTCTCGTGGATCACAACAAATGATATCAGATTTTTAATAGGCATATTCTACACAGTTTTAAGAAAAGTTTTGAAACACATTTGAGCAACTTATTTTAACTCTACTAACATTAACCACATACTAAGAGGAGTAATTTGAAAACCACGAACAAAAATCAAAAGAAAATCATTGTTAAGATATAAAAGAGCCGTTCCCCTCCCCCCCCCCCCCCCCCCCCCAAACCTAAACCTGACATTGTCCTCAATGGGGAAAAGTTAAAACACTAGAATGACTACAAAAAGAAAGGGTTAAGCTCCCTCAGGGCTCCTAAATCCATAGGTGGGACCATATGTGTTTGGTCATCAACAATAATACCAAAGAGCCAATAAAGACCCCCAGGAATGATACATAGTCTCCCTCGAAGAAGGTTTACTCGTATCAGCCGTACTCGTAGGTAATCATCCGTAGATGAAACCGCTATCCCAGATCACACTTTGAAGAAATCTCGGTGTGAATAGCCACTGAAGGCAGCAGGAATCACGCGTTGAACACAACTCCTTGAGTTACTCACCATAAGGTTTTCATTCAATACTTCAAGATCGAACTGGTCAATCCCAGAATGGTTGTTTGAGTACAGATCTCTCAAACTAGGGACCAAAATTCTGGTCATCGACTACCGGAGCCATTTATGCTCTCAGCCGGCAAGAGAGTACCCTGAGTCCATGACGGGGCCGGCTTCGCCAGGGGACCTCCAATCAATCAAGACCAGAGTACACCAAAGGTTATCCCAATAAGAATGAATAAACAAAAAATAAAAACTGTAATATACAAAAGGATAGAAATGTGGGGATTGCCCACAATGTGTTAAGTTTATAGTCATAAGCAAGACTCTGACGCATTCAAGATGAATGGATAGGTTCCTCCAGGAAAATCACCATCACCTCCTCCGGTGTGGGAACATTCTCAAGATACGGTTTGAGCCTCTGATCGTTAACTTTGAAGGCTGACCCGTCTCCGCGATTGCGGATCTCAACAGCGCCATGAGGAAACACATGTGCAACCTCAAATGGACCGGACCACCTAGATCTCAGCTTCCCTGGAAACAAATGCAATCGTGAGTTATAAAGTAAAACATTCTTCCCAACAGTAAAAGACTTACGAAAAATAGATTTATCATGTAAAAGCTTTGTTCGCTCCTTGTACAATTTGGCATTCTCATAAGCATCATGACGTATCTCCTCCAATTAATTCAATTGCAATTTCCTCTCCTCACCCGCTTGAGCCAAATCAATATTTAAAGCCTTAATGGCCCAATAAGCTCTATGCTCAAGCTCAACAGGTAGATGACATGCTTTGCCGGACACTAGGTGAAATAGAGACATCCCAATAGGATACTTAAGCACGTTTTTTTTTTTTTTTATTAATTTTTTTTTTATTTTTTTATTATTTTTTATCCTAACCTTACACCATGGAGAACAAAGAAATACACTTAATACGTGCCTCCTCGGCAACGGTGCCAAAAACTTGATGCAGAATTTAATTACATCAGCTTTTATACCTCTCAAGCGTACGAATCGTTCATGTAATCTAGCGGGAAGCGAGGGTCATATCCACAGGGAGGACTGAATTTTGTGTAATCTTCAGTCAACTAGCCTAACCAAATATGATGAATTAATCTAAACTAAACACTAATTATATCCTAAATTATCAAGCCATCATCTGGTTAACTACTTCCACAACAGGAAACGTCAACTTTGAATTTTATCGTGATACGTGCCTCTCTCGAGCACCACATAACCATGAATCCGGATTCTCAATCCTGGTGTCTAGCCCCTCTCGGGCGCCTAGAGTTAATGACAGAGATCGGATTACAATAGAATGCAGATAATCAATTTCCTATTGTGATGATACTAAAATTATCAACTCTTGATTTTACTGTGATTCGTGCCTCTGTCGAGCACCACGTAAGCACAAATCCGATTTCTCAATCCCTGCGTCTAGCCCCTCTCGGGCGCATAGAGTGAAAGACAGAAATCGAATTAAAATACCAAAATCCAACCAAAATTATAATCCTACCCTAACTATTTAATTTAATCAAATATCGGGAAAACAAATATTCATTAAACATTAATTATCAAATCACATTTAATAAACATTCAAAACCTAAGTTCAAATTATGGAAAAACTTAAATTCAAAAATGACGGATTACTCCCCTTCTCCTTCCTCTCGCTCGAGCAGCAGACTCGTTCTCGTGGGTGTTGCAATTTCCCGAAATTGATGGCTTCGGGTAGCAAGAGCGAGTGGCCGGAGGTAGAGACAACGTTGGCGAAGAAGGATAGAAGCTGACGGACGGAGGTGACGACAGGCGGATGACGGAATGATGCCAAAATCCTCTGACCGGCTCTCTCGAGTCTCCGTCTGAGTCGAAATAGCTTCGGAAATGGGTAATCGACGCCGGAGGATGGTCGGAATGCGGAATCGGTGCCGGAGGAGCCCTCTCAGGTCACCTCTCGGCCTGGCGAGCAGAGAATGGCAGCGTCGAACTCACCACGACGGAGACTCTCTCGAGTTCTCCTCGGGTCTGTTCTCGGTTGTCGGATGGTGGTGGACGACGGTGACAAATGCCGTTCAAAGGGAGCCCTCTCGGGTCTCCCCTTCGAACGGTCGGGAGCCTCCCCTATTTCTCTCTTCTTTCCGGTTAACGGCCCCCCTTTTTTCGTCGACGGGCTCTCGTTTTAATACGATTTGCCCTAAAAAGTCACCTCCCTTTCACTAAGGGTATTTTGGTAAATATTTCCTTCTCCACCAAAATTCTCCTGAAATTCCATAATTAAATCCATAAAATTCATTTCAAGAAGAAATAAACCCTAAAAGGAATGAAATATCATTCAAGAGAGAAAAATATGCAATATAAGCAATGATTAATGTCAAATTCAATAAATGCACGTTTCAAGCGAAAACCGATAAATAACCACCTATAACACAATTATAACGGTTATTCAATTATAATTAACCTAGTTCTCATGTCAGAATCTGGCATCTATGAAACGTCCGGTGGGATATTTACTCTAGTCAAACAAGCCATTATTTTGCCCATTCACAAAAAGCTGACCAAACAATCCTAGATGATTTTGAGGTGATTTATCAAGCATAACGGGCTATATTTTTGTGGGAAATGACTTATGGATTGGGAGTCAACACTCAGTTAAAAATCCCCCGCCTCTCCCCTTTCCCTACGATTGCAAAACCTGAGATATAAAAACTAAAAAGAGCTTACAATCCATAAAAATTACAGACACTCTTTGGAGTTATCTCTCTCTACATTTGTGCATTGGGCATTTCCATTTTAGATGTATACTTTTTTCTTTATTCAAAACTTTGAGTTTTCGCAATCCCTTCATCCCGTAAACAAAAACGGCAAATACATCACAACAAATTGAAAATTTTAGAGTTTATGTATGGAAAAAATTTAAAACAATAACAAATGTAAGTAAAGAAAATTTCTTCACGCACAACAAATGAACGCAAAAGTTTTGTTATCCAAGTTTGGGAAATTCCACTAGTTCATCCCTAATAGCTTGGAATTTTATAAGAAAGTAATTTCTTCTACACATGCTTATAAAATTGGATATGCATGCTTTAAACATATTAAAGATGCAAATGACCTATGGGACCAAAGCCTTTAAAGAGACTAACAAATGCTCATTAAATTCTCAAGTAAACCTGCGGTGGGATATTAACACGAGTCTAACAAACAATTATTTTGCCCATTTACAAAACCTGACCAAACAATCATAGATGATTGTAAAGTGATTCATAATGCGTAACGGGCTATATTTTTGTAAGAAATGACATATGGATTGGGAGTCAACACTCAGTTAAAAAGCCCCCGCCTCCCTCTTTTCCCGACCATTGCAAAACCTGTGACAAAAAAACTAAAAAGAGCTTACAATCTCTAAAAAATACAATCACTCTTTGGAATTCTCTCTCTCTATAATTCTGCATTGTGCATTTCCATTTTAGATGTACACTTTTTTCTGAAATCAAAACTTTGTGTTTTGGCTCTCCTATAATCCCATAAACAAAAACGGAAAATCAATCACAAAAAAATGAAAATTTCAAAGTTTATGTATGAAAAAAAATTTAAAGAATTAAAATTGTTAGTAAAGCACATTAATTCACACTCCACAAATGAACACAAAAGTTTAGTTATCCAATTTTGGGAAATTCCACAAGTTTAACCCTAATAGCTTGGAATTTTATAAGAAAGAGATTTCTTCTGGACATGTTTTAAAAATGGATATGCATACTTGAAACATGTTAAATATGCAAATGACCTATGGATTCAAAGCTTTTAAACAGAATAACAAATGCTCATTAAATTCTCTAGCGAACATGTGGTGGGATATTTACCCGAGTCAAACATGCCATTTTTTTGCCAATTTAAAAAAAGCTTAACTAACAATCATAGATGATTGTAAAGTGATTTATCATGTACAACGGTCTAGATTTTTGTAAGAAATGACTTATGGATTGGTAGTCAACACTCAGATAAAAATCCCCCGCCACCCCTTTTCCCAACAATTGCAAAACCTGAAATATAAAAACTAAAATGAGCTTACCATCCGTAAAAATTACAGACACTCTTTGGAATTATCTCTCTCTACATTTTTGTTTTGTGCATTTACATTTTAGATGTACACTTTTTTCTAAAATCCAAACTTTGAGTTTTCGCTCTCCCTTCATCTTGTAAACAAAAAAGGGCAAATAGATAACAAAAAAATGAAAATTTAAAAAGAATAACAAATGTAAGTAAAGAATTTTTATTCACACACCACAAATGAACACGAAAAGTTTGTTATCGAAGTTTGGGAAATTCCACTTGTTCAACCCTAATAGCTTGGAATTTTATAAGAAAGAGATTTCGTCTACACATGTTGTAAAAATGGACATGCATGCTTGAAACATGTTAAAGATCCAAATGACCAATGGATCCAAAGCTTTTAAAGAGAATAACAAACGCTCACTAAATTCTCAAGCGAACGTGCGGTGGGATATATACACGAGTCAAACAAGCCTTTATTTTGCCCATTTGCAAAAAGCTGACCTAACAATCATACATGATTGTAAAGTGATTTATCATGCGTAACGGGCTATATTTTTGTAAGCAATTACTTATGGATTGGGTGTCAACACTTAGTTAAAATTCCCCAGTCTCCCCCTTTTCCCGACGATTGCAACACATGAGATATAAAAACCAAAAAGATCTTACAATCTTTATAAATCATAGATTCTCTTTGGAATTATCTCTCTCTACATTTGTACATTGTGCATTTCCATTTTAGATGTACACTTTTTTCTAAGATCAAAACTTAGAGTTTTTGCTCTCCCTTCATCTCGTAAACAAAAAAGGCAAATAGATCACAACAAAAAGAAAATTTTAGATTTTATGTATGGAAAAAATTTAAGACAATAAAAAATGTAAGAAAATTAAAGTTATTCACACCCCACAAATGAACAAAAAAGTTTTTGTTGTCCAAGTTTGGGAAATTCCACTTGTTCAACCCCAATAGCTTGGAATTTTATACGAAAGAGATTTCTTCTACACATGTTTTAAAAATACATATGCTTGCTTGAAACATGTTAAAGATGGAAATGATCTATGGATCCAAAGCTTTTAAAGATAATAACAAACGCTCATTAAATTCTGTAGTGAACATGCGGTGAGATATTTACCCTAGTCAAACAAGCCATTATTTTGCCCATTTACAAAATGCTGACCAAACAATCATAGATGATTATAAAGTAATTTATCATGCGTAACAGGTAGTAACTTTGTAAGAAATGACTTATGGATTGGGAGTCAACACTCATTTAAAAATCCACCACCTCCCTCTTTTTCCCATGATTTCAAAACCTGAGATATAAAAACTAAAAAGAGCTTACAATCCCTAATAACAAAAGACACTCTTTGGAATTATCTCTCTACATTTGTGCATTGTGCATTTCCATTTTAGATGTACACTTTTTACTTAAATCAAAACTTTGAGTTTTCGCTCTCCCTTCATCCTGTAAACAAAAAAAAAACAAAAATAGATAACAACAACATGAAAATTTTAGAGTTTATGTACGGAAAAATTTTAAAAAAAGAACAAATGTAAGAAATGAAAAGTTATTCACACACCACAATTGAACACAAAAGTTTGGTTAACCCTAATAGCTTGAAATTTTATAAGTAAGAGATTTCTTCTACACATGTTTTAAAAATGGATATACATGCTTGAAACATCATAAAGATGCAAATGACCTATGGATCCAAATATTTTAAAGAGAATAACAAACCCTCACTAAATTCTCAAGCGAACGTGTGGTGGTATATTTACACGAGTCAAACAAGCCATTATTTTGCCTATTTAGAAAATGTTGACCTTACAAACATAGATGATTGTAAAGTGATTTATCATGCGTAACGGGCAAGATTTTTGTAAGAAATGACTTATGGATTGGGTGTCAACACTCCATAAAAATTCCCCCGCCTCCTTTTTTTCCCGACGATTGCAAAACATGAGATATAAAAAAAAGATCTTATAATCCGAAAAAATCAAAGACACTCTTTGGAATTATCTCTTTCTACATTTGTGCATTGTGCATTTTCATTTTAGATGTACCATTTTTTCTTAAATCAAAATTGTGAGTTTTTGGTCTCCCTTCATCTCGTAAACAAAAAAGGCAAATAGATCACAACAAAATGAAAATTTTAGAGTTTATGTATGAAAAAAATTTAAAACAATAACAAATGTAATGAAAGTAATGTTTTTCACACACCACAAATGAACACAAAATTTTTTGTTATCCAAGGTTGGGAAATTCCACATGTTCAACCCTAATAGCTTGAAATTTTATAAGGAAAAGATTTCTTCTACAGAACATTTAAAAACAGATTTGCATGCTTGAAACATGTTAAAGATGCAAATGACCTATGGACCCAAAGCTTTTTACGAGAATAACTAACACTCATTAAATTCTCAAGTGAACGTTCGGAGGATATTTACCCGTGTCAAACAAGCCATTATTTTGCCCATTTACAAAAAACTGACCTAACAATCATAGATGATTATAAAGTGATTTATCATGCGTAACGGGCTATATTTTCGTAAGAAATGACTTATGGATTGGGAGTCAACACTCAGTTAAAAATCCCTCGCTCCCCCTTTTCCCCTCGATTGCAAAACCATGGAAATAAAAACTAAAAAGAGCTCACAATCCCTAAAAATTACTGATACTCTTCGGAATTATCTCTCTCTACATTTGTGCATTCAACATTTCCATTTTAGATGTAAACTTTTTTCTTAAATCAATACTTTGAGTTTTCGCTCTCCTTTCATCCCGTAAACAAAAAAAGCAAATAGATCACAAAAAATGAAAATTTTAGAGTTTATGTATGGAAAAAATTTAAAACAATAACAAATCTAAGTAAAGAAAATTTATTCACACACCACAAATGAAGACAAAAATTTTGTTATCCAAGTTTGGGAAATTCCACTAGTTCAACCCTAATAGCTTGGAATTTTATAAGAAAGATATTTCTTCAAAAAATGTTATAAAAATGGATATGCATGCTTGAAACATGTTCAAGATGGAAATGACCTATGGATACAAAGCTTTTCAAGCGAATAAAAACCGCTCATTAAATTCTCAGGCGAACGTGAGGTGGGATATTTACCCGAGTGGAACAAGCCATTATTTTTCCCATTTACAAAAATCATAGATAATTTTAAATTGATTCATGTTGCGTAACGGGGTATAATTTTATAAGAAATGACTTATGGATAGGGAGTCAACACAGTTAAAAACCCCCCGCCTCTGCCATTTCCCCACGATTGCAAAACCAGAGATAAAAACTAAAAATAGCTTACAACTCCTACAAATGATAGACACTCTTTGGAATTATCTTTCTCTACTTCTGTGCATTGTGCATTTCCATTTTAGATGTACACTTTTTTCTTAATTTAAAACATTGAGTTTTCACTCTACCTTCATCCCGTAAATAAAAAAGGCAAATAGATCACAACAAAATGAAAATTTTAGAGTTTTTGAATGGAAAAAATTTAAAACAATAAAAAATGTAAGTAAATAAAATTTATTCACACACCACAAATGAACATAAAATTTTTGTTATCCATGTTTGGGAAATTCCACTAGTTCAACCCTAATAGCTTGGAATTTTATGACAAAGATATTTCTTCTACACATGTATTAAAAATGGATATGCATGCTTGCACCATGTTCAAGATGCAAATGACCTATGGATTCAAAGCTTTTAAAGAGAATAACAAATGCTCATTAAATTTTCAAGCGAACGTGCGGTGGGATATTTACCCAAGTCGAACATGCCATTATTTTGCCCATTTACAAAAAGTTGACCTAACATTCATATATAATTTTAATGTGATTCATCATGCCTAACGGGCTATATTTTTTTAAGAAATGACTTATGGATTGGGTGTCAACACTCATTTAAAAATCCCCCACCTCCCCCTTTTCCTAGTGTTGGCAAAACCTGAGATATAAAAACTAAAAAGAGCTTACAATCCCTAAAAATTACAAACACTCTTTGGACATATCTCTCTCTACATTTGTGCATTGTGCATTTATATTTCAGATGTACACTTTTTTCTTAATTCAAAACTTTGATTTTTTGCTCTCCCTTCATCCCGAAAACAAAAAAAGGCAAATAGATCACAACAAAATGAAAATTTTAGAGTTTATGTATGGAAAAAATTTTAAACAATAAAAAATATAAGTAAAGAAAAGTTATTCACACACAACAAATGAAAACAAAACTTTTGTCATCCAAGTTTGGGAAATTGCACTTGTTCAACCCTAATCGCTTGGAATTTTATAAGAAAGAGATTTCTTTTACACATGTTTTAAAAATGGATATCCATGCCTGATACATGTTAAAGATGCAAATGACCTATGGATACAAAGGTTTTAAAGAGAATAACAAACGCTCATTAAATTCTCAAGTGAACGTGCGGTGGGATATTTACCCGAGTCAAACAATGCCATTATTTTGCCCATTTACAAAAAGAAAACCTAACAATCATAGATGATTGTAAAGTGATTTCTCGTGCGTAATAGGCTATATTTTTCTCAGAAATGTCTTATGGATTGGGAGTCAAAACTCAAATAAAAATCCCCCACCTCCCCCTTTTCTCCACGATTGTAAAACTTGAGAAATAAAAACTAAAAAGAGCTTACAATCCCTAAAAATTACAGACATTCTTTGGAATTATCTCTCTCTACATTTGTGCATTGTACATTTCCATTTCAGATGTGCACTTTTTTCTTAAATCAAAACTTTGAGTTTTCGCTCTCCCTTCATCCCGTAAACAAAAAAGGCAAATAGATCACAACAAAATGAAAATTTTAGAGTTAATGTATGGAAAACATTTAAAACAATAACAAATGTAAGTAAAGAAAATTTATTCTCACATTACAAATGAACACAAAAATTTAGTTATCCATGTATGGCAAATTCCACTAGTTCAACCCTAATAGCTTGGAATTTTATAAGAAAGAGATTTCTTGTAACATGTTTTGAAAATGGATATGCATGTTTGAAACATGTTAAAGATGTAAATGACCTATGGATCCAAAGCTTTTTAAGAGAATAACAAATGCTCATTAAATTCTCAAGTGAACATGCGGTGGGATATTTACCCGAGTCAAACAAGTCATTATTTTGCCCATTTACAAAAAGCTAACCTAAAAATCATAGATGATTGTAAAGTTATTTATCAAGAGTTACAGGATATATTTTTGTAAGAAATTACTTTTGGATTGGGAGTTAACACTCAGTTAAAAATCCCCCACCTCCGCCTTTTCCCCATGATTGCAAAACCTGAGATATTAAAATTAAAAAGAGCTTACAATCCCTAAAAATTACAGACAGTCGTTGGAATTATCTCTCTCTTCATTTGTGGATTGTGCATTTCCATTTTTGATGTACACATTTTTCTTACATCAAAACTTTGAGTTTTCGGTCTCCCTTCATCTCGTTCAACCCTAATAGCTTGGAATTTTATAAGAAAGAGATTTCTTCTACAAATTTTTTTAAAAATGGACATGCATGCTTGAAACATGTTAAAGATCCAAATGACCACTATATCCAAAGCTTTTAAAGAGAATAACAAACGCTCACTAAATTCTCAACCGAACGTGCGGTGGGATATTTACACGAGTCAAACAAGCCATTATTTTCCCATTTACAAAAAGTGGACCTAACAATCATAGATGATTTTAAAGTTATTTATCATGCGTAACGGGCTATATTTTTGTAAGAAATGACTTATGGATTGGGTGTCAACACTCAGTTAAAATTCCCCTGCCTCCACCTTTTCCTAACGATTGCAACACATGAGATAAAAACCAAAAAGATCTTTCAATCTGTAAAAATCATTGACACTCTTTGAAATTATCTCTCTCTACATTTGTGCATTGTGCATTTCCATTTTAGATGTACACTTTTATCTTAAATCAAAACTTAGAGTTTTTGTTCTCCCTTCATCTCGTAAACAAAAAAGGGAAATAGATCACAACGAAATGAAAACTTTAGAGTTTATGTATGGAAAATTTTTTTAAAAATAATAAATGTAAGGAAAGTAAATTTATTCACACCCCACAAATGAAAAAAAAAGTTTTTGTTATCCAAGTTTGGGAAATTCCACTTGTTCAACCCTAATTGCTTGAAATTTTATATGAAAAAGATTTCTTCTACACATGTTTTAAAAATGGATATGCATGCTTGAAACATGTTAAATATGCAAATTTCCAATTGATCCAAAGTTTTTAAAGAGAATAACAAACACTCACTAAATTCTCAAGTGAACGTGCAGTGGGATATTTACCCGAGTCGAACAAGCCATTACTTTTCCAGTTTACAAAATGCTGACCTAACAATCATAGATGATTGTGATGTGATTTTTCATGCATAACGGGAAATATTTTTTTAAGAAAATACTTATGGATTGGGAGTCAACACTCAGTTAAAAATCCCACGCCTCCCCCTTTTCCCGACGATTGCAAAACCTGAAATATAAAAAATAAAAAGAGCTTACAATCCCTAAAAATTATAGACACACTTTAGAATTATCTCTTCTACATTTCTACATTGTGTATTTCCATTTTAGATATACACTTTTTGCTCAAATGAAAACTTCAAAGTTTTGCTCTCCCTGCATCCCGTAAACAAAAAAAGGCAAAAAGATCACAACAAAATAAAAATTTTAGAGTTTATGTATGGAAAAAATTTAAAACAATAACAAATGTTAGTATAGAAAATTTATTCTCACGTTACAAATGAACACAAAAGTTTTGTTATCCAAGTTTGGCAAATTCCACTAATTCAACCCTAATAGCTTGGAATTATATAAGAAAGAGATTTCTTGTACACAAGTTTTAAAAATGAAAATGCATGCTTGAAACATGTTAAAGATGCAAATGACATATGGATCCAAAGCTTTTAAAGAAAATAAAAAAATGCTCATTAAATTCTCAAGTGAACGTGCGGTGGGATATTTACACGAGTCAAACAATCCATTATTTTGGCCATTTACAAAAAGTTGACCTAACAATCATAGACGATTGTAAACTAATTGATCATTTGTAATGGGATATATTTTTTTAATAAATTACTTATGGATTGGGAGTCAACACTCAGTTAAAATTCCGCCGCCTCCCCCCTTTCCCGACGCTTGCAAAACTTGAGATATAAAAACTAAAAAGAGATTACAATCCGTGAAAATCACAGTCACTCTTCGAAATTATCTCTCTCGACATTTGTACATTGTGCATTCCCTTTTTAGATCTAAACTCTTTTCTTAAATCAAACCTTTGAGTTTTTCGCTCTCCCTTCATCTTGTAAAGAAAAAAGGCAAATAGATCACACCAAAATGATAATTTTAGAGTTTATGTATGGAAAAATTTAATACAATAAAAAATGTAATTAAAGAAAATTTATTCACTCACCACAAATGAACACAAAAGTTTTGTTATCCAAGTTTTAGAAATTCCACTAGTTCAATCGTAATTGCTTGGAATTTATAAGAAATAGATTTCTTCTAACATGTTTTAAAAATGGATATGCAAGCTTGAAACATGTTAAAGATGCAAATGACCAGTGGATCCAAAGCTTTTAAAGAGAATAACAAACGCTCATTAAATTTCAAGTGAACGTGTGGTGGGATATTTACCAGAGTCAAACAAGCCATTATTTTGCCCATTAGCAAAAAGCTGACCTAACAATCATAGATGATAGTAAAGTGATTTATCATGTGTAACGGGCTATATTTTTATAAGAAATGACTTATAGATTGGGAGTCAACACTAAGTTAAAATTCCCCCGCCTCCCCCTTTTCTAGACGATTGCAAAACCTGAGATATAAAAACTAAAAGGAGCTTACAATCCGTAAATTTCACAGACACTCTTTGTACATATATTTCTTAAATCAAAACTTAAATTTTTCGGTCTCCCTTCATGTCGTAAACAAAAAAGGCAAATAGATCACAACAAAATGAAAATTTTAGAGTTTAAGCATGGAAAAACTTTAAAAAAATAACAAATTTAAGGAAAGTAAAGTTGTTCACACACCACAAATGAACACAAAAGTTTTGTTATCCAAGTTTTGGAAATTCCACTAGTTCAAACCTAATAGCTTGGAATTTTTTAAGAAAGAGATTTTTTCTACACATGTTTTAAAAATTTATATGCATGCTTGAAACAAGTTAAAGATGCAAATGACACATGGATCCAAAGCTTTTAAAGAGAATAACAAACGCTCATTAAATTCTCAAGTGAACGTGCAATGGGATATTTACTCGAGTCAAACAAGCCATTATTTTGCCCATTTGCAAAAAGTTGATCTAAAAATCATAGATGATTGTAAAGTGATTTATCATGCATAATAGGCTATATTTTTCTTAGAAATGACTTATGGATTGGGAGTCAACAGTCAGTTAAAAATCCCCCGCCTCCCCCTTTTCCCGGTGATTGCAAAACCCTAGATATAAAAATAGAAAAGAGCTTAAAATCCCTTAAAATTACAGACACCCTTTGAAATTATCTCTCTCTACATTTGTGCATAGTGCATTTCCATTTTAGATGTACACTTTTTTATTAAATCAAAACTTTGAGTTTTCGCTCTCCCTAGATCCCATAAACAAAAAAGGCAAATAGATCACAAAAAAATGAAAATTTTAAAGTTTATGTATGGAAAAAATTTTAAACTATAACAAATGTAAGTAAAGAAATGTTATTCACACACCACAAATCAACACAAAAGTTTTGTTAACCAAGTTTTGGAAGTTCCACTAGTTCAACCCTAATAGCTTGGAATTTTATAAGAAAGAGATTTCTTCTACACAACTTTTAAAATGGATATGCATGCTTGAAACATGTTAAAGATGAAAATGACCTATGGATCCAAAACTTTTAAAGGGAATAACAAACGCTTATTAAATTCTCAATTGGAGATGTGGTGGGATATTTACCCAAGTCAAACAAGCATTTATTTTGCCCATTTACTAAAAGCTGACCGAACAATCACAGATGAATGAAAGTGATTGATCATGCGTAACGGGCTATATTTTTGTAAGAAATGACTTATGGATTGGAAGTCAACACTCAGTTAAAAATCCCCTGCCTCTCCCTTTTCCCGATGATTGCAAAACCCGAGATATAAAAACTAAAAAGAACTTACAATCCCTAAAAATTACAGACACTCTTTAGAATTATCTCTCTCTACATTTGTGCATTGTGCATTTCCATTTCAGATGTAAACTTTTTTCTAAAATCAAAACTTTGACTACTCGCTTTCCCTCCATCCCATAAACAAAAAAAGGCAAAAAAATTTAGAGTTTATGTAGGGAAAAAATTTAAAACAATAACAAATTTAAGTTAAGAAAATTTATTCACACATCACAAATGAACACAAAAGTTTGTTATCCAAGTTTGAGAAATTCCACTTGTTCAACCCTAATAGCTTGGAATTTTATCAGAAAGAGATTTCTCTTACACATGTTTTAAAAATGGATATGCGTGCTTGATACATGTTAAAAATGCAAATGACCTATGGATCCAAAGCTTTTCAAGAAAATGACAAATGCTCAGAAAATTCTCAAGCGAACGTGCGGTGGGATATTTACCCGAGTCAAACAAGTTATTATATTACCCATTTACAAAAAGCTGACCTAACAGACATAGTTCATTGTAAAGTGATTTATCATGCGTAACGGGCTATATTTTTGTAAGAAGTGACTTTTGAATTGGGTGTCAACACTCGATTAAAATCCCCTCGCCTACCCCTTTTCCCGGCGATGGCAAAACCTGAGATATAGAAACTAAAAAGAGCTTAAAATCTCCAAAAATTACAGACATACTTTGGAATTATCTGTCTCTACATTTGTGCATTGGGCATTTCCATTTTAGATGTACTCTTGTTTTTTATATGAAAACTTTGAGTTTTCGCTCTTCCTTCGTCCCATAAACAAAAAAAGGCAAATAGATCACAACAAAATGAAAATTTTAGAGTTTATATATGGAAATATTTTAAAACAATAACAAAAGTAAGTAAAGAAAATTCATTCACACACCACAAATGAACACAAAAGTTTTGTTATCCAAGTTTCATAAATTCCACTTGTTCAACCCTAATAGCTTGGAATTTTATAAGAAAGAGATTTCTTCTACACATGCTTTAAAAATGGATATGCATGTTTGAAACATATTAAAGATGCAAATGACCAATGGATCCAAAGCTTTTAAAGACAATAACAAAAGCTCATTAAATTATGAAGAGAACATGTAGTGGAATATTTACCCGAGTCAAACAAGCCATTATTTTTCCTTTTACAAAAAAATGACTTAACAATCATAGATGATAGTAAAGTTATTTATCATGGGTAACGGGCTATATTTTTGTAAGAAATAACTTATGGATTGGGAGTCAATACTCAGTTAAAAATCCCCCGCCTCCTCCTTTTCCCGATGATTGCAAAACCTTCAATTTAAAAACTAAAAAGAGCTTACAATCCCTAAAAATTACAGACACTCTTTGGAATTATCTCTCTCTCCATTTGTGCACTATGAATTTCCATTTTAGATGTACATTTTTTTCTTAAATAAAAACTTTGGCTTTTCGCTCTCCCTTCATCCTGTAAACAAAAAAGGCAAATAGATCATAAAAAAATAAAAATTTTAGAGTATTTGTATCGAAAAAATTTTAAATAATAAAAAATATAAGTAAATAAAATTTATTCACACACCACAAATGAACACAAAAGGTTTGTTATCCAAGTTTGGGAAATTCAACTAGTTCAAACCTAATAGCTTGGAATATTTTAAGAAAGAGATTTCTTCTTCACATGATTTAAAAATGGATATGCATGCTTGAAATATGTTCAAGATGCAAATGACCTATGGATCCAAAGCTATTAAATAAAATAACAAACGCTCATTAAATTCTCAAGTGAACGTGCGGTGGCATATTTACCTGAGTCAAACAAGCCACTATTTTGCCCATTTGTAAAAAGCTGACCTAACAATCATAGAAGATTGTAAATTGATTCATCATGCGTAATGGGCTATATTTTTGTAATAAATGTCTTATGGATTGGGAGTCAACACTCAGTAACAAATCCCCCGCCTCCCCCTTTTCCCGACAATTGCAAAACCTGAGATATAAAAACTAAAAAGAGCTTACAATCCCTAAAAATTAAACACACTCTTTGGAATTATCTCTCTCTATATTTGTGCAATTTTGATTTCCTTTTTAGATGTAAACTTTTTTTTTAAATAGAAATTTTGAGTTTTCGCTCTCCCTTCATCCCATAACCAAAAAAGGCAAATAGATCACAACAAAATGAAAAGTTTAGAATTTATGTACGGAAAAAATTTAAAACAATAACAAATGTAAGTAAAGAAAATTTATACCTACACCAAAAATGAACACAATTGTTTTGTTATCCAAGTTTGGGAAATTCAACTAGTTCAAACCTAATAGTTTGGAATATTATAAGAAAGAGATTTCTTCTTCACATGATTTAAAAATGGATATGCATGCTTGAAACATGTTCAAGATGCAAATGACCTATGGATCCAAAGCTATTAAATAAAATAACAAACGCTCATTAAATTCTCAAGTGAACGTGCGGTGGCATATTTACCTGAGTCAAACAAGCCACTATTTTGCCCATTTGTAAAAAGTTGACCTAACAATCATAGAAGATTGTGAATTGATTCATCATGCGTAATGGGCTATATTTTTGTAATAAATGTCTTATGGATTGGGAGTCAACACTCAGTAAAAAATCCCCCGCCTCCCCCTTTTCCCGACGATTGCAAAACCTGAGATATAAAAACTAAAAAGAGCTTACAATCCCTAAAAATTAAACACACTCTTTGGAATTATCTCTCTCTATATTTGTGTAATTTTTATTTCCTTTTTAGATGTAAACTTTTTTTTTTAAATAGAAAATTTGAGTTTTCGCTCTCCCTTCATCCCATGACCAAAAAAGGCAAATAGATCACAACAAAATGAAAAGTTTAGAGTTTATGTACAGAAAAAATTTAAAACAATAAAAAATGTAAGTAAAGAAAAATTATACCTACACCAAAAATGAACACAATTGTTTTGTTATCCAAGTTTGGGAAATTCAACTAGTTCAAACCTAATAGCTTGGAATATTATAAGAAAGAGATTTCTTCTTCACATGATTTAAAAATGGATATGCATGCTTGAAACATGTTCAAGATGCAAATGACCTATGGATCCAAAGCTATTAAATAAAATAACAAATGCTCATTAAATTCTCAAGTGAACGTGTGGTGGCATATTTACCTGAGTCAAACAAGCCACTATTTTGCCCATTTGTAAAAAGTTGACCTAACAATCATAGAAGATTGTGAATTGATTCATCATGCGTAATGGGCTATATTTTTGTAATAAATGTCTTATGGATTGGGAGTCAACACTCAGTAAAAAATCCCCCGCCTCCCCCTTTTCCCAACGATTGCAAAACCTGAGATATAAAAACTAAAAAGAGCTTACAATCCCTAAAAATTAAACACACTCTTTGGAATTATCTCTCTCTATATTTTTGCAATTTTGATTTCCTTTTTAGATGTAAACATTTTTTTTAAATAGAAACTTTGAGTTTTCGCTCTCCCTTCATCCCATAAACAAAAAAGGCAAATAGATCACAACAAAATGAAAATTTTAGAGTTTATGTACGGAAAAAATTTAAAACAGTAACAAATGTAAGTAAAGAAAATTTATACTTACACCAAAAATGAACACAATTGTTTGTTATCCAAGTTTGGGAAATTCCACTAGTTCAACCCAATAGCTTGGAATTTTATTAGAAAGAGATTTCTTCGACATATTTTTTAGAAATGGATATGCATGCTTGAAACATGTTAAAGATGCAAATGACCTATGGATTCAAAGCTTTTAAAGACAATGACAAATGCTCATTAAATTCTCAAGAGAACATGTAGGGGAATATTTACCCAAGTCAAACAAGCCATTATTTTGCCTTTAAAAAAAAGATGACCTAACAATCATAGATGATTGTAAACTAATTTATCATGCGTAATGGGCTATATTTTTGTAAGAAATTACTTATGGATTGGGAGTCAATACTCAGTCAAATATCCGCCCCCTCCCCCCTTTCCCGACGATTACAAAACCTTTGATATAAAAACTAAAAACAGCTTACGATCCCAAAAATTGCAGATACTCTTTGGAATTATCTCTCTCTACATTTGTGCATTGTGCATTTCCATTTTAGCTGTACACTTTTTTCTTTAATCAAAAAAATTAATAGATCACAATCAAATGAAAATTTTAGAGATTATGTAAGGAAAAAAATTAAAACAATAAAAAATTTAAGTAAATAAAATTTATTCACACACCACAAATGAACACAAAAGTCTTGTTATCTAAGTTTGGGAAATTCCACTAGTTCAATCCTAATTGCTTGGAATTTTATAAGAAATAGGTTTCTTCTGTACAAGTTTTAAAAACGGATATGCTTGCTTGAAACATTTTCAAGATGCAAATGACCTGTTGATCCAAAGCTATTAAAGAGAATAACAAACGCTCATTAAATTCTCAAATGAACGTGCGGTGGGATATTTACCTGAGTCAAACAAGCCATTATTTTTCCCATTTGTAAAAAACTGACCTAACAATCATAAACAATTATAAAGAGATTTATCATGCATAACGGGCTATATTTTTTTAATAAATGACTTATGGATTGGGAGTCAACACTCAGTAAAAAATCACCCGCCTCCCCCTTTTCCGGACAATTGCAAAACCTGAGATATAAAACCTAAAAGTGCTCCCTAAAAATTACGAACACTCTTTGGAATTATCTCTCTCTAAATTTGTTTATTGTGCCTTTCCATTTTAGAAGTACACTTTTTTATTAAAACAAAACTTTGAGTTTTCACTCTCCCTTCATCCCGTAAACAAAAAAGGCAAGTAGATCACATCAAAATAAAAGTTTTAGAGTTTTTTGTATGGAAAAAATTTAAAGCAATGACAAATGTAAGTAAAAAAAAATTATACACACACCAGAAATGAACACAAAAGTTTTGTAATCCAAGTTAGGGAATTTCCACTAGTTCAACCGTAATAGCTTGGAATTTTATAAGAAAATGATTTCTTCTATACATGTTTTAAAAACGGATATGCTTGCTTGAAACATATTCAAGATGCAAATGACCTATGGATCCAAAGCTTTTAAAGAGAATAACAAACGCTCATTAAATTCTCAAGTGAACGTGCGGAGGGATATTTAATCGAGTCAAACAAGCCATTATTTTGCCCATTTGTAAAAAGCTGGCCTAACAATCATAGATGATTTTTAAAGTGATTTATCTTGTGTAACAGGTTATATTTTTTTTAGAAATGACTTATGGATTGGGAGTCAACAGTTAGTTAAAAATTCATTTCCTCCCCCTTTTCCCGATGATTGCAAAAACCGAGATATAAAAACTAAAACCCGCAAACATTCCCTAAAATTCAAGAACACTCTTTGGAATTATTTCTCTCTACATTTGTGCATTGTACATTTCGATTTTAGATGTACACTTTTTTCTTATATCAAAACTTTGAGTTTTCGCTCTCCCTTCTTCCTGTTAACAGAAACAGGCAAATAGATCATAACAAAATGAAAATTTAGAGTTTTTATATGGAAAAAATTTAAAACAATAACAAATGTAAGTAAAGAAAATTTATTTACTCACCACAAATGAACTCAAAAGTATTGTTATCCAAGTTTTGGAAATTCCACTAGTTCAACCATAATAGCTTGAAATTTTATAAGAAAGAGATGTATTCTACACATGTTTTAAAAATGGATATGCGTCCTTGAAACATATTAAAGATGTAAATTACCTATGGATCCAAAGCTTTTAAAGAGAATTATAAACGCACCTTAAATTCTCAAGTGAACGTGCAATGGTATATTTACCCGAGTCAAACAAGCCATTATTTTGCCCATTTACAAAAAGCTGACCTAAAAATCATAGATGATTGTAAAGTGAGTGATCATGCGTAACGAGATATAATTTTGTAAGAAATGACTTATGCATTGGGAGTCAACACTCAGTAAAAAATCCCCCACCTCACCCTTTTCCCGATGATTGCAAAACCTGAGATATAAAAACTGAAAAGCACTTACAATCCCTAATAATTATGGACACTCTTTGGAATTATCTCACTCTACAATTTTTCATTGTGCATTTCCATTTTGTATGTACACTTTTTTCTAAAATCAAAACTTCGAGTTTTCCCTCTCCCTTCATCCCGTAAACAAAAGAGGCAAATAGGTCACAACAAAATTAAAATTTTAGAGTTTTTGTATGGAAAAAATTTAAAACAATAACAAATGTAAGTAAATAAAATTTATTCACACACCACAAACAAACAAAAAAGTTTCGTTATCCAAGTTTGGGAAATTCCACTAGTTCAACCCTAATAGCTTGGACTTTTAGAAGAAAAAGATTTCTTCTACACATGTTTTAAAAATGGATATGCATGCTTGAAACATTTTAAAATGCAAATGACCTATGGATCCAAAGTTATTAAATAGAATAACAAACGCTCATTAAATTCTCAAGCGAACGTCCGATGGGATATTTTACCGAGTCAAACAAGCCATTATTTTGCCCATTTACAAAGTGCTGACCTAACAATCATAGATGAATGTAAAGTGATTTATCATGCGTAACGGGCTATATTTTTGTAATAAATGACTTATGGATTGGGAATGAAGACTCAATTAAAATTCCCCCACCTCCCCCTTTTCTCTATAGTTTCAAAACCTGAGATATAAAAACTAAGAGTGCTTACAATCCCATAAAATTACCGACACTCTTAGGAATTATCTCTTTTTACATTTGTGCATTGTGCATTTCCATTTTAGATGGACCCTTTTTTCTTAAATAAAAAATTTGATTTTTCACTCTCCCTTCATCCCGTAATACAAAAAGGCAAATAGTACACAACTAAATGAAAATTTTAGAGTTTATGTATGGAAAATATTTAAAAAATAACATATGTAAGTAAAGAAAATTTATTCAACGCCACAAATGAACATAATAGTTTTTTTATCCAAGTTTTGGAAATTCCACACTCTAATAGCACGGAATTTTATAAGAAAGTAATTTCTTCTACACATGTTTTAAAAATGGATATGCATGCTTGAAACATGTTCAAGATGCAAATGACCTATGGATCCAAATCTTTTAAAGAGAATAACAGACGCTCTTTAAATTCTCAAGTGAACGTGCTGTACAATATTTACCTGAGTCAAACAAGCCATTATTTTTCCCATTTGTAAAAAGCTGACCTAACAATCATAGATGATTGTAAAGTGACTTATCATGCGTAACAGGCTATTTTTTTTGTAAGAAATGACCTATGGATTTCGATTCAATACTCAGTTAAAAATCCCCCGCCTCCCCCTTTTCCCGACGATTGCAAAACCTCAGATTTAAAAACTAAAAATGCTTAAAATCCCTAAAAATTACGAAAACTCTTTGGAATTATCTTTCTCTAAATTTTTGCATTGTGCATTTCCTTTTTAGATGTACACTTTTTTATTAAATCAAAACATTGAGTTTTCACACTCCTTTCATCCCGTACACAAAAAACGCAAATAGATCACAACAAAATGAAAATTTTAGAGTTTTTGAAAGGAAAAAATTTAAAACAATATCAAATGTAAGTAGAGAAAATTTATTCACACACCACAAATGAACTCAAAAGTTTTTTTATCTTATTTTGGGAAATTCCAGTAGTGCAACCTTAACAGCTTGGAATTTTATAAGAAAGAGATGTCTTCTACACTCTTTGGAATTATCTTTCTCTACATTTGTGCATTATACATTTCCTTTTTGGATGTACACTTTTTTCTTAATTCCAAACTTTGAGTTTTTTCTCTCCCTTCATCCCATAAACAAAAAAGTCAAATAGGTCACAAGAAAATTAAAATTTTAGAGTTTTTGTATGCAAAAAATTTAAAATAATAACAAATGTATGTAAAGAAAATTTATTCGCACGCACAAATGAACACAAAAGTTTCATTATCCAAGTTTTGGAAATTCCACTAGTTCAACCCTAATAGCTTGGACTTTTAAAAGAGAGAGATTTCTTCTACACATGTTTTAAAAACGGATATGCATGCTTGAAACATTTTAAAGATGCAAATGACCTATGCATCCAAAGTTATTAAATAGAATAACAAACACTCATTAAATTCTCAAGTGAACGTGCGGTGGGATATTAACCCGAGTCAAACAAGCCATTATTTTCCCCATTTACAAAAAGCTGACCTAACAATCATAGATAATTGTGCAGTGATTTACCAAGCGTAACGGGCTATATTTTTGTACAAAATAACTTATGGATTGGGAGTCACACCACAAATGTACACAATACTTTTGTTATCCAAGTTTGGGAAATTCCACTAGTTCAACCCTAATAGCTTGGAATTTTATAAGCAAGAGATCTCTTCTACACATGTTTGAAAAATGCATATGCATGCTTGAAAAATGTTAAAGATGCAAATTACCTATGATCCAAAGCTTTTAAAGAGAATAACAAACACTCATTAAATTCTCAAGTGAACATGCGATGGGATATTTTCCCAAGTCAAACAAGCCATTATTTTGCCTATTTGCAAAAAGCTGACCTACCAATCATACATAATTGTAAAGTGATTTATCATGAGTAACGGGCTATATATTTTTAAGAAAAGACTTATGGATTGGGACTCACACTCAGTTAAAAATCCCCCACCTCCCCCTTTTCCCCATGATTGCAAAACCTGAGACATAAAAACTGAAAAAGAGCTTACAATCCCTAAAAATTACAGACACTCTTTGGAATTAAATCTCTCTTCATTTGTGCATTGTGCATTTTCTTTTTAGATGTACGCTTTTTCCTTAAATGAAACTTTGAGGTAAATAGAACACAACAAAATGAAAATTTTAGAGTTTATGTATGGTAAAAATTTTAAAAAATTACAAATGTAAGTAAATAAAATTTATTAACACACCACAAACAAACACAAAAGTTTTGTTGTCCAAGTTTGGGAAATTCCACAAGTTCAACCCTAATAGCTTGAAATTTTATAAGAAAGAGTTTTCTTCTACACATGTTTTAAAAATGGATATGCATGCTTGAAACATGTTAAAGATGCAAATGACCTATGGATCAAAAGCTTTTAAAGAGAATAACAAATGCTTATTCAATTCTCAAGTGAATGTGCGGTGGGATATTAACCCGAGTCAAACATGTCATTATTTTGCCCATTTACAAAATGCTGACTTAACAATGATTCATGATTGTAAAGTGATTTATTATGCGTAACGGGCTATATATTTGTAGAATGACTTATGGAATGGGAGTCAACACGTAGTTAAAAATCCGTCGCCTCCCCCTTTTACTGACGATTGCCAAACCTGAGATATAAAAAATAAAAACAGCTTACATTCCCTAAAAATTACAGACATTCTTTCGAATTATCTCTCTCTATATTTGTGCAATGTGCATTCCCATTTTAGATGTACACTTTTTTCTTAAATCAAAACTTTGAGTTTTCACTCTCCCTTGATCCCGTAAATAAAAAATGCAAAAAGTGCATTACAAAATGAAAATTTTAGAGTTTATGTATGGAAAAAATTTAAAACAAAAAAAAACGTAAATTAAGAAAATTTATTCACACACCACAAATGAACACAAAAGTTTTGTTATCCAAGTTTGGGAAATTCCACGAATTCAACCCAAATAGCATGGAATTTTATAAGAAAGAGGTTTCTTCTACACATGTTTTAAAAATATATATACATGCTTGAAACAGGTTAAAGATGGAAATGACCATTGGATCCAAAGCGTTTAAAGAGAATAACAAATGCTCAATAAATTCTCAAGTGAATGTGCGGTGGGATGTTTATCCGAGTTGAACTAGCCATTATTTTCCCCATTTACAAAAGCTTACCTAACAATCATAGATGATTGTAAAGTGATTTATCATGCACAACGGGCCATATTTTTGTAAGAAATGAATTATGGATTGGGAGTCAACACTCAGTTAAAAATCCCCCACCTCTCTCTTTTCCCGAAGATTGCAAAACCTGAGATATAAAAACTAAAAAGAGCTTACAATCCCTAAAATTATAAACACTCTTTGTAATTATCTCTCTCTAGATTTTTGCATTGTGCATTTCCCTTTTAGATGTACACTTTTTTCTTAAATCAAAACTTTGAGTTTTCACTCTCCTTTCTTCTCGTAAAAAATAAGGCAAATAGATCACAACAAAATGAAAATTTTAGAGTTGATGTACGGAAAAAAATTGAAACAATAACAAATGTAAGTAACAAAATTTTTTTCACACAACATAAATGAACCCAAAAGTTTTGTTATCCAAGTTTAGGAAATTCCACTAGTTCAACCCTAATTTCTTGGAATTTTATAACAAAGAGATGTCTTCTACACATGTAATGAAAATGGATATGCGTCCTAGAAACATCTTGAAGATGCAAATGACCAATGGATCCAAAGCTTTTAAAGAGAATAACAAACGCTCATTAAATTCTAAAGTGAATGTGCGGTGGGATATTTACACGAGTCAAAGAAGCCATTATTTTGCCTATTTACAAAAACCTGACCTAACAATAATAGATGATTGTAAAGGTGTTTATCATACATAATGGGCTATATTTTTTAAAGAAATGACTTATGGATTGGGAGTCAATACTCAGTTAAAAATCCCCCACCTCCCCCTTTTCTAGACGATTGCCAAACCTGAGATATAAAAACTAAAAAGAGCTTACTATCCCTAAAAATTACAGACACTCTTTGGAATTATCTCCCTCTACATTTGTGCATTGTGCATTTCATTTTTAGATGTACACTTTTTTTCTAAATAGAAACTTTTAGCTATCCCTTCATCCCATAAAAATAAAAGGAAAATAGATCACAACAATATGAAAATTTTAGAGTTTATGTATGGAAAAAATTTAAAACAATAAAAAATGTAAGTAAAGAAAAGTTATTCGTACACCACAAATGAACACAAAAGTTTTGTTATCCAAGTTTGGGAAATTCCAATAGTTCAACCCTTATAGGTTGGAATTTTATAAGAAAGATATTTCTTCTACACATGTTTTAAAAATGGATATGCATGCTTGAAACATGTTAAAGATGCAAGTGACCTATGGATCCAAAGCTTTTAAAGAGATTAACAAACGCTCATAAAATTCTCAAGTGAACGTGCTGTGGGATATTTATCCGTGTCGAACAAGCCATTATTTTTCCAATTTACAAAAATCTGACCTAACAATGATAAATGATTGTAAAGTGATTTACAATTATTTTTTTTTAAGAAATGACTTATGGATTGGGAGTCAACACTCAGTTAAAATTCCCCCACCTCCCCCCTTTCCCAACGATTTCAAAACCCAAGATATTAAAACAAAAAAGATCTTACAATCCCTAAAAATTACAGACATTCTCTTGAATTATCTCTCTCTACATTTGGGCATTGTACACTTCCATTTAAGATGTACAATTTTTTCTTAAATTAAAACTTTGAGTTTTCGCTCTCCCTTCACCCCGTAAACAAAAAAGGCTTATAGATCACAATAAAATGAAAGTTTTAGAGTTTATGTAGGAGAAAATTTTAAAACAACAACAAATTTTAGTAAAGAAAATTTATTCACACACCACAAATGAATACAAAACTTTTGTTATCCAAGTTTGGGAAATTCCACTTGTCCAACCCTAATAACTTGGAATTTTATAAGAAAATGATTTTTTTTACATATGTTTTAAAAATGATTATGCATGTTTGAAACATGTTAAAGATGCAAATGACCTATGGATCCAAAGATTTTAAGGAGAATAACAAACGCTCATTAAATTCTCAAGTGAACGTGCGGAGGAAAATTTACCCGAGTCAAACAAACCATTATTTTGCCCGATTACAAAAAGCTAACCTAACAACCATTGATGATTGTAAAGTGATTTATCATGCGTAACGGGCTATATTTTTGTAAGAAATGACTTATGGATTGGGAGTCAACACTTAGTTAAAAATCCACCGCGTCCCCATTTTCCCAACGATTGCAAAACCTGAGAGCTTACAATCCATAAAAACTACAGATACTCTTTGGAATTATCTCTCTCTACATTTGTGCATTGTGCATTTCCATTCTAGATGTACACTTTTTTCTTAAATCAAAACTTTTTGTTTTCGCTCTCCCTTCTTCTCGTAAACAAAAAAGGCAAATAGATTAGAAAAAATGAAAATTTTAGAGTTTATGTTTCGAAAAAATTTTAAAAAATAACAAATGTAAGTAAAGAAAATTTATTCACACACCACAAATGAACAAAAAAAAATTTTATCCAAGTTTGGGAAATTCCACTAGTTGAACCCTAATTGCTTAGAATTTAATAAGAAAGAGATTTCTTCAACACTTGTTTTAAAAATAGATTTGCATGCTTGAAACATGTTAAAGATGCAAATGACCTATGGATGCAAAGCTTTTAAAGAGAATAACAAACGCTCATTAAATTCTCAAGTGAACGTGTGGAGGAAAATTTACCCGAGTCAAACAAACTTTTATTTTGCCAATTTACAAAACGCTGACCTAACAATCATAATTGATTGTAAAGTGATATATCATGCACAACGGGCTATATTTTTTTTAAGAAATGACCTATGGCTTGGGAGTCAACACTAAGTTAAAATTCCCCCGTCTCCCCATTTTCCCAATGATTGCAAAACCTGAGATATAAAAACTAAAAAGAGCTTACAATCCCTAAAAATTACAGACACTCATTCAAATTATCTCTCTCTACATTTATGCATTGTGCATTTTCATTTTAGATGTACACTTTTTTCTTAAAAATTGTTTTTGAGTTTTTTCTCTCTCTTCATCCTGTAAACAAAAAAGGCAAATAGAACACAACAAAATGAAAATTTTAGAGTTTATATATGGAAAAAAATTTTAAACAATAACAAATGTAAGTAAAGAAAATTTATGCACACACCAAAAATGAACACAAAAGTTTTGTTATCCAAGTTTGGGAAATTCCACTAGTCCCCTAATAACTTGGAATTTATGAGAAAGAGATTTCATTTACAAATGTTTTAAAAATTGATATGCATGCTTGAAACATGTTAAAGATGCAAATGACCTATTTATCCAAATATTTTTAAGAGAATAACAAACACTCATTAAATTCTTAAGTGAACGTGCGGTGGAAAATTTACCTGAGTCAAACAAACCATTATTTTGCCTATGTACAAAAAGCTGACTTAACAATCATTGATGAATGTAAAGTGATTTATCATGCGTAATGGGTTATATGTTTTGTAAGAAATTACTTATGGATTGGGTGTCAACACTTACTTACAAATACACCACCTCCCCCTTTTTTCGATGATTGCAAAACCTGAGATATAAAAACTAAATAAGAGCTTACAATCCCTAAAAATTATAGACACTCTTTGGAATTATCTCTCTTTACATTTGTGCATTGTGAATTTCCATTTTAGATGTACAAATTTTTCTTAAATAAAAACTTTGAGTTTTCGCACTCTCTCCATCCCGTAAACAAAAAAGGCAAATAGATCTCAACAAAATGAAAGTTTTAGAGTTTATGTATGGAAAAATTTAAAAAAATAACAAATGTAAGTAAAGAAAATCTATTCACACACCACAAAAGAACACAAAATTTTTGTTATCCAAGTTTGGGAAATTCCACTTGTTCAACCCTAATAGCTTGGAATTTTATAACAAAGAGATTTCTTCTCCTCATGTTTTAAAAATGGATATGCATGCTTGAAACATGTTAAAAATGCAAATGACCACTGGATGCAAAGCTTTTAAAAAGAATAATAAACACTCATTAAATTCTCAAGTGAAAGTGTTGTGGGATATTTACCTTAGTCAAACAAGCAATTATTTTGCCAATTTACAAAAAATTGACCCAACAATTACAAATGATTGTAAAGTGATTTATCATGCGGAACAGGCTATAGTTTTATAAGAAATGACTTATGGATTCGGAGTCAACACTCAGTTAAAAGTCCTCTGCCTCCCCCTTTTCCCGATGATTGCAAAACCTGAGATATAAAAACTAATAAGCTTATAATCCCTAAAAATTACAGAGACTCTTTGGAATTATCTCTCCCTACATTTGTGCATTATGCATTTTCATTTTAGATGTACACTTTTTTCTTAAATAAAATCTTTGAGTTTTCGTTTTCCCTTCATCCCGTAAACAAAAAAGGCAAATAGATCATAACAAAATGAAAATTTTAGAGTTATGTATGGAAAAAATTTAAAACAATAACAAATATTAGTGAAGAAAATTTATTCTCACACCACAAATGAACACAAAAGTTTTGTTATCAAAGTTTTGGAAATTCCACTAGATCAACCCTAATAGCTTGGAATTTTATAAGAAAGAGATTTCTTCTACACATGTTTTAAAAATGGATATGCATGCTTCGAACATGTTAAAGATGCAAATCACCTATGGATCATATGTTTTTAAAGAGAACAACAAACGCTCATTAAATTCTCTAGTGAACGTGCGGTGGGATATTTATCCGAGTCAAACAAGCCATTATTTTGCCCGTTTACAAAAAGCTGACCTAACGATCACTGATGATTCTAAAGTGATTTATCATGTGTAATGGGCTATATGACCCTAAGAAATGACTTATGGATTGGGAGTCAACAATCAGTTACAAATCCCCCAGCTCCCTCTTTCGTCAACGATTACAAAACCTAAAATATAAAAACTAAAAAGAGGTTACAATCCCTAAAAATTACAGACACTCTTTGGAATTATCTCTCTCTATAGTTATGGATTTTGCATTTCCATTTTAGATGTAAAATTTTTTCTTAAATCAAAACATTGAGTTTTTCGCTCTCTCTACATCCCGAAAACAAAGAAGGCAAATAGATGACAACAAAATGAAAATTTTACAATTTATGTATGTAAAAAATTTTAAACAACAACAAATGTAAGAAAGAAAATTTATTCTCACACCACAAATGAACACAAAAGTTTTGTTATCAAAGTTTTGGAAATTCCACTAGATCAACCCCTAATAGCTTGGAATTTTATAAGAAAGAGATTTCTTCTACACATGTTTTAAAAATGGATATGCATGCTTGAAACATGTTAAAGATGCAAATCACCTATGGATCATAAGATTTTAAGAGAATAACAAACGCTCATTAAATACTCTAGTGAACGTGCGGTGGGATATTTACCCGAGTCGAACAAGCCATTATTTTGCCCGTTTAGAAAAAGCTGAGCTAACGATCACAAATGATTCTAAAGTGATTTATCGTGTGTAATGGGCTATATTACCGTAAGAAATGACTTATGGATTGGGAGTCAACAATCAGTTAAAAATCCTCCAGCTCCCTCTTTTGTCAACGATTACAAAACCGGAGATATAAAAACTAAAAAGAGCTTACAGTCCCAAAAAATTACAGACAATCTTTCAAATTATCTCTCTCTACTTTTGTACATTGTGCATTTCTGTTTTAGATGTACACTTTTTTCATAAATCAAAACTTTGTGTTTTTTGCTCTCCCTTCATCCTGTAAACAAAATAGGCAAATAGATCACAACAAAATGAAAATTTTACAATTTATGTATGGATAGTTTTTTAAAACAATAACAAATGTAAGTAAAGAAAATTTATTCACAGACCACAAATGAACACAAAAGTTTTGTTATCAGGGTTTGGGAAATTCCACTTGTCCAACCCTAATAGCTTGGAATTTTATAAGAAAGAGAATTCTTTTACACATGTTTTAAAAATGGATATGCATGCTTGAAACATTTTAAAGATGCAAATGACCTATGGATCCAAATATTTTTAAGAGAATAACAAACGCTCATTAAATTCTCAAGTAAACGTGCGGTGGGAAATTTACCCGAGTCAAACAAACCATTATTTTACCCATTTACAAAAAGTTGTCCTAACAATCACATATGATTGTAAAGTGATTTATCATGCATAACGGGCTATATTCTTTTAAGAAATGACTTATGGATTGCGGGTCAACACATAGTTAAAAATCCCCCTTTTCCCCCTTTTCCTAGCAATTGCAAAACCTGAGAAGTAAAAACTAAAAAGAGCTTGCAATCCTTAAAAATTACAGACACTCTTTGGAATTATCTCTTTTTACATGTCTGCATTGTGAATTTCCATTTTAGATGTTCACTTTTTTCTTAAATCAGAACTTTGAGTTTTTGCTCTCTCTTCATCCTGAAAACAGAAAAGGCAAATAGATCACAAAAAAATGAAAATTTTACAGTTTTTGTATGGAAAAAATTTTAAACAATAACAAATGTAAGTAAATAAAATTTATTCACACACCACAAATGAACACAAAAGTTTTATTATGTAAGTTTGGGAAATTCCACTACATCAACCCAAATAGCTTCGAATTTTATAAGAAAGAGATTTCTTCTACACATGTTTTAAAAATGGATATGCAATCTTGAAACATGTTAAAAATGCAAATGACCAATGGATCCAAAGCTTTTAAAGAAAATAAGAAACACTTATTAAATTCTCAAGTGCTGTCAATCAAGCCATTTTTTAGCCCATTGAAAAAAACTGACCTAACAATCGTAGATGATTGTAAAGTGAATTATCATGCATAACGGGCTATATTTTTGTAAAAAATGACTTATGGATCAGGAGTTAACATTCAGTTAAAAATCCCGCACCTCCCCCTTTTTCCCTACAATTGGAAAACCTGAGATATAAAAAGTAAAAAGAGCTTAGAATCCCTAAAAATTATAGATTCTCTTTGGAAATATCTCTCTCCACATTTGTACATTGTGCATTTACATTTTAGATGTACACCTTTTTCTTAAATCAAAACTTTGAGTTTTCGCTCTCCCTTTACCCCGTAAACAAAAACGGCAAATAGATCACAACAAAATGAAAATTTTAGAGTTTATGTATGGAAAAAATTTAAAACAATAACAAATGTAAGTAAAGAAAATTTATTCACAAACCACAAATGAACGCAAAAGTTTTTGTTGTCCAAGTTTGGGAAATTCTACTAGTTGAAACCAATTAGCTTGAAATTTTATAAGAAAGAGATTTCTTCTACACATGTTTTGAAAATTGATATGCATGCTTGAAACATGTTAAAGATGCAAATAACATATGGATCCAAAACATTTAAAGAGAATAACAAACGCTCATTAAATTCTCAAGTGAATATGCGGTGGGATATTTACCTGAGTCAAACAAGCCATTATTGTGCCAATTTACAAAAAGTTGACCTAACAATCATAAATGATTGTAAAGTGATTTATCATGCATAACGGGCTATATTTTAGTAAGAAATGACTTATGGATTGGGAGTCAACACTCAGTGAAAAATCCTCCACCTCCCCCTTTTCCAGACGATTGCAACACCTGAGATATATAAACTAAAAAGAACTTACAATCCATAAAAATTATAGAGACTCTATGAAATTATTTCTCTCTACATTTGTGCATTGTGCATTTCCATTTTAGATGTACACTTTTTGCTTAAATAAAAACATTCAGTTTTCGCTCTCCTTCATCCTGTTAACAAAAAAGGCAAATAGATCACAAAAAATAAAAATTTTAGAGTTTATTTATGGAAAAAATTTAAAAAAATGAAAAATATTCGTAAAGAAGATTTATCCACACACCACAAATGCACACAAAAGTTTTGTTACCCAAGTATGGGAAATTCCACTAGTTCAACCCTAATAGCTTGGAATTTTATAAGAAAAAGATTTCTTCTACACATGTTTTTAAAATGGATATGCATGCTTGACATATGTTAAAGATGCAAATGACGTATGGATCCAAAGCTTTTAAAGAAAATAAAAATCACTCATTAAATTCTCAAGTGAACGTGTGGTGGGATATTTCCCCGAGTCAATCATGCCATTATTTTGCCCGTTTACATAAAGTTGACCTAACAATCATAGATGATTATAAAGTGAATTATCATGCATAACGGGCTATATTTTTTTAAGAAATGACTTAAGGATTGGGAGTGAACAATCAGTTACAAATCCCCGGCCTCCTTCTTTTCCCGACGATTTCAAAACCTGAGATATAAAAACTAAAAAGAACTTACAATCCCTAAAAATTAAAGACACTCTTTGGAATTATCACTTTCTATATTTCTGCATTTTGTATTTCCATTTTAGATGTACACATTTTTCTTAAATCAAAACTTTGACTTTTCGCTCTCCCTTCATCCCTAAACAAAAAAGGCAAAAAGATCACAACAAAATGAAAATTTTAGATTTTAAGTATGGAAAAATTTATAACAATAACAAATGTTAGAAAAGAAAATTTATTCACACACCACAAATGAACACAAAAGTTTTGTTATCCAAGTTTGGGAAATTCCATTAGTTCAACCCAAATATCATGGAATTTTATAAGAAAGAGATTTCATTTACACGTGTTTTGAAAATGGATATGCATGCTTGAAACATGTTAAAGATTCAAATGACCTATGGATCCAAAGATTTTAAAGAGAATAAAAAACACTCATTAGATTCTCAAGTGAACGTGCGGTGGGATATTTTCCTGAGTAAAACAAGCCATTATTTCGCCCATTTACAAAATGCTGGCCTAACAATCATGGATGATTGTAAAGCTATTTATCATGCGTAACAGGCTCTATTTTTGTAAGAAATGGCTTATGGATTGGGAGTCAATACTCAGTTAAAAATCCCCCGCCTCCCCTTTTTCCTGACGATTGCAAAACCGGAGATATAAAAACTGAAAAGAGCTTATAATCCCTAAAAATTATAGTCAATCTTTTGATTTATCACCCCCTACATTTGTGCATTGTGCATTTCCATTTTATATGTACACTTTTTTCTTAAATCAAAACTTCGAGTTTTTGCTCTCTCTTCATCTCAAAAAAATGGCAAATAGATCACAACAAAATGAAAATTTTAAAGTTTATGTATGGAAATTTTTTTAAAAAATAACAAAATTAAGTAAAGAAAATTTATTCACACACCACAAATGAACACAAAAATTTTGTTATCCAAGTTTGGGAAATTCGACTAGATAATCCCTAATATCTTGGAATATTATAAGAAAGAGATTTCTGCTACACTTGTTTTAAAAATGGATATACATGCTTGAAACATGTTAAAGATTCAAATGAAATATGGATCCAAAGCTTTTCAAGAGAATAACAAACACTCATTAAATTCTCAAGTGACCTTGCAGTGGGATATTTACCGAGTCAATCAAGCCATTATTTTTCCCATTAAAAAAAAGCTAACCAAACAATCATAGATTATTGTACAGTGAATTATCATGCGTAATGGGCTATAGTTTTGTAAGAAATTACTTATGGATTGGGAGTCAACACTAAGTTAAAAATTCTCCACCTCCCCGTTTTCCCGACGATTGGAAAACATGAGATATAAAAACTAAAAAGTGGTTACAATCCCTAAAAATTATAGATACTCTTTGGAATAATCTCTCTCTACATTTGTACACTGTACATTTCCATTTTGGATGTACACTTTTTTCTTCAATCAAAACTTTGAGTTTTCGCTCTCCCTTCACCCTGTAAACGAAAAAGGCAAATAGATCACAACAAAATGAAAATTTTAGAGTATATGTATGGAAAAAATTTTAAACAATAACAAATGTATGTAAAGAAAATTTATTCACACACCACAAATGAACACAAAAGATTTGTTATCCAAGTCTGGGAAATTCCACTAGTTCAACCCTAATAGCCCGGAATTTTATAAGAATGAGATTTCTTTTACACATGTTTTAAAATGGATATGCATGCTTGAAACATGTTAAAGATTCAAATGGCCTATGGATCGAGAGATTTTAAAGAGAATAACAAACACTTATTAAATTCTCAAGTGAACGTGCTGTGGGATATTTAGCCGAGTCGAACAAGCCATTATTTTGCCCATTTACAAAAAGCTGACCTATCAATCATAGATGATTGTAAAGTGATTTAATATGCGTTACATGCTATTTTTTTTTAAGAAATGACTTGTGGATTGGGAGTCAACACTCAGTTAAAAATCTCCCGCCTCCCCGTTTTTTCGAGGATTGAAAAACCTGAGACATAAAAACTAAAAATAGCTTACAATCCCTAAAAATTGCAGACACACTTTGGAATTATCTCTCTCTACATTTGTGCATTGTGCATTTCCATTTTAGACATACACTTTTTTCTTCAATCAAAACTTTTAGTTTTCGCTCACCCATCATACCGTAAACAAAAAAGCCAAAAAGATCACAATAAAATGAAAATTTCAGAGTTTATGTATGGAAAAAATTTAAAACAATAAAAAATGTAAGTAAAGAAAATTTATTCACACCCCACAAATGAACACAAAAGTTTTGTGATCCAAGTTAGGAAATTGCACTAGTTCAACCCTTATAGCTTGGAATTTTATAAGAAAGATATTTCTTCTTCATATATTTAAAAAATGGATATGCATGCTTGAAACATGAAAAAGATGCAAATGACCTTTGGATCCAAAGTTTTTAAAGAGAATAACAAACGCTCATTAAATTCTCAAGTGAACGTGCAGTGGGATATTTACTTGAGTAAAACAAGCCATGATTTTGCCCATTTAGAAAAAGCTGACCTAAAAATCATGGATGATTGTAAAGTGATTTATCCTATGTAAAGGGCTATATTTTTGTAAGAAATGACTTATGGATTGCAAGTCAACACTCTGTTAAAAATCCCCCGCCTCCCCCTTTTCCCAACTATTGCAAAACCTGAGATATAAAAACTAAAAAGAGCTTACAATCCCTAAAAATTACAAACACTTTTTGGAGTTATCTCTCTCTAGTTTTGTGCATTGTGCATTTCCATTTTAGATGTACTCTGTTTTCTTAAATCAAAACTTTGAGTTTTTGCTCTCCCTTCATCCCGTATACAAAAAAAGCAAATTGATCAAAAAAAAATGAAAAATTTAGAGTTTATGTGTGGAAAAAATTTAAAACAATAACAAATGTAAGTAAAAAATTTTTTTTCACACACCACAAATGAACACAAAAGTTTGTAATCCAAGTTTGGGAAATTCCAGTAGTTCAACCCCCATTGCCTGGAATTTTATAAGAAAGAGATTTCTTCTACACATGTTTTAAAAATTGATATGCCTACTTGAAACATGTTAATGATGCAAATGACCTATGGATCCAAAGATTTTAAAGAGAATAGCAAACGTTCAATAAATTCTCAAGTGAACATGTGGTTGGATATTTACCTGAGTAAAACAAGCCATTATTTTTCCCATTTACAAAAAGCTGAGCTAACAATCATGGATGATTCTAAAGTAATTTACCATGCATCACGGGCAATTTTTTTCTAAGAAATAACTTATGGATTGGGAGTCGAAACTCGGTTAAAAATTCCTCTCCTCGCCCTTTTCACAACGATTGCACAACCTGAGATAAAAAAACTAAAAAGAGCTTACAATCCCTAAAAATTACCGCTCTCTACATTTGTGCATTGTGAATTTCCATTTTAGATGTACACTTTTTTCTTAAATAAAAACTTTAAGTTTTCGCTCTCCCTTCATCTCGTAAACAAAAAACTTAAAAAGATCACAAAAAAATGAAAATTTTAGAGTTTATGTAGGGCAAAAATTTAAAACAATAACAAATGTAAGTAAAGAAAATCTAATCACACACCACAAATGAACACAAAAGTTTTGTTATCCAAGTTTTGGAAATTCCACTAGTTCAACCCAAATAGCTTGGAATTTTATAAGAGAGAGATTTCTTCTACACATGTTTTAAAAATGGATATGCATGCTTGAAACATGTTAAAGATGCAAATGACCTATGGATAGAAAGATTTTAAAGAGAATAAAAAACGCTCATTAAATTCTCAAGTGAACGTGCGATTGGATATTTACCCGAGTCAAACAAGCCATTATTTTGCCCATTTACAAAAAGCTGACCTAACAATCATGGATGATTGTAAAGTGATTTATCTTGCGTAACGGGCTATATTTTTTTAATAAATGAGTTACGGATTGGGAATCAACACTCAGTTAAAAATCCCACGCCTCCCCCTTTTCCCAACGATTGCAAAACCTGAGATATAAAAACTAAAAAAAGCTTACAATCCCTAAAAATTGCAGACACTCTTTGGAATTATCTCTCTCGACATTTGTGCATTGTGCATTTCAATTTCAAATGTACACTTTTTTCTTAAATCAAAGCTTTGAGTTTTCGCTCACCCTTCATCCCTTATACAAAAAAAAGCATATAGATCAATACAAAATAAAAATTTAAGAGTTTATGTATGGAAAAAATTTAAAACAATAACAAATATTAGTAAAGAAAATTTATTCACACACCACAAATGAACACAATAGTTTTGTTATCCAAGTTTGGGAAATTCCACTTGTTCAACCCTAATCGCTTGGAAATTTATAAGAAACAGATTTCTTCTACACATGTTTTTAAAATGGTTATCCATGCTTGAAACATGTAAAAGATGCAAATGACCTATGGATCCAAAGCTTCTAAAGAGAATAACAAACGCTCATTAAATTCCCTAGTGAATGTGCGGTGGGATATTTACCCGAGTCGAACAAGACATTTTTTGCCCATTTACAAAAATCTAACCTAATAATCATAGATGAATATAAAGTGATTTATCATGTGTAACGGGCTATATTTCAGTAAGAAATGACTTATGGATTGGGGGTCAACACTCAGTTAAAAACCCTCACCTCCCCTTTTTCCTTACGATTGCAAAACCTGAGATATAAACACTAAGAAGAGCTTACAATCCCAAAAAATTACAGACACTCTTTGGAATTATCTCTCTCTACATTTGTGCAATGTCCATTTCTCTTTTAGATCTACATTTTTTTCTTAAATCAAAACTTTGAGATTTCGCTCTCCCTTCATCCCGTAAACAAAAAAAAAGTAAATAGAGCACAAGAAAATGAAAATTTTAGAGTTTATGTATGGAAGCAATTTAAAAAAATAAAAAATGTAAGTAAAGAAAATTTATTCACACTCCACAAATGAACAAAAAAGTTTTTTTATCCAAGTTTGGGAAATTCCACTAGTTCAACCCTAACAGCTTGGAATTTTATAGGAAAGAGATTTCCACCACACATGCTTAAAAAATGGATTTGCATGTTTGAAACATGTTAAAGATGCAAATCACCTATGGATCCAAAACATTTGAAGAGAATAACAAACGCTCATTACATTCTCAAGAAAACGTGCGGTGGGATATTTACCCGAGTAAAACAAGCCATTATTTTGACCATTTACAAAAAGTTGACCTAACAATCATAGATGATTGTAATGTAATTTATCATGCGTAACGGGCTATATTTTAGTAAGAAATGACTTATGGATTGGGAATCAACACTCAGTTAAAAATCCCCCTCCTCCCCATTTTCCCAATGATTGCAAAACCTAAGATATAAAAACTAAAAAAAGTTTACAATCCCTAAAAAGTACATACACTCTTTGGAATTATCTCTCTTTACATTTGTGCATTTTAAATTTCCATTTTAGATGTACACTTTTTTCTTAAATCAAAACTTTGAGTTTTCCCTCTGCCTTCATCCCGTAAAAAAAAAAAGGCAAATAGATCACAACAAAATGAAAATTCTACAGTTTACATCCGGAAAAAATTTAAAACAATAACAAATGTAAGTAAAGAAAATTTATTCACACACCACAAATGAATACAAAACTTTTGTTATCCAAGTTTGGGTAATTCCACTAGTTCAACCCTAATAGCTTGGAATTTTATAAGAAAAATATTTCTTCTACACATGTTTTAAAAATGGATATGCATGCTTGGAATATGTTAAAGATGCAAATGACCTTTGGATGCAAAATTTTAAAGAGAATAACAAACGCTTATTAAATTTTCAGGTGAACGTGCGGTGGGATATTTACCCGAGTTAAACAAGCCATTATTTTGGCCATTTTCAAAAAGCTAACCTAACAATCATAGATGATTGTAAAGTGATTTATCATACGTAATGAGTTATATTTTTGTAAGAAATTACTTATGGATTGGGAGTCAACACTCAGTTACATTTCCACCGCCTCCCCCATTTCCATACGATTGCAAAACCTGAGATATAAAAACTAAAAAGTGCTTACAATCCCTACAAATTACAGACACTCTTTGGAATTATCTCTCTCTATATTTATTCATTGTGAATTTCCACTTTAGATGTACACTTTTTTCTTAAATTAAAACTTTTACTTTTCGCTATCCCTTCATCTCGTATTAGAAAAAGGCTAATCGATCACAACAAAAGGAAAATTTTCTAGTTTAAGTCTGAAAAATTGAAAACAATAACAATTGTACGTGAAGAAAATTTATTCACACACCACAAATGAACACAAAAGTTTTGTTATCCAAGTTTGGGAAATTCCACTAGTTCAACGCCAATAGCTTGGAATTTTATAAGAAAGAGATTTCTTCTTCAAATGTTTTAAAAATTGATATGCAAGCTTGAAACATGTTAAAGATGCAAATGACCTATGGATCCAAAGCTTTTAAAGAGAATAAAAAATGCTCATTAAATTCTCAAGTGAACGTGCAGTGGGATATTTACCCAAGTCAAAAAAGCCATTATTTACCCCATTTACAAAAAGCTGACCAAACGATCATAAATGATTGTAAAGTCATTTATCATGCGTAATGGGCTATATTTTCGTAAGAAATGACTTATGGATTGGGAGTCAACACTCAGTTACAATTCCTCCGCATCCCCCTTTTCCAAACGATTGCAAAACCTCAAATATAAAAACTAAAAAGAGCTTACAATCCATATAAATTACAGACACTCTTTGGAATTATCTCTCTCTACATTTGTGCATTATGCATTTCCATTTTAGATGTACACTTTTTTCTTAAATCAAAACTTTGAGATTTCGCTCTCCCTTCATCCCGTAAACAAAAAAAGCAAATAGAGCACAAGAAAATGAAAATTTTAGAGTTTATGTATGGAAACAATTTAAAATAATAAAAAATGTAAGTAAAGAAAATTTAGTCACACTCCACAAATGAACACAAAAGTTTTGTTATCCAAGTTTGGGAAATTCCACTAATTAAACCCTTATAGCTTGGAATTTTATAAGAAAGAGATTTCTTCTACACATGTTTTAAAAATGGATATGCATGCTTGAAACACGTTAAAGATGCAAATGACCTATGGAACCAAAACTTTTAAAGAGAATAACAAACTCTCATTAAATTCTCAAGGGAACGTGCGGTGGAATATTAACCCGAGTAAAACAAGCCATTATTTTGACCATTTACAAAAAGTTGACCTAACAATCATAGATGATTGTAAAGTAATTTATCAAGCGAAACGGGCTATATTTTAGTAGGAAATGACTTATGGATTGGGAATCAACACTCAATTAAAAATCCCCCGCCTCCCCATTTTCCCAACGATTGCAAAACCTAAGATATAAAAACTAGAAAAAGTTTACAATCCCTAAAAATTACAAACACTCTTTGGAATTATCTCTCTTTACATTTGTGCATTGTAAATTTCCATTTTAGATGTACACTTTTTTCTTAAATCAAAACTTTGAGTTTTCGCTCTGCCTTCATCCTGTAAACAAAAAAAGGCAAATAGATCAAAATGAAAATTCTACAGTGTACATCTGGAAAAAATTTAAAACAATAAAAAATGTAAGTGAAGAAAAGTTATTCACACACCACAAATGAACACAAAAGTTTTGTTATCCAAGTTTGGGTAATTGCACTAGTTCAACCCTAATAGCTTGGAATTTTATAAGAAAAATATTTCTTCTACACATGTTTTAAAAATGGATATGCATGCTTGGAATATATTAAAGATGCAAATGACCTTTGGATGCAAAAATTTTAAAGAGAATAACAAACGCTCATTAAATTCTCAGGTGAACGTGCGGTGGCATATTTACCCGAGTTAAACAAGCCATTATTTTGGCCATTTTCAAAAAGCTAACCTAACAATCATAGATGATTTTAAAGTGATTTATCATGCGTAATGGGTTATATTTTTGTAAGAAATTACTTATTAATTGGGAGTCAACACTCAGTTACATTTCCACCGCCTCCCCCATTTCCATACGATTGCAAAACCTGAGATATAAAAACTAAAAAGTGCTTACAATCCCTAAAAATTACAGACACTCTTTGGAATTATCTCTCTCTACATTTATTCATTGTGCATTTCCACTTTAGATGTACACTTTTTTCTTAAATTAAAACTTTGGGTTTTCGCTATCCCTTCTTCTCATATTAGAAAAAGGCTAATCGATCACAACAAAAGGAAAATTTTCTAGTTTAAGTATGAAAAAAATTGAAAAAAATAACAATTGTACGTGAAGAAAATTTATTCACACACCACAAATGAACACAAAAGTTTTGTTATCCAAGTTTGGGAAATTCCACTAGTTCAACGCCAATAGCTTGGAATTTTATAAGAAAGAGATTTCTTCTACAAATGTTTTAAAAATGGATATGCAAGCTTGAAACATGTTAAAGATGCAAATGACCTATGGATCCAAAGCTTTTAAAGAGAATAAAAAATGCTCATTAAATTCTCAAGTGAACTTGCAATGGGATATTTACCCGAGTCAAAAAAGCCATTATTTACCCCATTTACAAAAAGCTGACCAAACGATCATAAATGATTGTAAAGTCATTTATCATGCGTAATGGGCTATATTTTCGTAAGAAATGACTTATGGATTGGGAGTCAACACTCAGTTACAATTCCTCCGCATCCCCCTTTTCCTAACGATTGCAAAACCTCAAATACAAAAACTAAAAAGAGCTTACAATCCATATAAATTACAGACACTCTTTGGAATTATCTCTCTCTACATTTGTGCATTATGCATTTCCATTTTAGATGTACACTTTTTTCTTAAATCAAAACTTTGAGATTTCGCTCTCCCTTCATCCCGTAAACAAAAAAAGCAAATAGAGCACAAGAAAATGAAAATTTTAGAGTTTATGTATGGAAACAATTTAAAACAATAATGAATGTAAGTAAAGAAAATTTAGTCACACTCAACAAATGAACACAAAAGTTTTGTTATCCAAGTTTGGGAAATTCCACTAATTCAACCCTAATAGCTTGAAATTTTATAAGAAAGAGATTTCTTCTACACATATTTTAAAAATGGATATGCATGCTTGAAACATGTTAAAGATGCAAATGACCTATGGAACCAAAGCTTTTAAAGAGAATAACAAACTCTCTTTAAATTCTCAAGTGAACGTGCGGTGGAATATTAACCCGAGTAAAACAAGCCATTATTTTGACCATTTACAAAAAGTTGACCTAACAATCATAGATGATTGTAAAGTAATTTATCATGCGTAACGGGCTATATTTTACTAAGAAATGACTTATGGATTGGGAATCAACACTCAGTTAAAATCCCCCGCCTCCCCATTTTCCCAACTATTGCAAAACCTAAGATATAAAAACTAGAAAAAGTTTACAATCCCTAAAAATTACATACACTCTTTGGAATTATCTCTCTTTACATTTGTGCATTGTAAATTTCCATTTTAGATGTACACTTTTTCTTAAATCAAAACTTTGAGTTTTCGCTCTGCCTTCATCCCGTAAACGAGAAAAGGCAAATAGATCACAACTAAATGAAAATTCTACAGTGTACATCTGGAAAAAATTTAAATCAATAAAAAATGTAAGTAAAGAAAAGTTATTCACACACCACAAATGAACACAAAAGTTTTGTTATCCAAGTTTGGGTAATTCCACTAGTTCAACCCTAATAGCATGGAATTTTATAAAAAAAATATTTCTTCTACACATGTTTTAAAAATGGATATGCATGCTTGGAACATGTTAAAGATGCAAATGAACTTTGGATGCAAAAATTTTAAAGAGAATAACAAACGCTCATTAAATTCTCAGGTGAACGTGCGGTGGGACATTTACCCGAGTCAAACAAGCCATTAGTTTGGCCATTTTCAAAAAGCTGACCTAAAAATCATAGATGATTGTAAAGTGATTTATCATGCGTAATGGATTATATTTTTGTAAGAAATTACTTATGGATTGGGAGTCAACACTCAGTTACATTTCCTCCACCTCCCCCATTTCCATACGTTTACAAAACCTATGATATAAAAACTAAAAAGTGCTTACAATCCCTAAAAATTACAGACACTCTTTGAAATTATCTCTCTCTACATTTATTCATTTTGCATTTCCACTTTAGATGTACACTTTTTTCTTAAATTAAAACTTTGAGTTTTCGCTATCCCTTCATCTCGTATTAGAAAAAGGCTAATCGATCACAACAAAAGGAAAATTTTCTAGTTTAAGTATGAAATTTTTTTTTAAAAATAACAATTGTACGTGAAGAAAATTTATTCACACACCACAAATGAACACAAAAGTTTTGTTATCCAAGTTTGGGAAATTCCATTAGTTCAACGCCAATAGCATGGAATTTTATAAGAAAGAGATTTCTTCTACAAATGTTTTAAAAATTGATATGCAAGCTTGAAACATGTTAAAGATGCAAATGACCTATGCATCCAAAGCTTTTAAAGAGAATATCAAATGCTCATTAAGTTCTCAAGTGAACGTGCAGTGGGATATTTACCCGAGTAAAAAAAGTCATTATTTACCCCATTTACAAAAGGCTGAGCAAAACAATCATAAATGATTGTAAAGTCATTTATCATGCGTAATGGGCTATATTTTTGTAAGAAATGACTTATAGATTGGGATTCAACACTCAGTTACAATTCCTCCGCATCCCCCTTTTCCTAATGATTGCAAAACCTCGAATATAAAAACTAAAAAGAGCTTACAATCCATATAAATTACAGACACTCTTTGGAATTATCTCTCTCTACATTTGTGCATTATGCATTTCCATTTTAGATGTACACTTTTTTCTTCAAAAAAAGTTTTCGCTCTCCCTTCATCCCGTAAACAAGAAAGGCAAATAGATCACAACAAAATGAAAATTTTAGACTTTATGTATGGAAAAAATTTAAAACAAAAAAAATTTAAGTAAAGTAAATTTATTCACTCACCACAAATGAACACAAAAGTTTTGTTATCCAAGTTTGGGAAATTCCACTAGTTCAACCTTAATAGCTTGGAATTTTATAAGAAAGAGATTTCTTCTACACATGTTTTAAAAATGGATATGCATGTTTGAAACTTGTTAAAGATGCAAATGACCTATTGATCCAAAGCTTTTAAAAATAATAACAAACGCTCATTAAATTCTCAAGTGAACGTGCGGTGGGATATTTATGTGAGTCAAACAACTATTGTCGTAGTAAAATTCTCTTCTACTTTATCATGCATTTAATAATGAACTCATTTAATAACCTGATACTCTTCCTACTCGAAGATTTTTCTTGTATTACAGACAAGTAAAATGGATCCCCTCAGCAGCACCCTGACGGACCTAGCAGTAGCAATTGCCACTCTCACGGTATTGCTCCCAACCCTAGAGTCACTATTCAAAAGTCTTTTAGTTCTCTCAGAACGAGGAGACATACATGAGAATTGTGCCCGATACGGGTTAAGTGGAGAACTCTGACTACTCAAGGTTAAGGAAATAACCAAAGAGATAAAAGAACTCACTAAATGGCACGATATGCCAAGCTCCTCTGAGACTTCTACCGGATCTCCATTGCGAGAAAAGGAAGCCACAACGTCAGCTAATCAACAGAAGGATGCCTTTAGTGTTTTGATATATACAGGTCGACCCGAGATTTCTACCTGCCATGGCAGGCATGAGAAGGAAATCACAACATAGTCTTCTTTGAAGATAGGGGAATCCGGGATTTCTACCTACTAGTCTAGAGCAAGAAAGGAAACCTTAACGATTTCGATGAAATCGGAATCAAAGACTTCTACCTGTCAGTTTCGAGCTGAAAAGGAAGTCTTAACGGATCCATCTCTGATGGAAACAGACTTGTCTAGCAATGAGAAATCATTCAAGACAAAATTGGTTACCCCATCTGAGTTTACAAGGTTGAAAAGCTGAAACAAACCAGATAAAACAAGTTTTAATGAGTTTGAATTTTTAAAGAAATTTAAACCTTTGAAACTTTCGGACATTATGTCTGAGGAACCCTCGCTATGCCCTCAAAAGGTGGACAACATTGGTACAAAGATCGAATCCAATCATACTGTTCAATTCCAGAGATGGAATGAGCAAATTGGACAAGGGATGAACACTCCCTTCTTCACCACTAAGTCCAACAATAGTTGGAATCAAGTGAAGCTGAGTTAAGAAATAGACTCAAAATATGCATCCATGCTTTATTCATATGGATTCGTAAAACATATGGTACTTCACTCCACTGACTTATCAGTTTTGGACAAAATGCCAAAAGAGATTAAGGAGGTTTGCAAAAGTTTTATTTCCATAACCAAAAGCAAAGGAATGAAGATTAATTTCGTTTCCTGTATTGCTAAGATTGTTACTGACAATAAGATGTTTCCAAGCACTTCTGTCGTGACACTTGGAGGCATCTAAGAAGGTGACGCAAAGATGGAATATGATCCAAGACATATTTCAAAAGCCAAGCCATGTCCAGAAGCAGTTTGGCCAACCAAACGTATCCATGGGTTCAAAACCCTGATACAACTCCTACAACAGCTAAGTCAGAAAAGGAAAAACTTTGTCTACAAGACATCCGTGCCACTGACGATCATCTCGAAAAGCTAAAAAGAGACTCTGGCACCTATCCAGACCAATCTCGAAGCAACGCTGAAGAAACTCCTGAGAGGAAATATCCTCTTCAACAATGCAACCAAGGAAAACTTTTGCCAGATGGCCCAAGACTTTTCCAAAGGAGCACACCTGTAGATTGTGCACAAAAAGGCAGTTGTTCGAATAAACAGTCATCAGCCACTTCAGTAGACAAGTCAGCAGCCATTAGGGCTCAAGACGGAATCAAGGTCGGCAAAGGCGGCTAGAAAAGTCTGCAAAAGCAGCTACAAAAGTCATCAAAGGCGGCTACACAATGTCAGCAATGGTGGCAACAAAAGATTCCTGCACTTCAGCATCATGATGTCACAAGAGGAAAAGTCATTTCTACCCCTACCTTCGATGCCGAAAGGTAATAATACAAGGGCAAAAACGAAAAGCCAAAAAGATAAAATTTACCCTTTGTATTTAAACACACACCTTTCAATTAAGGGTAAAAGAGGGAGAAACGAAAATCCATCACCTATAAATTCGAGGTTCCTCCAGAGGTTGAGAAATTCAAAAATTGGAGAAGAAAAAACAATCTTTCATTCGAAGAAGAAGGCAATTTCCGGCGAGCATCCTCCGACAAGTTCCTTAAAGCATGGTATGTGCAAAACAGTCGTAATGGCTGAGTAGAAAAGAGGGAACCGACCGGTAGTTATGTAGATAAGTAAATTTTCTTTCCCTTTATTCAGGGTATGTATTTAGTATTGTTGTTTTTTGTTTTGAAACAATGTTTTTATATTTCCGCATGTTTGTAATATTTTGATTCGTACAGTTGTTGTTTTCACTGTTCATGTTCCGCATCTATATGCATGAATCTCCACAGTGTTTGTTTCTACTATTCCAAAGTTACTGTTCAAAAGTACTGTTCATTTTAATATGCATGGTTACTATTCATGTGTACTGTTCACTCGTCAAAAAGAAATAGTATCAAAATACTGCCAAATAGGACAAAAGCTAGAGACTTGGAATTATTCGACGACGCTCCGAGGTAGAAAATGAAATGGAGTTGTGCTCTACCCAGCGAAAGCAGCGATGGAGCCACAACAGTTAATAGGAACGGGTTGGGGCGCTCTCGAGACCATGAGGACCGCATCGACGGAATTGCCCATGTGGTGGTAAGGCGGCAGTAATAGGGTCAAACCCCCAAGGAAATTCTAAGTAGCAGTAGAAGTCATGTTGGGCCTATTAGATAGCTATGAAAATAGAAACAAACGAGTACATAGTAGTGACTTTTGGTAGTAAGCAGGAGTAGTATGATGGTGAAGTGATAAGATGTGTAAAGTTTGACTATAGGAATAGTATTATGTGAGTCATCGTTGTTTTCCTCTGTAGTCAATGTGTAGTTGTGATCCCTAGGATTCTAGTTCCACTGTCCTCATCTGTAGGTTCACCTTGTATTCCATTGTGTAAGACTGTTAGAGTCTATTTGTTTTTGTGTTGAGTCTATTTGTTTTTGTGTTGGTATCAGAGCAATAGTGCTTTCGGAACCATAATCTATTGTGTTTTGTAAAATTGCGTTGTGTGTTAGTTTGTTGTTCTAAAATTGGTATCATAGCTTAGGTTTAAACGTCCTACAGATAGGACCAAGTCTAGTCTATATGTGTCAAAGAAGTCAAAGCATAACTATGATTCTTTCATTTTAGGTATACATGACCCAAACTGGTCACATCCCATGTACCATTGGTATACTACAAATTTACTAATGTATGAAAGACCCCAACTGGTAGGTCAGAAGGAACTCAACGGTCCCTCTTACAACACCGTGTTAAAAACAGGACACAAATATTTGTCCAATAATAGGCTATCCACATGGATGGCATGATAAGAATAATCCAATATTAAATAATATAATAGATTTAGTTGGTGATATGCATCACAACTTCTTTATGAAAAGATGTTGGGAAAAATACACCGTAGAAAACGTTGTTTTCCAATGCATAGGGATAGAAAGTGACGTCAATGAACAACTACAGAAACTCAAGAGAAGTATTAATGTCCATCTTGAGGTATTTAAAACATGAAATACTGAAGAAACAATATTCCTTACATCTACAAAGCTATGTAGATCAAGAAATAAATCACTCTAGGATCTTAGAACTTATCCGAGAAGTGAAAACTAAAATGGTTAACAACAAACCATGTAGAAAAGAATTACAGGAAGTTATTTGCAAAATAGCCTCTGTAAAAAATCATCAAGGGACAGATAGAGATCGTCTTATATGAGACATCTATGCCTTAACTCAAAATGAAGAATTGAGAGAACTTGTTATACAACATATCTCTCCTTTCATCACTTTGTACCAATTGGAACGATTAATTGAAATTCTGTTCCAAAAATTAGAAGAGATATCAACTCATCTAAAATTCCTAAATGTCTGAACAAATAGGAATAGAATGTACCTCTCTCCAAGATAGTGTTCATGTACATCATGAAACCCAGGGAGAAAACGATGAACATCCTAATCTTACGTTGGATGGACAAAAGTGGACAATAAGTATCCCTAGGATAACTGAAGTCTACAACAAATATTAGATTGAGTTCCAAAAGAAATCCTTCATCATCTAGAAGGAACTATCTGTAGAGATACAGGATACCGATTCCGGTACTTTCTGTTATAGATTGTTAAGTGAATCTGACTTAGCTAAACTAAAAAGATTCAAATATGTCCATTATGGACTAGTTCGTATAGGATTAGACCCCTTAATATGAATCAACCAAAATTTAACCTTCATAGCAGCTATCGTTGATAACTCAGTGAGGAATAATTTTGAAAAAGCCCTACTCGGAGGAGTTAGAGCAAATTTAGGATTAGGACCAATTTCTTTTACAACCTGGCCCATTCTACAAATAGATTTGGAAGACAAGAACATCCAAGATACCTTGTCCTTAAAAGTCTATACAGACAACTGGTCGAAAATTTGAATTCAACCAGGAAGAAGAGTTATGCACATACTTGTATGCATAGTAGCCCGAGTAATCAACACTGGAAAGGTTCCAGTTAAAGATTCAAAGAAACTCATAGAATTAGCCAAAAACATTGGTTATTCTGAAAACTTGACCATAGAAGAACTTGACCCCAGAGAGTTAACATGGCCAACAGAATGGGTAGTCCAACCTTTGGCACCCCGACACCTTCTCCTCTCCCAAAAAACCATAAAGGAGATAGAAGGAAAACTAGTGATCACAAACACTAGTCCCCACTTTTCCATCGAACAGGAGAGGCCCTCTACCTCAACAAGTTGAGCCTCAGACAGTTCCCATTTCGAAGGAATAGGAAACCCAAGGCCCAATGCTTATGTTCCACTTCACATCGATGATGGCACATAACCCATATAAAGCCTTAGGCCCACCAATAGGAAATAGTGACATCATCACCAATTCCAATAAAACCTTAGAGTCTTATGGTAAGACCCTTAATAGGTTAGAAATTTTTTTTGAGAATCTCCAGCAGAAAATAGATTTCCTCTATGATGTACATAAACATAGAGAAGTAATAAAGTGTCAAAACATCCTAGAAAATATTCTAGAAAAGATTGACCATGGAAATAGTCCTGTTTTCTTCAAAGAATTAACAGAACTAAAACAAAGTTTAGATAATCTAAACAAAGATAAAAGGCAAGAAATTTTAACAGAAGTCATAGCATTAAAAGAACATCTAGGTTCTAATGAACGTCTAGGTTTTCCAGATCCATCAAGGTATAAAACACCTTTTACACCTTGGACACTAGAATGATCTATAAAAAGAAATTCTTAGATCGTTTAAAATTAAAAAGACAAGGCCTTGACCTCGCCTAACTACAAAGAAATACTCTTCAACCAGAAGATAACACAATCCCAGCAATGGTATGGTATTACTATTTTTGGGAAAGATATACTGATTGCATCTACAACCTTAGATGCAAGATCAAGAAAATCAAACAAAAGATAAACCTTTTAGCTTTGTAAAATGATCTTTAGAGAAAGACTACTAGATCAAATTCATCTGGTATGTTCAATGAAAGACAAAAATTGGCAAGCCAGAGAAAATCTAAGAACAGTAAATGAAACTAATATAGCTTATCAAGCATATCTGGTTGAATGGTGGAGATTAACCCGTAGAGAAATTCTACAATGGTTTATGATAAAAAGACTTCAAAGGAAGCTTCAATAGATTGCTCTATGACAAAGTTTTTCTATTTAATGGATATAGAAACTCCATTACCATTAGGCCTTCCTAACATCACCGGATGGCTTAAAAACCTAGTGTACTTTGTAACACCTTGCATAGCACCTAGAAAAATGATCCAGCACCACCAACTTTTAGGATCGCTTCCAAAGCATCATCCTCTACCGATGATGAAGTTTACGCAGAATATAATACTTCTTATCGTCAACCGATTTATTATGTTCAAGAGTAAAAACCTTCCTCTAGTAAACAACAAGAGCAACAAGACAGTGAACCAGAGGCCTGGGAATCTGATTAAGTTGAAGAAGAAAATACCAAGAAAACAGACTACTCAGCTAAAAACAAAAAGGTTGATGATCTTGGTAAAAGATTTAGAATGCTTCGTGGTAGTGACCATTTTGAAGCAGAAACATCGAGGGTACGAGACACCCACATGGAAGATAGCTTTCAAGATAACTTCTGAAATCGTACTGCGGTTCACCCGCAAGAATGAGAGAGTTTCTGCCAGTCCAAAGTATCTTTGGGAGGACAAAGGTATTCGACAGAATACAAAAATGTTGATCCTTCAAATGGTACTAAAGGACACACATCCATAGATAGCATAAACCCTTTTGGATTTTACCTCAAATTGGATTGTCCCAAGGATGGAGAAAAAGTCCTTAAAGAATGGGAAAGAAGCATGAGCAATGCTGCAAATATGCATGAATCTTGGGACAAAGATTCAGTATTTAATTTCTTTAGCCATGCTTTACAGGGTAATGTAGCTCATTGGTGGGACAACCTTCCCGAAGACCAAAAACGAGCTAATACCTCAATATGTATAGCCAATATCTTAAAAGGATTGGTGGCTAAGATATCAAAAGAATTTCTAGGAATATATCCAATCCTAGAAGCTTATAATGAGAGTACTAAACAATGCAAACGTTTAGAAACTCTTCAGAAATTAAACAAGTTAAAAAGATTTAACATTTGTTTTTATGAGAAGTATTATTGCGAATTTGCAAGTTACTTCTATAAACTGCAAAAAGAAGATCAGAAACCTTATCTATCTATCTTTTATGCAATATTTCCAAAACCTTTTGCACATGTAGCTGAAAAAGACTACATTACAAAATATTGGCAAAATAATCCAAAAATTGGTACTTTAACCATGGTTAATTTCCTAAACTTTGACACTATAAGAAGAAGACATAGATTTGTACAAGACATGTAGGCAAATCTCTTTGAAGCCCAAAAACTACAAAAGAAAAGTAGTAAGGCTCACAAAAAATATTATGTTGTTCAAACCAGAACAAAAATGTAGGACCTTATGGTTGTAAAACCACTTCCCATAAGAGAAGAAAATATCCTAAGAAATTCCAACAGAAAAAATTTAGGATACAAAAAATTTCTAAACTAGGTATACCCCTCCAAGGGATACTTTAGAAAAAGAACAAATTCTGGCCCTACCACATCCAGTAAAGGGTCAAAAACATATTTCCAAAAGGGGAAAACCCCAAGCAGATGCAAATGCTGGATATGCCAGAAAGAAGGACATTTTTCAAAAAAATGTCCAAGCACTGCGAAAACATGGCAGTACAAAACCTATGTGCTACTCGCCGAAGCAAATGGATTGGACATCATCCATTATGATGACATCCAGTCAGAGAATGAAGTATATGAACTTTATCTCAAAACTGAGTCTTCCTCCTCGAAAAACTCAGAAAATATGAGTGACTCTTCAGGCACAACCTTTGCCTGATAGATTTTTTTATATTTAGTTATGCTTTAGCCTTCCCGATATATAATACTACAACAAGTGTGGTGATGAGATTCCTCCCTTAGAAACACTACTCCTCGCTGAATCCTGTGAATCTGACATTCAACAGCTTCTAGAATCCACTTGTTCTGAGAAACCCTTAGAATTGTGGAATAAAAAACCATATGCCGAGCTCGAACTTCTTGATCCTGAAAAATAAATCCGAGAAAAACCTATGGTTTACACTCCTTCTGATGTTGAAGAATTCTCAATACATATAGATGACTTGCTAACTCAAGGTTTAATCCGTGCAAGTTATTCTCCACATACATCTCCTGCTTTCCTGGTTTGGAATCATGCAGAGATAAAACGTGGAAAAGCTAGAATGGTCATTAACTATAAAAAGGTTAATGAAGCCAAAAAATGGATGGATACTATCTTCCTAACAAAGAAAGATTAATAGCTGCCATAAGAGGAAAACAATGGTTTTCTAAATTTGATTACAAATCCGGGTTTTGGCAAATTCGTCTAACCGAAAGAGCTATTCCCCTTACTACATTCAGTTGTCCTTCAGGACATTATGAGTGGCTTGTAATGCCCTTCGGGTTAAAACAAGCACCCAACATATTTCAAAGGAGAATGGACAATATCCTCAAACCATTCTTTAAATTTTGCTTAGTTTATGTTGTTGACATCCTAGTCTTTTCAGAAACCAAGGATCAACAGAAAGAGCAATTACTTAAGGTATTAAATGCCTTAAAAAATACTGTGATAGCACTCAGAAAAAAGAAATCAGAGTTGTTTACAACCAAGATAGATTTCTTAGGTCTAAACATCTCAAAAGGAGAAACCATACTCCAAAATCATATTCTGGAAAAACTAGCAGTTTTTTCGAATGAAATTGAAGATGTAAAACAACGTAAACATTTCTTAGGAAGCCTAACATATGCTGAACAATTCATAAAGAATTTACCAGAAATTAGGAAACCCTTTCAAAAGAAACTAAAGAAAGACATCAAATGGGAATGGACACCTACTAATAGTCTAGAAGTAATCAAGATTAAAAAAATGATGAAACACCTCCCAGTGTTAACTCTACTAGATCCAGATGCAAAACTGATTTTAGAAACTGACGCCTCGGATCATACTTGGGCAGCAGTCCTAAAATGCAAAATCAATGATTCTGAGAGATTATGCAAATATACATCAGGAACATTTTCATATGCTGAAACAAATTATCATTCTTATAAAAAAGAAATTTTAGCAGTAAAAAATGGGATAGAGAAGTTTTATATTTATCTTGCCCACAAAGAATTTCTGGTACGAACTGACTGCAAAAACTTTTCTGCTTTTATGACAAGAAATTTAGAAGATTCACTTTGTCATGGTAGATTACTCCGTTGGCAACAATGGTTCTTCCTATTCTCTTTTACTCTTGAACACATTAAAGGAGATAAAAATTATTTACCTGATACTCTTACTCGAGAATTTTCTTGTATTACAGACAGGTAAAATGGATCCACTCAGCAGCACACTGACGGACCTTACAGCAGCAATTGCCACCCTCACGGTATTGTTCTCGACCCTACAGTCACTATTTGACAGTCTTTTAGTTCTCTCAGAACAAGGAGACATACATGAGAATTATGCCCGATACGGGTTCAGTGGAGAACTCTTACAACTAAAGGTTAAGGAATTAACTGAAGAGTTAAAAGAACTCACTAAATGGCATGGCATGATATCCCAATCTCCTCCGGGACTTCTACCAGATCTCCATCACGAGAAAAGGAAGCCACAACGTCAGCTAATTAGCAGACGGATGACTTTAGTGTTTTGATAAACAGAGATCAACCTGGGATTTCTACCTGTCATGCCAGGCATGAGAAAGAAATCACAACCCAGTCTTCTTTGAAGATAGGGGAATCAGGGATTTCTACCTGCCAGTCTAGAGCTGGAAAGGAAACCTTAACGATTTTGACAAAATCAGAATCAGGGACTACTCCTTGTTTGTTTCGAGCTGAAAAGGAAGTCTTAAGGATTCATGTCTGATAGAACCTTGTCCAGCAATGAGAAATCATTCAAGATAAAATTGGTTACCCATCTGAGTTTACAAGGTTGAAAAACCTAAATAAAACAGATAAAAAAAGTTTAAATGAGTTTGATTTTTAAAGAAATTTAAAACTTTGAAACTTTTGGACATTATGTCTAAGGAACCCTCGCTACGCCCTCAAAAGGTGGATAGCGTTCGTTCAAAGATCGTATCCGATTATACTATTCAATTCCAGAGAAGGAATGAGCAAATTGGACAAGGGATGAACACTGCTTCTTCACCACTGAGTCCAGCAATAGTTGGAATCAAGTGAAGCTGAGTCAAGAAATAGACTCGAAATATGCATCCATGATTTATTCATATGGATTTATAAAACAGATGGTACTTCACTCCACCAACTTATCAGTTTTGGAGAACATGCCAAAGAGATTATGGAGGCTTGCAAAAGTTTTATTTCCATAACCAAAAGCAAAGGAATGAAGATTAATTTCGTTTCCTGTATTGCCGAGATTGTTGCTAACAATAAGATGTTTTCAAGCATTTCTGTCGTGACACTTGAAGGCATCAAAGAAGGTGACGCAAAGATGGAATATGATCCCAGACATGTTGCAAAAGCCAAGTCATGCCCAGAAGCAGTCTGGCCAACCAGGCTTATTCACGGGCTCAAGACCCTATTACAGCTCCTACAGCAGCTGAGTCAGAAAAAGAAAAGCTTTGTCTACAAGACATCCGTCCCACTGACGATCGTTTTGAAAAGCTACAAAGTGACTCTGGCACCTATCCAGACCAGTCTCAAAGCAACGCTGAAAAAACTCCTTAAAGGAAATATCCGCTTCAGCAAGGCAACCAAGAAAAACATATGCCAGATGGCCCAGAAGACTTTTCCAAAGGAACACACCAATAGATTGTGCACAGAAAGGTAGTTTTCCGAATAAACAGTCAGCAGCCACATCAGCAGACAAGTCAACAACCATTAAGGCTAAAGGCAAAACCAAAGTCAGCAAAGGCGGCTATAAAAGTCCGCAAAGGTGGCTTCAAAAGTTATCAAAGGTGGCTACACAAAGTCAGCAATGGTGGCTACAAAAGATTCCTACACGTCAACATCATGATGTCACAAGAGGAAAAGTCATTTCTACCCTTGCTTTCGGTGCCAAAAGATAATAATGCAAGGGCAAAAATGAAAAACCAAAAAGATAAAAGTTACCCTTAATCTTTAAACACACACCTTTCAATTAAGGGAAAAAGAGGAAGAAACGAAAATCCTTCACCTATAAATTCGAGGTTCCTCCAGAGGTTGAGAAATTCGAAAATTGGAGAAGAAAAAACAATATTTCTTTCGAAGAAGAAGGCGATTTCCGGTTAGAATCCTCTAGCAAGTTCCTTAAAACACGGTATGTGCAAAAAAGCCATAATGGGTGAGTAGCAAAGAGGGAACCGACCGATAGCACAGTCGGTAACTTCGGGAGTTATATAGATAAGTAAATTTTCTTTGCCTTTTTTAAGGTTATGTATTCAGTATTGTTGCTTTTTGTTTTGAAACAATGTTTTTATATTTCCGCATGTTTGTAATATTTTGATTCGTACAATTATTTTTGTCACTGTTCATGTTCCGCATCTATATATATGAATCTCCACAGTGTTTGTTTCTTCTATTCCAAAGTTACTGTTCAAAAGTACTGTTCATTTTTACTATTCATGGTTACTATTTATGTTACTATTCATGTTTCCTTTCCACTCGTCAAAAAGATATAGTATCAAAATAGTGCCAAAGAGGACAGAAGAAAGAGACTTGAAATTATTTAGCTACACTCAGAGGTAGAAAAGTGAAACGGAGCTGTGCTCTACCCTGCTGACGTAGACATGGAGCCTCAACGGTTAATAGGAATGGCTTGGGGCCCTCTGGAGACCGTGAGGACCGCATCGACGGAATTGCCCACATGGTGGTAAGCCGACAGGAATAGGGTCAAACCCCAAAGAAGTTCTAAGTAGTAGCAAAAGTCCTGTTGGGCCTATTAGATAGATATGAAAATAGACACAAATGAGTACATAGCTGTGACATGCGGTAGGAAGTGGGAGTAATATGATGATAAAATGATAGGATGTATGAAGTTTGACTGTAGGAATAGTATTGTGTGAGTCATCGTTGATTTCCGTTGTAGTCAATGTGTAGTTGTGATCCCTAGGATTCTAGTTCCACTGCCCTTATCCCTAGATTCACCCTGTATTCCGCTGTGTAAGACTGTTAGAGTCTATTTTTTTCTTCTATTGAGTCTGTTTGTTTTTGTGTTGGTATCAGAGCAATAGTGCTTTCAGCACCATAATTCGTTGTGTTGTAAAATTGTGCTATGTGTCTATTTTTTGTTCTAAAATTGGTATCAAAGAGTAGGTTTAAACGTCCTACAGATAGGACCAAGTCTAGTCTATATGTGTCAAAGAAGTCAAAGCTTAACTTTGATTCTTTTTGTTTAGGTATAGATACACCCCAAAACTATTACGATCCAAACCGGTCACATCCCATGTAATATTTGTAAGGAACAAATGTACAAAAAATGAAAACCTCCAATATGGAACAAAATAGGTCTAATCCAGCGATATGACTTATAAAGTATTCATGACTGTGAGAATATTCACGACCAGAAGGTTTGATAATCAAATCGAATTCCAAAGGGTCTGGATTCGAAAATTAAAAGATCGGCTCTTACGAGATCAAGCCAAACTCAAATAGTTAGAAGAAAATCATTTAGTTGTAGATTATAACAACGAAGGAAGAAGGATAATCTGAGATGGATGATTCTAAGGACTCGGTCCAGAAGGATTAAAACGAGTTATCAAACACCTGAAACATCAAATAAGAATTGAACAACTCGAACTTCAAGAATATGCTATCTAAGAAGTTCTTAGAAGATTTGGTTATCATTATGCAAAGAGAGATCTACAAAATGACCCAAGAAGAAACCGTAACTCAACCTGTAGACACCGCTTCAACAGAAGAAGGCTCTACAAGTATATACGAAAAACCAGAAAAAAAATATTGGTATGTTGTCCTCATAGGAAGAGAAACATGAATATATGACAGTTGGGAAGAAGCCCAAACAAAAGTCATTGGATATCCCAAAAATTCTCACAGAAAATTCCGGACAAAGGAAGATGCTGAACAGGCATGGACAACATCCCGAAATAGATGATCTATGGGAAAAAAAACTTTTATATCATTTACAAAGAAAGAGATGGCCTTGCCTTTAATCTCTTACTAAGAAACATGCTTCAACCTGAAAATGACACTATCTATTCCATGGAAATATACTATTTCCATTGGGAAAGATATACAAATCGCATCCATAGACTACGATGCAAGATCGAAAGAATTAAATAAAAGCTAAACCTCTTAGGTTTGTAAAAATTGATGAGTTTTTCTATTTAATGGATATGGAAACTCCATTACCATTAGGCCTTCCTAACATCACCGAATGGCTTAAAAACCTAGTATACATGGCAACACCTTGCTTTGCACCTAGGAAAAAAGATCCCACACCACCTGCGTTTCAAATCGCATCAAAAGCATCATCTTCTACCGATGATGAAGTTTATGCAAAATATAATACTTTCGGTCGCCAACCGGTTTATTATGTTCAAAAGGAAAAACCGTCCTCTAGTAAACAAAAAGAGCAACACAATAGTGAACCAGAGGCCTGGGAATCTGATGAAGTTGCAGAAGAAAATACCAAGAAAACAAAATACTTTGCTAAAGACAAAAAGGCAGATGATCTTTGTAAAAGATTTAGAATGGTTCGTGGTAGCGACCATTTTGAAGCAGAAACATCAAGGGTACGAGACACCCACATGGAAGATAGCTTTCAAGATAACTTCCGAAACCATACTGCGGTTCACCCGCAAGAACAAGAAAGTTTCTCCCACTCCAAAATATCTTTGGGAGGACAAAGGTATTCGACAAAATACACAAATGTCGATCCTTCAAATGCTACTAAAGGACACACATCCATAGATAGCATAAACTCTTTTGGATTTTATTTCAACTTGGATTGTCCCAAGAATGGAGAAAAAGTCCTTAAATAATGGGAAAGAAGCATGAGCAATACTGCAAATATGCATGAATGTTGGGACAAAGATTCTGCATTTAAAATCTTTACCCATGCTTTACAGGGTAATGTAGCTCATTGGTGGGACAATCTTCCCGTAGACCATAAACGAGCTAATACCTCAACATGTATAGCCAATATCTTGAAAGGATTGGTGGCTAAGATATCAAAAGAATTTCTAGGAATACATCCGACCCTAGAAGCTTACAATGAGAGTACTAAACAAAGAAAATGTTTAGAAACTATTAAAAAATTAAACAAGTTACAAATTTGTGACATCTATTTTTATGAGAAGTAGTATTGCGAATTTACAAGTTACTTCTATAAACTGCAAAAAGAAGATCAAAAACCTTATCTATCTATCTTTTATGCAAAATTACCAGAACCTTTTGCACATGTAGCAGAAAAATACTACATTACGAAATATTGGTAAAATAATCCAGAACTTGGTACTTTAACCATGGATAATTTCCTAAACTTTGACACTTTAGGAAGAAGACATAGATTTGTACAAGACATGTTGGCAAATCTTTGTGAAGACCAAAAACTACAAAATAAAAGTAGTAAGGCACACAAACAAAAATTATGTTGTTGAAACCAGAACAAAAATGTAGGTGCTTATGGTTGTAAAACCACCTCCCATAAGCAAAGAAAATATCCTAAGAAATTTCAACAGAAAAAATTTAGGATACAAAAAATTTCTACAACTAGGGATACTCCTTAAAAGAGATACTTTAGAAAAAGAACAAATTATGGCCCTACTACATCCAGTAAAGGGTCAAATGCATATTGCCAAAAGGGGAAAACCGCAAGTAGATGCAAATGCTGGATAAGCCAGAAAGAAGGACATTTTGTAAAACATTGTCCAAACACTGCGAAAGCACAACAATGCAAAACCTACAAGCAACTCGTTGAAGCAAATGGAGTGGACATCATCGATTACGATGATATCTAGTCAGATGATGAAGTACATGAACTTCATCTCCAAACCGAGTCTTCCTGCTCAAAAAACTCAAAAAATATGAGTGACTCTTCAGGCACAACCTTTCCCTGATAGATTTCGTATATTTGATTATGCTTTAGCCTTCCGGATATATAATACTACCACAAGCGTGGTGATTTATTCCACTATTGTCATAGTAAAATTCTCTGTTATTGCATCATGCTATTAATAGAGAACTCATTTACTAACCTAATACTCTTACTACTCGAAGATTTTTCTTGTATTATAGATAGGTAAAATGGATCCACTCAGCAGAACCCGGACGGACCAAGTAGCAGCATTTGCCACACTCACGGTATTGCTCTCAACCCTACAATCACTATTTGAATGTCTTTTAGTTCTCTCAGAACGAGGAGACATACATGAGAATTGTGCTCGATACGGGTTAAGTGGAGAACTCTTACAACTCAAGGTTAAGGAATTAACCGAAGAGTTAAAAGAACTCACTAAATGGCATGATATGCCAAGCTCCTCCAGGACTTCTATCGGATCTCCATCATGAGAAATGGAAGCCACAACGTCAGCTAATCAGCAGATAGATGACTTTTGTGTTTTGATAAATACATGTCGACCTGGGATTTCTATCGGTCATGCCAGGCAAAAGAAGGAAATTGCAACTCAATCTTCTTTGAAGATAGGGGAATCAGGGATTTCTACATGCCAGTCTAGAGCTGGATAGGAAACCTTAATGATTTCAATGAAATTTGAATCAGGGACTTCTATCTGTCAGTTTTGAGCCGAAAGGAAGTCTTAACGGATCCATCTCTTATGGAAACTGACTTGTCTAGCAATGAGAAATCATTCAAGACAAAATTGGTTACCCCATCTGAGTTTACAAGGTTGAAAAGCCTAAATAAACCAGATAAAACAAGTTTTAATGAGTTTGAATTTTTAAATAAATTTAAACCTTTGAAACTTTCGAACATTATGTCTGAGGAACCCTCACTATGCCATCAAAAGGTGGACAACATTCGTTCAAAGATCGAATCCGATGATACTGTTCAATTTCAAAGATGGAATGATCAAATTGGACAAGGGATGAACACTCCCTTCTTCACCAATGAGTCCAGCAATAGTTCGAATCAAGTGAAGCTGAGTCAAGAAATAGACTCGAAATATGCATCCATGCTTTATTTATATGGATTCATAAAACAGATGGTACTTCAATCCACTGACTTATCAGTTTTGGAGAAAATTCCAAATGAGATTATTGGGTCTTGCAAAAGTTTTTTTTCCATAACCAAAAGCAAAGGAATCAAGATTAATTTCGCTTCTTGTATTGCTAAGATTGTTACTACCAATAAGATGTTTCCAAACATTTCTGTCGTGACACTTGAAGACATCAAAGAAGGTGACGCAAAGATGGAATATGATCCCAAACATGTTTCAAAAGCCAAGCCATGCCTTGAAGTAGTATGGCCAACTAGACGTATCCACGGGCTCAAGACCCTGATACAGGTCACACAACAGCTGAGTCCGAAAAAGAAAAGCTTTGTCTACATGACATCCGTCCCACTAACGATCATCTCGAAAAGCTATAAAGAGACTCCGGCACCTGTCCAGGCCAGTCTCGAAGCAACGCAGAAGAAACTCCTCTAAGGAAATATCCCCTTCAGCAAAGCAACCAAGGAAAACTTCTGCCAGATGTCCCATAAGACTTTTCCAAAGGAGCACACTTGTAGATTGTGCACAAAAAGGCAGTTGTCCCAATAAACAGTCAGCAAAGGCGGCTATAAAACTCATCAAAGGCGGCTACACAAAGTTAGCAATGGTGGCTACAAAAGATTCCTGCAAGTCAGCATCATGATGTCATGAGAGGAAAAGTCATTTCAACCCCTGCTTTCGGTGCCGAAAGGTAATAATGCAAGGGAAAAAATGAAAAGCCAAAAACACAAAAGTTACAGTTTGTTTTTAACCACATACCTTTCAATAAAGGGTAAAAGATGAAGAAACAAAAATCCTTTGCCTATAAATTCGACGTTCCTCTAGAGGTTGAGACATTCAAAAATTGGAGAAGAAAAAACAATCTTTCATTTTAAGAAGAATGTGATTTCCAGCGAGCATCCTTCGGCAAGTTCCTTAAAGCACGGTATGTGCAAAACAACCATAATGGCTGAGTAGAAAAGTGGGAACCGACTGGTAGCATGGTCGGTAACTTCGGGAGTTATGTAGATAAGTAAATTTTCTTTCGCTTTTATAAGGGTATGTATTTAGTATTGTTGCTTTTTGTTTTGAAACAATGTTTTTATATTTCTGCATGTTTGTTATATTTTGATTCGTACAGTTGTTGCTATCACTGTGCATGTTCCGCATCTATATATATGAATCTCCACAGAGTTTGTTTCTATTATTCCAAAGTTACTATTCATTTTTACTATTCATGGTTACTATTGATGTTACTATTCACTCGTAAAAAAGAAATAGTATCAAAATAGTGCCAAATAGGACAAAAACTAGAGACTTGGAATTATTCGGCTACTCTCTGAGGTAAATAATTAAACGGAGCTGTGCTCTACCCTACTGAAGCAGCCATGGAGCCGCAACGGGTAATAGGAACGGCTTGGGGCCCTCAAGAGAACGTGAGGACCGCATCAACAAAATTTCCCACGGTGGTAAGCCAACAGGAATAGGGTCAAACCCGAAAGAAGTTCTAAGTAGCAGCAGAAGTTATGTTGGGCCTATTAGATAGCTATGAAAATAGACACAAACGCGTACATAGCAATGACATGTGGTAGGAAGCAGGAGTAATATGATGGCAAAGTGATAGGATGTACGAAGTTTGACTGTAGGAATAGTATTGTGTGAGCCATCATTGTTTTTTGCTGTAATCAATGTGTAGTTGTGATCCATAGGATTCTAGTTCCGCTGCCCTCATCCCTAGGTTCACTCTGTACTCCACTGTGTAAGACTGTTAGAGTCTATTTGTTTTTGTGTTGAGACTGTTTGTTTTTGTGTTGGTATTAGAGCAATAGTGCTTTCAATACCATAATCCGTTGTGTTGTAAAATTGTGTTGTGTGTCTGTTTGTTGTTCTAAAATTGGTATCAGAGCGTAGGTTTAAACGTCCTATAGGAAGACTCTATTTCCAGATGAAGTTCATTTACTTCATTATCTAACTGGATGTCATCATAATGGATGATGTCCAATCCATTTGTTCCGGCTAGCATCCTCCGAGAAGTTCCTTAAAGCACGGTATGTGCAAAACAGCCGTAATGGCTGAGTAGAAAAGAGGGAACCGATCGGTAGCACGGTCGGTAACTTCAGGAATTATGTAGATAAGTAATTTTTCTTTCCCTTTTTTAAGGGTATGTATTTTGTGTTGTTGTTTTTTGTTTTGAATCAATGGTTTTATATTTCCGCATGTTTATACTATTTTCATTCGTACACTTGTTGTTATTACTGTTCATGTTCCGCATCTATATATATGAATCTCCACAGTGTTTGTTTCTTCTATTACAAAGTTACTATTTAAAAGTGTTGTTCAATTTTACTATTCATGGTTACTTTTCATGTTACTATTCATGTTTACTGTTCACACGTAAAAAAGAAATAGTATCAAAATAGTGCCAAATAAGACTGAAGTTAGAGACTTTGAATTATTCGGATATGTTCCGAGGTAGAAAATGAAACGGAGCTCTGCTCTATCCTACTGAAGCAGCCATGGAGCCGCAACGGTTAATTGGAATGGCTTGGGGACCTCTCGAGACCGTGAGGACTGCATCGACAGAATTGCCCACGTGGTGGTAAGCCGGCAGGAATAGGGTCAAACCCGAAGAAGTTCTAAGTAGCAGCAAAAGTCCTGTTGGGCCTATTAGATAGCTCTAAAAATAGATACAAACGAGTACATAGCAGTGACATGTGGTAGGAAGCAGGAGTAATATGCTGGTGAAATGATAGGATGCAGGAAGTTTGATTGTAGGAATAGTATTGTGTGAGTCATCATTGTTTTCCGCTGTAGTCAATGTATAGTTGTGATCCCTAGGATTCTAGTTCCACTGCCCTCATCCCTAAGTTCACCCTGTATTCCGCTATGTAAGACTGTTAGAGTCTATTTATTTTTGTGTTGAGTCTGTTGGTTTTTGTGTTGGTATCAGAGCAATAGTGCTTTCGGTACCATAATCTGTTGTGTGTTATAAAATTGCGCTAAGTGTCTGTTTGTTGTTCTAAAATTGGTATCAGATCAATAATGTTTTAAATACCATAATCCGTTGTGTTGTAAAATTGCGCTGTGTGTCTGTTTGTTGTTCTAGAATTGGTATCAGAGCATAGGTTTAAACGTCCTACAGATAGGACCAAGTCTAGTCTATATGTGTCAAAGAAGTCAAAGCTTAACTTTGATTCTTTTTGTTTAGGTATACATACTCCCCAAAACAGTTACGATCCAAACCGATCACATCCCATGTACAATTGGTATACTACAAATGTACTAATGTACCGAAGACCCCAACTGGTAGGTCAGAAGGAACTCAATGGTGGCATACCAATATTTGTCCAATAATAGGCTATCCACATGGATGACATGACAAGAATAATCCAATATTAAATAATATAATGGATTTAGTTGGTGATATGCATCACAACTTCTTTATGAAAAGATGTTGGGAAAAATACACCGCAGAAAACATTGCTTTCCTATGCGTAGGAATAGAAAGTGCATCAATGAACAAGTACAGAAACTCAAGAGAAGAATGAATGCCTATCTTGAGGTAGTAAAACAGGAAATACTGAAGAAACAGTACGATTCCTTAAAGATCTACAAAGCTATGTAGATCAAGAAATAAATCACTCTAGGATCTTAGAACCTATCCGAGAAGTGAAAACTAAAATGGTTAACAACAAACCATGTAGACAATAATTACAGGAAGTTATTTGCAAAATAGCCTCTATAAAAAAATCATCAAGGGACTGATAGAGATCGTCTTATACGAGACATCTGTGCCTTAACTCAAAATGAAGAATTGAGAGAACTTGTTATACAACATATCTCTCCTTTCATCACTTTGTATCAATCAGAACGATTAATTTAAATTCTGTTCCAAAAATTAGAAGAGACATTAACTCATCTAAAGTTCCTAAATGTCTGAACAAATAGGAATAGAATGTAGCCCTCTCTGTTCATGTACATCATGAAACACAGGGAGAATACAATGAACTTCCTAATCTTATGCCGGATGGACAAAAGTGGACAATAAGTATCCCTAGAATAACTGAAGTCTACAACAAAGATTGGATTGAATTCCAAAAGAAATTTTTTGTCTTCCAGAAGGAACTATCTGTAGAGATACATGATACCGATTCCGATAGTTTTTGTTACAGATTGTAAAGTGAATCTGACTTAGCTAAGCTAAAAATATTCAAATATGTCCATTATGGACTAGTTCATATAGGATTAGACCCTTAATATGAATCAACCAAAATTTACCCTTCATAGCAGCTATCGTTGATAACTCAGTGAGGAATAATTTTGAAAAATCCCTACTCGGAAGAGTTAGAGCAAATTAAGGATTAGGACCAGTTTCTTTTACAACCTGGTCCAATCTACAAATAGATTTGGAAGACCAGCACATTCAAGATACCTTGTCCTTAAAAATCTATACAGACAACTGGTCGAAAAATGGAATTCAACCAGGAAGAAGAGTAAAGCGCATACTAGTATGCATAGTAGCCCGAGGAATCAAAATTGGAAAGGTTCCAGTTAAAGATTCAATCAAACTCATAGAATTAAGTAAAAACTTAGGTTATTTTGAAAACTTGACCATAGAAGAACTCGACCCTAGAGAGTTAACATGGCCAACAGAATGGATAGTCCAACCTTGGCCACCTAGACACCTTCCCCTCTTCCGAAAAACCATAAAGCTGATAAAAAGAAAACTATTGATCACAAACACTAGACCCAACTTTTCCATTGAACAGGATAGGCCTTCTATCTCAACTAGAAGAGCCTCAAATAGTTCCCGTTTCGAAAGAATAGGAAACCCAAGGCCCAATGCTTACGTTCCACTTCACATCGATGATGGCACATAACCCATATCAAGCCTTAGGCCCACCAATAGGAAATAGTGACATCGTCACCAATTCCAATAAAACCTTAGAGTCTTATGGTAAGACCCTTAATAGGTTAGAAAAAACTGTTGAGAATCTCCAACAGAAAATAGATTTCCTCTATGATGAACATAAACATAGAAAAATAATAAAGTGTCAAAACATCCTTAGAAAATATGCTAGACAACATTGACCATGGAAATAGTCCTGTTTTCTTCAAAGAATTAACAGAACTAAAACAAAGTTTAGATAATCTAAACAAAGATAAAATGCATGAACTTTTAACATAAATCATAGCATTAAAAGAACATCTAGGTTCTAACAAAAATTTAATCACACACCACAAATGAACACAAAAGTTTTGTTATCCAAGATTGAGAAATTCCTCTAGTTCAACCCTAATAGCTTGGAATTTTATAAGAAAGATATTTCTTCTACACATGTTTTAAAAATGGATATGCATGCTTGAAACATGTTAAAGATGCAAATGACCTATGGATCAAAAGCTTTTAAAAGGAATAACAAATGCTCAGTAAATTCTCAAGTGAACTTGCGGTGGGATATTTACCCGAGTCCAACAAGCCATTATTTTTCCCATTTACAAAAAGCTGACCAAACAATCATTGATGATTGTAAAGGGATTTATCATGCATAATGGGCTATATTTTTGTAAGAAATGACTTATGGATTAGGAGTCAACACTCAGTTAAAAATCCCCTGCCTCTCTCTTTTCCCGACGATTGCAAAACCTGAGATATAAAACTAAAAAGAACTTACAATCCCTAAAAATTACAGACACTCTTTGTAATTATCTCTCTCTACATTTGTACATTTTGCATTTCCATATTAAATGTACACTTTTTTCTTAAATCAAAACATTGAGTTTTCGCTGTCCCTTCATCCCGTAAACAAAAAAGGCAAATAAATGACAACAAAATGAAAATTTTAGAGTTTATGTATGGAACAAATTTAAAAAAATAATAAGTGTAAGTAAAGAAAATTATTCACAAACCACAAATGAACACAAAACTTTTGTTATCCATGTTTTGGAAATTTCACTAGTTCGACCCTAATAGCTAGGAATTTTATAAGAAAAAGATTTCTTCTACACATGTTTTAACAATGGATATGCATGCTTGAAACATGTTAAATATGGAAATGACCTATGGATCCAAAGCTTTTAAAGAGAATAACAAACGCTCATTAAATTCTCAAGTGAACGTGCGGCGGGATATTTACCCGAGTCAAACAAGCAATTATTTTGCCCATTTGCAAAAAGCTGACCAAACAATCATGAATGATAGTAATGTTATTTATCATACGTAACGGGCTACATTTTTGTAAGAAATGACTTATGGATTCGGAGTTAATACTCAGTTAAAAATCCCCTACCTCCTCTTTTTCCCCACGATTGCAAAACCTAAGATATAAAAACTAAAAAGAGCTTAAAATCCCTAAAAATTACAGACATTGGAATTATCTCTCTCTACATTTTTGCATTGTGCATTTCCATTTTAGATGTTAACTTTTTTCTTAAATCAAAACTTTGAGTCTTTGCTCTCCCTTCATCCCGTGAACTAAAAAAGGAAAATAGATCACAACAAAATGAAAATTTTAGAATTTATGTGTGGAAAAAATATAAAACAATAACAAATGTAAGTAAAGAAAATTTATTCACACACTAAAAATGAACACAAAAGTTTTGTTATACAAGTTTTGGAAATTCCTCTAGTTCAACCCAAATAGCTTGGAATTTTATAAGAAAGAGATTTCTTCTACACATGTTTTAAAAATGGATATCCATGCTTGAAACATGTAAAAGATGCAAATGACCTATGGATCCAAAGCTTTTAAAGAGAATAACAAACGCTCATTAAATTCTCAAGTGAACGTGCGGTGGGATATTTACCCGAGTCAAACAAGCCATTATTTTGCCCATTTACAAAAAAATGACCTAACAATCATCGATGATTGTAAGGTGATTTATCATGCGTAATAGGCTATATTTTTGTAAGAAATGACTTTTTGATTGGGTGTAAAAATTCAGTTAAAAATCTTTCGCTTCCCACTTTTCTTGACGATTGCAAAACCTGAGATATAAAAACTAAAAAGAGATGACAATCCCTAAAAATTACAGACACTCTTTGGAATTATCTCTCTCTACTTTTGTGCATTGTGCATTTTAATTTTAGATTTACACTTGTTTCTTCAATAAAAACTTTGAGTTTTCACTCTCCTTTCATCCCGTAAACGAAAAAGGCAAATAGGTCGCAACAAAATGAAAATTTTAGAGTATATGTAAGGAAAACATTTACAACAATAACAAATGTTAGGAAAGAAAATTTATTCACACACCTCAAATGAACACAAAAGTTTCGTTATCCAAGTTTGGGAAATTCCACTAGTTTAACCTTAATACCTTCAAATTTTATAAGAAAGAGATTTCTACTTCAGATGTTTTAAAAATGGATATGCATGCTAAAAACATGTTAAAGATGGAAATAACCTAGTATCCAAAGCTTTTAAAGAGATTAAAAAACTCTCATTAAATTCTCAAGTGAACGTGCGGTGGGATATTTACCTGAGTCAAACAAACCATTATTTTTCCCATTCACAAAAAGATGACATAACAATCATGGATGATTGTAAAATAATTTTTCAAGTGAAACGGGCTATATTTTTGTAAGAAATGACTTATGGATTGGGTGTCAACATTCAGTTAAAAATCCCTAGCTTCCCCCTTTTCCTGAGGATTGCCAAACAGGAGATATAAAAAATAAAATGAGCTTACAATCCCTAAAAATTATAGTCACTCTTTGGAATTATCTCTCTCTACATTTGTGCATTCTGCATTTCCATTTTAGATGTACATTTTTTTCTTAAATCAAAACTTTGAGTTTTCCCTCTCCCTTCATCCTGTAAACTAAAGAGGCAAATAGATCACAACAAAATAAAAATTTTAGAATTTATGTGTGGAAAAAATATAAAACAATAACAAATTTAAGTAAAGAAAATTTATTCACACACTACAAATGAACACAAAAGTTTTGTTATACAAGTTTTGGAAATTCCTCTAGTTCAACCCAAATAGCTTGGAATTTTATAAGAAAGAGATTTCTTCTACACATGTTTTAAAAATGGATATCCATGCTTGAAACATGTAAAATATGCAAATGACCTATGGATCCAAAGCTTTTAAAGAGAATAACAAACGCTCATTAAATTCTCAAGTGAACGTGCGGTGGGATATTTACCCGAGTCAAACAAGCCATTATTTTGCCCATTTAAAAAAAACTGACCTAACAATCATCGATGATTGTAAGGTGATTTATCATGCGTAATAGGCTATATTTTTGTAAGAAATGACTTTTTGATTGGGTGTAAAAATTCAGTTAAAAATCTTTCGCGTCCCACTTTTCTTGACGATTGCAAAACCTGAGATATAAAAACTAAAAAGAGATTACAATCCCTAAAAATTACAGACACTCTTTGGAATTATCTTTCTCTACTTTTGTGCATTGTGCATTTTAATTTTAGATTTACACTTGTTTCTTCAATAAAAACTTTGAGTTTTCACTCTCCTTTCATCCCGTAAACGAAAAAGGCAAATAGGTCGCAACAAAATGAAAATTTTAGAGTATATGTAAGGAAACCATTTACAACAATAACAAATGTTAGGAAAGAAAATTTATTCACACACCTCAAATGAACACAAAAGTTTCGTTATCCAAGTTTGGGAAATTCCACTAGTTTAACCTTAATACCTTCAAATTTTATAAGAAAGAGATTTCTTCTTCAGATGTTTTAAAAATGGATATGCATGCTAAAAACATGTTAAAGATGGAAATAACCTAGTATCCAAAGCTTTTAAAGAGAATAACAAACGCTCATTAAATTCTCATGTGAACGTGCAGTGGGATATTTACCTGAGTCAAACAAGCCATTATTTTCCCATTTACAAAAGTTGACCTAACAATCATAGATAATTGTAAAGTGATTTATCATGCATAACAGCCTATATTTATGTAGGAAATGACTTATGGATTGGGAGTCAACACTCAGTTCAAAATCCCCCGCCTCCCCCTTTTCCTGACGATTGCAAAACCTGATATATATAAAAAGTAAATAGTGCTTACAGTCCATAAAAATTATAGACACTCTTTGGAATTATATCGCTCTAAATTTGTGCATTGTGCATTTCTATTTTAGGTGTACACTTTATTCTTAAATCAAAATTATGAGTTTTCGCTCTCCCTTAATCCCATAAACAAAAAAGACAAATAGATCACAACTAAATGAAAATTTTAGAGTTTATGTATGGAAAAAATTTTAAACAATAACAAATTGAAGTAAAAAATATTTATTCACACGCCACAAATGAACACAAAAGTTTTGTTATCCAAGTTTGGGATTATCCAATAGTTCAACCCTAATAGCTTGGAATTTTCTAAGAAAGAGAATTCTTCTACACATGTTTTAAAAATAAATATGCATGCTTGAAACATGTTAAAGATGAAAATGACCTATAGATCCATAGCTTTTAAATAGAATATCAAACGCTCATTAAATTCTCAAGTAAACGTGCGATGGGATATTTACCCGAGTCAAACAAACCATTATTTTGCACATTTAAAAAAAAGTTACTTAAAAATCATGTATGATTGTAAAGTGATTTTTCATGTGTAACGGGCTATATTTTTGTAAGAAATGACTTAAGGATTGGGATTAAAAACTAAGTTAAAAATCCCCCGCCTCCCCCTTTTCACGACGACTGCAAAACCTAAGATATAAAAAGTAAAAAGAGCTTACAATCCCTTAAAATTATAGACACTCATTGGAATTATCTCTCGCTATATTTGTACATTGTTCATTTAAATTTTAGATCTAAAATTTTTTTCTTAAATAAAAACTTTGAGTTTTCGCTCTCCCTTCATCCCGTAAACAAAAAAGGCAAATAGATCACAACAAAATATAAATTTAAGAGTTTATATATGGAAATTTTTTTTAAAAATAGCAAATATAAGTAAAGAAAATTTATTCACATTCCACAAATGAATACAAAAGTTTTCTTATCCAAGTTTGGGAAATTCCACTAGTTCAACCCTAATAGCTTGGAATTTTATAAGAAAGAGATTTCTTCTACACATGTTTTAAAAATGGATATGCATGCTTGAAACATGTTAAAGATGCAAATGACCTATGAATCTAAATCTTTGAAAAAAGAATAATAAACCCTCATTAAATTCTCAATTGAACGTGCGGTGGGATATTTACCCGAGTAAAACAAGCCATTATTTTGCCCATTTTCAAAAAGTTGACTAACAATCATGGATGATTATAGAGTGATTTATCATGGGTAATGGGCTATTTTTCTATAAGAAATGACTTATGGATTGGTAGTCAACACTCAGTTAAAAATCCCCCGCCTCCCCCTTTTCCCCACGATTGCTATACCAGAGATATAAAAACTAAAAACAACTTACAATCCCTAAAAATTGCACACACTATTCGGAATTATCTCTCTCTATATTTGTGCATTGTGCATTTCCTTTTTAGATGTACACTTGTTTCTTAATTCAAAACTATGAGTTTTCGCTCTCCCTTCATCCCATAAACAAAAAAGGCAAATAGATCACAACAAAATCAAAATTTTAAAGTTTATGTATTGAAAAAATTTAAAACAAAATTAAATGTAAGTAAAGTAAATTTATTCACACACCACAAATGAACAAAAAAGTTTTGTTATCCAAGTTTGGGAAATACCACAAGTTCAACCTTAATAGCTTGGAATTTTATAAGAAAGAGATTTCTACTACACATATTTTAAAAATTGATATGCATGCCTGAAACATGTTAAAGATGCAAATGACCTATGGATCCAAAGCTTTTAAAGAGAATAAAAAACACTCATTAAATTCTCAAGTGAACGTGCAATGGGATATTTACCTGAGTCAAACAAGCCATTACTTTGCTCATTTACAAAAAGTTGACCTAACAATCATGCATGATTGTAAAGTGATTTATGGGCTATATTTTTGCCAGAAAGGACTTATTGATTGGGAGTCAACACTCAGTTAAAAATCCACCAACTCCCCCTTTTCCGGATGATTGAAAAACCTAAGAAATTTAAAACCGAAAAGAGCCTTCAATCCCTAAAAATTATAGACATTCTCTGGAATTATCTCTCTCTACATTTATGCATTGTGCATTTCCAATTTAGATCTACACTTTTTTCTTAAAACAAAAGTTGGACTTTTCGCTCTACCTTCATCCCGTAAACAAAAAAGGAAAATAGATCACAACAAAATGAAAAATTTAGAATTTAAGTATGGAAAAAATTTAAAGAAATAAAAAATGTAAGTAAAGAAATTTTATTCACACACCACAAATGAACACAAAAATATTCTTATCCAAGTTTGGGAAATTCCGCTTGTTCAACCATAATAGCTTGGAATTTTATAAGCAAGAGATTTCGTCTAGACATGTTTTAAAAATGGATATGCATGCTTGAAACATGTTAAAGATGCAAATGACCTATGGATTCGAAGCTTTTAAAGAGAATAACAAATGCTCATTAAAATGTCAAGTGAACGTGCGGTGGGATATTTACCCGAACAAAACAAGCAAATTTTTTGCCCATTTAAAAAAAGTTGACCTAACAATCATAGACGATTGTAAACTGATTTATTATGCGTAATGGGCTATATTTTTGTAAGAAATGACTTATGGATTGGGAGTCAACAATCAGTTAAAAATCCTCCGCCTCCCCCTTTTCCCTACGATTTTAAAACTTGACGTATAAAAAAAAAAAAAAAGAGCTTACAATCCCTAAAAAATATAGACACTCTTTGGAATTATCTCTCTCTACATTTGTGCATTGTGCATTTCCATTTTACATGTGAACATTTTTCATAAATCAAACTTTGAGTTTTCGCTCTCCTTCATCCCGTAAACAAAAAAGGCAATTAGATCACAAAAAAATCAAAATTTTAGAGTTTATATAAACGTGCGATGGGATATTTACCTGAGTCTAACAAGCCTTTATTTTGCCCATCTACAAAAAACTTACCCAACAATCATAGCTGATTTTAATGTGATTTATCATGCGTAAAAGGCTATATTACCCTAAGAAATGACTTATGGATTGGGAGTCAACACTTAGTTATAATTCCCCCGCCTCTCCCTTTTTCCCGACGATCACAAAACCTGATATATAAAAACTAAAAAGCGGTTACAATCCCTAAAAATTACAGACATTCTTTGGAATTATCTCTCCCTACATTTGTGAATTGTGCATTTATATTTTAGATGTACTCTTTTTTCTTAAATCAAAACATTGAGTTTTCGCTCTCCCTTCATCCCGTAAACCAAAAAGGCAAATAGATCACAACAAAATGAAAATTTTAGAGTTCATGTATGAAAAAAATTTAAAACAATAACAAATGTAAGTAAATAAAATTTATTCACATACCACAAATGAATACAAAAGTTTTGTTGTCCAAGTTTGGGAAATTCCACTAGTTCAACCCTAACAACTTGCAATTTTATAAGAAAGAGATTTCCTCCACACATGCTTTATAAATGGATAGACATGCTTGAAAATGTTAAAGATGCAAATCAACTATGGATCCAAAGCATTTGAAGTAAATAACAAACGCTCATTAAATTCTCAAGTGAACGTGCGGTGGGATATTTATCCGAGTCTAACAAGCAATTATTTTGCCCATTTACAAAAAGCATACCCAACGATCATAAATGATTGTAAAGTGATTTATCATGCATAACGGGCTATATTAACCTAAGAAATGACTTATGTATTGGGAGTCAACACTCAGTTAAAAATCCCCAGCCTCCTCCTTTTTCCCGACGATTGCAAAACCTTATATATAAAAACAAAAAAGAGCTTAAAATCCCTAAAAATTACAAACACACTTTGGAATTATCTCTCTTTACTTTTGTGCATTGTGCATTTCCATATTAGATTTAATCTTTTTCGTAAATCAAAACTTTGAGTTTTCGCTCTCGCTTCATCCCGTAAACAAAAAAGGCAAATAGAACACAAAAAAAATGAAAATTTTAGACTTCACGTATGCAAAAAACTTAAAACAATAACAAATGTAAGTAAAGAAAATTTATTCACACATCACAAATGAACACAAAAGTTTTTTTGTCCAAGTTTGGGAAATTCCACCAATTCAACCCTAGCAGCTTAGAATTTTATAAGAAAGAGATTTCCTCCACATTTGCTTTAAAATGGATATGCATGCTTGAAACATGTTAAAGATGCAAATCACCTATGGATCCAAAGCTTTTGAAGAGAATAACAAACGCTCATTAAATTCTCAAGTGAACGTGCGGTGGGATATTTACCCGAGTCAAACAAGCCATTATTTTGCCCATCTCCATAAAGCTAACCCACAATCATAGATGATTGTAAAGTGATTTATCATGCGTAACGGGCTATATTACCCTAAGAAATGACTTATGGGTTGGGAGTCAACACTCAATTACAAATCCGCCACCTCCCCCTTTTTCCTGACGATTGAAAATCCCTATATATAAAAACTAAAAAGAGCTTACAATCCCTAAAAATTACAGACACTCTTTGGAATTATCTCTCTCTACATTTGTGCATTGTGAATTTCCGTTTTAGATGTACTCTTTTTTCTTAAATCAAAACTTTGTGTTTTCGCTCTCCCTACAACCCATAAACCAATATGGCAAATAGATCGCAACAAAATGAAAATTTTAGAAATCATGTATGGAAAAAATTTAAAACAATAAAAAATGTAAGTACAGAAAATTTACTCACACACCACAAATGAACACAAAAGTTTTGTTGTCCAAGTTTGGGAAATTCCACTAGTTCAACCCTAACAGCTTGGAATTTCATAAGAAAGATATTTCCTCCACACATGCTTTAAAAATGGATATGCATGCTTGAAACATGTTAAAGATGCAAATAACCTATGGATCCAAAATGTTTGATGATAATAACAAACGCTCATTAAATTCTCAAGTGAATGTGCGGTGGGATATTTACCTGAGTCAAACAAGCCAGTATTTTGTCCATCTACAAAAAGTTGACCCAACGATCATAGATGATTGCAAAGTGATTTATCATGCGTAACGGGTTATATTACCCTACGAAATGACTTATGGATTGGGAGTCAACACTCAGTTAAAAATCCCCCGCCTCCCCCTTTTTCCCGACGATTGCAAAACCAGATATATAAAAACTAAAAAGAGTTTACAATCCCTAAAAATTACAGACACTCTTTGGAATTATCTCTCTCTACATTTGTGCCTTGTGTATTTCCATTTTAGATGTACTTTTTTTTTTGAAATCAAAACTTTGTGTTTTCGCTCTCCCTTCATCTAGTAAACCAAAAAGGCAAATAGATCACAACAAAATGAAAATTTTAGAGTTCATGTATGGAAAAAAAATTAAATCAATAACAAATCTAAGTAAAGAAAATTTACTCACAAACCACAAATGAACACAAAAGTTTGGTTGTCCAAGTTTTGGAAAATTCACTAGTTCAACCCTAACAGCTTGGAATTTTATAAGAAAGAGATTTGCTCCACACATGCTTTAAAAATGGATATGCATGCATGAAACATGTTAAAGATGCAAATCACCTATGGATCCAAAGCTTTTGAAGAGAATAAAAAACGCTCATTAAATTCTCAAGTGAACGTGCGGTGGGATACTTACCTGAGTCAGACAAGCCATTATTTTGCCCATCTACAAAAAGCTGACACAACGATCATAGATGATTGTAAAGTGATTTATCATGCATAATGGGCTATATTACCTAAGAAATGGCTTATGGATTTGGAGTCAACACTCAGTTAAAAATCCCCCCCCTCCCCCTTTTTCCCGACGATTGCAAATCCCGATATATAAAAACTAAAAAGAGCTTACAATCCCTAAAAATTACAGACACTCTTTCGAATTATCTCTCTCTACATTTGTACATTGTGAATTTCCATTTTAGATGTACTGTTTTTTCTTAAATGAAAACTTTGTGTTTTCACTCTCCCTACAACCCGTAAACCAATAAGGCAAATAGATCACAACAAAATGAAAATTTTAGAGTTCATGTATGGAAAAAATTTAAAACAATAAAAAATGTAAGTAAAGAAAATTTTCTCACACACCACAAATGAACAAAAGTTTTGTTATCCAAGTTTGGGAAATTCCACTAGTTCAACCCTAACAGTTTGGAATTTCATAAGAAAGATATTTCCTCCACACATGCTTTAAAAATGGATATGCATGCTTGAAACATGTTAAAGATGCAAATGACCTATGGATCAAAAATTTTTGAAGACAATAACAAACGCTCATTAAATTCTCAAGTGAATGTGCGATGGGATATTTACCTGAGTCAAACAAGCCAGTATTTTGCCCATCTACAAAAAGTTGACCCAACGATCATAGATGATTGTAAAGTGATTTATCATGCGTAACGGGTTATATTACCCTACAAAATGACTTATGGATTGGGAGTTAACACTCAGTTAAAAATCCCCCGCCTCCCCCGTTTTCCTAACGATTGCAAAACCTGATATATAAAAACTAAAAAGAGCTTTCAATCCCTAAAAATTACTGACACTCTTTGGAATTATCTCTCTCTACATTTGTGCCTTGTGTATTTCCATTTTATATGTACTCTTTTTTTTGAAATCAAAACTTTGTGTTTTCGCTCTCCCTTCATCCCGTAAACCAAAAAGGCAAATAGATCACAACAAAATAAAAATTTTAGAGTTCACGTATGGAAAAAAAAAAATCAATAACAAATCTAAGTAAAGAAAATTTACTCACAAACCACAAATGAACACAAAAGTTTGGTTGTCCAAGTTTTGGAAAATTCACTAGTTCAACCCTAACAGCTTGGAATTTTATAAGAAAGGGATTTGCTCCACACATGCAATAAATGGATATGCATGCATGAAACATGTTAAAGATGCAAATCACCTATGGATCCAAAGCTTTTGAAGAGAATAACAAACGCTCATTAAATTCTCAAGTGAACGTGCGGTGGGATATTTACCCGAGTCAGGCAAGCCATTATTTTGCCCATCTACAAAAAGCTAACACAGCGATCATAGATGATTGTAAAGTGATTTATCATGCGTAATGGGCTATATTACCCTAAGAAATGACTTATGGATTTGGAGTCAACACTCAGTTAAAAATCCCCCGCCTCCCCCTTTTTCCCGACGATGGCAAAACCTGATATATAAAAACTAAAAAGAGCTAACAATCCCTAAAAATTATAGACACACTTTGGAATTATCTCTCTCTACATTTGTGCATTGTGCATTTCCATTTTAGATGTACTCTTTTTTCTTAAATCAAAACTTTTGAGTTAAACTCTCTCTTCATCCCGTAAACCAAAAAGGCAAATAGATCACAACAAAATGAAAATTTTAGAGTTCATGTATGGAAAAAAAATTAAAACAATAACAAATGTAAGTAAAGAAAATTTATTCACACACAACAAATGAACACAAAAGTTTTGCTGTCCAAGTTTTGGAAATTCCACTAGTTCAACCCTAACAGCTTGGAATTTCATAAGAAAGAGATTTCCTCCACACATGCTTTAAAAATGGATATGCTTGCATGAAACATGTTAAAGATGCAAATCACCTATGGATCCAAAGCTTTGGAAGAGAATAAGAAACACTCATTAAATTCTCAAGTGAACGTGTGGTGGGATATTTACCCGAGTCAAACAAGCCTTTATTTTGCCCATCTACAAAAAGCTGACACACTGATCATATATGATTATAAAGTGATTTCTCATGCGTAACGGGCTATATTACCCTAAGAAATGACTTATGGATTTGGAGTCAACACTCAATTAAAAATCCCCCACCTCCCCCTTTTTCCCAACGATTGCAAATCCCGATATATAAAAACTAAAAAGAGCTTACAATTCCTAAAAGTTATAGACACTCTTTGAAATTATCTTTCTCTACATTTGTGCATTGTGCATTTCCATTTCAGATGTACTCTTTTTTCTTAAATCAAAACTTTGAGTTTTCGCTCTCCCATCGCCCCGTAAACCAATAAGGGAAATAGATCACAACAAAATGATAATTTTAGAGTTCATGTATGGAAAAAATTGAAAACAATAACAAATGTAAGTTTGGAAAATTTATTCACACATCACAAATGAACACAAAAGCTTCGTTTTCCAATTTTGGGAAATTCCACTAGTTCAACCCTAACAGCTTGGAATTTCATAACAAAGTGATTTCCTCCACACTAGCTTTAAAAATGGATATGCATGCTTTAAACATGTTAAAGATGCAAATCACCTATGGATCCAAAATTTTTGAAGATAATAACAAACGCTCATTAAATTCTTAAGTGAACGTGCGGTGGGATATTTACCCGAGTCAAATAAGCCATTATTTTGCCCATCTACAAAAAGTTGACCCAACGATCATAGATGATTGTAAACTGATTTATAATGCGTAACGGCTTTTATTACCCTACGAAATGACTTATGGATTGGGAGTCAACACTCAGTTAAAAATCCCCCGCCTCCCCCATTTTCACGACGATTGCAAAACCTGATATATAAAAACTAAAAAGAGCTTACAATCCCTAAAAATTACAGACACTCTTTGGCATTATCTCTCTCTACATTTGTGCATTGTGCATTTCCATTTTAGGTGTACACTTTTTTCTTAAATAAAAACTTTGTGTTTTCACTCTCCCTTCATCCCGTAAACCAATAAGGCCAATAGATAACAACAAAATGAAAATTTTAGAGTTCATGTATAGAAAAAATTTAACATAATAAAAAATCTAAGTAAAGAAAATTTATTCACACACTACAAATGAACACAAAAGTTTTGTTGTCCAGGTTTGGGAAATTCCACTCCTTTAACCCTAACATCTTAGAATTTCATAAGAAAGAGATTTCCTCCACACATGCTTTAAAAATGGATATGCATGCTTCAAACATGTTAAAGATGCAAATCACATATGGATCCAAATTTTTTGAAGATAATAACAAATGCTCATTAAATTCTCAAGTGAATGTGCGGTGGGAAATTTACCCGAGTCAAATTAGCTAATATTTTGCCCATCTACAAAAAGTTGACCCAACGATCAAAGATGATTGTAAAGTGATTTATAATGTTTAACGGGTTATATTACCCTATCAAATGACTTATGGATTGGGAGTCAACACTCAGTTAAAAATTATCTGCCTCCTCCAATTTCACGATGATTGCAAAACCTGATATATAAAAACTAAAAAGAGCTTACAATCCCTTAAAATTACAGAAACTCTTTGGCATTATCTCTCTCTAAATATGTGCATTGTGCATTTCCATTTTAGATGTACTCTTTTTTCTTAAATAAAAACTTTATGTTTTCATTCTCCCTTCATCCCGTAAACCAATACGGCAAATAGATCACAACAAAATGAAAATTTTAGAGTTCATGTAAAGAAAAAATTTAACATAATAAAAAATGTAAGTAAAGAAAATTTATTCACACACCACAAATGAACACAAAAGTTTTGTTGTCTAGGTTTGAGAAATTCCACTACTTCTAACCCTAACAGCTGGGAATTTCATAAGAAAGAGATTTTCTCCACCCGTGCTTTAAAAATGGATATGCATGCTTCAAACCTGTTAAAGATGCAAATCACCTATGGATCCAAAAATTTTGAACATAATGACAAACGCTCATTAAATTCTCAAGTGAATGTGCAGTGGGATATTTACCCGAGTCAAACAAGCCAGTATTTTGCCCATCTACAAAAAGTTGACCTACGATCATAGATGATTGTAAAGGGATTTATCATGTGTAACAGGCTATATAACCCTAAGAAATGACTTTTGGATTGGGAGTCAACTCAGTTAAAAATCCCCCGCCTCCCCCTTTTTCCCGACGATTGGAAAACCTGATATATAAAACAAAAAAGAGCTTACAATTCCTAAAAATTACAAATACTCTTTGGAATTATCTCTCTCTACATTTGTGCATTGTGCATTTCCATTTTAGATGTACTCTTTTTTCTTAATTCAAAACAATGAGTTTTCGCTCTCCCTTCATACTGTAAACCAATAAGGCAAATAGATCACATCAAAATGAAAATTTTAGAGTTCATGTATTTAAAAAATTTAAAACAGTAACAAATGTATGTAAAGAAATTTTTTTCACACACCACAAATGAACACAAAAGTTTGTTGTCCAAGTTTGGGAAATTCCACTAGTTCAACCCGAACAGCTTGGAATTTTATAAGAAAGAGATTTCCTCCACACATTCTTTAAAAATGGATATGCATGCTTGAAATATGTTAAAGATGCAAATCACTATGGATCCAAAAATTTTGAAGAGAATAACAATGCTCATTAAATGCTCAAGTGAACGCACGGTGGGATATTTATCTGAGTCAACAAGGCCATAATTTTGCCCATCTACAAAAGCAGACCCAGTGATCATAGATGATTGTATAGTGATTTATCATGCGTAACGGGCTATATTACCCTAAGAAATGACTTATTTTTTGGGAGTCAACACTCAGTTAAAAATCCCCCGCCTCCCCCTTTTTCCCGACGATTACAAAACCCGATATATAAAAATTAAAAAGAACTTACGATCCCTAAAAATTACAGAAACTCTTTGGAATTATCCCTCTCTACATTTTTGCATTGTGCATTTTCATTTTAGATGTACTCTTTTTTCTTAAATCAAAACATTGAATTTTCGCTCTCCCTTTATCCCGTAAACCAATAAGGCAAATAGATGACATCAAAATGAAAATTTTAGAGTTTATGTATGGGAAAAATTTAAAACAATAACAAATGTAAGTAAAGAAAATTTATTCACACACCTAAAATGAACACAAAAGTTTTTTTGACCAAGTTTGGGAAATTCCACTAGTTCAACCCTAACAGCTTGGAATTTCATAAGAAAGAGATATTTTCCACACATAGTATAAAAATGAATATACATGCTTGAAACATTTTAAAGATTCCAATCACCTATGGATCCAAACATTTTTAAGATAATAACAAACGGTCATTAAATTCTCAAGAGAATGTGCAATGGGATTTTTACCCGAGTCAAACAAGCCATTATTTTGCCCATTTATAAAAACCAGACCCAACGATCATAGATGATTGTAAAGTGATTTCTCATGCGTAACGGGTTATATTACCCTAAGAAATGACTTATGGTTCTGGAGTCAACACTCTGTTAAAAATCCCCCGCCTCCCCCTGTTTCCCAACGATTGCAAAACCGGATATATAAAAACTAAAAAGAGGTTATAATCCCTAAAAATTACTGACACTCTTTGGAATTATCTCCCTCTACATTTGTGCGTTGTGCATTTCCATTTTAGATGTACACTTTTTTCTTAAATAAAAACTTTGAGTTTTCGCTCTCCCTTCATCCCGTAAACCTAAAAGGCTAATAGATCACAACAAAATGAAAATTTTAGAGTTCATGTATGGAAAAAATTTAAAACAATAACAAATGTAAGTGAAGAAAATTTTTTCACACACCACAAATGAACACAAAAGTTTGTTGTCCAAGTTTGGGAAATTCCACTAGTTCAACTCGAACAGCTTGGAATTTTATTAGAAAAAGATTTCCTCCACACATTCTTTAAAAATGGAAATGCATGCTTGAAACAAGTTAAAGATGCAAATCACCTATGGATCCAAAACTTTTGAAGAGAATAAAAATGCTCATCAAATACTCAAGTGAACGTGCGGTGGGATATTTACCCGCGTCAACCAAGCCATTATTTTGCCCATCTACAAAAAGCTGCCCAGTGATCATAGATGAATGTAAAGTGATTTATCATGTGTAACGGGCTATATTACCCAAAGATATGAGTTATGGATTGAGAGTCAACACTTAGTTAAAAATCCCCCGCCTCCCATTTTTTCCCGACGATTACAAAACCGAAATCTAAAAACTAAAAAGAGCTTACAATCCCTAAAAACTACTGACACTCTTTGGAATTATCTCTCTCTACATTTGTGCAATGTGCATTTCTATTTTAGTTGTACAGTTTTTTCTTAAATAAAAACTTTGAGTTTTCCCTCACCCATCATCCCGTAAACCAAAAAGGCAAATAGATCACAACAAAATGAAAGTTTTAGAGTTCATGTATGGAAAAAACATAAAACAATACCAAATGTAAGTAAAGAAAATTTATTCACACATCACAAATGAACACAAAAGTTTTTTGTCCAAGTTTGGGAAATTCCACTAGTTCAACCCTAACAGCTTGGAATTTTATAAGAAAGAGATTTCCTCCTCACATGCTTCAAAAATGGATATGCATGCTTGAAACATGTTAAAGTGCAAATAACCGATCGATCCAAAGCTTTTGAAAAGAATAACAAGTGAACGTGCGGTGGGATATTTACACTAGTCAAACAAGCCAATATCTTGCCAATCTACAAAAAGTTGTTCCAACGATCATATATGATTGTAAAGTGATTTATCATGCGTAACGGGCTATATTACCCTAAGAAATGACTTATGGATTGGGAGTCAACACTTAGTTATAAATCCCCCGCCTCCCCCTTTTTCCCGACGATTGCAAAACCTGATATATAAAAACTAAAAACAGCTTACAATCCCTAAAAGTTACAGATACTCTTTGGAATTATCTCTCTCTACAATTGTGCATTGTGCATTTCCATTTTAGATGGACTCTTTTTTCTTAAATAGAAACTTTGAGTTTTCGCTCTCCCTTCATCCCGTAAACCAAAAAGGCAAATAGATCACAACAAAATGAAAATTTTGGAGTTCATGTACGGAAAAAATTTAAAATAATAAAAAAGGTAAGTAAAGAAAATTTATTCACACACCACAAATGAACACAAAAGTTTTCTTGTCCAAGTTTGGGAAATTCCACTAGTTCAACCCTTGCAGCTTGGAATTTTATAAGAAAGAGATTTCCTCCACACATGCTTTAAAAATGGATATGCATGCATAAAACTTGTTAAAGATGGAAATCACCTATGGATCCAAAGCTTTTGAACAGAATAACAAACGCTCATTAAATTCTCAAGTGAACGTGCGGTGGGAGATTTACCCAAGTCTAACAAGCCATTATTTTGCCCATTTACAAAAATCTGACCCAACGATCATAGATGATTGTATAGTGACTTATCATGCGTAACGGGATATATTACCCTAAGAAATGACTCATGGATTGGGTGTCAATACTCAATTAAACATCCCCCCCTCCCCCTTTTTCCAGACGATTGCAAAACCATATATATAAAAACATAAAAGAGCTTACAATCCCTAAAAATTACAGTCACTCTTTGGAATTATCTCTCTCTTCATTTGTGCATTGTGCATTTCCATTTTAGATGTAGTCTTTTTTCTTAAATCAAAACTTTGAGTTTTCACTCTCCCTTCATCCTTAAAATCAAAAAGGCAAATAGATCACAACAAAATAAAAATTTTAGAGTTCATGTGCGAAAAAAACTTAAAACTATACCAAATGTAAGTAAAGAAAATTTATTCACACATCACAAATGAACACAAAAGTTTTTTTGTCCAAGTTTGGGAAATTCCACTAGTTCAACCCTAACGGCTTGGAATTTTATAAGAAAGTCAACCCTAACTGCTTGGAATTTTATAAGAAAGAGATTTCCTCCACACTTGCTTTAAAAATGGATATGCATGCTCGAAACATGTTAAAGATGCAAATCACCTATGGATCCAAAGCTTTTTAAGAGAATAACAAATGCTCGTTAAATTCTCAAAGTGAACATGCGGTGGGATATTTACCCGAGTCAAACAAGCCATTATTTTGTCCATCTACAACATGCTGACCCAACGATTATAGATGATTGTAAAGTGATTTATCATGCGTAACGGGCTATATTACCCTAAGAAATGACTTATGGATTGGGAGTCAACACTCATTTAAAAATCCCCCGCAGCCCCTTTTTTCACGACGATTGCAAAACCTGATATAAAAATAAAAAAGAGCTTACAATCCCTAAAAATTACAGACACTCTTTGGAATTATCTCTCTCTACATTTTTGCATTGTGCATTTCCATTTTAGATGTACATTTTTTTCTTAAATATAAACTTTCTGTTTTCGCTCTCACTTCATCCCGTAAACCAAAAAGGCAAATAGATCACTTCAAAATGAAAATCTTAGAGTTTATATATGGAAAAAATTTTAAAAACAACAAATTTAAGTATTGAAAATTTATTCACACACCACAAATGAACACAAAAATTTGTTGTCCAAGTTTGGGAAATTCCACTAGTTCAACCCGAACAACTTGGAATTTTATAAAAAAGAGATTTTCTTCACACATTCTTTAAAAATGGATATGAATGCTTGAAAAATGTTAAAGATTCAAATCACCTATGGATCCAAAACTTTTGAAGAGCACAAAAACGCTCATTAAAGTCTCAAGTGAACATGTGGTGGGATATTTACCCGAGTCAAATAAGCAATTATTTGGCCCATCTACAAAATTCTGACCCAACAATCACAGATGATTGTAAAGTAATTTATCATGCGTAATGGGCTATAACCCTATGAAATGACTTATGTATTGGGAGTCAACACTCAGTTAAAAATCCCCAGCCTCCCCCTTTTTCCCGACGATTGCAAAACCAGATATATAAAAACTAAAAAGAGCTTACAATCCCTAAAAAATACAGATACTCTTTTGAATTATCTCTCTCTACATTTGTGCATTGTGCATTTCCCTTTTAGATATACTCTTTTTGCTTAAATCAAAACTTTGAGTTTTCGTTCTCCCTTCATCACGTAAACCAATAAGGCAAATAGATCACATCAAAATGAAAATTTTATAGTTCATGTATGGAAAAAATTTAAAACAATAAAAAATGTATATAAAGAAATTTTTTTCACACACCACAAATGAACACAAAAGTTTGTTGTCCAAGTTTGGGAAATTCCACTAGTTCAACACGAACAGCTTGGAATTTTATAAGAAAGAGATTTCCTCCACACATTCTTTAAAAATGGTTAAGCGTGCTTGAAACATGTTAAATATGCAAATCACCTATGGATCCAAAACTTTTGAAGAGAATAACAATGCTCATTAAATGCTCAAGTGAATGTCAATGGGTTATTTACCCGTGTCACACAAGCCATTATTTAGCCCATCTACAAAAAGCTGACCCAACGATCAAAGATGATTTTAAAGTGATTTATCATGCGTAACGGGATATATTATCCTTAGAAGTGACTTATGGATTGGGAGTCAACACTCAATTAAAATTCCCCAGCCTCCCCCTTTTTCCTGACGATTGCAAAACCCGACATATAAAAACTAAAAAGAGCTTACAATCCCTAAAAATTACAGACACTCTTTGGAATTATCTCTCTCTACATTTGTGAATTGTGCATTTCCATTTTAGATGTACTCTTTTTTCTTAAATCAAAACTTTGAGTTTTCGCTCTCCCTTCATCCCGTAAAACAATAAGGCAAATAGATCACTTCAAAATGAAAATTTTAGAGTTCATGTACGGAAAAAATTTAAAACAATAACAATTTCAGGTAAAGAAAATTTTTTCACACACCACATATGAACACAAAAGTTTGTTGTCAAGTTTAGGAAATTCCACTAGTTCAACCCGAACAGCTTGGAATTTTATAAGAAAGAGATTTCCTCCACACATTCATTAAAATTGGTATGCATGCTTAAAACATGTTAAAGATGCAAATAACCTATGGATCCAAAACTTTTGAAGAGAATAACAATGCTCATTAAATGCTCAAGTGAACGTGCGGTGGAATATTTACCCAAGTCAACCAAGCCATTATTTTGCCCTTCTGCAAAAAGCTGACCCATTGATCATAGATGATTGTAAAGTGATTTATCATGCGTTACGGCTCTATTACCCTAAGAAATGACTTATGTATTGGAAGTCAACACTCAGTTAAATATCCCCCGCCTCCCCCTTTTTCCCGACGATTGCAAAACCAGATATATAAAAACTAAAAAGAGCTTACAATCCCTAAACATTACAGACACTCTTTCGAATTATCTCTCTCTACACTTGTGCATTGTGCATTTCCATTTTAGTATACTCTTTTTTCTTAAATCAAAACTTTGAATTTTCGCTCTCCCATAAGCTCGTAAACCAATAAGGCTAATAGATCACAACATAATGAAAATTTTGGAGTTCATGTATGGAAAAAATTTAAAACAATAACAAATGTAAGTGAAGAATTTTTTTTCACACACCACAAATGAACACAAAAGTTTGTTGTCCAAGTTTGGGAAATTCCACTAGTTCAACCGGAACAACTTGGAATTTTATAAGAAAGAGATTTCCTCCACACATTCTTTAAAAACGGATATGCATGCTTGAAACATGTTAAAGATGCAAATCACTTATGGATCCAAAAACTTTGAAGAGAATAACAAACGCTCAATAAATTCTAAAGTAAACGTGCGGTGGGATATTTACCCGAGTCAAACAAGCCATTATTTTGCCCATCTACGAAAAGCTGACCCAACGATCACAGATGATGGTAAAGTGATTTATCATGCGTAACAGGCTATATTACCCTAAGAAATGACTTATGTATTGGGAGTCAACACTCAGTTACAAATCCCCCGCATCCCCCTTTTTCCCGACGATTGCGAAACCCGATATATAAAAACTAAAAAGAGCTTACAATCCCTAAAAATTACAGACACTCTTTGGAATTATCTCTCTCTACATTTGTGCATTGTGCATTTCTATTTTAGATGTACACTTTTTTCTTAAATAAAAACTTTGAGTTTTCGCTCTCCCTTCATCCCGTAAACCAAAAAGGTAAATAGATCACAACAAAATGAAAATTTTAGAGTTCATGTATGGAAAAAATTTAAAACAATAACAAATGTAAGTGAAGAAAATTTATTCATACACCACAAATGAACACAAAAGTTTTGTTGTCCAAGTTTGGGAAATTCCACAAGTTCAACCCTAACAGCTTGGAATTTTATAAGAAAGAGATTTCCTCTACACACGCATTAAAAATGGATATGCATGCTTGAAACATGTTAAAGATGCAAATCACCAATGGATCCGAAAATTTTGAAGACAATAACAAACGTTCACCAAATTCTCAAGTGAACGTGCGGTGGTATATTTACCAGAGTCAAACAAGCCATTAGTTTGCCCATCTACAAAAAGCTGACCCAACGATCATAGATGATTGTAAAGTCATTTGTCATGCGTAATGGGCTATATTACCCGAAGAAATGACTTATGTATTGGGAGTCAACACTCAGTTAAAAATCCCCCGCCTCCCCCTTTTTCCCAATTATTGGAAAACCCGATATATAAAAACTAAAAAGAACTTACAATCCCTAAAAATTACAAACACTCTTTGAAATTATCTCTCTCTACATTTGTGCATTGTGCATTTCCATTTTAGATGTACTCTTTTTTCTTAAATCAAAACTTTGAATTTTCGCTCTCCCTTCATCCTGTAAACCAATAAGGCAAATAGATCACATCAAAATGAAAATTTTAGAGTTCATGTATGGAAAAAATTTAAAACAATAACAAATGTAAGTAAAGAAAATTTATTCACACACAACAAATGAACACAAAAGTTTTGTTGACCAAGTTTGGGAAATTCCACTAGTTCAACCCTAACAGCTTGGAATTTCAAAAGAAAAAGATTTTTTCCACACATGCTTTAAAAATGGATATGCATGCTTGAAACATGTTAAAGATGCAAATCACCTATGGATCCAAACTTTTATAAGATAATAACAAACGCTCATTAAATTCTCAAGAGAATGTGCAGTGGGATATTTACCCCAGTCAAACAAGCCATTATTTTGCCCATTTTCAAAAAGAACACCCAACGATCATAGATGATTGTAAAGTGATTTATCATGCGTAATGGGCTATATTACCCTAAGAAATGAATTATGGATTTGGAATCAACACTTAGTTAAAAATCCCCCGCCTCCCCCTTTTTCCCGACAATTGCAAAACCTGATAAATAAAAACTAAAAAGCGTTTAAAATCTCTAAAAATTACAGACATTCTTTGGAATTTTCTCTCCCTATTTTTGTGCATTCTGCAATTCCATTTTACATACACTCCTTTTTCTTAAATCAAAACTTTGAGTTATCACTCTCCCTTCATCCCGTAAACCAAAAAGTCAAATAGATCACAACAAAATGAAAGTTTTAGAGTTCATGTATGGAAAAAGTTTAAAATAATAACAAATGTAAGTAAAGAAAATTTATTCACACACCTCAAATGAACACAAAAGTTTTGTTGTCCAGGTTTGGGAAATTCCACTAGTTTAACCCTAACAGCTTGGAATTTTAAAAGAAACAGATTTCCTTCACACATGCTTTAAAAATGGATATGCATGCTTGAAACATGTTAAAGATGAAAATCACCTATGAATCCAAAACTTTTGAAGAGAATAACAAAAACTCATTAAATTCTCATGTAAACGTGCGGTGGGATATTTACCCGAGTCAAACAAGCCATTATTCTGCCCATCTACAAAAAGTTGACCCAGCGATCATAGATGATCATAAAGTGATTTACCATGCGTAACGGGCTATATTACCCTAAGAAATGACTTATGGATTGGGAGTCAACACTCAGTTAAAAATCCCCCGCCTCCCCCTTTTTCCCGACGATTGCAAAACCCGATATATAAAAACTAAAAAGAGCTTAAAATCCCTAAAAATTACAGAAACTCTTTGGAATTATCTCTCTCTACATTTGTGCCTTGTGGATTTCCATTTTAGATGTACACTTTTTACTTAAATCAAAACATTGTGTTTTCGCTCTCCCTTCATCCCGTAAACCAATAAGGCAAATAGATCATAACAAAACGAAAATTTTAGAGTTCATGAATGGAAAAAATTTCAAAAAATAAAAAATGTAAGTAAAGAAAATTTATTCACACACCACAAATCAACCAAAAGGTTTTGTTGTCCATGTTTGGGAAATTCCACTAGTTCAACCCTAACAGCTTGGAATTTCATAAGAAAGAGATTTCCTCCACACATGCTATAAAACATGTTAAAGATGCAAATCACCTATGGATCTAAACTTTTTGAAGTTAATAACAAACGCTCACTAAAATCTCAAGTGAATTTGCGGTGGGATATTTACCCAAGTCAAACCAGCCATTATTTTGCCCATCTAAAAAAAGCAGACCCTACAATCATAGATGATTTTAAAGTGATTTATCATGCGTAACGGGTTATATTATCCTAAGAAATGACTTATGGATTGGGTGTCAACAGTCAGTTAAAAATCCCCCATCTCCCCCTTTTTCCCGACGATTGCAAATTCGGATATATAAAAACTAAAAAGAGCTTACAATCCCAAAAAATTACAAACACTCTTACGAATTATCTCTCTCTACATTTGTGCATTGTGCATTTCCATTTTAGGTGTACTCTTTTTTCTTAAATCAAAACTTTGTGTTTTCACTCTCCCTTCATCCCGTAAACCAAAAAGGCAAATAGATCACAACAAAATGAAAATTTTAGAGTTCATGTATGGAAAAAATTCAAAAAAACAACAAATGTAAGTGAAAAAATTTATTCACACACCACAAATGATCACAAAAGTTTTGTTGTCCAAGTTTGGGAAATTCGACTAGTTCAACCCTAACAACTTGGAATTTTATAAGAAAGAGATTTCCTCCACACATGCTTTAAAAATGGATATGCATGCTTGGAAACATGTTAAAGATGGAAATCACCTATGGATCCAATGTTTTTGGAAAGAATAACAAACGCTCATTAAATTTTCAAGTGAACGTGCGGTGGGATATTTACCCGAGTCAAAAAAGCCATTATTTTGCCCATTTACAAAAAGTTGTCCCAACGATCATAGATGATTGTAAAGTGATTTATAATGCGTAACAGGCAATATTACCCTATGAAATGACTTATGGATTGGGAGTCAACACTCAGTTAAAAATCCCCCACCTCCCCCTTTTTCCCGATGATTATAAAACCTGATATATAAAAACAAAAAAGAGCTTACAATCCCTAATAATAAAAAACACCCTTTTGAATTATCTCTCTCTACATTTGTCCATTGTGCATTTTATTTTTAGATGTACTTTTCTTTCTTAAATCAAAACTTTGAGTTTTTGCTCTCCCTTCATCCCGTAAACCAAAAAGCCAAATAGATCACAACAAAATGAAAATTTTAGAGTTCATGTATGAAAAAAAATTAAAACAATAACAAATTTAAGTAAATTAAATTTATTCACACACCACAAATGAACACAAAAGTTATGTTGTCCAAGTTTGGGAAATTTCACTAGTTCAACCCTAACAGCTTTGAATTTTATAAGAAAGAGATTTCCTCCACACAAGCTATAAAAATGGATATGCATGCTTGAAACAAGTTAAATATTCAAATCACCTGTAGATCCAAACCTTCTGAAGAGATTAGCAAACGCTCATTAAATTCTCAAGTGAACGTGCGGTGGGATATTTACCCGAGTCCAACAAGCCATCATTTCGCCCATCTACAAAAAGCTGACCTAATGACCATAGATGATTGCAAAGTGATTTATCATGTGTAACGGGTTATATGACCCTTAGAAATGACTTATGGATTGGGAGTCAACACTCAGTTAAAATTCCCCCGCCTCCCCCTTTTTCCCGACGTTTGCAAAACCTGATTCGTAAAAACTAAAAATAGCTTACAATCCCTTAAAGTTACAGACACTCTTTGGAATTATCTCTCTCTACATTTATGCATTGTGCATTTCAATTTTAGATGTACTCTTTGTTCTTAAATCAAAACTTTAAGTTTTTGCTCTCCTTTCATCCCGTAAACCAAAAAGGCGAGTAGATCGCAACAAAATGAAAATTTTAGATTTCATGTATGAAAAAAATTTAAAACGATAACAAATGTAAGTAAATTAAATTTATTCACACACCACAAATGAACACAAAATTTTTGTTGTCCAAGTTTGGGAAATTTCACTAGTTCAACCCTAACAGCTTTGAATTTTATAAGAAAGAGATTTCCTCCATACATGCTTTAAAAATGGATATGCATGCTTGGAACAAGTTAAAGATTCAAATCACCTGTAGATCTAAACCTTCTGAAGAGATTAACAAACGCTCATTAAATTCTCAAGTGAACGTGCGGTGGGATATTTACCCGAGTCAAACAAGCCATCCTTTCGCCCATCTACAAAAAGCTGACCTAACGACCATAGATGATTGCAAAGTGATTTATCATGCATAACGGGTTATATGACCCTTAGAAATGACTTATGGATTGGGAGTCAACACTCAGTTAAAATTCCCCTGCCTCCCTCTTTTTCCCGACGTTTGCAAAACCTGATATATAAAAACTAAAAAGAGCTTACAATCCTTTAAAATTACATACACTCTTTGGAATTACCTCTCTCTAAATTTTTGCATTGTGCATTTCCATTTTAGATGTACTCTTTGTTCTTAAATCAAAACATTAAGTTTTCTCTCTCCCTTCATCCCGTAAACCAAAAAGGCAAGTAGATCACAACAAAATGAAAATTTTAGATTTCATGTATGGAAAAAATTTAAAAAAATAACAAATGTAAGTAAAGTAAATTTATTCACACACCACAAATGAACACAAAAGTTTTGTTGTCCAAGTTTGGGAAATTCCACTAGTTCAACCCTAACAGCTTTGAATTTTATAAGAAAGAGATTTCCTCCACACATGTTTTAAAAATGGATATGCATGCTTAAAACATGTTAAAGATTAAAATCACCTGTGGATCCAAACCTTTTGAAGAGAATAACAAACTCTCATTAAATTCTCAAGTGAATGTGCAGTGGGATATTTACCCAAGTCAAACAAGCCATCAATTCGCTTATCTACAAAAAACTGACCCAACGACCATAGATGATTGTAAAGTGATTTATCATGCGTAACAGGCTATATTACCCTAAGAAATGAAAATTTTAGAGTTCATGTATAGAAAAATTTTAAAAATAAAACAAATGTACGTAAAAAAAATTTATTCACACACCACAAATGAACACAAAAGTTTTGTTGTCCATGTTTGGGAAATTCCACTAGTTCAACCCTAACAGTTTGGAGTTTTATAAGAAAGAGATTTCCTCCACACATGCTTTAAAAATGGATATGCATACTTGAAACATTGTAAAGATGCAAATCACCTGTGGATCCAAACCATTTGAAGAGAATAACAAACGCTCATTAAATTCTCAAGTTAACGTGCGGTGGGATATTTAGCGGAGTCAAACTAGCCTTTATTTTGCCCATCTACAAAAAGTTGACCCAATGATCATAGATTATTGTAAAGTGATTTATGATGCGTAACGGGCTATATTACACTAGGAAATTACTTATGGATTGGGAGTCAATACTAAGTTAAAAATCCCCCGCCTCCCCCTTTTCCCGACGATAGCAAAACTTCATATATAAAAACTAAAAAGAGCTTAGAATCCCAAAAAATTACAGACACTCTTTGGAATTATCCCTCTCTACATTTGTGCATTGTGCATTTCCATTTTAGATGTACTCTTTTTTCTTAAATCAAAACTTTGACTTTTCGTTCACCCTTCATCCCGTAAACCAAAAAGCCAAATAGATCACACCAAAATGAAAATCTTAGAGTTCATGTATGGAAAAAATTAAAAACTATAACAAATGTAAGTAAAGAAAATTTATTCAAACACCACAAATGAATACAAAAGTTTAGTTGTCCACATTTGGGAAATTCCATTGTTCAAACCAAACTGCTTGGAATTTTATAAGAAAGAGATTGCTTCTACACCTGCTTTAAAAATGGATATGCATGCTTGAAACATGTTAAAGATGCAAATTACCTATGGTTCCAAAACTTTTGAAGCGAATAACAAACGCTCAATAAATTCTCAAGTGAAAGTGTGGTGGGATATTTACACAAGTCAAACAAGCTATTATTTTTCCCATCTACAAAAAGATGACCCAGCGATCATATAATATTCTAAAGTGATTTATCATGCGTAACGGCCTACATTACCCTAAGAAATGACTTATCGATAGGGAGTCAACACTCAATTAAAAATCCCCCGCCTCCCCCTTATTCTCGACGATTGCCAAACCTGATATATAAATACTAAAAAGTGCTTCCAATCCATAAAAATTACTGATACTCTTTGGAATTATCTCCCTCTACATTTGTGCATTGTACATTTCCATTTTAGATGTACTCTTTTTTCTCAAATCAAAACTTTGAGTTCTCGCTCTTCCTTCATCCCGTAAACCAAAAAGGCAAATAGATTACAACAAAATGAAAATTTTAGAGTTCATGTATGGAAAAAATTTAAAACAATAACAAATGTAAGTAAAGAAAATTTATTCACACACCACAAATGAACACAAAAGTTTTGTTGTCCAAGTTTGGGAAATTCCACAAGTTCAACCCTAACTGCTTGGAATTTTATAAGAAAGAGATTTCCTCCACACATGCTTTAAAAATGGATATGCATGCTTGAAACATGTTAAAGATGCAAATCACCTATGGGTCCAAACCTTTTCAAGAGAATAACAAACGCGCATTAAATTCTCAAGTAAACGTGCAGTGGGATAGGATATCTACTAGAGTCAAACAAGCCATTATTTTGCCCATCTACAAAAACCTGACCCAACAATCATAGATGATTGTAAAGTGATTTATCATGCGTAACGGGCTATATTACCCTAAGAAATGACTTATGGATTGGGAGTCAACACTCAGTTAAAAATCCCTCGCCTCCCCCTTTTTCCCGACGATTGCAAAAACTGATATATAAAAACTTAAAAGAGCTTACAATCCCTAAAAATTACAGACACTCTTTGGAATTATCCCTCTCTACATTCATGCATTGTGCATTTCCATCTTAGATGTACTCTTTTTTGTTAAAGCAGAACTTTGACTTATCGCTCACCCTTCATCCCGTAAACCAAAAAGGCAAATAGATCATAACAAAATGAAAATCTTAGAGTTCATATTTGGAAAAAATTTAAAACAATAACAAATATAAGTAAGGAAAATTTATTCACACACCACAAATGAACACAAAAGTTTTTTGTCCAAGTTTGAGAAATTCCACTAGTTCAACCCTAACAGCTTGGAATTTTATAAGAAAGAGATTTCCTCCACACATGCTTGAAAAATGGATATGCATGCTCGAAACATGTTAAAGATGCAAATCACCTATGGATCCAAAGCTTTTGAAGAGAATTACAAACAATCATTAAATTCTCAAGTGATATATCATGCGTAATAGGCTATATTACCCTTAGAAATGACTTATGGATTGGGAGTCAACACTCAATTAAAATTCCCCCACCTCCCCCTTTTTCCCGACGATTGCAAAACCTGATATATAAAATTTAAAAACAGCTTACAATCCCGTAAATTTACAGACACTCTTTGGAATGATCTCTCTCTACATTTGTGCATTGTGCATTTCCGTTTTAGATGTACTCTTTATTCTCAAATCAAAACTTTGAGTTTTCGCTCTCCCTTTATCCCGTAAACCAAAAAGGCAAATAGATCGCATCAGAATGAAAATTTTAGAGTTCATATATGGAAAAAATTTAAAATAATAACAAATGTAAGTAAAGAAAATTTTTTCACACACCACAAATGAACAAAAAAGTTTTGTTGCCCAAGTTTGGGAAATTCCACTAGGTCAACCTTACAACTCTTAATTTTATAAGAAAGAGATTTCCTCCACACATGCTTTAAAAATGGATATGCATGCTTGAAACATGTTAAAGATGCAAATCACCTATGGATCCAAAGCTTTTGAAGAGAATAAACAACACTCATTAAATTCTCAAGTGAACGTGGGGTGGGATATTTACCCGAGTCAAACAAGCCATAATTTTGCCCATCTACAAAAAGCTGACCCAATAATTATAGATGATATTAAAGTGATTTAACATGCATAACAGGCTATATTACCCTTAGAAATGATTTATGGATTGGGAGTCAACTCTCAGTTAAAAATCCCCGCCTCCCCCTTTTTCCCGACGATTGCAAAACCTGATATATAAAATTTAAAAAGAGCTTACAATCCCTTAAAATTATAGACAATCTTTGGAATTATCTCTCTCTACATTTGTGCATTGTGCATTTCCATTTTAGATGTACTCTTTGTTCTCAAATCAAAACTTTGAGTTTTTGCTCTCCCTTCATCCGTAAACCAAAAAGGCAAATAGATCGCAATAGAATGAAAATTTTAGAGTTCATATATGGAAAAAATTTTAAATAATAACAAATGTAAGTAAAGAAAATTTTTTCACACACAACAAATGAACACAAAAGTTTTGTTGCCCAAGTTTGGGAAATTCCACTAGTTCAACCTTACAACTCTTAATTTTATAAGAAAGAGATTTCCTCCACACAATCTTTAAAAATGGATATGCGTGCTTGAAACATGTTAAAGATGCAAATCACGTATGGATCCAAAGCTTTTGAAGAGAATAAAAAACACTCATTAAATTCTCAAGTGAACGTGGGGTGGGATATTTACCCGAGTCAAAAAGCCATAATTTTGTCCATCTACAAAAAGTTGACCCAATGATCATAGATGATATTAAAGTGATTTACAATGCGTAACGGGCTTTATTTCCCTTAGAAATGACTTATGGATTGGGAGTCAACACTCAGTTAAAAATCCCCGCCTCCCCCTTTTTCCCGACAATTGCAAAACCTGATATATAAAATTTAAAAAGAGCTTACAATCCCTTAAAATTTTAGACACTCTTTGGAATTATCTCTCTCTACTTTTGTGCATTGTGCATTTACATTTTAGATGTACTCTTTGTTCTCAAATCAAAACTTTGAGTTTTCGCTCCCCCTTCATCCCGTAAACCAAAAAGGCAAATAGATCGCAACAAAATGAAAATTTTAGAGTTCATGTATGGAAAAAAATTAAAATAATAAAAAATGTAAGAAAAGAAATTTTTTCACACAAAACAAATGAACACAAAAGTTTTCTTGTCCAAGTTTGGGAAATTCCACTAGTTCAACCTTAACAGCTTTGAATTTTATAAGAAAGAGATTTTCTCCACACATGCTTTAAAAATGGATATGCATGCTTGAAACATGTTAAAGATTCAAATCACCTATGGATCAAAACCTTTTGAAAATAATAACAAACGCTCATTAAATTCTCAAGTGAACATGCGGTGGGATATTTACTCGAGTCAAACAAGCCATCATTTTGCCCATCTACTAAAAGCTGACCCAACGATCATAGTTGATTCTAAAGTGATTAATCATGCGTAACGGGCTATATTAACCTTAGAAAGGACTTATGGATTGGGAGTCAACACACAGTTAAAAATCCCCCGCCTCCCCCTTTTTCCCGACAATCGCAAAACCTGATATATAAAAACTAAAAAGAGCTTACAATCCCTAAAAATTGCAGACACTCTTCGGAATTATCCCTCTCTACATTTTTGCATTGTGGATTTCCATTTATGATGTACTCTTTTTTCTTGAATCAAAACTTTGAGTTTTCGCTCTCCCTTCTTCCCGTAAACCAAAAAGGCAAATAGATCACAATAAAATGAAAATTTTAGAGTTCATGTATGGAAAAAATTTAAAAAAATAACAAATGTAAGTAAAGAAAATTTATTCACACACCACAAATGAACACAAAAGTTTAGTTGTCCAAGTTTGGGAAATTCCACTGTTGAACCCTATCAGCTTGGAATTTCATAAGAAAGAGATTGCCTCCGCACCTGCTTTAAAAATGGATAAGCATGCTTGAAACATGTTAATGATGCAAATGACCTATGGATCCAAACCTTTTGAAGAGAATAACAAACGCTCATTAAATTCTTCAGTGAACGTGTGGTGGGATATTCACCCGAGTCAAACAAGCCATTATTTTACCCATCTACAGAAAGATGACCCAACGATCATAGATGATTGTAAAGTGATTTATCATGCGGAATGGGCTATATTACCCTATGAAATGACTTATGAATTGGGAGTCAACACTCAGTTAAAAATCCCCCGCCTCCCCCATTTTTCCGACGATTGCAAACTTGATATATAAAAACTTAAAAGAGCTTACAACCCTTAAAAATTAATGACACTCTTTGTAATTATCTCTCTCTACATTTGTGCATTGTGCATTTCCATTTTAGATGTACTCTTTTTACTTAAATCAAAACTTTGTGTTTTCGCTCACTCGTCATCCCGTAAACCAAAAAGGCATATAGATCACAACAAAAGGAAAATCTTAGAGTTCTTGTATGGACAAAGTTTAAAACAATAAAAAATGTAAGTAAATAAAATTTATTCACAAATCACAAATGGACACAAAATTTTGTTGTCCAAGTTTGGGAAATTCCACTAGTTCAACCCTAACAACTTCAAATTTTATATGAAAGAGATTTCCTCTGCACATGCTATAAAAATAGATATGCATTCTTGAAACATGTTAAATATTCAAATAACCTATGGATCCAAAAGTTTTAAAGAGAATAACAAACGCTCATTAAATTCTCAAGTGAACGAATGGTGGGATATTTACCTGAGTCAAAAAAGCCATTATTTTGCCCATCTACAAAAAGCTGACCCAGCGATCATAGAAGATTGCAAAGTGATTTATCATGCTTAAGGGGCTATATTACCCTAAGAAATGACCTATCAATTGGGAGTCAACACTCAGTTAAAAATCCCCCACCTCCCCTTTTTTCCTGACGATTGCAAAACCTGATATATAAAAACTAAAAAGAGCTTACAATCCATAAAAATTACATACACTCTTTGGAATTATCTCTCTCTACATTTGTGCATTGTGCATTCCCATTTTAGATGTACAATTTTTTCTAAAATCAAAACTTTGAGTTTTCACTCTCCCTTCATCCCGTAAACCAAAATGGCAAATAGATCACAACAAAATGAAAATCTTAGCGTTCATGTATGGAAAAAATTTAAAACAATAACAAATGTAAGTGAAGAAAATTTATTCACACACCACAAATGAACACAAATGTTTTGTTGTCCAAGTTTGGAAAAATCCACTAGTTCAACCCTAACAACTTGAAATTTTATAAGAAAGAGATTTCCTCGACGAATGCTTTAAAAATGGATATGCATGCTTGAAACATATTAAAGATGCAAATCACCTATGGATCCAAACCTTTTGAAGAGAACAACAAATGCTCATTAAATTCTCAAGTGAACGTGCGGTGGGATATTTACCCGAGTCAAACAAGCCATGATTTTGCCCATCTACAAAAAGTTGACCCAACGATCATAGATGATTGTAAAGTGATTTGTCATGCATAACGGGATATATTACCCTAAGAGATGACATACGGATTGGGAGTCAACACTCAGTTAAAAATCCCCCCGCCCCCTCCCCCTTTTTCCTGTCGATTGCAAAACCTGATATATAAAAACTAAAAAGAGCTTACAATCCCTAAAAATTACAGACACTCTTCGGAATTATCTCTCTCTACATTTGTGCATTGTGAATTTACATTTTAGATATACACTTTTTTCTTAAATCAAAACTTTGAGTTTTCGCTCTCCTTTCATCCCGTAAGCCAAAACGGCAATTTGATCAAAACAAAATGAAAATTTTAGAGCTCATGTATGGAAAATATTTAAAAAAATAACAATTGTAAGTAAAGAAAATTTATTCACACACCACAAATGACACAAAATTTTAGTTGTCCAAGTTTGGGAAATTCCACTGTTCAACCCTTACATATCGGAATTTGATAAGAAAGAAATTGCCTCCACACCTACTTTAAAAATGGATATGCATGCTTGAAACTTGGTAATGATGCAAATTACCTGTGGATACAAACCTTTTGAAGAGAATAACAAACGCTCATTAAATTCTCAAGTGAACGTGTGGTGGGATATTTACCCGAGTCAAACTAGCCATTATTTCGCCCATCTCCAGAAAGATGATCCAACGATCATAGATGATTGTAAAGTGATTTATCATGCATATCGGGCTATATTACCCTAAGAAATGACGTATGGATTGGGAGTCAACACTCAGTTAAAAATCCCCCGCCTCCCCCATTTTCCCGACAATTGCAAACTTGATATATAAAAACTAAAAAGAGCTTACAACCCTTAAAAATTAAAGACACCCTTTGGAATTATCTCTCTCTACTCTTTTTATATGAAAGAGATTTCCACCACACATGCTTTAAAAACTGGATATGCATTCTTGAAACAAGTTTTTGAAGAGAATAACAAACCCTCATTAAATTCTTAAGTGAACGTGCTGTGTGATATTAACCCGAGGTAAACAAGCCATTATTTTGGCCATCGAGAAAAAGCTGACCCAACGACCATGGATGATTGTAAAGTGATTTATCATGTGTAATGGGCTATATTACGCTATGAAATGACTTATGGATTGAGACTCAACACTCAGTTAAAAATTCCTCGCGTCCCCCATTTTCCCGACAATTGCAGTGTTGATATATAAGAACTGAAAAGAACTTACAATCCCTAAAAATTACTAACACTCTTTGGAATTATCTCTCTCCACATTTTTGCATTGTGCATTTCCATTTTAGATGTACTTGTTTTACTTAAATCAAAACTTTTTGTTTTCGCTAACTCGTCATCCCGTAAACCAAAAAGGCAAATAGATCACAACAGAATGAAAATCTTACAGTTCATGTATGGAAAAAATTTAAAACAATAACAAATGTAAGTAAAGAAAATTTATTCATACACCACAAATGAACACAAAAGTTTGTTGTCCAAGTTTGGGAAATTCCACTAGTCTAACCCTAACAACTTCGAATTTTATAAGAATGAGATTTCCTCCACACATGCTTTAACAATGGATATGCATTCTTGAAACATGTTAAAGATGCAAATAACCTATGGACCCAAAGCTTTTGAAGAGAATAACAAACGCCCATTTAATTCTAAAGTGAACAAGAGGTGGGATATTTACCTGAGTCAAACAAGCCATTATTTTGCCCATCTACAAAGAGATGACCCAGCAATCATAGAAGATTGTTAAGTGATTTATCATGCGTAGCGGGCTATATTACCCTAAGAAATGACTTATCGATTGGGAGTCAACACTCAATTATAAATCCCCCGCCTCCCCCTTTTTCTCGATGATTGCAAAACTTGATATATAAAAACTTAAAAGAGCTTACAATCCCTAAAAATTACAAACACTCTTTGGAATTATATCTCTCTACATTTGTGCATTAAGCATTTCCATTTTAGATGTACTCTTTTTTCTAAAATCAAAATTTTGAGTTTTCGCTCTCCCTACATCTCGCAAAACCTAAAAGGCAAATAGATCACAACAAAATTAAAATTTTAGAGTTCATTTATGCAAAAAATTTAAAACAATAACAAACGTAAGTAAAGAAGATTTATTCACACACCACAAATGAACCCAAAAGTTTTGTTGTCCAAGTTTGTGAAATTCCACGAGTTCAACCCTAACAGCTTGGAATTTTATAAGGAAGAGATTTCCTCCACACATGCTTTAAAATGGATATGCATGCGTGAAATAGGTTAAAAATGCAAATCACCTATGGATCCAAACCTTTTGAAGAGAATAAAAAACGGTCATTAAATTCTCAAATGAACGTGTGGTGGGATATTTACCCGAGTCAAACAAGGCATCATTATGCCAATCAACAAAAAGATGACCCAATGATCATATATGATTTTAAACTAATTTATCATGCGTAATGGGCTATATTACCCTAAGAAATGAGTTATGGATTTGGAGTTAACACACAGTTAAAAATACCCGGCCTCCCCCTTTTTCTTGACGATCCCAAAACCTGATATATAAAAACCAAAAAGAGCTTATAATCCGTAAAAATTACAAACACTCTTATGATTTATCCCTCTCTACATTTGTTCATTGTGCATTTCCATTTTCGATGTACTCTTTTTTCTTAAATCAAAACTTTGAGTTTTCGCTCTCCCTTCATTCTGTAAACCAAAAAGGCAAATAGATCACAACAAAATAAAAATTTTAGAGTTCATTTATGGAAAAAATTTTAAAAACTAACAAATGTAAGTAAGGAAAATTTATTCACCCACCACAAATGAACACAAAAGTTTTGTTGTCCATGTTTGGGAAATTCCGCTTGTTCAACCCTAACAGCATGGAATTTTATAAGCAAGAGATTTCCTCCACACATGCTTTAAAAATGGATATGCATACTTGAAACATGTTAAAGATGCAAATCACCTATGGATCCAAACCTTTTGAAGATAATAACAAACGCTCATTAAATTATCAAGTGAACATCCAGTCGGATATTTACCAAAGTAAAACAAGCCACGATTTTGCCCATCAACAAAAAGCTGACCCAACGATCATAGATGATTGTAAAGTGATTTATCATGCGTAACGAGCTATATTACCCTAAGAAATGACTTATGGATTGGCAATCAACACTCAGTTAGAAATCCCCCGCCTTCCCCTTTTCCCGACTATCACAAAACTTGATATATTAAAACTAAAAAGAGCATACAATCCCTAAAAATTATGGACACTCTTTGGAATTATCTCTCTCTTCATTTGTGCATTGTGCATTTCCATTTTAGATGTACTCTTTTTTCTTAAATCAAAACTTTGAGTTTTCGCTCTCCCTTCATTCTGTAAACCAAAAAGGCAAATAGATCACAACAAAATGAAAATTTTAGAGTTCATTTATGGAAAAAATTTTAAAAACTAACAAATGTAAGTAAGGAAAATTTATTCACCCACCACAAATGAACACAAAAGTTTTGTTGTCCATGTTTGGGAAATTCCGCTTGTTCAACCCTAACAGCATGGAATTTTATAAGCAAGAGATTTCCTCCACACATGCTTTAAAAATGGATATGCATACTTGAAACATGTTAAAGATGCAAATCACCTATGGATCCAAACCTTTTGAAGATAATAACAAACGCTCATTAAATTATCAAGTAAACGTGCGGTGGGATATTTACCAGAGTCAAACAAGCCATTATTTTGTCCATCTACAAAAGGATGACCCAACGATCATAGATGATTGTAAAGTGATTTATCATGCGTAATGGGCTATATTACCCTAAGAACTGACTTATGGATTGGGAGTACACACTCACTTAAAAATCCCCCGCCTCCCCCATTTTCCAGACGATTGCAAACTTGATATATAAAAACTAAAAGGAACTTACAATCCTTAAAAATTAAAGAGAGTCTTTGAAATTATCTCTTTCTACAGTTGTGCATTGCGCATTTCCATTTTAGATGCACACTTTTTACATAAATCCAAACTTTGTGTTTTCGCTCACCCATCATCCCGTAAACCTAAAAGGTAAATAGATCACAACAAAATGAAAATCTTAGATTTCATGCTTGGAAAAAATTTAAAACAATAACAAATTTAAGTAAAGAAAATTTATTCACACACCACAAATGAACCCAAAAGTTTGTTGTCCAAGTTTGGGAAATTCCACTAGTTCAACCCTAACAACTTCAAATTTTATAAGAAAGAGATTTCCTCCACACAAGCTTTAACAATGGATATGCATTCTTGAAAGATGTTAAAGATGCAAATAACCTATGGATCCAAAGCTTTTTAAGAGAATAACAAATGCTCATTAAATTTTCAAGTGAACGAGCGGTGGGATATTTGCCAGAGTCAAACCAACCATTTTTTTGCTCATCTACAAAAACCTGACCTAGCTATCATAGAAGATTTTAAAGTGATTTATCATGCGTCACGGGCTATATTACCCTAAGAAATGATTTATGGATTGGGAGTCAAGACTCAGTTAAAAATCCCCCCGCCTCCCTCTTTTTCCCGACGATTGCAAAACCTGACATATAAAAACTAAAAAGAGCTTACAATCCCTTAAAATTACAGACACTCTTTGAAATTATCTCTCTCTAAATTTGTGCATTGTGAATTTCCATTTTAGATGTACTCTTTTTTCTAAAATCAAAACTTTGACTTTTCGCTCTCCCTTCATCTCGTGAACCAAAAAGGCAAATAGATCACAACAAAATGAAAATTTTAGAGTTCATGTATGGAAAAAATTTAAAACAATAACAAATTTAAGTAAAGAAAATTCATTCACACACCACAAATGAACACAAAAGTTTTGTTGCTCAAGTTTGGGAAATTCCACTAGTTCAACCCTAACAGCATGGAATTTTGTAAGACAGATTTCCTCCAGACATGCTTTAAAAATGGATATGCATGCTTGAAACATGTTAAAGATGCAAATAACCTATGGATCCAAACCTTTTGAAGATAATAACAAACGCTCATTAAATTCTCAAGTGAATGTGTGGTGGGATATTTACCTGAGTCTAACAAGCAATTATTTTGTCTATTTACAAAAAGCTGACCCAAAAATCATATATGAATGTAAAGTGATTTATCTTGCGTAACGGGCTATATTACCCTAAGAAATGACTTATGGATTGGGAGTCAACACTCAGTTAAAAATCACCCGCCTCCCCCTTTTTCCCGACAATTGCAAAACCTGATATATAAACACTAAAAAGAGTTTTCAATCCCTAAAAATTACAGACACTATTTGAAATTATCTCTCTCTACATTTGTTCATTGTGCATTTCCATTTTAGATGTACTCTTTTTTCATAAATCAACACTTTGAGATTTCGCTCTCCCTTCATCCCGTAAACCAAAAAGGCAAATAGATCACAACAAAATGAAAATTTTAGAGTTCATGTATAGAAAAATTTTAAAAATAAAACAAATGTACATAAAAAAAATTTATTCACACACCACAAAAGTTTTGTTGTCCATGTTTGGGAAATTCCACTAGTTCAACCCTAACAGCTTGGAATTTTATAAGAAAGAGATTTCTTCTACACATGCTTTAAAAATGGATATGCATGCTTGAATCACGTTAAAGATGCAAAGCACCTATGGATCCAAAGCTTTTGAAGAGAATAACAAACCCTCATTAAATTCTTAAGTGAACGTGCTGTGTGATATTTACCCGAGTCAAACAAGCCATTATTTTGGCCATTTACAAAAAGTTGACCCAACGACCATGGATGATTGTAAAGTGAGTGATCATGCGTAACGGGTTATATTACCCTAAGAAATGACTTATGGATTGGGAGTCAACACTCAGTTAAAAATCCCTCGCCTCCCCCTTTTTCCCGACGATCGTAAAACCTGATATATAAAAACTAAAAAGAGCTTACAATCCCTAAAAATTACAGACACTCTTTGGAATTATCTCTCTCCATATTTGTGCATTGTGCATTTCCATTTTAGATGTACTCTTTTTTCATAAATCAAAACTTTGAGATTTCGCTCTCCCTTCATCCCGTAAACCAAAAAGGCAAATAGATCACAACAAAATGAAAATTTTATAGTTCATGTCTGGAAAAAACTTAAAACAATAAAAAATGTAAGAAAAGAAAATTTATGCACACACCACAAATGAACACAAAAGTTTTGTTGTTCAAGTTTTGGAAATTCCACTTGTTCAACCCTAATAGCTTGGAATTTTATAAGAAAGAGATTTCCTCCACTCATGCTTTAAAAATGGATATGCATGCTTGGAACATATTAAATATGCAAATAACCTATGGATCCAAACCTTTTGAAGATAATAACAAACGCTCATTAAATTCTCAAGTGAATGTGTGGTGGGATATTTACCTGAGTGTAACAAACAATTATTTTGTCCATTTACAAAAAAGCTGACCCAAAGATCATAGATGATTGTAAAGTGATTTATCTTGCGTAACGGGCTATATTATCCTAAGAAATGACTTATGGATTGGGAGTCAACACTCAGTTAAAAATCACCCACCTCCCCCTTTTTCCCGACGATTGCAAAACCTGATATATAAAAACTAAAAAAAGCTTTCAATCCCTAAAAATTACAGACACTCTTCGGAATTATCTCTCTCTACATTTGTGTATTGTGCATTTCCATTTTAGATGTACTCTTTTTTCATAAATCAACACTTTGAGATTTCGCTCTCCCTCCCGTAAACCAAAAAGGCAAATAGATCACAACAAAATGAAAATTTTAGAGTTTATGTATAGAAAAAATTTAAAACAAAAACAAATGAATGTAAAAAAAATTTATTCACACACCACAAATGAACACAAAAGTTTTGTTGTCCATGTTTGAGAAATTCCACTAGTTCAACCCTAACAGCTTTAAAAATGGATATGCATGCTTGAATCATGTTAAAGATGCAAATCACCTATGGATCCAAAGCTTTTGAAGACAATAACAAACGCTCATTAAATTCTCAAGTGAACGTGCGGTGGGATATTTACCTGAGTCAAACTAGCCAATATTTTGCCTATCTACAAAAAGCTGACCCAACGATCATAGATGATTGTAAAGTTATTTATCATGCGTAACGGGCTATATTACCCTAAGAAATGACTTATAGTTTGGGAGTCAACACTCAATTAAAAATCCCCCGCCTCCCCCTTTTTCCCGACGATTGCTAAACTTGATATATAAAAACTATAAAGAGCTTACAAACCCTAAGAATTACAAACACTTTTTGGAATTATCTCTCTCTGTAATTGTGTAATGTGCATTTCCATTTAGATGTATTCTTTTTTCTTAAATCAAAACTTTGAGTTTTCACTTTCCCTTCATCCCGCAAACCAAAAACGCAAATAGATTACAACAAAATGAAAATTTTAGAGTGCATGTATGGAAAAAATTTGAAAGAATAACAAATGTACGTAAAAAAATTTATTCACACACCACAAATGAGCACAAAAGTTTTGTTGTCCAAATTTCGGAAATTCCAGTAGTTCAACCCTAACAGCTTGGAATTTTATAAGAAAGAGATTTCTTCCAGACATGCTTTAAAAATGGATATGCATGCTTGAATCAAGTTAAAGATGCAAATCACCTTTGGATCCAAAGCTTTTGAAGAGAACAACAAACCCTCATTAAATTCTTAAGTGAACGTGCGGTGGGATATTTACCCGAATCAAACAAGCCATTATTTTGGCCATGTACAACAAGCTGACCCAACGACCATGGATGATTGTAAAGTGAGTTATCATGTGTAACAGGCTATATTACCCTAAGAAATGACTTATGGATTGGGAGTCAACACTCAGTTAAAAATCCCTCGCCTCTTCCTTTTTCCCGGTGTTTGCAAAACCGTATATATAAAAACTAAAAAGAGCTTACAATCCCTAAAAATTACAGACACTGTTTGGAATTATCTCTCTCCACATTTGTGCATTTTGCATTTCCTTTTTAGATGTACTCTTTTTTCATAAATCAAAACTTTGAGATTTCGCTCTCCCTTCATCCCATAAACCAAAAAGGCCAATAGATCTCAACAAAATGAAAATTTTAGAGTTCATGTATAGAAAAAATTTAAAAAAATAAAAAATGTAAGTATAGAAAATTTATGCACACACCAGAAATGAACAAAAGAGGTTTGTTGTCCAGGTTTTGTAAATTCCACTTGTTCAACCCTAACAGCTTGGAATTTTATAAGAAAGAGATTTCCTCCACACATGCTTTAAAAATGGATATGCAAGCTTGAAACATGTTAAAGATGCAAATAACCTATGGATGCAAACCTTTTGAAGATAACAACAACCGCTCATTAAATTCTCAAGTGAATGTTTGGTGGGATATTTACCTGAGTCTAATAAGCAATTATTCTGTCCATTTAGAAAAAGCTGACCCAAAGATCATAGATGATTGTAAAGTGATTGATCTTCCGTAACGGGCTATATTACCCTAAGAAATGACTTATGGATTGGGAGTCAACACTCAGTTAAAAATCACCCACCTCCCCCTTTTCCCGACAATTGCAAAACCTGATATATAAAAACTAAAAAGAGCTTACAATCCCTAAAAATTACAAACACTCTTTGCAATTATCTCCCTCTACATTTGGGCATTGTGCATTTCCATTTTAGATGTACTCTTTTTTCATAAATCAACACTTTGAGTTTTCGCTCTCCCTTCATCTCGTAAACCAAAACGGCAAATAACTCACAACAAAATGAAAATTTTAGAGTTCATGTATGGAAATAATTTAAAACAAAAAAAATGTACATAAAAAAAATTTATTCATGCACAACAAATGAACACAAAAGTTTTGTTGTCCATGTTTGGGAAATTCCACTAGTTCAACCCTAACAGCTTGGAATTTTATAAGAAAGAGATTTCTTCCACACATGCTTTAAAAATGGATATGCGTGCTTGAATCATGTTAAAGATGCAAATCACCTATGGATCCAAAGCTTTTGAAGAGAATAACAAACCCTCATTAAATTCTTAAGTGAACGTGCAGTGGGATATTTACCCGAGTCAAACAAGCCATTATTTTGGCCATCTACAAAAAGATGACCCAACGACCATGGATGATTGTAAAGTGAGTTATCATGCGCAACAGGCTATATTACCCTAAGAAATTACTTATGGATTGGGAGTCAACACTTAGTTAAAAATCCCTCGCCTCCCCCTTTTTCCTAACGATTGCAAAAGCGTATATATAAAAACTAAAAAGAGCCTACAATCCCTAAAAATTACTGACACTCTTTGGAATTATCTCTCTCCACATTTGTGCATTGTGCATTTCCATTTTAGATGTACTCTTTTTTCATAAATCAACACTTTGAGTTTTCACTCTCCCTTCATCCCGAACCAAAAAGGCAAATAGATCACAACAAAATGAAAATTTTAGAGTTCATGTATGGAAATAATTTAAAACAAAAACAAATGTACGTAATAAAAATTTATTCACACACCACAAATGAACACAAAAGTTTTGTTGTCCATGTTTGGGAAATTCGACTAGTTCAACCCTAACAGCTTGGAATTTTATAAGAAAGAGATTTCTTCCACACATGCTTTAAAAATGGATATGCATGCTTGAATCATGTTTAAGATGCTAATCACCTAAGGGTCCAAAGCTTTGGAAGAGAATAACAAACCCTCATTAAATTCTTAAGTGAACGTGCGGTAGGATATTTACCCGAGTCAAACAAGCCATTATTTTGGCCATCTACAAAAAGCTGACCCAACGATCATGGATGATTGTAAAGTGAGTTATCACGCGTAACGGGCTATTTTACCCTAAGAAATGACTTATGGATTGGGAGTCAACACTCAGTTAAAAATCCCTCGCCTCCCCCTTTTTCTTTACGATTGCAAAACCTAATATATAAAAACTAAAAAGAGCTTACAATCCCAAAAAATTATGGACACTCTTTGGAGTTATCTCTCTCCTCATTTGTTCATTGTGCATTTCCATTTTCGATGTACTCTTTTTTCATAAATCAAAACTTTGAGATTTCGCTCTCCCTTCATCCTGTAAACCAAAAAGGCAAATAGATCAGAACAAAATGAAAATTTTAGAGTTCATGTATAGAAAAAATTTAAAACAATAAAAAATGTAAGTAATGAAAATTTATGTACACACCACAAATGAACACAAGTTTTGTTGTCGAAGTTTGGGAAATTCCACTTGTTCAACCCTAACAGCTTGGAATTTTATAAGAAAGAGATTTCCTCCACACATGCTTTAAAAATGGATATGCATGCTTGAAACTTGCTAAAGATTCAAATAACTTGTGGATCCAAACCTTTTGAAGATAATAACAAACGCTCATTAAATTCTCAAGTGATTGTGTGGTGGGATATTTACCTGAGTCTATCAAGCAATTATTTTGTCCATTTACTAAAAGCTGACCCAAAGATCATAGATGATTGTAAAGTGATTTATCTTGCGTAACGGGCTATATTACCCTAAGAAATGTCTTATGGATTGGGAGTCAACACTCAGTTAAAAATCTCCCGTCTCCCCCTTTTTCCCTACGATTTCAAAACCTAATATGTAAAAACTAAAAAGATCTTAAAATCCCTAAAAATTACAAACACTCTTTATAATTATCCCTCTCTACATTTGTGCATTTTGCATTTCCATTTTAAATGTACTCTTTTTTCTTAAATTAAAACTTTGAGTTTTCGCTCTCCCTTCATCCCGTAAACCAAAAAGGCAAATAGATCACAACAAAATGAAAATTTTAGAGTTCATGTATGGAAAAAATTTAAAACAATAACAAATATATGTAAAAATAATTTATTCACACACCACAAATGAACACAAAAGTTTTGTTGTCCAAATTTTGGAAATTCCACTAGTTCAACCCTAACAGGTTGGAATCTTATAAGAAAGAGATTTCTTCCACACATGCATTAAAAATGGATATGCATACTTGAATGATGTTAAAGATGCAAATCACCTATGGATCCGAAGCTTTTGAAGAGAATAACAAACGCTCATTAAATTCTAAAATGAACGTGAGGTGGGATATTTACCCGGGTCAAACAAGCCATGATTTTGCCCATCTACAAAAACATGACCCAATGGTCATAGATGATTTTAAAGTGAGTTATCATGCGTAACGGGCTATATTACCCTAAGAAATGACTTATGGATTGGGAATCAACACTCAGTTAAAAATCCCCCGCCTCCCCCTTTTTCTCGACGATCGTAAAACCTGATATATAAAAACTAAAACGAGCTTACAATCCCTAAAAATTATAGACACTCTTTGGAATTATCTCTCTGTATATTTGTGCATTGTGCATTTCCTTTTTAGATGTACTCTTTTTTCATTAATCAAAACTTTGAGATTTCACTCTCCCTTCATCCCGTAAACCAAAAAGGCAAATAGATCACAACAAAATGAAAATTTATAGTTCATGTATGGAAACAATTTAAAACAAAAAAAAATGTACGTAAAAAAAATTTATTCACACACCACAAATGAACACAAAAGTTTTGTTGTCCATGTTTGGGAAATTCCACTTGTTCAACCCTAACTACTTGGAATTTTATAAGAAAGAGATTTCTTCCACACATGCTTTAAAAATGGATATGCGTGCTTGAATCATGTTAAAGATGCAAATCACCTATGGATCCAAAGCTTTTGAAGAGAATAACAAACCTTCATTAAATTCTTAAGTGAACGTGCGGGGGGATATTTACCCGTGTCAAACAAGCCATTATTTTGGCCATCTACAAAAAGATGACCCAACGACCATGGATGATTGTGAGGTGATTTATCATGTGTAACGGGCTATATTACCCTAAGAAAGGACTTACGGATTGGGTGTCAACACTCAGTTAAAAATCCCCCGCCTCCTCCTTTTTCCTGACGATTGTAAAACCTGATATATAAAAACTAAAAAGAGCTTTCAATCCCTAAAAATTACAGACACTCTTTGGAATTATCTCTCTCCACATTTGTGCATTGTGCATTTCCATTTTAGATGAACTCTTTTTTCATAAATCAAAACTTTTAGTTTTCGCTCTCCCTTCATCCTGTAAACCAAAAAGGCAAATCGATCACAACAAAATCAAAATTTTAGAGTTCATCTATGGAAAGAAATTTAAAACAATAAAATATGTAAATAAATAAAATTTATGCAAACACCACAAATGAACACAAAAGTTTTGTTGTCGAAGTTTGGAAAATTCCACTTGTTCAACCCTAACAGCTTGGAATTTTATAAGAAAGAGATTTCTCCCACACATGCATTAAAAATGGACTTGCTTGCTTGAAACATGTTAAAGATGCAAATAACCTATGGATCCAAACCTTTTTAAGATAATAACAAACGCTCATTAAATTCTCAAGTGAATGTGCGGCGAGATATTTTCCTTAGTCAAACAAGCCCTTTTTTTACATATCTACAAAAAGCTGTCCCAACGATCATAGATGATTGTAAAGTGATTTATCATGTGTAACGGGCTCTATTACCCTAAGAAATGACTTATGGATTGGGTGTCAACACTCAGTTAAAAATTCCCCGCTTCCCCCTTTTTCCCGAAAATTTTAAAACCTGATACATAAAAACTTAAAAGAGCTTAGAATCCCTAAAAATTACAAAAACTCTTTGTAATTATCTCTCTCTACATTTGTGCATTGTGCATTTCCATTTTGCATGTACTATTTTTACATAAATAAAAACTTTGTGTTTTCGCTCACCCTTCATCCCGAAAACCAAAAAGGCAAATAGATCACTACAAAATGAAAATTTTAGAGTTCATGTAAGGAAAAAATTTATAACAATAAAAAATCTAAGTAAAGAAAATTTATTCTCACATCACACATGAACACAAAAGGTTTTTTGTCCAAGTTTGGGAAATTCCACTAGTTCAACCCTAACTGCTTGGAATTTTAGAAGAAAGAGATTTCCCCCACACACGCTTTAAAAATGGATATGCTTGCTTGAAACATCTTAAAGATGCAAATAACCTATGGATCCAAACCTTATGACGATAATAACAAACGCTCATTAAATTCTCAAGTGAATGTGCGATGGGATATTTACCTGAGTCAAACAAGCCACTATTTTGTCCATTTACAAAAAGCTGACCCAGTGATCATAGATGATTGTAAAGTGATATATCATGCGTAACGGGCTATATTACCCTAAGAAATGACTTATGGATTGGGTGTCAACACTCAGTTAAAAATCCCTCGCCTCTCCCTTTTTCCCGACGATAGTAAAACTTGATATATAAAATATAAAAAAAGCATAGAATCCCTAAAAATTACAGAAAATCTTTGGAATTATCTCTCTCTACATTTGTGCATTGTGAAATTCCATTTTAAATGTACTCTTTTTACACAAATAAAAACTTTGAGTTTTTGCTCTCCCATCATCCCGTAAACCAAAAAGGCAAATAGATCACAACAAAATCAAATTTTCAGATTTCATGCATGGAAAAAAATTAAAACAATAACAAATATAAGTAAAGAAAATTTATTCACACACCACAAATAAACACAAAAGTTTTGTTGACCAAGTTTCGGAAATTCCACTAGTTCAACCCTAACAGCATGGAATTTTATAAGAAAGAGATTGCCTCCATACCTGCTTTAAAAATGGATATGCATGCTTGAAACATGTTAAAGATGCAAATTACCTATGGATCCAAACCTTTTGAAGAGAACAACAAACGCTCATTAAATTCTCAAGTGAACGTGTGGTGGGATATTTACCCGAGTCAAACAAGCCATTATTTTGCCCATCTACAAAAAGATGCCCCAACAATTATAGATGATTCAAAAGTGATTTATCATGCGTAACGGGCTATATTACCCTAAGAAATTACTTATGGATTGGGTGTCAACACTGAGTTAAAAATACCCCGCCTCCCCCATTTTCCCGACGATTGTGAAACCTGATATATAAAAACTAAAAAGAGCCTAGAATCCCTAAAAATTACAGAAACTCTTTGGAATTATCTCTCTCTAAATTATTGCATTGTGCATTTCCATTTTAGATGTACTCTTTTTACTTAAATCAAAACTTTGAGTTTTCGCTCACCCTTCATCCCGTAAACCAAAAAGGCAAATAGATCACAAAAAAATGAAAATCTCAGAGTTCATGTATGGAAAAAATTTAAAACAATAAAAAATTTGAGTAAAGAAAATTTATTCACACCCCACAAATGAACACAAAAGTTTGTTGTCCAAGTTTGGGAAATTCCACTAGTTCAACCCTAACAGCTTGGAATTTTATAAGAAAGAGATTTCCTCCACACATGCTTTAAAAATGGATATGCATGCTTGAAACATGTTACAGATGCAAATCACCTATGGAGCCAAAGCTTTTGAAGAGAATAACAAACGCTCATTAAATTCTCTAGTGAACGTGCGGTGGGATATTTACCCGAGATGAACAAGCCATTATTTTGCCAATCTACAAAAGGTTGACCCAACGATCATATATGACTATAAAGTAATTTATCTTGTGTAACGGGCTATATTACCCTAAGAAATGACTTATGGATTGGGAGACAACACTCAGTTAAAAATCCCCCGCATCCCCCTTTTTCCCAACGACTACAAAACCTGAGATATAAAAACTTAAAAGAGCTTACAATCCCTAAAAGCTACAAACACTATTTGGAATTATCTCTCTCTAAATTTGTGCATTGTGCATTTAAATTTTAGATGTACTCTTTTTTTCTTAAATCATAACTTTGAGTTTTCACTCTCCCTTCATCGCGTAAACCAAAAAGGATCATAGATCACAACAAAATGAAAATTTTAGAGTTCATCTATGGAAAAAATTTAAAACAATAACAAATGTAAGTAAAGAAAATTTATTCACACACCCCAAATGAACACAAAAGTTTTGTTGTCCAAGTTTGGGAAATTCCACTAGTTCAACCCTAACAGCTTGGAATTTTATAAGGAAGAGATTTCCTCCACACTTGCTTTAAAAATGGATATGCATGCTTGAAACAAGTTAAAGAAGCAAATCACCTATGGATCCAAAACTTCTAAAAACAATAAAAAACGCTCATTAAATTCTCAAGTGAACGTGCGGTGGGATATTTACGCATGTCACACAAGCCATTATTTTGCCTATCCACAAAAAGCTGACCCAACGATCATAGATGATTGTAAAGTGATTGATCATGCGTAACGGGCTATATTACCCTAAGAAATGACCTATGGATTGGGAGTCAACACTCAATTTAAAATCCCCCGCCTCCCCCTTTTTCCTGACAATTGCAAAACCTGATATATAAAAACTAAAAAGAGCTTTCAATCCCTAAAAATTACAGACACTCTTAGGAATTATCCCTCTCTACATATGTGCATTGTGCATTTCCATTTTAGATGTACTCTTTTTTCATAAATCAAAACTTTTAGTTTTCGCTCTCCCTTCATCCAATAAACCAAAAAGGCAAATAGATCACAACAAAATGAAAATTTTAGAGTTCATGTATGGAAAAAATTTTAAACAATAAAATATGTAAGTAAAGAAAATTTATGCAAACATGTCAAATGAACACAAAAGTTTTGTTGTCCAAGTTTGTGAAATTCCACTTGTTCAACCCTAACAGCTTGGAATTTTATAAGAAAGAGATTTCCCCCACACACGCTTTAAAAATGGATATGCTTGCTTGAAACATGTTAAAGATGCAAATAGCCAATGGATCCAAACCTTTTGATGATAATAACAAACGCTCATTAAATTTACCTGAGTCAAACAAGCCATTATTTTGCCCATTTACAAAAAGCTGACCCAACGATCATAGATGATTGTAAAGAAATTTATCATGCGTAATAGGCCATATTACCCTAAGAAATGACTTATGGATTGGGTGTCAACACTCAGTTAAAAATCCCCCGCCTCCCACTTTTTCCCGATAATTGTAAAACCTGATATATAAAAACTAAAAAGAGCTTAGAATCCCTAAAAATTACAGAAACTCTTTGGAATTATCTCTCTCTACTTTGAGTTTTCGCTGTCCCTTCATCCTGAAAACAAAAAAGGCAAATAGATCACTACAAAATGAAAACTTAAGAGTTCATGTATGGAAATAATTTATAACAACAACAAATCTAAGTAAAGAAAATTTATTCACACATCACACATGAACACAAAAGGTTTTTTGTCAAAGTTTGGGAAATTCTACTAGTTCAACCCTTACAACTTGGAATTTTATAAGAAAGAAATTTCTTCCACACATGCTTTAAAAATGGATATGCGTGCTTGAAACATGCTAAAGATGCAAATCACCTATGGATCCAAAGCTTTTAAGAGAATAACAAACGCTGATTAAATTCTCAAGTGAACGTGCGGTGGGATATTTACCCGAGTCAAACATGCCATTATTTTGTGTATCTACAAAACGCTGACCCAACGATCATAGATGTTTGTAAAGTAATTTTTCAATTGTAACGGGCTATGTTACCCTAAGAAATGACTTATGGATTGGGAGTCAACACTCAGTTAAAAATCACCCGCCTCCCCCTTTTTCCCGTTGCTTACAAACTTGATATATAGAAACTAAAAAGAGCTTACAATCCCTAAAACTTACATACACTCTTTGGAATTATCTCTCTCTACATTTGTGCATTGTGCATTTCCATTTTAGAGGTACTTTTTTTACTTAAATAAAAACTTTGAGTTTTCGTTCACCCTTCATCCCGTTAACCAAAAAGGCAAATAGATAACAACAAAATGAAAATCTTAGAGTTCATGTATAGAAAAAATTTAAAACAATAAAAAATCTAAGTAAAGAAAATTTATTCACACATCACATATGAACACAAAAAATTTTTGTCCAAGTTTGGGAAATTCCACTAGTTCAACCCTAACAGCTTGCAATTTTATAAGAAAGAGATTTCGTCTACACATGCTTTAAAATTGCATATGCATGCTTGAAACAAGTTAAAGATGCAAATCAACTATGGATCCAATGCTTTTGAAGAGAATAACAAACGCTCATTAAATTCTCAAGTGAACGAGAGGAGGGATATTTACCCGAGTCAAAGAAGCCATTATTTTGCCTATCTACAAAAAGCTGACCCAACGATCATAGATGATTGTAAAGTTATTTTTCATACGTAACGGGCTTTGTTACCCGAAGAAATGACTTATGGTTTGGGAGTCAACACTCAGTTAAAAATCCCCCGCCTCCCCCTATTTGCTGACGATTACAAACTTGATATATAAAAACTAAAAAGAGCACAAAATCCCTAAAAATTGCAGACACTCTTTGGAATTATCTCTCTCTACATTTGTGCATTGTGCATTTCCATTTAAGATGTACTCTTTTTACTTTAATCAAAACTTTGAGTTTTCGCTCACCCTTCATCCGTAAACCAAAAAGGCAAATAACAAAATGCAAATCTTAGAGTTCATGTATGGAAAAAATTTAAAACAATAACAAATATGAGTAAAGAAAATTTATTCACACTCCACAAATGAACACAAAAGTTTGTTGTCCAAGTTTGGGAAATTCCACTAATTCAACCCAAACAGCTTGGAATTTTATAAGAAAGAGATTTCCTCCACACATGCTTTAAAAATGGATATGCATGCTTGAAACATGTTAAAGATGCAAATCACCTATGGATCCAAGGCTTTTGAAGAGAATAACAAACGCTCATTAAATTCTCATGTGAACGTTCGGAGGAATATTTACGCGATTTAAACAAGCCATTATTTTTCCTATATACAAAAAGCTGACCCAACGATCATAGATGATTGTAAAGTTATTTTTCATGCATAACGGGCTATGTTACCCTAAGAAATGACGTATGGATTGGGTGTCAACACTCAGTTAAAAATCCCCCACCTCCCCCTTTTTCCCGATGATTGCAAACACTATATATAAAAACTAAAAAGAGCTTACAATCCCTAAAAATTGCAGACACTCTTTGAAATTATCTCTCTCTAAATTTGTACATTGTGCACTTCCATTTTAGATGTACTCTGTTTACTTAAATCAAAACTTTAAATTTTCGCTCACCCTTCATCCCGTAAACCAAAAAGGCAAATAGATCACAACAAAATGAAAATCTTACAGTTCATATATGGAAAAATTTAAAACAATAACAAATGTGAGTAAAGAAAATTTATTCACACACCACAAATGAACACAAAAGTTTGTTGTCCAAGTTTTGGAAATTCCACTAGTTCAACCCTAACAGCTTGGAATTTTATAAGAAAGTGATCTCCTCCACACATGCTTTAAAAATGGATATGCATGCTTGAAACATGTTAAAAATGCAAATCACCTATGGATCCATAGCTTTTGAAGACAATAACAAATACTCATAGATGATTGGAAAGTTATTTTTCAATCGTAACGGGCTATGTTACCTTAAGAAATGACTTATGGATTGGGAGTCAACACTCAGTTAAAAATCCCCCTCCTCCCCCTTTTTTTTGGCGACTGCAAAGCCTGATATATATAAAAACTATAAAGAGATTACAATCCCTAAAAATTACAAACTTGTTTTTGAATTATCTCTCTCTAAATTCGTGCATTGTGCATTTACATTTTAGATGTACTCTTTTTTCTTAAATATAAACTTTGAGTTATCATTCTCCCTTCATCCCGTAAAAGAAAAAGTCTAATAGATCACAACAAAATGAAAATTTTAGAGTTGATCTATGAAAAAATTTAGAACAATAAAAAATGTACGTAAAGAAAATTTATTCACTCACCACAAATGAACACAAAAGTTTGTTGTCCGTGTTTGGGAAATTCCACTAGTTCAACCCTAACAACTTGGAATTTTATAAGAAAGAGATTTCCACCACACATGCTTTAAAAATGGATATGCATGCTTGAAACATGTTTAATATGCAAATCACCTATGGATCCAAAGCTTTTGAAGAGAATAACAAACGCTCATTAAATTCTCAAGTGAACGTGCGATGGGTTATTTACCTGAGTCAAACAAGCCATTCTTTTGCCCATCTACAAAAAGGTGACCCAGCGATCATAAATGATAATAAAGTGATTTATCATGCGTAACGGGCTATATTACGCTAAGAAATAACTTATGGATTGGGAGTCAACACTCAGTCAAAAATCCCCGCCTCCCCTTTTTCCCGACTATTGCAAAACTTGATATATAAAGACTTAAATGAGCTTACAATCCCTAAAAATTACAGACACTCTTTGGAATTATCTCTCTCTACATTTGTCCATTGTGGATTTCCATTTTAGATGTACTCTTATTTCTTAAATCAAAACATTGAGTCTTCTCTCTCCCCTCATCTCGTAAACCAAAAAGGCAAATAGATCACAACAAAATGAAAATTTTAGATTTAATATATGGAAAAATTTTAAAACAATAACAAATGTAAGTAAAGAAATTTATTCACACACCAAAAATGAACACAAAAGTTTGGTTGTCCAAGTTCGGGAAATTCCACTTGTTCAACCCTAACAGCTCAGAATTTTATAAGAAAGAGATTTCCTCCACACATGCTTTAAAAATGGATATGCATGCATGAAAGGTCTTAAAGATGCAAATCACCTATCTATCCAAACCTTTTGAAGAGAATAACAAACACTCGTTAAATTCTCAAGTGAACGTGCGGTGGGATATTTACCCGAGTCAAACAAGTCATTATTTTGCCCATCTACAAAAAGCTGAGCCAAGAATCATAGATGATTGTAAAGTGATTTATCATGCGTAACGGGCTATATTACCCTAAGAAATAACTTATGGATTGGGAGTCAACACTCAGTCAAAAATTCCCGCCTCCCCCATTTTCCCGACGATTGCAAAAACTGGTATATAAAAACTAAAAAGAGCTTACAATCCCTAAAAATTACGGACACTCTTTGGAATTATCCCTCTCCATATTTGTGCATTGTGCATTTCCATTTTAGATGTACTCTTTTTTCTTAAATCAAAACTTTGACTTTTCGCTCTCCCTTCATCCCGTCAACCAAAAAAGGAAATAGATCACAACAAAATGAAAATTTTAGAGTTCATGTATGGAAAAAATTTAAAAGAATAACCAATGTAAGTAAAGAAAATTTATTCACACACCACAAATGAACACAAAAGTTTTGTTGTCCAAGTTTGGGAAATTCCACTGGTCAACCCTAACTGCTTGGAATTTTATAGGAAAGAGATTGCCTCCACACCTGCTTTAAAAATGGATAAGCATGCTTGAAACATGTTAAAGATGCAAATTACCTATGGATCCAAACCTTTTGAAGAGAATAACAAAAGTTCATTAAATTCTCAAGTGAACGTGCGGTGGGATATTTACCCGAGTCAAACAAGCCATTATTTTGCCCACCTACAAAAAGATGACCCAACGATCATAGATGATTGTAAAGTGATTTATCATGCGTAACGGGCTATATTACCCTAAGAAATTATTTATGGATTGAGAGTCAACACTCAGTTAAAAATCCCCCGCCTCCCCCTTTTTCTCGACGATTGCAAACTTGATATATAAAAACTAAAAAGAGCTTACAATCCCTAAAAATTACAGATACTCTTTGAAATTATCCTTCTCCATATTTGTACATTGTGCTTTTCCATTTTAGATGTACTCTTTTTACTTAAATCAAAACTTTGAGTTTTCGCTCACCCTTCATCCCGTAAACCAAAAAAACAAATAGATCACAACAAAATGAAAATCTTAGAGTTCAGCTATGGAAAAAATTTAAAACAATAACAAATGTAAGTAAAGGAAATTTATTTACACACCACAAATGAACACAAAAGTTTGTTTTCCAAGTTTGGGAATTTCCAATAGTTCAACCCTAACAGCTTGGAATTTTATAAGAAAGAGATTTCCTCCACACATGCTTTAAAAATGGATATGCATGCTTGAAACAAGTTAAAGATGCAAATCACCTATAGATCCAAAGCTTTTGAAGAGAATAACAAACACTCATTATTCTCAAGTGAACGTGCGGTGGGCTATTTACCCGAGTCAAACAAGCCATTATTTTGCCCATCTACAAAAAGCTGACCCAACGATCATAGATGATTTTAAAGTGATTTATCATGTGTAACGAGATATATTACCCCTAGAAATGACTTATGGATTGGGAGTCAACACTCAGTTAAAAATCCCCCGCCTTCCCCTTTTTTTCTGATGATAGGAAAACCTGATATATAAAAACTAAAAAGTGCTTACAATCCCTAAAAATTACAGACACTCTTTTGGAAATATCTCTCTCTACATTTGTGCATTGTGCATTTCCATTTTAGATGTACTCTTTGTTCTTAAATCAAAACTTTGAGTTTTCGCTCTCCTTTCATCCCGTAAAACAAAAAGGCAAATAGATCATAACAAAATGAAAATTTTAGAGTTCATGTATAGAAATAATTTAAAAAAATAAAAAATCAATTAAAGAAAATTTATTCACACACCACAAATGAACACAAAAGTCTTGTCGTCCAAGTTTGGGAAATTCCACTAGTTCAACCCAAACAGCTTGGAATTTTATAAGAAAGAGAATTCCTCCACACATGCTTTAAAAATGGATAGGCATGCTGGAAACATGTTAAAGATTCAAATCACCTATGGATCCAAACCTTTTAAAGAGAATAACAAACGCTCATTAACTTCTCAAGTGAACGTGCGGCGGGATATTTACCCGAGTCGAACAAGCCATTATTTTGCCCATCTAAAAAAAGCTAACCCAACAATCATAGATGATTGTATAGTGATTTATCATGCGTAACAGGCTATATTACCCTGAGAAATGACTTATGGATTGGGAGTCAACACTCAGTTAAAAATCCTCTGCCTTCCCCTTTTTCCTGACGATTGCAAAACCTGATATATAAAAACTAAAAAGAGCTTAGAATCCCTAAAAATTAGAGACACTCTTTGGAATTATCTCTCTCTACATTTGTGCATTGTGCATTTCCATTTTAGATGTACTCTTTTTTCTTAAATCAAAACTTTGAGTTTTCGCTCTCCCTTCATCCCGTAACCAAAAAGGCAAATAGATCACAACAAAATGAAAGTTTTAGAGTTCATGTAAGGAAAAAATTTAAAACAAAAACAAATGTAAGTAAAGAAAATTTATTCACACACCACAAATGAACACAAAAGTTTTGTTGTCCAAGTTTGGGAAATTCCACTAGTTCAATCCTAACAACTTGGAATTTTATAAGAAAGAGATTGCCACCTCACCTGCTTTAAAAATGGATATGCTAGCTTGAAACATCTTAAGGATGCAAATTACCTATGGATCCAAACATTATGAAGAGAATAACAAACGCTCATTAAATTATCGAGTGAACGTTCGGTGGGATATTTACCCGAGTCAAACAAGCAAATATTTTCCCACCTACAACAAGATGACCCGATGATCATAGATGATTGTAAAGTGATTTATCATGCGTAACGGGTTATATTACCCTAAGAAATGACCTATGGATTGTTAGTCAACCCTCACTTAAAAATCCCCCGCCTCCCCGTTTTTCCCGACGATTGCAAACTTGATATGTAAAACTAAAAAGAACTTACAATCCCTAAAAATTGCAGACACTCTTTTTAATTATCTCTCTCTACATTTGTGCATTGTGCATTTCCATTTTAGATGTACTCTTTTTTCTTTAATCAAAACTTTGAGTTTTCACTCTCCCTTCATCCCGTAAACCAAAAAGGCAAATAGATCACGACGAAATGAAAATTTTAGAGTTCATGTATGGAAAAAATTAAAAACTATAGAAAATGTACGTAAAAAAATTTATTCACACACCACAAATGCACACAAAAGTTTTGTTGTCGAAGTTTGAGAAATTCCACTAGTTGAACCCTTGCAGCTTGGAATTGATAAGAAAGAGATTTCTTCGACACATGCTTTAAAAATGGATAGGCATGCTTGAATCATGTTGAAGATGCAAATCACCTATGGATCCAAAGCTTTTTAAGAGAATAACAAATGCTCATTAAATTCTCAAGAGAACGTGCAGTGGGATATTTACCCAAGTCAAACAAGCCATTATGTTTCACATCTAGAAAAAGCTGACCCAACGATCATAGGTGATTGTAAAGTGATTTATAATGCATAATGGGTTATATTACCCTAAGAAATGACTTATGGATTGGGAGTCAATACTCAGTGAAAAATCCCCCGCCTCCCACTTTTGACGACGATTGCAAAACCTGATATATAAAAACTAAAAAGTGCTTACAATCCCTAAAAATTAAAAACACTTTTTAGAATTATCTCTCTCTAAATTTGTGCATTGTGCATTTCCATTTTAGATGTACTCTTTTTTCTTAAATCAAAACTTTGAGTGTTCACTCTCCCGTTATCCCGTAAACCAAAAAGAAAATAGATGACAACAAAATGAAAATTTTAGAGTTCATGTATGGAAAAAATTTAAAACACTAACAAATGTACGTAAAAAAAAATTATTCACACACCACAAATGAACACAAAAGTTTTGTTGTCCAAGTTTGGGAAATTCCACTAGTTCATCCCTAATAGCTTGGATTTTTATAAGAAAGAGATTTCTTCCACACAAGCTTTAAAAAGGGATATGCATGCTTGAATCATGTTACCGATGCAAATCACCTATGGATCCAAAACTTTTGAAGAGAATAAAATACGCTCATTAAATTCTCAAGTGAACGTTCGGTGCGATATTTACCCGAGTCAAACAAGCCATTATTTTGCCCATCTACATAAAATTGACCCAACGATCATAGATGATTTTAAAGTGATTTATCATGTGTAACGGGCTATATTACCCTAAGAAATGACTTATGGATTGGGAGTCAACACTCAGTTAAAAAAATCCCCCGCCTCCCTCTTTTTCCCGACGATTGCAAAACTTGATATATAAAAAATAAAAAGAGCTTACAATCCCTAAAAATTACAGAAACTCATTAGAATTATCTCTCTCTAAATTTTTCATTGTGCATCTCCATTTTAGATGTACTCTTTTTTCATAAATCAAAACTTTGAGTTTTCGCTATCCCTTCATCCCGTAAACCAAAAAGGCAAATAGATCACAACAAAATGAAAATTTTAGAGTTCATGTATGGAAAAAATTTAAAAAAATAACAAATGTAAGTAAAGAAAATTTATTCGCACACCACAAATGAACACAAAAGTTTTGTTGTCCAAATTTGGGAAATTCCACTTGTTCAACCCTAACAGCTTGGAATTTTATAAGAAAGAGATTTCCTCCACACTTGCTTTCAAAATGGATATGCATGCTTGAAACATGTTAAAGATGCAAATAACCTATGGATCCAATCCTTTTGAAGAAAAAAACAAACGCTCATTAAATTCTCAAGTGAATGTGCGGTGGGATATTTACCTGAGTCAAACAAGCCATTGTTTTTCCCATTTACAAAGAGAAGACCCAACGAACATAGATGATTATAAAGTGAGTTATCATGCGCAACGGGCTACGTTACCCTAAGAAATGACTTATGGCTTGGATGTCAACACTCAGTTAAAAATCTCCCGCCTCCCTCTTTTTCACAACGACTGAAAAATCTGATATAAAAAAATAAATGGAGCTAAGAATCCAAAAAACCTACAGACTCTCTTTGGAATTATCTCTCTCTACATTTGTGCATTGTGCATTTCCATTTTAGATGTACACTTTTTTCTAAAATCAAAACTTTGAGCTTTCGCTCACCCTTCATCCCGTAAACCAAAAATGCAAATAGATCACAACAAAATGAAAATCCTAGCGTTCATGTGTGGACAAAATTTAAAACAATAACTAATGTAAGTAAGGAAAATTTATTTACACACCACAAATGAAGACAAAAGTTTTGTTGTCCAAGTTTTGGAAATTCCACTACTTCAACCCTAAGATCTTGGAATTTTATAAGAAGGAGATTTCCTCCCCACATGCTTTAAAAATGGGTATGCATGCTTGAAACATGTTAAAGATGAAAATCACGTTTGGATCCAATTCTTTTGAAGAGAATAACAAACGCTCATTAAATTCTCAAGTGAACATGCGGTGGGATATTTACCCAAGTAAAACAAGCCATTATTTTGCCCATCTACAAAAAGCTTACCCAACGATCATAGATGATTGTAAAGTGATTTATAATGCTTGACGGGCTATATTAGCCTAAGAAATGACTTAAGGAATGGGAGTCAACACTCAGTTAAAAATCCCCCGCCTCCCCCTTTTTCTCGACGATTGCAAAACCTGATATATAAAAACTAAAAAGAGCTTCCAATCCCAAAAAATTACAGACACTCTTTGGAATTATCTCTCTCTAAATTTTTGCATTGTGCATTTCCATTTTAGATGTACTCTTTTTTCTTAAATCAAAACATTGAGTTTTCGCTCTCCCTTCATCCCGTAAACCAAAAAGGCAAATAGATTACAAAAGAATGAAAATTTTAGAGTTCATGTATGGAAAAAATTTAAAACAATAAGAAATGTAAGTAAAGAAAATTTATTCACACACAACAAATGAACACAAAAGTTTTGTTGTCCAAGGGTTGGAAATTCGACTAGTTCAACCCTAACAGCTTGGAATTTTAAAAGGAAGAGATTTCCTCCACACATGCTTTACAAATGGATATGCATGCTTGAAACATGATAAAGATGCAAATCACCTATGGATCCAAAGCTTTTGAAGAGAATAACAAACGCTCATTAAATTATTAAGTGAACGTGCGGTGGGATATTTACCCGAGTCAAACAAGCAATTATTTTGCCCATCTACAAAAAGTTGATCCAATGATCATAGATGATTGTAAAGTGATTTATCATGCATAACGGACTAGATTATGCTAAGAAATGACTTATGGATTGGGAGTCAACACACAGTTAAAAATCCCCCGCCTCCCCCTTTTTCCCGACGATTGCAAAACATGATATATAAATACTAAAAAGAGCTTACAATCCATAAAAATTACAGACACTCTTTTGGAATTATGTCTCTCTACATCTGTGCATTGTGCATTTCCATTTTAGATGTACTCTTTTTTCTTAAATCAAAACTTTGAGTTTTCCCTCTCCCTTCATCCCGTAAACCAAAAAGGCAAATAGAATACAACAAAATGAAAATTTTAGAGTTTATGTATTAAAAAATTTAAAACAATAACTAATGTAAGTAAGGAAAATTTATTTACACACCACAAATGAAGACAAAAGTTTTGTTGTCCAAGTTTTGGAAATTCCACTACTTCAACCCTAACATCTTGGAATTTTCTAAGAAAGAGATTTCCTCCACACATGCTTTAAAAATGGTTATGCATGCTTGAAACATGTTAAAGATGAAAATCACGTTTGGCTCCAATTATTTTCAAGAGAATAACAAACGCTCATTAAATTCTCAATTGAGCGTGCGATGGGATATTTACCCGAGTAAAACAAGCCATTAATTTTCCCATCCACAAAAATCTTACCCAACGATCATAGATGATTGTAAAGTGATTTATAATGTGTGACGGGCTATATTACCCTAAGAAATGACTTAAGGAATGGGAGTCAACACTCAGTTAAAAATCCCCCGCCTCCCCCTTTTTCCCGACGATTGCAAAACCTGATATATAAAAACTAAAAAGAGCTTCCAATCCCGAAAAATTACAGACACTCTTTGGAATTATCTCTCTCTACATTTATGCATTGTGCATTTCCATTTTAGATGTACTCTTTTTTCTTAAATCAAAACTTTGAGTTTTCGCTCTCCTTTCATCCCGTAAACCAAAAAGGCAAATAGATTACAAAAAAATGAAAATTTTAGAGTTCATGTATGGAAAAAATTTAAAACAATAAGAAATGTAAGTAAAGAAAATTTATTCACACACAACAAATGAACACAAAAGTTTTGTTGTCCAAGTGTTGGAAATTCGCCTAGTTCAACCCTAACAGCTTGGAATTTTAATAGGAATGATTTCCTCCACACATGCTTTACAAATGGATATGCCTGCTTGAAACATGATAAAGATGCAAATCACCTATGGATCCAAAGCTTTTTGAAGAGAATAACAAATGCTCATTAAATTATTAAGTGAACGTGCGGTGGGATATTTACCCGAGTCACACAAGCAATTATTTTGCCCATCTACAAAAAGTTGATCCAACGATCATAGATGATTGTAAAGTGATTTATCATGCGTAACGAGCTATATTACCCTAAGAAATGACTTATGGATTGGGAGTCAACACACAGTTAAAAATTCCCCTGCCTCCCCATTTTTCCTGACGATTGCAAAACTTGATATATAAAAACTAAAAAGAGGTAACAATCCCTAAAAACTACAGACACTCTTTGGAATTATCTCTCTCTATGTTTGTGCATTGTGCATTTCCATTTTAGATGTACTGTTTTTTCTAAAATCAAAACTTCGAGTTTTCGCTCACCATTCATCCCGTAAACCAAAAATGCAAATAGATCACAACAAAATGAAAATCTTAGCGTTCATGTGTGAACAAAATTTAAAACAATAACTAATGTAAGCAAGGAAAATTTATTTACACACCACAAATGAAGACAAAAGTTTTGTTGTCCAAGTTTGGGAAATTCCACTACTTCAACCCTAACATCTTGGAATTTTATAAGAAAGAGATTTCCTCCACACATGCTCTAAAAATGGGTAAGCATGCTTGAAACATGTTAAAGATAAAAATCACATTTGGATCCAATTCTTTCGTAAAGAATAACAAACGCTCATTAAATTCTCAATTGAACGTGCGATGGGATATTTACCCGAGTAAAACAAGCCATTAATTTTCCCATCCACAAAAATCTTACCCAACGATCATAGATGATTGTAAAGTGATTTATAATGTGTGACGGGCTATATTACCCTAAGAAATGACTTAAGGAATGGGAGTCAATACTCAGTTAAAAATCCCCCGCCTCCCCCTTTTTCCCGACGATAGAAAAACTTGATATATAAAAACTAAAAAGAGCTTCCAATCCCGAAAAATTACAGACACTCTTTGGAATTATCTCTCTCTACATTTGTGCATTGGGCATTTCCATTTTAGATGTACTCTTGTTTCTTAAATCAAAACTTTGAGTTTTCGCTCTTCCTTCATCCCGTAAACCAAAAGGCAAATAGATTACAAAAAAATGAAAATTTTAGAGTTCATGTATGGAAAAAATTTAAAACAATAAGAAATGTACGTAAATAAAATTTATTCACACAAAACAAATGAACACAAAAGTTATGTTGTCCAAGTGTTGGAAATTCGACTAGTTCAACCCTAACAACTTGGAATTTTAAAAGGAAGAGATTTCCTCCACACATGCTTTACAAATGGATATGCATGCTTGAAACATGATAAAGATGCAAATCACCTATGGATCCAAAGCTTTTGAAGAGAATAAAAAACGCTCATTAAATTATTAAGTGAACGTACGGTGGGATATTTACCCGAGTCAAACAAGCAATTATTTTGCCCATCTACAAAAAGTTGATCCAACGATCATAGATGATTGTAACGTGATTTATCATGCGTAACGGGCTATATTACCCTAAGAAATTACTTATGGATTGGGACTCAACACATAGTTAAAAATCCCCCGCCTCCCCCTTTTTCCCGACGATTGCAAAACATGATATATAAAAACTAAAAAGAGCTTACAATCCATAAAAATTACAGACACTCTTTTGGAATTATGACTCTCTACATTTGTGCATTGTGCATTTCCATTTTAGATGTACTCTTTTTTCTTAAATCAAAACTTTGAGTTTTCGCTCTCCCTTCATCCCGTAAACCATAAAGGCAAATAGAATTCAACAAAATGAAAATTTTAGAGTTTATGTATTGAAAAATTCAAAAAAAATAACAAATGTAAGTAAAAAAAATATATTCACACACCACAAATGAACACAAAAGTTTTGTTGTCCAACTTCGGGAAATTCCACTAGTTCAACCCTAACAGCTTGGAATTTTATAAGAAAGAGATTTCCTCCACACATGCTTTAAAATTGGATATGCTTGCTTGAAACATGTTAAAGATGCAAATCACCAATGGATCCAAAGCTTTTGAAGAGAATAACAAACGCTCATTAAATTCTCAAGTGAACGTGCAGTGGGATATTTACCCAAGTCAAACAAGCCATTATTTTGCCCATCTACAAAAAGCTGACCAAACGATCATAGATGATTGCAAAGTGATTTATCATGCATAATGGGCAATGTTACCCTAAGAAATGACTTATGGATTGGGAGTCAACACTCAGTTAAAAATCTCCTGCTTCCCCCTTTATTCCCGACGATTGCAAAACCTGATATATAAAACCTAAAAAGAGCTTAAAATACCTAAAAATTACACACATTCTTTGGAATTATCTCTCTCTACATTTGGGCATTGTGCATTTCCATTTTAGATGTAATCTCTTTTCTTAAATCAAAACTTTGAGTTTTCGCTCTCCTTTCATCCCGTAAACCAAAACAGCAAATAGATCACAACAAAATGAAAATTTTTGAGTTCATGTAAGGAAAAAATTTATAACAATAAAAATGTAAGATAATAAAATTTATTCACAAATCACAATTGAACACAAAACTTTTGACGTCCAAGTTTTGGATATTCCACTAGTTAAACTCTTACAGCTTGGAATTTTATAAGAAAGAGATTTCCTCCACACATGCTTTAAAAATGGATATGCTTGCTTGAAACATGTTAAAGATGCAAATCAGCTATGGATCCAAAGCTTTTATAGAGAATAACAAACGTTCATTAAATTCTAAAGTGAACGTGCGGTGGGATATTTACCAGAGTCATACAAGCCAATATTTTGCCCATCTACGAAAAGCTGACCCAACGATCATAGATGATTCTAAAGTGATTTATCATGCATAACGGGCTATATTCGCCTAAGAAATGACTGATGGATTGGGAGTAAACACTCAGTTAAAAATTCCCTGCCACCCCTTTTTCCCCACAATTGCAAAACTTGATATATAAAAACTAAAGAGAGCTTCAATCCCTAAAAACTATAGACACTCTTTGGAATTATCTCTCTCAACATTTGTGCATTGTGCATTTCCATTATAGAAGTACTCTTTTTTATTAAATCAAAACTTTGAGTTTTCGCTCTCACTTCATCCCGTAAACAAAAATGGCAAATAGATCACAACAAAATGAAAATTTTAGAGTTCATGTATGGAAAAAATTTATAACAATAACAAATGTACGACAAGAAAATTTATTCACACACGGCAAATAAACACAAAAGTTTTGTTGTCCGAGTTTGGGAAATTCAACTAGTTAAACCCTAACAGCTTGAAATTTTATAAGAAAGAGATTGCCTCCACACATGCTTTAAAAATGGATATGCATGCTCGAAACATGTTAAAGATGCAAATTACCTATGGATCCAAACGTTTCTAAGAGAATAACAAACGCTAATTAAATTCTCAAGTGAACGTGCGGTGGGATATTTACCCGAGTCAAACAAGCCATTATTTTTCCCATCTCCAAAAAGATGACCCAACGATCATAGATGATTGTAAAGTGATTTATCATGCGAAACGGGCTATATTACCCAAAGAAATGACTTATGGATTGGGAGTCAACACTCAGTTAAAAATCCCTTGCCTCCCCCTTTTTCCTGACGATTGTAAAAACTGATATATAAAAACTAAAACAGCTTACAATCCCTAAAAATTATAGACACCCTTTTGAAATTATCTCTCTCTGCATTTTTGCATTGTGCATTTTAATTTTAGATGTACTCTGTTTCTTAAATCAAAACTTTGAGTTTTCGCTCTCCCTTCATCTCGTAACCAAAAAGGCAAAATAGATCACAACAAAAGGAAAATTTTAGAGTTCATGTATGGAAAAAATTTAATACAATAACAAATGTAAGTCTAGAAAATTTATTCACACACCACAAATAAATACAAAAGTTTTGTTATCTAAGTTTGGGAAATTCCACTAGTTAAACCCTAACAGCTTGGAATTTTATATGAAAGAGATTGCCTCCACACATGCTTTAAAAATGGATATGCGTGCTTGAAACATGTTAAAGATGAAAATTACCTATGGATCCAAACCTTTCTAAGAGAATAACAAACGCTAATTAAATTCTCAAGTGAACATACGGTGGGTTATTTACCCGAGTCAAACAAGCCATTATTTTGCCCATCTACAAAATGATGACCCAACGATCATAGATGATTGTAAAGTGATTTATCATGCGTAATGGTCTATATTACCCAAAGAAATGACTTATGGATTGGGAGTCAACACTCAGTTTAAAATCCCCCGCCTCCCCTTTTTCCCGACGATTGCAAAAACTGATTTATAAAAACTAAAAAGAGCTTACAATCCCATATAATTATTGACACTCTTTTCGAATTATCTCTCTCTACATTTTTTCATTGGGCATTTCCATTTTAGAAGTACTCTTTTTTCTTAAATCAAAACTTTGAGTTTTCGCTCTCCCTTCATCCCGTAAACCAAAAAGGCAAATAGAATTCAACAAAATGAAAATTTTAAAACAATAACAAATCTAAGTAAAGAAAATATATTCACACACCACAAATGAACACAAAAGTTTTGTGGTCCAATTTTGGGAAATTCCACTAGTTCTACCCTAACAACTTGGAATTTTATAAGAAAGAGATTTCCTCCACACATGCTTTAAAAATGGATATGCTTGCTTGAAATAGGTTAAAGATGCAAATCACCTATGGATCCAAAGATTTTGAAGAGAATAACAAACGCTCATTAAATTCTCAAGTCAACGTGCAGTGGGATATTTACTCGAGTCAAACAAGCCATTATTTTGCCCATCTACGAAAAGCTGACCCAACGATTATAGAAGATTGTAAAGTGATTTATCATGCGTAACGGGCTATATTACCCTAAGAAATGACTTATGGATTGGGAGTCAACACTCAGTTAAAAATCCCCCCCTCCCCCTTTTTTTCCCGACGATTGCAAAACCTCGTATATAAAACCTAAAAAGAACTTACAATCCCTAAAAATTACAAACACTCTTTTGAATTATCTCTCTCTATATTTGGGCACTGTGTATTTCCATTTTAGATGTACTCTTTTTTCTTAAATCTAAACTTTGAGTTTTCGCTCTCCCTTCATCCCGTAAACAAAAAAGGCAAATAGATCACAACAAAATGAAAATTTTAGAGTTCATGTATGGAAAAAATTTAATACAATAACAAATGTAAGTCAAGAAAATTTATTCACACACCACAAATAAACACAAAAGTTTTGTTGCCCAAGTTTGGGAAATTCCACTAGTTAAACCCTAACAGCTTGGAATTTTATAAGAAAGAGATTGCCTCCACATATGCTTTAAAAATTAATATGCATGCTTGAAACATGTTAAAGATCCAAATTACCTTTGGATCCAAACCTTTCTAAGGGAATAACAAACGCTCATTAAATTCTCAAGTGAACGTGCGATGGGATATTTACCTGAGTCAAACAAGCCATTATTTTGCCCATCTACAAAAAGATGACCCAACGATCATAGATGATTGTAAAGTGATTTATCAAGCGTAACAGGCTATATTACCAAAAGAAATTACTTATGGATTGGGAATAAACACTCAGTTAAAAATCCCCCGCCTCCCCCTTTTTCCCGACGATTGCAAAACCTGGTATATAAAAACTAAAAAGAGCTTACAATCCCTAAAAATTACAGACACTCTTCGGAATTATCTCTCTCTAAATTTGTGCATTGTGCATTACCATTTTAGATGTACTCTTTTTATTTAAATCAAAACTTTGTGTTTTTGCTCTCCCTTCATCCCGTAAACCAAAAAGGCAAACAGATCACAACAAAATTAAAATCTTAGAGTTGATGTATGGAAAAAATTTAAAACAACAAAAAATGTAAGTAAAGAAAATTTATTCACACACCACAAATGAACACAAAAGTTTTGTTGTCCATGTTTGGGAAATTCCACTAGTTCAACCCTAACAGCTTGGAATATTATAAGGATGAGATTTCCACCACGCATGCTTTAAAAATGGATATGCATGCTCGAAGCATGTTAAAGATGCAAATCACCTACGGATCCAAAGCTTTTGAAGAGAATAACAAACCCTCATTATATTCTCAAGTGAACGTGTTGTGGGATATTTACCTTTGTCAAACAAGCCATTATTTTGCCCATCTACCAAAAGCTGACCCAACGAACATTGATGATTGTAAAGTGATTTACATTGCGTAACGGGCTATATTACCCTAAGAAATGACTTATGGGTTGGGAGTCAACACTTAGTTAAAAACCGCCGCCTCCCCCTTTTTCCCGACGATTGCAAAACCTGATACATAAAACCTGAAAAGAGCTTAGAATCCCTAAAAATTAAAGACACTCTTTTGGAATTATCTATCTCTACATTTTTGCATTGTGCATTTCCATTTTAGATGTACTCTTCTTTCTTAAGTCAAAACTCTGAGTTTTCGCTCTCCCATCATACCGTAAACCAAAAAGGCAAATAGAATTCAACAAAATGAAAATTTTAGAGTTTATATATGGAAAAAAATTTTAAAAATAACAAATTTCAGTAAAGAAAATATATTCACACACCACAAATGAAAACAAAAGTTTTTTTGTCGAAGTTTTGGAAATTCCACTAGTTCAACCCTAACAGCTTGGATTTTTATAAGAAAGAGATTTCCTCCACAATTGCTTTAAAAATGGATATGCATGCTTGAAACATGTTAAACATGCAAATCACCTGTGGATCCACAGCTTTTGAAGAGAATAACAAACGCTCATTAAATTCTCAAGTGAACGTGCGGTGGGATATTTACCCGAGTCAAACAAGCCATTATTTTGCCCATCTACAAAAGGCTGACCAAACGAACATAGATCATAGTAAAATGATTTATCATGCGTAACTGGCTATATTACCCTAAGAAATGACTTATGGATTTGGAGTAAACACTCAAGTAAAAATCTCCAGCCTCCCCCTTTTTCCCGACAATTGCAAAACATGATAAATAAAAACTAAAAAAAGCTTACAATCCCAAAAAATTACAGACACTCTTTGGATTTATCTCTCTCTACATTTGTGCATAGTGGATTTCCATTTTAGATCTACACATTTTTGTTAAATCAAAACTTTGTGTTTTCTCTCTGCCTACATCCCGTAAACCAAAAAGGCAAACAGATCACAACAAAATGAAAATTTTAGAGTTCATGTATGGAAAAAATTTAAAACAATAACAAATGTAAGTAAAGAAAATTTATTCACACACCACAAATGAACATAAAAGTTTTGTTGTCCAAGTTTGGCAAATTCCACTAGTTCAACCCTTACAGCTTGGAATTTTAAAAGAATGAGATTTCCTCCACACATGCTTTAAAAATAGATATGCATGCTTGAAACATGTTAAAAAGGCAAATCACCTATGGATCTTAAGCTTTTGAAGAGAATAATAAACGCTTATTAATCTCTCAAGTGAACGTCCGGTGGGATATTTACCCGAGTCAAACAAGCCATTATTTTGTCCATCTACAAAAAGCTGACCCAACGATCATAGATGATTGTAAAGTGATTTATCATGCGTAACGGGCTATATTACCCTAAGAAATGACTTATGGATCGGGAGTCAACACTCAATTAAAAATCCCCCACCTCCCCCTTTTTCCCGACGATTGTAAAACCTGATATATAAAAACTAAAAAGAGCTTACAATCCCAAAAAATTACAGACACTCTTTGGAATTATCTCTCCCTATATTTGTGCATTGGGCATTTCCATTTTAGATGAACTCTTTTTTCTTAAATCAAAACTTTGAGTTTTTGTTCTCCCTTCATCTTGTTAAACCAAAAAGGCAAATAGATAACAACAAAATGAAAATTTTAGAGTTCATGTACGGAAAAAATTTAAAACAAAAACAAATGTATGTAAAGAAAATTTATTCACACACCACAAATGAACACAAAAGTTTTGTTGTCCAAGTTTGGGAAATTCCACTAGTTCAACCCTAACAGCTTGGAATTTTATATGGAAGAGATTTCCTCCACACATGCTTTAAAAAAGGATATGCATACTTGAAACATGTTAAAGATGCAAATCACCTACAGAACCAAGGCTTTTGAAGAGAATAACAAACGCTCATTAAATTCTCAAGTGAACGTACGGTGGGATATTTACCCGAGTTAAACAAGCCATTATTTTGCCCATCAACAAAAAGATGACCCGACGATGATTGATGATTGTAAAGTGATTTATCATGCATAATGTGCTATATTACCGAAAGAAATGACTTATAGATTGGGAGTCAACACTCAGTTAAAAATCCCCCTGCTCCCCCTTTTTCCCGATGATTGCAAAACCTGATATATAAAAACAAAAAAGAGCTTACAATCCCTAAAAATTACAAACACTTTTGGAATTATCTGTCTCTACATTTTTTCATTGTGCATTTCCATTGAGGATGTACTCTTTCCTTAAATAAAAATTTTGAGTGTTCACTGTCCATTCATCCCGTAAACCAAAAAGGCAAATAGAATTCAACAAAATGAAAATTTTTGAGTTTATGTATGGAAAAAATTTAAAACAATAACAAATGTAAGTAAAGAAAATATATTCACATACCACAAATGAACACAATAGTTTTGTTGTCCAAGTTTGGGAAATTTCACTAGTTCAACCCTAACATCTTGGAATTTTATAAGAAAGAGATTTCCTCCACACATGCTTTAAAAATGGATAAGCATACTTGAAACTTGTTAAAGATGCAAATCCCCTACGGATCCAAGCCTTTTGAAGAGAATAACAAACGCTCATTAAATTCTCAAGTGAACGTGCGGTGGGATATTTACCCGTGTCAAAAAGGCCATTATTTTGCCCATCTACAAAAAGCTGACCCAACGATCATTGACGATTGTAAAGTGATTTATCAAGCGTAACGGGCTATATTACCCTAAGAAATGACTTATGGATTGGGCGTCAACACTCAGTTAAAAATCCCCCACCTCCCTCTTTTTCCGAACGATTGCAAAACCTGATATATTAAAACTAAGAAGAGCTTACAATTCCAAAAAATTACAGACACTCTTTTGGAATTATCTCTTTCTAAATTTGTGCATTGTGCATTTCCATTTTAGATGTACTCTTTTTTCTTAAGTCAAAACTTTGAGTTTTCGCTCAGCCTTCATCACGTAAACCAAAAAGGCAAATAGAACTCAACAAAAAGAAAATTTTAGTGTTTATGTATGGAAAAAATTTAAAACAATAACAAATGTAAGTAAAGAAAATATATTCACACACCACAAATGAACAAGAAAGTTTTTTTGTCCAAGTTTGGGAAATTCCACTAGTTCAACCGTAACAGCTTGGAATTTTATAAGAAAGAGATTTCCTCCACAATTGCTTTAAAAATGGATATGCATGCTTGAAATATGTTAAAGATGCAAATCACCTATGGATCCATAGCTTTTTAAGAGAATAACAAAAGCTCATTAAATTTTCAAGTGAACGTGCGGTGAGATATTTACCCGAGTCAAACAAGCCATTATTTTGCCCATCTACAAAAGGCTGACCCAGCGATCATAGATGATAGTAAAGTGATTTATCATGGGTAACGGGCTATATTACCCTAAGAAATGACATATGGATTGGGAGTAAACACTCAGTTAAAAATCCCCAGCCCCCCCCTTTTTCCCATCGATTGCAAAACCTGACAAATAAAAACTAAAAAGAGCTTACAATCCCAAAAAATTACAGACACTCTTTTGAATTATCTCTCGCTACATTTGTGCATTGTGGATTTCCATTTTAGATGTACACTTTTTTCTTAAATCAAAACTTTGAGTTTTCGCTCTGCCTTCATCCCGTAAACCAAAAAGGCAAACAGATCACAACAAAATGAAAATTTAGAGTTTATGTATGGAAAAAATTTAAAAAAATAACAAATGTAAGTAAAGAAAATATATTCACATACACAAATGAACATAATAGTTTTGTTGTCCAAGTTTGGGAAATTCCACTAGTTCAACCCTAACAGCTTGGAATTTTATAAGAAAGAGATTTCCTCCACACATGCTTTAAAAATGGATAAGCATACTTGAAACATGTTAAAGATGCAAACCACCTATGGATCCAAGCCTTTTGAAGAGAATAACAAACGCTCATTAAATTCTCAAGTGAACATGCAGTGGGATATTTACCTGTGTCAAAAAGGCCATTATTTTGCCCATCTACAAAAAGCTGACCCAACGATCATTGATGATTGTAAAGTGATTAACATTGCGTAACGGGCTATATTACCCTAAGAAATGACTTATGGATTGGGAGTCAACACTTAGTTAAAAACCGCCGCCTCCCCCTTTTTCCCAACGATTGCAAAACCTGATATATAAAAACTAAAAAGAGCTTACAATTCCTAAAAACTACAGACAATCTTTTGGAATTATCTCTCTCTACATTTGTGCATTGTGCATTTGCATTTTAGTACTCTTTTTTCTTAAGTCAAAACTTTGAGTTTTTGCTCAACCTTCTTCACGTAAACCAAAAAGGCAAATAGAATTCAACAAAAAGAAAATTTTAGTGTTGATGTATGGAAAAATTTTAAAAAAATAACAAATATAAGTAAAGAAAATATATTCACACACCACAAATGAACAAGAAAGTTTTTTTGTCCAAGTTTGGCAAATTCCACTAGTTCAACCCTTACAGCTTGGAATTTTATAAGAAAGAGATTTCCACCACACATGCTTTAAAAATTGATACGCATGCTTGAAACTTGTTAAAGATGCAAATCACCTATGGATCCAAAGCTTTTGAAGAGAATAATAAATGCTCAATAAATTCTTAAGTGAACGTGCGGTGGGATATTTACCCGAGTCAAACGAGCCATTATTTTGCCTATCTTCAAAAGCTGACCCAATGATCATAGATGATTGTAAAGTGATTTATCATGCATAACGAGCTAAATTACCCTATGAAATGACTTATGGATTGGGAATCAACACTCAGTTAAAAATCCTCGTCTCCCCCTTTTTCTCGACGATTGCAAAACCTGATATATAAAAACTAAAAAGAGCCTACAATCCCTAAAAATTACATACACACTTTGGAATTATCTCTCTCTACAGTTGTGCATTGTGCATTTCCATTTTAGATGTACACTTTTTTCTTAAATCAAAACTTTGAGTTTTCGTTCTCATTTGATCCCGTAAACCAAAAAGGCAAACAGATCACAACAAAATGAAAATTTTAGAGTTCATGTATGGAAAAAATTTAAAACAATAACAAATGTAGGTAAAAAACATTTATTCACACACAAAAAATGAACACAAAAGTTTTGTTGTCAGTGTTTGGGAAATTCCGCTAGTTCAACCCAAACAGCTTGGAATTTTATAAGAAAGAGATTTCCTCCACAAATGCTTTAAAAATGGATTTGCATGTTTTAAACATGTTAAAGATTCAAATCACCTATGGAACCAATGTTTTTGAAGAGAATAAGAAACGCTCATTAAATTCTCAAGTGCACGTGCGGTGGGATATTTATTCGAGTCAAACAAGCCATTATTTTGCCCATCTACAAAAAGCTGACCCAACGATTATAGATGATTGTAAAGTGATTTATCATGCATAACGGGCTATATTAAACTAAGAAATGACTTATGGATTGGGAGTAAGCTCTCAATTAAAAATCCCTGCTTCCCCCTTTTTCCCGACGATTGCAAAACCTGATATATAAAAACTAAAAGGACCTTAGAATCCCTAAAAAATATAAAAACTCTTTGGAATTATCTCGCTCTACATTTGTGCACTGTGCATTTTCAATTCAGATGTACATATTTTTCATAAATCAAAACATTGAGTTTTCGCTCTCCCTTCATCCAGTAAACCAAAAAGGAAAATAGATCACAACAAAATGAAAATTTTAGAGTTCATGTATGGAAAAAATTTAAAACAATAACCAATGTGAGTAAAGAAAATTTATTCACACACCACAAATGAATACAAAAGTTTTGTTGTCCAAGTTTTGGAAATTCCACTAGTTCAACCCAAACAGCTTGGAATTTTATAAGAAAGAGATTTCCTCCACACATGATTTAAAAATGGATATGCATGTTTGAAACTTGTTAAAGATGCAAATCACCTATCGATCCAAAGCTTCTGAAGAGAATAACAAACGCTCATTAAATTCTCAAGTGAATGTGCGGGGGGATATTTACCTGAGTCAAACAAGCCATTATTTTGCCCATCTACAAAAAGCTGACCCAACAATCATAGATGATTGTAAAGTGATTTATCATGCGTAACGGGCTTTATTACCCTAAGAAATGACTTATGGACTGGGAGTCAACACTCAATTAAAAATCCCTGCTTCCCCCTTTTTCCCGACGGTTGCAAAACCTGATATATAAAAACTAAAAAGACATTAGAATCCCTAAAAATTACAGAAACTCTTTGGAATTATGTCGCTCTACGTTTGTGCACTGTGCATTTTGATTTTAGATGTACACTTTTTTCATAAATCAAAACTTTGAGTTTTCGCTCTCCCTTCATCCCGTAAACCAAAAAGGCAAATAGATCACAACAAAATGAAAATTTTAGAGTTCATGTACGGAAAAAATTTAATACAATAACAAATGTAAGTAAATAAAATTTATTCACACACCTCAAATGAACACAAAAGTTTTGTTGTCCAAGTTTGGGAAATTCCACTAGTTCAACCGTAACAACTTGGAATTTTAAAAGAAAGAGATTTTGTCCACACAAGCTTTAAAAATGGATTTGCATGTTTTAAACATGTTAAAGATGCAAATCACCTATGGATCCAAAGCTTTTGAAGAGAATAACAAACGCTCATTAAATTCTCATGTGAACGTGCGGTGGGATATTTACCCGAGTCAAACAAGGCATTATTTTGCCCATCTACCCATCTACAAAAAGCTTACCAAATGATCATAGATGATTTTGAAGTGATTTATCATGCGTAATGGGCTATATTACCATAAGAAATGACTTATGGATTGGGAGTCAACACTCAGATAAAAATCCCCGCTTCCCCCTTCTTCTCGACGATTGCAAAACCTTATATATAAAAACTAAAAAGACCTTAGAATCCCTAAAAATTACAGAAACACTTTGGAATTATCTCGGTCTACATTTGTGCACTGTGCATTTTCATTTTAGATGTAAACTTTTTTCATAAATCAAAACTTTGAGTTTTCGCTCTCCCTTCATCCCGTAAACTAAAAAGGCAAATAGATCACAACAAAATGAAAATTTTAGAGTGCATGTATGGAAGATATTTTAAACAATAACAAATGTGAGTAAAGAAAATTTATTCACACACCACAAATGAATACAAAAATTTTGTTGTCCAAGTTTGGGAAATTCCACTAGTTCAACCCTAACAGCTTGGAATTTTCTAAGAAAGAGATTTCCTCCACACATGCTCAAAAAATGTATTTGCATGATTGAAACATGTTAAAGATGCAAATCACCTATGGATCCAAAGCTTTGGTAGAGAATAACAAACGCTCATTAAATTCTCAAGTGAACGTGCAGTGGGATATTTAGCCGAGTCGAATAAGCCATTATTTTGCCCTTCTACAAAAAGCTGACCCAATGATCATAGATGATTGTAAAGTGATTTATCATGCGTAACTGGCTATATTACCCTAAGAAACGACTTATGGATTGGGAATCAAGACTCAGTTAAAAAACCCTGCCTATCCCTTTTTCCTGTCTATTGCAAAACCTGATATATAAAAACTACGAAGAGCTTACAATCTCTAAAAATTACAGAAACTCATTGGAGTTATCTCTCTCTACATTTGTGCATTGTGTATTTCCTTTTTAGATGTACTCTTTTTTCTTCAAACAAAACTTTGAGTTTTCGCTCTCCCTTCATCCCATAAACCAAAAAAGCAAACAGATCACAATAAAATGAAAATTTTGGAGATCAAGTACGGAAAAATGTAAAAGATTAACAAATGTAAGTAAAGAAAATTTATTCATACACCATAAATGAACACAAAATTTTTGTTGTCCAAGTTTGGGAAATTCCACTAGTTCAACCCTAACAGCTTGGAATTTTAAAATAAAGAGATTTCCTCCACACATGCTTTAAAAATGTATGTGCATGTTTTAAACATGTTAAAGATGCAAATGACCTATGGATCGAAAGCTTTTGAAGAGAATAACAAACGCTCATTAAATTCTCAAGTGAACGTGTGGTGGGATATTTACCCGAGTCCAACAAGCCATTATTTTACTCATCTACTAAAAGCTTACCCAACGATCATAGATGATTGTAAAGTGATTTATCATGCGTAACGGGCTATATTACCCTAAGAAATGACTAATGGATTGTGAGTCAAGACTCAGTTAAAAATCCCTACCTCCCCCTTTTTCTCGACGATTGCCAAACCTGATATATAAAAACTAAGAAGAGCTTACAATCCTTAAAAATTACAGAAACTCTTTGTAATTATCTCTCTTTACTTTTGTGCATTGTGCATTTCCAATTTAGATGTACTCTTTATTCTTTAAACAAAACTTTTAGTTTTCGCTCTCCCTTCATCCTGTAAACCAAAAAGGCAAATACATCTCAACAAAATGAAAATTTTGGAGTTCTAGTACGGAAAAAATTTAAAACAATAACAAATCTAAATAAAGAAATTTTTATTCACACACCAAAAATGAACACAAAAGTATTGTTGTCCAAGTTTGGGAAATTCCACTAGTTCAACCCTAACAGCTTGGAATTTTATAACAAAGAGATTTCCTCCGCACATGCTTTAAAATGGATATGCATGTTTTAAACATGTAAAAGATGCAAATCACCTTTGGAGCCAAAGTTTTTGAAGAGAATAAGAAACGCTCATTAAATTCTCAAGTGCACGTGCGGTGGGATATTTACCCGAGTTAAACAAGCCATTATTTTGCCCATCTACAAAAAGCTGACCAAACGATCATAGATGATTGTAAAGTGATTTATCATGTGTAACGGGCTATATTACCCTAAGAAATGACTTATGGAATGGGAGTCAACATACAGTTAAAAATCCCTGCTTCCCCCTTTTTCCCGACGATGGCAAAACCTGATATATAAAAACTAAAAAGACCTTAGAATCCCTAAAAATTACAGAAACTCTTTGGAATTATCTCTCTGTACATTTGAGCATTGTGCATTTCCATTTTAGATGTACTCTTTTTTCTTAAAAAAAATCTTTGAGTTTTTGCTCTCCCTTCATCCCGTAGACATAAAAGGCAAATAGATCACAACAAAATGAAAATTTTGGAGTTCAAGTATGGAAAAAATTGAAAACAATAACAAATGTAAGTAAAAAAAATTTATTCACACACCATAAATGAACACAAAAGTTTTTTTGTCCAAGTTTTGGAAATTCCACTAGTTCAACTCTAACAGCTTGGAATTTTATAAGAAAGAGATTTCCTCCACACATGGTTTAAAAATGGATATGCATGTTTTAAACATGTTAAAGATGCAAATCACCTATGGAGCCAAAGCTTTTGAATAATATAACAAACGCTCAGTAAATTCTCAAGTGAACGTGCGGTGGGATATTTTCCCGAGTCAAACAAGCCATTATTTTACCCATCTAGAAAAAGCTGACCCAACGATCATAGATGATTGTAAAGTGATTTATCATGCGTAATGGGATATATTACCCTAAGAAATGACTAATGGATTAGGAGTCAAGACTCAGTTAAAAATCCCTGCCACCGCCTTTTTCCCGACGATTGCAAAACATGATAAATAAAAACTGAGAAGAGCTTACAATCCCTAAAAATTACAGAAACTCTTTGGAATTATCTCTCTCTACATTTGTGCATTGTGCAATTCCATTTTATATGTACTCTTTTTCTTAAAACAAAACTTTGAGTTTTCACTCTCACTTCATCCAATACACCAAAAAGGCAAATAGATCACAACAAAATAAAAGTTTCTGAGTTCAACTACGGAAAAAATTTAAAAAAATAACAAATGTAAGTAAAGAAAATTTATTCCCACACCACAAATGAACACAAAAGTTTTGTTGTCCAAGTTTGTGAAATTCCACAAGTTCAACCCTAACAGCTTGGAATTTTATAAGAAACAGATTTCCTCTACGCATGCTTTAAAAATGGATATGCATGTTTTAAACATGTTGATCCAAAGGTTTTGAAGAGAATATAACAAACGCTCATTAAATTTTCAAGTGAACATGCGGTAGGATATTTGCCCGAGTCAAACAAGCCAATATTTTTCCCATCTATAAAAAGCTGACCCTACGATCATAGAAGATTGTAAAGTGATTTATCATGCGTAACGGGTTATATTACCCTAAGAAATGACTTATGGATTGGGAGTCAACACTCAGTTAAAAATCTGTACTTCCCCCTTTTTCTCGACGATTGCAAAACCTGATATATAAAAACTAAAAAGACCTTAGAATCCCTAAAAATTACAGAAACTCTTTGGAATTATCTCACTCAACATTTTTATACTGTGCATTTTCATTTTAGATGTACACGTTGTTCAGAAATCAAAACTTTGAGTTTTCGCTCTCCCTTCATCCGGTAAACCAAAAAGGCAAATAGATTATAACAAAATGAAAATTTTAGAGTTCATGCACGAAAAAATATAAAAACAATAACAAATGTGAGTAAAGAAAATTTATTCACACACCACAAATGAATACAAAAGTTTTGTTGTCCAAGTTTGGGAAATTCTTATAGTTAAACCCTAACAGCATGGAATTTTATAAAAAATATTTCCTCCACACATGCTTTAAAAATGGATTTGCATGTTTGAAACATGTTAAATATGCAAATCACCTATGGATCCAAAGCTTTTGAAGAGAACAACAAACGCTAATTAAATTCTCAAGTGAATGTGCAGTGGGATATTTACTCGAGTCAAACATGCCATTATTTTGCCCATCTACAAAAAGCTGACCCAACGATCATAGATGATTGTAATGTGATTTAACATGCGTAACGGGCTATATTACCGTAAGAAATGACATATGGATTGGGAGTCAACACTAAGTTAAAAATCCGTACTTTCCCCATTTTTCCGACGATTGAAAAACGTGATATATATAAACTAAAAAGACCTTAGAATCCCTTAAAATTATAGAAACTCTTTGGAATTACCTCACACTACATTTGTGCACTGTGCATTTTCATTTTAGATTATACTTTCTTCATAAATCAAAAGTTTGAGTTTTCACTCTCCCTTCATCCCGTAAACCAAAAAGGCAAATAGATCACAACAAAATGAAAATTTTAGAGTTCATGTACGGAAAAAATATAAAACAATAAAAAATGTGAGTAAAGAAAATCTATTCACACACCACAAATGAATACAAAAGTTTTGTTGTCCAAGTTTGGGAAATTTCACTAGTTCAACCCTAACAGCTTGGAATTTTAAAAGAAAGAGATTTCCTCCACATATGCTTTAAAAATGGATTTGCATGTTTGAAACATGTTAAAGATACAAATCACCTATGGATCCAAAGCTTTTGAAGAGAATAACAAACACTCATTAAATTCTCAACTGAACGTGCGGTGGGATATTTAGCCGAGTCGAATAAGCCATTATTTTGGCCATCTACAAAATACTGACCCAACGATCATAGATGATTGTAAAGTGATTTATCATGCGTAACAGGCTATATTACCATAAGAAATGATTTATGGATTGGGAGTCAAGACTCAGTTAAAAATCCCCGCCTCTCCCTTTTTCCCGACTATTGCAAAACCTGATATATACAAACTAAGAAGAGCTTACAATCCGTAAAAATTACAGAAACTCATTGGAATTGTCTCTCTCTAGATTTGTGCATTGTGCATTTCCATTTTAGATGTACTCTTTTTTCTTCAAATAAAACTTTGAGTTTTCGCTCTCCCTTCATCCCGTAAACCAAGAAGGCAAATAGATCACAATAAAATGAAAATTTTGGAGTTCAAGTACGGAAAAAATGTAAAAGATTAACAAATGTAAGTAAAAAAAATTTATTCATACACCATAAATGAACACAAAAGTTTGTTGTACAAGTTTGGGAAATTCCACTAGTTCAACCCTAACACCTTGGAATTTTATAAGAAAGAGACTTCCTCCACACATGCTTTAAAAATGTATATGCATGTTTTAAACTTGTTAAAGATGCAAATGACCTATGGATCCAAAGCTTTCGAAGAGAATAACAAACGCTCATTAAATTCTCAAGTCAACGTGCGGTGGGATATTTACCCGAGTTAAACAAGCCATTATTTTGCTCTTCTACTAAAAGCTTACCCAACGTTCATAGATGATTGTAACGTGATTTATCATGCGTAGCGGGCTATATTACCCTAAGAAATGACTAATGTATTGTGAGTCAAGACTCAGTTAAAAATCCCTGCCTCCCCCTTTTTCTCGACGATTGCTAAACCTGATATATAAAAACTAAGAAGAGCTTACAATCCCTAAAAATTACAGAAACTCTGTGGAATTATCTCTCTACATTTGTGCATTGTGAATTTCAAATTTAGACGTACCCTTTTTTATTTAAACAAAACTTTGAGTTTTCGCTCTCCCTTCATCCCGTAAACCAAAAAGGCAAATAGATCTCAACAAAATGAAAATTTTGGAGTTCTAGTACGGAAAAAATTTAAAAAAATTACAAATGTAAATAAAGAAAATTTATTCACACACCAAAAATGAACACAAAAATTTTGTTGTCCAAGTTTGGGAAATTCCACTAGTTCAACCCTAATAGCTTGGAATTTTATAAGAAAGAGATTTACTCCACACATGCTTTAAAAATGGATTTGAAAATTTTAAACATGTTAAAGATGCAAATCACCTATGGATCCAAAGCTTATGAAGAGAATAACAAACGCTCATTAAATTCTCATTGAACGTGCGGTGGGATATTTACCTGAGTCAATCAAGCCATTATTTTGCCCATCTACAAAAAGCTGACCAAATGATCATAGATGATTGTAAAGTGATTTATCATGCGTAACAAGCTATATTACCATAAGAAATGACTTATGGATTGGGAGTCAAGACTCAGTTAAAAATCCCCGCTTCCCCCTTCTTCCCGACGAATACAAAACCTGATATATAAAAACTAAAAAGACCTTAGAATCCCTAAAAATTACAGAAACACTTTGGAATTATCTCGCTCTACATTTGTGCACTGTGCATTTTCATTTTAGAGGTAAACTTTTTTCATAAATCAAAACTTTGAGTTTTCGCCCTCCCTTCATCCCGTAAACCAAAAAGGCAAATAGATCACAAGAAAATGAAAATTGTAGAGTGCAAGTACGGAAGATATTTTAAACAATAACAAATTTGAGTAAAGAAAATTTATTCATACACCACAAATGAATACAAAAATTTTGTTATCCAAGTTTGGGAAATTCCACTAGTTCAACCCTAACAACTTGGAATTTTATAAGAAAGAGATTTCCTCCACACATGCTTAGAAAATGGATTTGCATGTTTGAAACATGTTAAAGATGAAAATCACCTATGGATCCAAAACTTTTGAAGAGAATAACAAACGCTCATTAAATTCTCAAGTGAACGTGCGGTGGGATATTTAGCCGAGTCGAATAAGCCATTATGTTGCCCTTCTACAAAAAGCTGACCCAACGATCATAGATCATTGTAAAGTGATTTATCATGTGTAACTAGCTATATTACCCTAAGAAACGACTTATGGATTGGGAATCAAGACTCAGTTAAAAATCCCTGCCTGTCCCTTTTTCCTGTGTATTGCAAAACCTGATATATAAAAACTAAGAAGAGCTTACAATCTCTAAATATTACAGAAACTCATTGGAATTATCTCTCTCTACATTTGTGTATTGTGTATTTCCATTTTAGATGTACTCTTTTTTCTTCAAACAAAACTTTGAGTTTTCGCTCTCCCTTCATCCCGTAAACCAAAAAGGCAAACAGATCACAATAAAATGAAAATTTTGGAGTTCAAGTATGGAAAAAATGTTAAAGATTAACAAATGTAAGTAAATAAAATTTATTCATACACCATAAATGAACACAAAAGTTTTGTTGTCCAAGTTTGGGAAATTCCACTAGTTCAACCCTAAAAGCTTGGAATTTTAAAAGAAAGAGATTTCCTCCACACATGCTTTAAAAATGTATGTGCATGTTTTAAACATGTTAAAGATTCTAATGACCTATGGATCCAAAGCTTTTGAAGGGAATAACAAACGCTCATTAAATTCTCAAGTGAACGTGTGGTGGGATATTTACCCGAGTCAAACAAGCCATTATTTTTCTCATCTACTAAAAGCTTACCCAACGATCATAGATGATTGTAAAGTGATTTATCATGCGTAACGGGCTATATTACCCAAAGAAATGACTAATGGATTGTCAATCATGACTGGGTTAAAAATCCCTGCCTCCCCCTTTTTCTCGACGATTGCAAAATCTGATATATAAAAAATAAGAAGAGCTTACAATCCGTAAAAATGACAGAAACTCTTTGGAATTATCTCTCTCCACTTTTGTGCATTGTGCATTTCCAATTTAGATGTACTCTTTTTTCTTTAAACAAAACTTTGAGTTTTCGCTCTCCCTTCATCCCGTAAACCAAAAAGGCAAATACATCTCAACAAAATGAAAATTTTGGAGTTCTAGTACGAAAAAAATTTAAAACAATAACAAATCTATATAAAGAAATTTTTATTCACACACCAAAAATGAACACAAAAGTTTTGTTGTCCAAGTTTGGGAAATTCCACTGGTTCAACCCTAACAGCTTGGAATTTTATAAGAAAGAGATTTCCTCCACACATGCTTTAAAATGGATATGCATGTTTTAAACATGTTAAAGATGCAAATCACCTATGGAACCAATGTTTTTGAAGAGAATCAGAAACGCTCAATAAATTCTCAAGTGCACGTGCGATGGGATATTTACCCGAGTTAAACAAGCCATTATTTTGCCCATCTACAAAAAGCTGACCAAACGATCATAGATGATTGTAAAGTGATTTATCATGCGCAACGGGCTATATTACCCTAAGAAATGACTTATGGAATGGGAGTGAACATACAGTTAAAAATCCCTGCTTCCCCCTTTCTCCCGACGATGGCAAAACCTGATATATAAAAACTAAAAAGACCTTAGAATCCCTAAATATTATAGAAACTCTTTGGAATTATCTCTCTGTACATTTGTGCATTGTGCATTTCCATTTTAGATGTACTCTTTTTTCTTAAAACAAATCTTTGAGTTTTTGCTTTCCCTTCATCCCGTAGACATAAAAGGCAAATAGATCACAACAAAATGAAAATTTTGGAGTTCAAGTATGGAAAAAATTGAAAACAATAACAAATGTAAGTAAAGAAAATTTATTCACACACCATAAATGAACACAAAAGTTTTATTCTCCAAGTTTGTGAAATTCCACAAGTTCAACCCTAACAGCTTGGAATTTTATAAGAAACAGATTTCCTCCACACATGCTTTAAAAATGGATATGCATGTTTTAAACATGTTAAAGATGCAAATCACCTATGGATCCAAAGCTTTTGAAGAAAATATAACAAACGCTCATTAAATTTTCAAGTCAACATGCTGTGGGATATTTACCCGAGTCAAACAAGCCATTATTTTTCCCATCTACAAAAAGCTGACCCAACGATCATAGAAGATTGTAAAGTGATTAATCATGTGTAACGGGCTATATTACCCTAAGAAATGACTTGTGGATTGGGAGTCAACACTTAGTTAAAAATCCGTACTTCCCCCTTTTTCTCGACGATTGCAAAACCTGATATATAAAAACTAAAAAGACCTTAGTATCCCTAAAAATTACAGAAACTCTTTGGAATTATCTCGCTCAACATTTTTGCACTGTGCATTTTCATTTTAGATGTACACGTTGTTCTTAAATCAAGACTTTGAGTTTTCGCTCTCCCTTCATCCGGTAAACCAAAAAGGCAAATAGATCATAACAAAATGAAAATTTTAGAGTTCATGCACGGAAAAAATATAAAACAATAACAAATGTGAGTAAAGAAAATCTATTCACACACCACAAATGAATACAAAAGTTTTGTTGTCCAAGTTTTGGAAATTCTTATAGTTCAACCCTAACAGCTTGGAATTTTATAAGAAAAAGATTTCCTCCACACATGCTTTAAAAATGGATTTGCATGTTTGAAACATGTTAAATATGCAAATCACCTATGGATCCAAAGCTTTTGAAGAGGACAAAAAATGCTCATTAAATTCTCAAGTGAATGTGCAGTGGGATATTTACTCGAGTCAAACAAGTCATTATTTTGCCCATCTACAAAAAGCTGACCCAACGATCATAGATGATTGTAATGTGATTTAACATGCGTAACGGGCTATATTTCCGTAAAAAATGACATATGGATTGGGAGCCAACACTCAGTTAAAAATCCGTACTTCCCCCATTTTCCCGACGATTGAAAAACGTGATATATATAAACTAAAAATACCTTAGAATCCCTAAAAATTATAGAAACTCTTTGGAATTACCTCGCTCTACATTTGTGCACTGTTCATTTTCATTTTAGATTATACTTTCTTCATAAATTAAAACATTGAGTTTTCGCTCTCCCTTCATCCCGTAAACCAAAAAGGCAAATAGATCACAACAAAATGAAAATTTTAGAGTTCATGTACGAAAAAAATATAAAATAATAAAAAATGTGAGTAAAGAAAATTTTTTCACACACCACAAATGAATACAAAAGTTTTGTTGTCCAAGTTTGGGAAATTCCACTAGTTCAACCCTAACAGCTTGGAATTTTAAAAGAAAGAGATTTCCTCCACACATGCTTTAAAAATGGATTTGGATGTTTGAAACATGTTAAAGATGCAAATCACCTAAGGATCCAAAGCTTTTTAAGAGAATAACAAACGCTCATTAAATTCTCAAGTGAACGTGCAGTGGGATATTTACAGGAGTCAAACAAGCCATTATTTTGCCCATCTACAAAAAGCTGACCCAATGATCATAGATTATTGTAAAGTGATTTATCATGCGTAACGGGCTATATTACCCTAAGAAATGACTTATGGATTGGGAATCAAGACTCAGTTAAAAATCCCCGCCTCCCCCATTTTCCCGACGATTGCAAAACCTGATATATAAAAACTGAGAATAGCTTACAATACCTAAAAATTACAGAAACTCTTTGGAATTTTCTCTCTCTACATTTGTGCATTGTGCATTTCCATTTTAGATGTACTCTTTTTTCTTAAAACAAAACTTTGAGATTTCGCTCTCCCTTCTTCCCGAAAACCAAAAAGGCAAATAGATCACAACAAAATAAAAATTTCTGAGTTCAAGTACGGAAAAAATTTAAAACAACAACAAATCTAAGTGAAGAAAATTTATTCACACACCACAAATGAACACAAAAGTTTTGTTGTCCAAGTTTGGGAAATTCCACTAAGTCAACCGTCACAGCTTGGAATTTTATAAGAAAGAGATTTCCTCCACACATGCTTTAAAAATGGATATGCATGTTTTAAACATGTTGAAGATGAAAATCACCTATGGATCAAAATCTTTTGAAGAGAAAACAAACGCTCATTAAATTCTCAAGTGAACGTGCTGTGGGATATTTACCCGAGTCAAACAAGCCATTTTTTTGCCCATCAACTAAAAGCTGACCCAACGATCATAGATGATTGTAAAGTGATTTATCGTGCGTAATGGGCTATATTACCCTAAGAAATGACTTATGGATTGGGAGTCAAGACTTAGTTAAATTCCCTGCCTCCCCTTTTTTCCCGACGATTGCAAAACCTGATATATAAAAACTAAGAAGACCATACAATCCCTAAAAATTACAGAAACTCTTTGGCATTATCTCTCTCTACATTTGTGCATTATGCATTTCCATTTTAGATTTACTCTTTTTTTCTTAAAACAAAACTTTGAGGTTTTGCTCTCCCTTCATCCCGTAAACAAAAAAGGCAAATAGATCACAACAAAATGAAAATTTTGGAGTTCCAGTACGGAAAAAATTTAAAACAATAACAAATGCAAGTAAATCACACACCACAAATGAACACAAAAGTTTTGTCGTCCAAGTTTGGGAAATTCCACTAGTTCAACTCTATACAGCTTGGAATTTGATAAGAAAGAGATTTACTCCACACATGCTTTAAAAATGGATATGCATGTTTTAAACATGTTAAAGATGCCAATCACCTATGGATCCAAAGCTTTTGAAGAGAATAACAAACGCTCATTAAATTCTCAAGTGAACGTGCGGTGGGATATTTACCTGAGTCAAACAAGCCATTATTTTGCCCATCTACAAAAAGCTGACCCAACAATCATAGATGATCGTAAAGTTATTTATCGTTCATAACGGGTTTTATTACCCTAAGAAAAGACTTATGGATTGGGAGTCAACACTCACTTAAAAATTCCTGCTTCCCCCTTTTCCCCGCCGATATCAAAACCTGATATATAAAAACTAAAAAGACCTAAGAATCCCAAAAAATTACAGAAACTCTTTGGAATTATCTCGCTCTACGTTTGTGCACTGTGCATTTTCATTTTAGATGTACACTTTTTTCATAAATAGAAACTTTGAGTTTTCACTCTCCCTTCATCCCGTAAACCAAAAAGGCAAATAGATCACAACAAAATGAAAATTTTAGAGTTCATGTACGGAAAAAATTTAACACAATAACAATTGTAAGTAAAGAAAATTTATTCACACACCACAAATGAACACAAAAGTTTTGTTGTCCAAGTTTGGGAAATTCCACTAGTTCAACCCTAATAGCTTGGAATTTTATAAGAAAGAGATTTCGTCCACACATGCTTTAAAAATGGATTTGCATGTTTTAAACATGTTTAAGATGCAAATCACCTAGATCCAAAGCTTTTGAAGAGAATAACAAACGCTCATTTAATTCTCATGTGAACGTGCGGTGGGATATTTACCCGAGTCAAACAAGCCATTATTTTGCCCATCTACAAAAAGCTGATCAAATGATCATAGATGATTGTAAAGTGATTTATCATGCATAACGGGCTATATTACCCTTAGAAATAACTTATGGATTGGGAGTCAACACACAGTTAAATATCTCTGCTTCCCCCTTTTTCCGGACGATTGCAAAACCTGATATACAAAAACTAAAAAGACCTTACAATCCATAAAAATTACAGAAACACTTTGGAATTATCTCGCTCTACATTTTTTGACTGTGTATTTTCATTTTATATGTACACTTTTTTCATAAATAAAAACTTTGAGTTTTCGCACTCCCTTCATCCCGTAAACCAAAAAGGCAAATAGCTCACAACAAAATGAAAATTTTAGAGTGCATGTATGGAAAATATTTTAAACAATAATAAATGTGAGTAAAGAAAATTTATTCTCACACCATAAATGAATAAAAAAGTTTTCTTGTCCAAGTTTGGGAAATTCCACTAGTTCAACCCTAACAGCTTGGAATTTTATAAGAAAGAGATTTCCTCCACACATGCTTAAACAATGGATTTGCATGTTTGAAACATGTTAAAGATGCAAATAACCTATGTATCCAAAGCTTTTGAAGAGAATAACAAATGCTCATTAAATTCTCAAATGAACGTGCGGTGGGATATTTACCCGAGTAAAACAAGCTATTATTTTGCCCATCTACCAAAAGCTGCCCAACGATCATAGATGATTGTGAAGTGATTTATCATGTGTAACGGGCTATATTACCCTAAGAAATGACTTATGGATTGGGAGTCATGACTTAGTTAAAAATCCCTGCCTCCCCCTTTTTCCCGACGATTGCAAAACCTGATATATAAAAACTAAGAAGAGCTTAAAATTCCTAAAAATTACAGAAACTCTTTGGAATTATCTCTCTCCACATTTGTGCATTGTACATTTCCATTTTAGACGTACTATTTTTTCTTAAAACAACACTTTGAGTTTTCGCTCTCCCTTCATCCCGTAAACAAAAAAGGCAAATACATCACAACAAAATAAAAGTTTTAGAGTTAAAAAATTTAAAACAATAAGAAATATAAGTAAATAAAATTTATTTACACACCACAAATGAACACAAAAGTTTTTTTGTCAAAGTTTGGGAAATTCCACTAGTTGAACCCTTACAGCTTGGAATTTTACAAGAAAGAGATTTCCTCCACACATGCTTTAAAAATGGATATGCATGTTTTAAACATGTTAAAGATGAAAATCACCTATGGATCGAAAGCTTTTGAAGAGAATAACAAACGCTCATTAAATTCTCAAGTGAACGTGCGGTGGGATATTTATCCGAGTGAAATAAGCGATTATTTTGCCCATCCAAAAAAAGCTGACCCAACGATCATAGATGATTGTAAAGTGATTTATCATGCGTAACGGGATATATTACCCTAAGAAATGACTTATGGATTGGGAGTCAACACTCAGTTAAAAATCCATGCTTCCCCCTTTTTCCCGACGATTGCAAAACCGGATATATAAAAACTAAAAAGACCTTAGAATCCCTAAAATTTACTAAAACTCTTTGGAATTATCTTGCTCTACATTTGTGCACAGTGCACTTTCATTTTAGATGTACACTTTTTTCATAAATCAAAACATTGAGTTTTCGCTCTCCCTTCATCCCATAAACCAAAAAGGCAAATAGATCACAACAAAATGAAAATTTTAGGGTTCATATACGGAAAAAATTTAAAACAATAACAAATGTAAGTAAAGAAAATTTATTCACACACCACAAATGAATACAAAAGTTTTGCTTTCCAAGTTTGGGAAATTCCACTCATTCAACCTTAACATCTATGAATTTTATAAGAAAGAGATTTCCTCCACACATGCTTAAAAAATGGATTTGCATGTTTGAAACATGTTAAAGATGCAAATCACTTCTGGATCCAAATCTTTTGAAGAGAATAACAAACGGTCATTAAATTCTCAAGTGAACGTGTGGTGGGATATTTACCCGAGTCGAACAAGCCATTATTTTCCCCAACTACAAAAAGCTGACCCTACGAACATAGATGATTGTAAAGTAATTTATCATGCGTAATGGGCTATATTACCCTAAGAAATGACTTATGGATTGGGAGTCAAGACTCAGTTTAAAATCCCTGCCTCCCCCTTTTTCCCGACGATTGCAAAACCTTATATAAAAAAACCAAGAACAGCTTACAATCCCTAAAAATTACCGAAAATCTTTGGAATTATCTCTCTCTACATTTGTGCATTGTGCATTTCCATTTTAGATGTACTCTTTTTTCTTAAAACAAAACTTTGAGTTTTCGCTCCCCCTTCATCCCGTAAACAAAAAAGGCAAATAGATCACGACAAATTGAAAATTTTGGAGTTCAAGTACGGAAAAAAATTAAAACAATAACAAATGTTAGTAAAGAAAATTTATTCACACACCACATATGAACACAAAAGTATTGTTGTCCAAGTTTTGGAAATTCCACTAGTTCAACCCTAACAGCTTGGAATTTTATAAGAAAGAGATTTCCTACACACATGCTTTAAAAATGGATATGCAGGTTTTAAACATGTTAAAGATGAAAATCACCTATGGATCCAAAGCTCTTGAAGAGAATAACAAACACTCATTATATTCTCAAGTGAACGTGCCGTGGGATATTTACCCGAGTCAAACAAGCCATTATTTTGCCCGTCTACAAAAAAGATGACCCAACGATGATAGATGATTGTAAAGTGATTTATCATGCGTAACGGGCTACATTACCCTATGAAATCACTTATGGATTGGGAGTCAAGACTAGGTTAAAAATCGCTGCCTCCCCCTTTTTCCCGACAATTGCAAAACCCGATATATAAAAACTAAGAAGAACTTACACTGCTTAAAAATTACAGAAACTCTTTGGAATTATCTCTCTCTACATTTGTACATTGTGCAATTTCATTTTAGACATACTCTTTTTTCTTAAAACAAAACTTTAAGTTTTCGCTCTCCCTTCATCCCGTAAACCAAAAAGGAAAATAGATCACAACAAAATGAAGATTTTAGAGTGAGAAAATTTAAAACAATAACAAATGTAAGTAAAGAAAATTTATTCACACACCACAAATGAACAAAAAAGTTTTGTTGTCCATGTTTGGGAAATTCCACTAGTTCAACCCAAACAGCTTGGAATTTTATAAGAAAGAGTTTTCCTCCAGACAAGCTTTAAAAATAGATATGCATGTTTTAAACATGTTAAAGTTGCAAATCACCTATGGATCCAAAGCTTTTGAAGAAAATAACAAACGCTCATTAAATTCTCAAGCGAACGTGCGGTGGGAAATTTACCCGAGTCAAACAAGCCATTATTTTGCCCATTTACAAAAAGCTGACCCAACGATCATAGATGATTGGAAAGTGGTTTATCATGTGTAACAGGCTATATTACCATAAGAAATGACTTCTGGATTGGGAGTCAACATTTAGTTAAAAATCCCTGCTTCCCCCTTTGTCCCGATGATTGCAAAACCTGATTCTGATATATAAAAACTAAAAAGACCTTAGACTCCCTAAAAATTACAAAAACTCTTTGGAATTATCTCTCTCTACATTTGTGCACTGTGCATTTTCATTTTAGTTCTACACTTTTTTCATCAATCAAAACTTTGAGTTTTCGCACTTCCTTAATCCCGTAAACCAAAATGGCAAAAAGACCACAACGAAATGAAAATTTTAGAGTGAAAAAATTTAAAACAATAACAAATGTAAGTAAAAAAAATTTATTCACACACCACAAATGAACACAAAAGTTTTGTTGTCCATGTTTGGGAAATTCCACTAGTTCAACCCTAACAGCTTGGACTTTTATAAGAAATTGATTTCCTCCACACATGCTTAAAAAATGGATTTGCAAGTTTGAAACATGTTAAAGATTCAAATCACCTATGGATCCAAAGCTTTTTAAGAGAATAAAAAACGCTCATTAAATTCTCAAGTGAATGTACGGTGGGATATTTACCTGAGTCAAACAAGCCATTATTTTGCCCAACAACAAAAATCTGACCCAACGATCATAGATGATTGTAAAGTGATTTATCATGCGTAACGGGCTATATTACCCTAAGAAATGACTTAAGGATTGGGAGTCAAGACTCAGTTAAAAATCCCTGCCACTCCCTTTTTCCTGAAAATTGCAAAACCTGATATATAGAAACTATGAAGAGCTTTCAATACCTAAAAATTACAGAAACTCTTTGGAATTATCTCTCTCTACATTTGTGCATTGTGCATTTCCATTTTAGACGTACTTTTTTTACTTAAAACAAAACTTTGAGATTTCGCTCTCCCTTTATCCCGTAAACCAAAAAGGCAAATAGATCACAACAAAATGAAAATTTTAGAGATAAAGAATTTAAAACAATAACAAATGTAAGTAAAGAAAATTTACTCACACACCACAAATGAACACAAAAGTTTTGTTGTCCAAGTTTGGGAAATTCCACTAGTTCAACCCTAACAGCTTGGAATTTTATAAGACATAGATTTCCTCCACACATGCTTTAAAAATGGATATGCATGTTTGAAACATGTTAAAGATGCAAATCACCTATGGATCCAAAGCTTTTGAAGAGAATAACAAATGCTCATTAAATTCTCAAGTGAACGTGCAGTGGGATATTTACCCGAGTAAAACAAGCCATTATTTTGCCCATCTACAAAAAGCTGACCCAACGATCATAGATGATTGTAAAGTGATTTATCATGCCTAACGGGCTATATTACCCTAAGAAATGACTTATGGATTGGGAGTCAATACTCAGTTAAAAATCCCTGTATCCCCCTTTTCCCGATGATTGCAAAACCAGATAATAAAAACTAAGAAGAGCTTACAATCCCTAAAAATTACAGAAACTCTTTGGAATTATCTCTCTCTAAATTTGTGCATTGTGCATTTCCATTCTAGATATACTGTTTTTTCTTAAAACAAAACTTTGAGTTTTCGCTCTCCCTTCATCCCGTAAACCAAAAAGGCAAATAGATCACAACAAAATGAAAATTTTGGAGTTCACGTACGGAAAAAATTTTAAACAATAACAAATGTAAGTAAAGAAAATTTATTCACACACCACAAACGAACATAAAAGTTTTGTTGTCCAAGTTTGGGAAATTCCACTAGTTCAACCCTTACAGCTTGGAATTTAATAAGAAAGAGATTTCCTCCACACATGCTTTAAAAATGGTTATGCATGCTTTAAACATGTTAAAGATGCAAATCACCTATGGATCCAAAGCTTTTGTAGAGAATAACAAACGTTCGTTAAATTCTCAAGTGAACGTGCGGTGGGATATTCACGCGAGTCAAACAAGCCATTATTTTGCCCATCTATAAAAAGCTGCCCCAATGATCATAGATGATTGTAAAGTGATTTATCATGCGTAACGGGCTATATTACCCTTAGAAATGACTTATGGATTGGGAGTCAACACTCAGTTAAAAATCACTGCTTTCCCCTTTTTCCCGACGATTGCAAAACCTGATATATAAAAACTAAAAAGACATTAGAATCCCTAAAAATTACTGAAACTCTTTGGAATTATCTTGCTCTACATTTGAGCACTGTGCATTTTCATTTTAGATGTAGACTTTTTTCATAAATCAAAACTTTGAGTTTTCGGTCTCCCTTCATCCTGTAAACCAAAAAGGCAAATAGATCACAACAAAATGAAAATTTTAGAGTTCCTATACGGAAAAAATTTAAAACAATAACAAATGTAAGTAAAGAAAATTTATTCACACACCACAAATGAACATAAAAGTTTTGTTGTCCAAGTGTGGGAAATTCCACTAGTTCAACCCTAACAGCTTGGAATTTTATATAAGAAAGAGATTTCCTCCACACATGCTTTAAAAATGGATATGCAAGTTTTAAACATGTGAAAGATTCAAATCACCTATGGATCCAAAGCTTTTGAAGAGAATAACAAACGATAGTTAAATTCTCAAGTGAACGTACGGTGGGATATTTACGCGAGTCAAACAAGCCATTATTTTGCCCATCTACAAAAAGTTGACCCAACGATCATAGATGATTGTAAAGTGATTTATCATGCGTAACGAGCTATATTACCCTAAGAAATGACTTATGGATTGGGAGTCAACACTCAGTTAAAAATCCCTGCTTCCCCCTTCTTCCCGATGATTGCAAAACTTGATATATAAAAACTAAAAAGATTTCCCTAAAAATTACTGAAACTCTTTGGCTCTACATTTGTGCACTGTGCATTTTCATTTTAGATGTACACTTTTTACATAAATCAAAACTTTGAGTTTTCGCTCTCCCTTCATCCCGTAAACCAAAAAGGCAAATAGATCACAACAAAATGAAAATTTTAGAGTTCATATACGGAAAAAATTTAAAACAATAACAAATGTATGTAAAGAAAATTTATTCACTCACCACAAATGAATACATAAGTTTTTCTTTCCAAGTTTGGGAAATTCCACTAGTTCAACCCTAACAGCAATGAATTTTATAAGGAAGAGATTTCCTCCACACATGCTTAAAAAATGGATTTGCATGTTTGAAACATGTTAAAGATGCAAATCACCTATGGATCCAAAGCTTTTGAAGAGAATAACAAACGCTCATTAAATTCTCATGTGAACGTGCAGTGGGATATTTACTCGAGTCAAACAAGCCATTATTTTGCTCATCTACAAAAAGCTGACCCAACGATCATAGATGATTGTAAACTGATTTATCATGCATAACAGGCTATATTACCCTAAGAAATGACTTATGGATTGGGAGTCAAGACTCAGTTTTAAATCCCGGCTTCCCCCTTTTTCCCGACAATTGCAAAACCTGATATATAAAAACTAAGAAGAGCTTACAATCCCTAAAAATTGCAGAAACTCTTTGGAATTATCTCTCTACATTTGTGTATTGTGCATTTCCATTCTAGATGTACTTTTTTTCTGAAAACAAAACTTTGAGTTTTTGCTCTACCTTCATCCTGTAAACCAAAAAGGCAAATAGATCACAACAAAATGAAAATTTTGGAGTTCAAGTACCGAAAAAATTTAAAACTATAACAAATGTATGTCAATAAAATTTATTCACACACCACAAATGAACACAAAAGTTTTGTTGTCCAAGTTTGGGAAATTCCAGTAGTTCAACCCTAACAGCTTGGAATTTTATAAGAAAGAGAATTCCTCCACACATGTTTTAAAAATGGATATGCATGTTTTAAAGAAGTTAAAGATGCAAATCACCTATGGATCCAAATCTTTTGAATAAAATAACAAACGCTCGTTATATTCTCAAGTAAACGTGCGGTGGGATATTTACCCAAGTCAAACAATCCATTATTTTGCCCATCTACAAAAAGCTGACCCACCGATCATAGATGATTTTAAAGTCATTTATCATGTGTAACGGGCTATATTACCGTAAGAAATGACTTATGGATTGGGAGTCGACACTCAGTTAAAAATCGTTGCTTCCCCCTTTTTCCCGACAATTGCAAAACAATATATATAAAAACTAAAAAGACCTTAGAATCCCTAAAAATTACAGAAACTCTTTGCAATTATCTCGCTCTACATTTGTCAACTGTGCATTTTCATTTTTGATGTACACTTTTTTCATCAGTGAAAACTTTGAGTTTTCACTCTACCTTCATCTCATAAACCAAAAAGGCAAATAGATCACAACAAAATGAAAATTTTAGAGTTCATGTACGGAAAAAATTTAAAACAATAAAAAATATAAGTAAACAAAATTTATTCACACACCACAAATGAATACAAAAGTTTTGTTGTCCAAGTTTTGGAAATTCCACTAGTTAAACCCTAACAGCTTGGAATTTTATAAGAAAGAGATTTCCTCAACACATCCTTCAAAAATGGATTTCAATGTTTTAAACATGTTAAAGATGCAAATCACCTATGGATCCAAAGATTTTGAAGAGAATAACAAACGCTCATTAAATTCTCAAGTGAAAGTGCGGTGTGATATTTACCCGAGTCAAACAAGCCATTATTTTGCCCATCAACAAAAAGCTGACCCAACTGTCATAGATAATTGTAAAGTGATTTATCATGCGTAACGGGCTATATTACCCTAAGAAATGACTTATGGATTGGGAGTCAAGACTCAGTTAAAAATCCCTGCCACCCCCTTTTTCCCGACGATTGCAAAACCTGATATATAAAAATGAAGAAGAGCTTACAATCCCTAAAAATTACAGAAACTCTTTGGAATTATCTCTCTCTACATTTGTGCATTGTGCATTTCCATTCTTGATATACTTTTTTTTCTTAAAACAAAACTTTGAGTTTTCCCTCTCCCTTCATCCCATAAACCAAAAAGGCAAATAGATCACAACAAAATGAAAATTTTAGAGTTCATGTACGGAAAAAAATTTAAAACAATAAAAAATGATAGAGAAGAAAATTTATTCACACACCACAAATGAACATAAAAGTTTTGTTATCCAAGTTTGGGAAATTCCACTAGTTCAACCCTAATAGCTTGGAATTTTATAAGAAAGAGATTTCCTCCACACATGCTTTAAAAATGGATATGCATGTTTTAAACATGTTAAAGATGCAAATCACCTATGGATCCAAAGCTTTTGAAGAGAATAACAAATGATCGTTAAATTCTCAAGTGAACGTGCAGTGGGATATTTATGCGTGGCAAACAAGCCATTATTTTGCCCATCTACGAAAAGTTGAACCAACGATCATAGATGATTGTAAAGTGATTTATCATGCGTAACGGGCTATATTACCCTATGAAACGACTTATAGATTGGGAGTCAAGACTCAGTTAAAAATCCCTGCCACCCCCTTTTTCCCGACGATTGCAAAACTTGATATATAAAAAGTAAAAAGACCATGGAATCCCTAAAAATTACAGAAACTCTTTGGAATAATATCGCTCTACATTTGTGCACTGTGCATTTTCATTTTAGATGTAAACTTTTTTCATAAATCACAACTATGAGTTTTCGCTCTTCCTTCATACCGTAAACCAAAAAGGAAAATAAATCACAACAAAATTAAAATTTTAGAGTTCATGTACGGAAAAAAATTTAAACAATAAAAAATGTAAATAAAGAAAATCTCTTCACACGCCACAAATGAATACAAAAGTTTTGTTGTCCAGGTTTGGAAAATTCCACTAGTTCTACCCTAAATGCTTGGAATTTTATAAGAAAGAGATTTCCTCCACACATGCTTAAAAAATGGATTTGCATGTTTGAAACATGTTAAAGATACAATCACCTATGGATCAAATGCTTTTGAAGAGAATAACAAACGCTCATTAAATTCTCAAGTGAAAGTGCGGTGCGATATGTACCCGAGTCAAACAAGCCATTATTTTGCCCAACTACAAAAAGCTGACCCAACGATCATAGATGATTGTAAAGTGATTTATCATGCGTAATGGGCGCTATTACCCTAAGAAATGACTTATGGATTGGGAGTCAAGACTCAGTTATAAATCCCGGCCTCCCCCTTTTTCCCGACAATTGCAAAACCTGATATATAAAAACTAAGAAGAGCTTACAATCCCTAAAAATTACAAAAACTCTTTGGAATTATCTCTCTCTACATTTGTGCATTGTGCATTTCCATTCTAGATGTACTTTGAGTTTTCGCTCTCCCTTCATCTCGTAAACCAAAAAGGCAAATAGATCACAACAAAATGAAAATTTTGGAGTTCAAGTAAGGAAAAAATTTCAAACAATAACAAATGTATGTAAAGAAAATTTATTCACACACCACAAATGAACACAAAAGTTTTGTTGTCCAAGTTTGGGAAATTCCACTAGTTCAACCCTAACAGTTTGGAATTTTATAAGAAAGAGATTTCCTCCACACATGTTTTAAAAATGGATATGCATGTTTTAAAAAAGTTAAAGATGCAAATCACCTATGGATCCCAAGCTTTTGAAGAAAATAAAAAATGCTCGTTATATTCTCAAGTGAACGTGTGGTGGGATATTTGCTCGAGTCAAACAATCCATTATTTTACCCATCTACAAAAAGCTGACCCAACAATCATAGATGATTGTAAAGTGATTTATCATGCGTAACAGGCTATATTACCCTAAGAAATGACTTATGGATTGGGAGTCGACACTCAGTTAAAAATCCCTGCTTCCCCCTTTTTCCCGACGATTGCAAAACAATATATATAAAAACTAAAAAGACCTTAGAATCCCTAAAAAATACAGAAACTCTTTTCAATTATCTCGCTCTACATTTGTGTACTGTGCTTTTTCATTTTAGATGCACACTTTTTTCATAAGTCAAAACTTTGAGTTTTCACTCTTCCTTCATCCCGTAAACCAAAAAGGCAAATAGATCACAACAAAATGAAAATTTTAGAGTTCATGTACGGAAAAAATTTAAAACAATAAAAAATGTAAGTAAAAAAAATTTATTCACACACCACAATGAATACACAAGTTTTGTTGTCCAAGTTCTGGAAATTCCACTAGTTAAACCCTAACAACTTGGAATTTTATAAGAAAGAGATTTCTTCCACACAAGCTTCAAAAATGGATTTGCATGTTTTAAACATGTTAAAGATGCAAATCACCTATGGATCCAAAGATTTTGAAGAGAATAATAAACGCTGATTAAATTCTCAAGTGAAAGTGCGGTGGGATATTTACCCGAGTCAAACAAGCCATTATTTTGCCCATCAACAAAAAGCTGACCCAAGGATCATAGATAATTGTAAAGTGATTTATCATGCATAACGGGCTATATTACCCTAAGAAATGACTTATGGATTGGGAGTCAAGACTCAGTTAAAAATCCCTGCCACCCCCTTTTTCCCGACGATTACAAAACCTGATATAAAGAAACTAAGAACAACTTACAATCCCTACAAATTACTGAAACTCTTTGGAATTACCTCTCTCAACATTTGTGCGTTGTGCATTTCCATTCTAGATGTACTCTTTTTTCTTAAAACAAAACTTTGATTTTTCGCTCTCCCTTCATCCCATAAACCAAAAAGGCAAATAGATCACAACAAAATGAAAATTTTTGAGATCAAGTATGAAAAACATTGCAAACAATAACAAATGTAAGTAAAAAAAATTTATTCACACACCACAAATGAACACAAAAGTTTTGTTGTCCAAGTTTTGGAATTTCCACTAGTTCAAACCTAACAGCTTGGAATTTTATAAGAAAGAGATTTCCTCCACACATGCTTTAAAAAGTGATATGCATATTTTAAACATGTTAAAGATGCAAATCACCTATGGATCCAAAGCTTTTGAAGAGAATAACAAACGCTCGTTAAATTCTCAAGAGAACGTGAGGTGGGATATTTACCCGAGTCAAACAAGCCATTATTTTGCCCATCTACTAAAAGCTGACTCAATGATCATAAACAATTGTAAAGTGATTTATCATGCGTAACGGGCTATATTACCGTAAGAAATGACTTATGGATTGGGAGTCGACACTCAGGTAAAAATCCCTGCCACCCCTTTTTCCTGACGATTGCAAAACCTGATATATAAAAACTAAGAAGAGCTTACAATCCCTAAAAATTACAGAAACTCTTTGGAATTATCTCTCTCTAAATTTGTGCATTGTGCATTTCCATTTTTGATGTACTTTTTTTCTTAAAACAATAGTTTGAGTTTTCGCTCTCTCTTCATCCCGTAAACAAAAACGGCAAATAGATCACAACAAAATGAAAATTTTGGAGTTCAAGTACAAAAAAAATTTAAAAAAAATAACACTTGTAAGTAAAGAAAATTTATTCACACACCACAAATGAACACAAAAGTTTTGTTGTCCAAGTTTGGGAAATTCCACTAGTTCAACCCAAACAGCTCGAAATTTTAAAAGAAGGAGTTTTGCTCCACACATGCTTTAAAAATGGATATGCGTGTTTTAAACATGTTAAAGATGCAAATCACCTACGGATACAAAGCTTTTGAAGAGAATAACAAGCGCTCATTAAATTCTCAAGTGAACGTGCGGTGGGATATTTATCCGAGTCAAACAAGCCATTATTTTGTCTATCTACAAAAAGCTGACCCAATGATCATAGATGATTGTAAAGTGATTTATCATGTGTAATGGGCTATATTACCCTAAGAAATGACTAATGGATTGGGAGTAAACACAGTTAAAAATCCATTCTTCCCTCTTTTCCCTGACGATTACAAAACCTGATATATAAAAACTAAAAAGACCTTAGAATCCAAAAAAATTACAGAAACTCTTTGGAATTATCTCTCTCAACATTTGTGCACTGTGCATTTTCATTTTAGATGTACACTTTTTTCATAAATCAAAACTTTAAGTTTTCGCTCTCCCTTCATCGACAAACCAAAAAGGCAAATAGATCACAACAAAATGAAAATTTTGGAGTTCAAGTACGGAAAAAATTGCAAACAATAACAAATCTAAGTACAGAACATTTATTCACACACCACAAATGAATACAAAAGTTTTGTTGTCCAAATTTGGGAAATTCTACCAGTTCAACCCTAACAGCTTGGAATTTTATAAGAAAGAAATTTCCTGCACACATGCTTAAAAAATGGATTTGCATGTTTGAAATATGTTAAAGATGCAAATCACCTATGGATCCAAAGCTTTTGAAGAGAATAACAAACGCTCATTAAATTCTCAAGTGAACGTGCGGTGAGATATTTACCCGAGTCAAACGAGCAATTATTTTGCCCATCTACAAAAAGCTGACCCAACGATCATAGATGATTGTAAAGTGATTTATCATGCGTAATGGGCAATATTACCCTAAGAAATGACTTATGGATTGGGAGTCAAGACTCAGTTAAAAATCCCTGCCTCCCCCTTTTTCCCGACGATTGCAAAAGCTGATATTTAAAAACTAAGAAGAGCTTACAATACCTAAAAATTACAGAAACTCTTTGGAATTATCTCTCTCTACATTTGTGCATTGTGCATTTCTATTCTAGATGTACTCTTTTTTCTTAAAACAAAACTTTGAGTTTTTGCTCTCCCTTCATCCCGTAAACCAAAAAGGCAAATAGATCACAAAAAAATGAAAATTTTGGAGTTAAAAATTTAAAACAATAACAAAAGTAAGTAAAGAAAATTTATTCACACACCACAAATGAACACAAAAGTTTTGTTGTCCAAGTTTGGGAAATTCCACTAGTTCAACCCTAACAACTTGGAATTTTATAACAAAGAGATTTCCTCCACACATGCTTTAAAAATGGATATGCATGTTTTAAACATGTTAAAGATGCAAATCACCTATGGATCCAAAGCTTTTGAAGAGAATAACAAACGCTCGTAAAATTCTCAAGTGAACGTGCGGTGGGATATTTACCCGAGTCAAACAAGCCATTATTTGGCCCATCTACAAAAAACTGACGCAACGATCTTAGATGATTGTAAACTGATTTATCATACGTTATTGGCTATATCACCCTAAGAAATGACTTATGGATTGGGAGTCGACACTCAGTTAAAAATCCCTGCTTCCCCCTTTTTCCCGACCATTGCAAAACACTATATATAAAAACTGAAAAGGCCTTAGAATCCCCAAAAAATACAGAAACTCTTTGGAATTATCTCGCTCTATATTTTTTCACTGTGCATTTTCATTTTAGATGTACACTTTTTTCATAAATCAAACCTTTGAGTTTTCGCTCTCCCTTCATCCCGTAAACCAAAAAGGCAAATAGATGACAACAAAATGAAAATTTTAGAGTTCATGTTCGGAAAAAATTTAAAACAATAACAAATGTAAGTAAAGAAAATTTATTCACACACCACAAATGAATACAAAAGTTTGGTTTTCCAAGTTTGGGAAATTCCACTAGTTCAACCCTAACAGCTTGGAATTTTATAAGAAAGAGATTTCCTCCACACATGCTTTAAAAATGGATATGCATGATTTAAACATGTTAAAGATGCAAATCACCTATGGATCCAAAGCTTTTGTAGAGAATAAAAAACGCTTGTTTAATTCTCAAGTGAAGGTGCGGTGGGATATTTACCCGAGTCAAACTAGCCATTATTTTGCCCCTCTATAAAAAGCTGACCCAACGATCATAGATGATTGTAAACTTATTTATCATGTGTAACGGGCTATATCACCCTAAGAAACGACTTATGGATTGGGAGTCGACACTCAGTTAAAAATCCCTGCTTCCCCCTTTTTCCCGACCATTGCAAAACACTATAAATAAAAACTAAAAAGACCTTGGAATCCCAAAAAATTACAGCAACTCTTTGGAATTATTTCGCTCTACAATTGTGCACTGTGCATTTTCATTTTAGATGTACACTTTTTTCATAAATCAAAACTTGGAATTTTCGCTCTCCCTTCATCCCGTAAACCAAAAAGGCAAATAGATCACAACAAAATGAAAATTTTAGAGTTCAGGTCCGGAAAAAATTTAAAACAACAACAAATGTATGTAAAGAAAATTTATTCACACACCACAAATGAAGACAAAATTTTTGTTTTCCAAGTTTGGGAAATTCCACTAGTTAAACCCTAACTGCTTGGAATTTTATAAGAAAGAGATTTCCTCCACACATGCCTAAAAAATGGATTTGCATGTTTGAAACATGTTAAAGATGCAAATCACCTCTGGATCCGAAGGTTTTGAAGAGAATAACAAACACTCATTAAATTCTCAAGTGAACGTGCGGTGGGATATACCCGAGTCAAACAAGCCATTATTTTGCCCATCTACAAAAAGCTGACCCAACGATCATAGATAATTGTAAAGTGATTTATCATGCGCAACGGGATATATTAACGCAAGAAATGACTTATGGATTGGGAGTCAAGATTGTTAAAAATCCCTGCCACCCTCTTTTTCCCGACGATTGCAAAACCTGATATATAAAAACTAAGAAGAGCTTACAATCCCTAAAAATTACAGAAACTCTTTGGAATTATCTCTCTCTACATTTTTGCATTGTGCATTCCCATTTTTGACGCACTTTTTTTTCTTAAAACAAAAGTTTGAGTTTTCGCACTCCCTTCATCCCGTAAACCAAAAAGGCAAATAGATCACAACAAAATCAAAATTTTGGAGTTCAAGTACGGAAAAAAATTAAAACAATAACAATTGTAAGTAAGGAAAATTTATTCACACACCACAAATGAACACAAAAGTTTTGTTGTCCAAGTTTGGGAAATTCCACTAGTTCAACCTTAACAGCTTGGAATTTTTTAAGAAGGAGATTTCCACCACACATGTTTTAAAAATGGATATGCATGTTTTAAACATGTTAAAAATGCAAATCACCTATGGATCCAATGCTTTTGAAGAGAATAACAAGCGCTCATTAAATTCTCAAGTGAACGTGCTGTGGGATATTTACCCGAGAATAACAAGCGCTCATTAAATTCTCAAGTGAACGGGCTATATTACCCTAAGAAATGACTTATGGATTGGGAGTAAACACCGTTAAAAATCCCTGCTTCCATCTTTTTCCCGACGATTGCAAAACCTGATATATAAAAACTAAAAAAACCTTAGAATCCCTAAAAATTACAGAAACTCTTTGGCATTATCTCGCTCTACATTTTTGCACTATGCATTTTCATTTTAGATGTACACCTTTTTCATAAATCAAAACTTTGAGTTTTCTCTCTCCCTTCATCCCGTAAATGTAAAAGGCAAATACATCACAACAAAATGAAAATTTTAGAGTTCATGTACAGAAAAATTTAAAACAATAAAAAATTTAAGTAAAGAAAATTTATTCACACACCACAAATGAATACAAAACTTGTGTTGTCCAAGTTTCGGAAATTCCACTAGTTCAACCCTAACAGCTTGGAATTTTATCAGAAAGAGATTTCCTCCTCACATGCTTAAAAAATGGATTTGCATGTTTTAAACATGTTAAAGATGCAAATCACCTATGGATCAAAACCTTTTCAAGATAATAACAAATGCTCACTAAATTCTCAAGTGGACGTGCGGTAGGATATTTACCCGAGTCAAAGAAGCCATTATTTTGGCCATCTACAAAAAGCTGACCCAACGATCATAGATGATTGTAAAGTGATTTATCATGCGTAACGGGCTATATTACCCTAAGAAATGACTTATGGATTGGGAGTCAGGACTCAGTTAAAAATCCATGTCTCACACTTTTTCCCGACGATTGCAAAACCTGATATATAAAAACTAAGAAGAGCTTACAATCCCTAAAAATTGCAGAAACTCCTTGGAATTATCTGTCTCTACATTTGTCCATTGTGCATTTCCACTTTAGATGCACTCTTTTTTCTTAAAACAAAATTATGAGTTTTCGCTCTCCCTTCATCCCGTAAACTAAAAAGGCAAATAGATCACAACAAAATAAAAATCTTGGAGTTCATGTACGGAAAAAATTTAAAACAATAACAAATGTAAGTAAAGAAAATTTATTCACACACCACAAATGAACACAAAAGTTTTGTTGTCCAAGTTTGGGAAATTCCACTAGTTCAACCCTAACAGCTTGGAATTTTATAAGAAAGAGATTTCCTCCACACATGCTTTAAAAATGGATATGCATGTTTTAAACATGTTAAAGATGCAAATCTCCTATGGATCCAACGCATTTGAAGAGAATAAGAAATGCTCTTTAAATTCTCAAGTGAACGTGCGGTGGGATATTTACCCGATTCAAACAAGCCATTATTTTTCCCATCTACAAAAAGCTGACCCAACGATCATAGATGATTGTAAAGTGATTTGTCATGCGTAACGGGCTATACTACCCTAAGAAATGACTTATGGATTGGGAGTTAACACTCAGTTAAAAATCCTTGCTTCCCCTTTTTCCCGACGATTGCAAAACCTGATATATAAACACTAAAAAGACATTAGAATCCCTTTAACTTACAGAAATTCTTTGGAATTATCTCGCTCTACATTTGTGCATTGTGCATTCTCATTTTAGATGTACACGTTTTTTATAAATCAAACCTTTGAGTTTTCGCTCTCCCTTTATCCCGTCAACCAAAAAGGCAAATAGATCACAGAAAAATGAAAATTTTAGAGTTCATTTACGGAAAAAATTTAAAACAATAACAAATGTAAGCAAAGAAAATTTATTCACACACCACAAATGAATACAAAATTTTTGTTGTCCAAGTTTGGGAAATTCCACTAGTTCAACCCTAAGAGCTTGGAATTTTATAAGAAAGAGATTTCCTACACACAAGCTTAAAAAATGGATTGGCATGTTTGAAACATGTTAAAGATGCAAATCACCTATGGATCCAAAGCTTTTAAAGAAAATAACAAACGCTCAATAAATTCTCAAGTGAACGTGGGTGGGATATTTACCCAAGTCAAACAAGCCATTATTTTGCCCACCTACAAAAATTTGACCCTAGGATCATAGATGATTGTAAAGTGATTTATCATGCGTAACGGCCTATATTACCCTGAGAAATGACTTATGGATTGGGAGTAAGCACTCAATTAAAAATCCCTACTTCCCCCTTTTTTCCCGACGATTGCAAAACCTGATATATAAAAACTAAAAAGACCTTAGAATCCCAAAAAATTACAAAAACTCCTTGGAATTATCTCGCTCTACATTTGTGCACTGTGCATTTTCGATTTAGATGTACACTTTTTTCATAAATCAAAACTTTTAGTTTTCTCTCTCCCTTCATCCCATAAACCAAAAACGCAAATAGATCACAACAAAATGAAAATTTTGGAGTTCAAGTATGGAAAAGATTTAAAACAATAACAAATGTAAGTAAAGAAAATTTATTCACACACCACAAATGAACATAAAAGTTTTGTTGTCCAAGTTTGGGAAATTCTACTAGTTCAACCCTAACAGCTTGGACTTTTATAAGAAAGTGATTTCCTCCACACATGCTTTAAAAATGGATATGCATGTTTTAAACATGTTAAAGATGCAAATCACCTATGGATCCAAAGTTTTTGAAGAGAATAACAAACGCTCGTTAAATTGTCAAGTGAACGTGCGGTGGGATATTTACCCCAGTCAAACAAGCCATTATTTTGCCCATCTACAAAAAGCTGACCCAACGATCTTAGATGATTGTAAAGTGATTTATCATGCGTAATTGGCTATATCACCCTAAGAAATGACTTATGGATTAGGAGTCGACACTCAGTAAAAAATCCCTGCTTCCCCCTTTTTCCTGACCATTGCAAAACACTATATATAAAAACTAAAAAGAACTTAGAATCCCTAAAAAATATAGAAACTCTTTGGAATTATCTCGCTCTACATTTGTGCACTGTGCATTTTCATTTTAGATGTAAACTTTTTTCATAAATCAAACCTTTGAGTTTTCGCTCTCCCTTCATCCCGTAAACCAAAAAGGCAAATAGATGACAACAAAATGAAAATTTTACAGTTCATGTACGGAAAAAATTTAAAACAATAACAAATGTAAGTAAAGAAAATTTATTCACACACCACAAATGAATACAAAAGTTTTGTTGTCCAAGTTTGGGAAATTCCAGTAGTTCAACCCTAACATCTTGGAATTTTATAAGAAAGAGATTTCCTACACACAAGCTTAAAAAATGGATTCGCATGTTTGAAACACGTTAAAGATGCCAATCACCTATGGATCCAAACCTTTTGAAGAGAACAAACAAACGCTCATTAAATTCTGAAGTGAACGTGCGGTGGGATATTTACCCGAGTCAAACAAGCCATTATTTTGCCGTTCTACAAAAGGCTGACCCAACGATCATAGATGATCTTAAAGTGATTTATCATGCGTAACGGGCTATATTACCCTAAGAAATGACTTATGGATTGGGAGTCAAAACTCAGTTAAAAATCCCTGCCACCCCCTTTTTCCCGACGTTTGCAAAACCTGATATATAGAAACTAAGAAGAGCTTACAATCCCTAAAAATTACAAAAACACTTTGGAATTATCTCTCTCTGCATTTGTGCATAGTGCATTTCCATTCTAGATGTACTCGTCTTTTTTAAACAAAACTTTGAGTATTAGCTCTCCCTTCATCCTGTAAATGTAAGTACGGAAAAAATTTCAAAAAATAACAAATGTAAGTACAGAAAATATATTCACACACCACAAATGAAAAAAAAAGTTTTGTTGTCCAAGTTTTGTAAATTCCACTAGTTCAACCCTAACAGCTTGGAATTTTATAAGAAAGAGATTTCCTCCACACATGCTTTAAAAATGGATATGCATGTTTTAAACATGTTAAAGATACAAATCACCTATGGATCCAAAGCTTTTGTAGAGAATAAGAAACGCTTGTTAAATTCACAAGTGAACATGCGGTGGGATATTTACTCGAGTCAAACTAGCCATTATTTTGCCCATCTACAAAAAGCTGACCCAACGATCATAGATGATTGTAAAGTTATTTATCATGCGTAATGGGCTATATCACCCTACGAAATGACTTATGGATTGGGAGTCGACACTCAGTTAAAAATCCCTGCTACCCCCTTTTTCCCGACCATTCCAAAACACTATGTATAAAAACTAAAAAGACCTTGGAATCCTTAAAAATTACAGCAACTCTTTGGAATTATCTCGCTCTACATTTGTGCACTGTGCATTTTCATCTTAGATGTACACTTTTTTCATAAATCAAAACTTGGAATTTTCGCTCTCCCTTCATCCCGTAAACCAAAATGGCAAATAGATCACAACAAAATGAAAATTTTACGGTTCAGGTACGGAAAAAATTTAAAACAATAACAAATGTATGTAAAGAAAATTTATTCACACACCACAAATGAATACAAAAGTTTTGTTGTCCAAGTTTGGGAAATTCCACTAGTTAAACCCTAACAACTTGGAATTTTATAAGAAAGAGATTCACACATGCTTAAAAAATGGATTTGCATGTTTGAAACATGTTAAAGATGCAAATCACCTCTAGATCCAAAGCTTTTGAAGAGAATAACAAACACTGATTAAATTCTCAAGTGACCGTGCGGTGGGATATTTACCCGAGTCAAACAAGCCATTATTTTGCCCATCTGCAAAAAGCTGACCCAACGATCATAGATAATTGTAAAGTGATTTATCATGCGCAACGGGCAATATTACCCTAAGAAATGACTAATGGATTGGGAGTAGAGACTGTTAAAAATCTCTGTCTCCCCCTTTTTCCCGACGATTGCAAAACCTGATATATAAAAACTAAGAAGAGCTTACAACCCCTAACAATTACAGAAACTCTGTGGAATTATCTCTCTCTACATTTTTGCATTGTGCATTCCCATTTTTTATGTACTTTTTTTTCTTAAAACAAAAGTTTGAGTTTTCACACTCCCTTCTTCCCGTAAACCAAAAAGACAAATAGATCACAACAAAATAAAAATTTTGGAGTTCAAGTACGGAAAAAAATTAAAACAATAACAATTTTAAGTAAGGAAAATTTATTCACACACCCCAAATGAAGACAAAAGTTTTGTTGTCCAAGTTTCGGAAATTCCACTAGTTAAATCTTAACAGCTTGGAATTTTTTAAGAAGGAGATTTCCTCCACACATGCTTTAAAAATGGATATGCATGTTTTAAACATGTTAAAGATGTCAATCACCTATGTATCCAATGCTTTTGAAGAGAATAACAAGCACTCATTAAATTCTCAAGTGAACGTGCAGTGGGATATTTACCCGAGTCTAACAAGCCATTATTTTGCCCATCTACAAAAAGTTGACCCAACGATCATAGATGATTTTAAAGTGATTTATCATGCGTAACGGGCTATATTACCCTAAGAAATGACTTATGGATTGGGAGTAAACACCGTTAAAAATCCCTGCTTCCATCTTTTTCCCGACGATTGCAAAACCTGATATATAAAAACTAAAAAGACCTTAGAATCCCTAAAAATTACGGAAACTCTTTGGCATTATCTCCCTCTACATTTTTGCACTATGCATTTTCATTTTAGATGTACACTTTTTTCATAAATCAAAACTTTGAGTTTTCGCTCTCCCTTCATCCCCTAAACGTAAAAGGCAAATACATCACAACGAAATGAAAATTTTAGAGTTCATGTACGGAAAAAATTTAAAAAAATAAAAAATTTAAGTAAAGAAAATTTATTCACACACCAAAAATGAATACAAATGTTGTGTTGTCCAAGTTTGGGAAATTCCACTAGTTCAACCCTAACAGCTTGGAATTTTATCAGAAAGAGTTTTCCTCCTCACATGCTTAAAAAAAGGATTTGCATGTTTTAAATATGTTAAAGATGTATATCACCTATGGATCCAAAGCTTTTCAAGAGAATAACAAAAGCTCACTAAATTCTCAAGTGAACGTGCGGTAGGATATTTACCCGAGTCAAAGAAGCCATTATTTTGGCCATCTACAAAAAGCTGACCCAACGATCATAGATGATTGTAAAGTGATTTATCATGCGTAACGGGCTATATTACCCTAAGAAATGACTTATGGATTGGGAGTCAAGACTCAGTTAAAAATCCCTGCCTCACACTTTTTCATGACGATTGCAAAACCTGATATATAAAAACTACGAAGAGCTTACAATCCCTAAAAATTACAAAAACTACTTGGAATTATCTGTCTCTACATTTTTTCATTGTGCATTTCCATTTTAGGTGCACTCTTTTTTCTTAAAACAAAATTTTGAGTTTTCGCTCTCCCTTCATCCCGTAAACGAAAAAGGCAAATAGATCACAACAAAATAAAAATTTTGGAGTTCAAGTACGGAAAAAATTTAAAACCATAACAAATGTAAGTAAAGAAAATTTATTCACACACCACAAATGAACACAAAAGTTTGGTTGTCCAAGTTTTGGAAATTTCACTAGTTCAACCCTAACAACTTGGAATTTTATAAGAAAGAGATTTCCTCCACACATGCTTTAAAAATGGATATGCATGTTTTCAACATGTTAAAGATGCAAATAACCTATGGATCCAAGGCTTTTGGAGGGAGTCACAAACGCTCATTAAATTCTCAAGAAAACGTGCAGTGGGATATTTACCCGAGGAAACAAGCCATTATTTTTCCCATCGACAAAATGCTGACCCAAAGATCATAGATGATTGTAAAGTGATTTATCATGCGTAACGGGCTATATTACCCTAAGAAATGACTTATGGATTGGGAGTTAACACTCAGTTAAAAATCCTTGCTTCCCCCTTTTCCCCGACGATTGCAAAACTTGATATATAAAAACAAAAAAGACCTTAGAATCCCTGAACATTACAGAAACTCTTTGGAAATATCTCGCTCTACTTTTGTGCACTATGCATTTTCATTTTAGAAGTACACTTTTTTCATAAATCAAAACTTTGAGTTTTCGCTCTCCCTTCATCTCGTAAACAAAAAAGGCAAATAGATTGCAACAAAATGACAATTTTAGAGTTCATGTACGGAAAAAATTTAAAACAATAAAAAATGTATGTAAAGAAAATTTAATCACACACCACAAATGAATACAAAAGTTTTGTTGTCCAAGTTTGGGAAATTCCAGTAGTTCAACCCTAACAGCTTGGAATTTTAGAAGAAAGAGATTTCCTACACACATGCTTAAAAAATGGATTTGCATGTTTGAAACATGTTAAAGATGCAAATCACCTATGGATCCAAGGCTTTTGAAGAGAATAAACAAATGCTCATTAAATTCTCAAGTGAACGTGCGGTGGGATATTTACCCAAATAAAAAAAGCCATTATTTTTCCCATCTACGATAACCTAACCCAATGATCATAGATGATTGTAAAGTGATTTATCATGCGTAACGGGCTAGATTACCCTAAGAAATGACTTATGGACCGGGAGTCAAGACTCAGTTATAAATCCCTGCCTCCCCCTTTTTCCCTACGATTACAAAACCTGATATATAAAAACTAATAAGAGCTTACAATCCCTAAAAATTACAGACACTCTTCGAAATAATCTCTCTTTACATTTGTGCATTGTGCATTTCTATTTTAGACGTACACTTTTTTCTTAAAACAAAACTTTGAGTTTTCGCTCTCCCTTTATCCCATAAACCAAAAAGGCAAATAGATCACAACAAAATGAAAATTTTAGAGTTAAAAAATTTAACACTATAACAAATGTAAGTAAAGAAAATTTATTCACACACCACAAATGAACACAAAAGTTTTGTTGTCCAAGTTTGGGAAATTCCACTAGTTCAACCCTAACAGCTTGGAATTTTATAAGAAAGAGATTTCCTCCACACATGCTTTGAAAATGGATATGCATGTTTTAAAGTTGTTAAAGATGCAAATCACCTATGGATCCAAAGCTTTTGAAGAGAATAACAAATGCTCATTAAATTCTCAAGTGAACGTGCGGTGGGATATTTACCCGAGTCAAACAAGTCATTATTTTTCCCATCTACCAAAAGTTGACCCAACCATCATAGATGATTCTAAAGTGATTTGTCATGCATAACGGGCTATATTACCCTAAGAAATGACATATGGATTGGGAGTTAACACTCAGTTAAAAATCCCTACTTCCCCTTTTTCTCGACGATTGCAAAACCTGATAAATAAACACTAAAAAGACCTTAGAATCCCTAAAAATTACATAAATTCTTTGGAATTATCTCGCTCTACATTGTTGCACTGTGCATTTTCATTTTAGATGTACACTTTTTTTATAAATCTAACCTTTGAGTTTTCGCTCTCCCTTTATCCCGTAAACCAAAAAGGCAAATAGATCACAACAAAATGAAAATTTTAGAGTTCATGTACGGAAAAAATTTAAAACAATAACAAATGTAAGTAAAGGAAATTTATTCACACACCACAAATGAATACAAAAGTTTTGTTGTCCAAGTTGGGGAAATTTCACTAGTTCAACCCTAACAGCTTGGAATTTTTTAAGAAAGACATTTCCTACACACATGCTTTAAAAATGGATTTGCATGTTTGAAACATGTTAAAGATGCAAATCACCTATGGATCCAAAGCTTTTGAAGAGAATAAACAAATGCTCTTTAAATTCTCAAGTGAACGTGAGGTAGGGTATTTACCCGAGTCAAACAAGCCATTATTTTGCCCATCTACAAAAAGCTGACCCAACGATCATAGATGATTGTAAAATGATTTATCATGCGTAACGGGCTATATTACCCTATGAAATGACTTGTGGACTGGAAGTCAAGACTCTGTTAAAAATCCCTGCCTCCCCCTTTTTCCCGACGATTGTCAAACCTGATATACAAAAACTAAGAATAGCTTACAATCCCTTAAAATTACCGAAACTCTTTTGAATTATATCTCTCTACATTTGTGCATTGTGCATTTCCATTTTGGACATACTCTTTTTTCTTAAAACAAAACTTTGAGTTTTCGCTCTCCCTTCATCCCGTAAACCAAAAAGTCAAATAGATCACAACAAAATAAAAATTTTAGAGTTAAAAAATTTAAAACAATAAAAAATGTAAGTAAATAAAATTTATTCACACACCACAAATGAGCACAAAAGTTTTGTTGTCCAAGTTTGGGAAATTCCACTAGTTCAACCCTAACAGCTTGGAATTTCATAAGAAAGAGATTTCCTCCACACATGCTTTAAAAAAGGATATGCATGTTTTAAACATGTTAAAGGTGCAAATGCCCTATGGATCCAAAGCATTTGAAGAGAAAAACAAACGCTCATTAAATTCTCAAGTGACCGTGCGGTGGGATATTTACCCGAGTCAAACAAGCCATTGTTTTTTCCATCTACAAAAAGCTGACCCAATGATCATAGATGATTGTAAAGTAATTTATCATGCATAACGGGCTATATTTCCCTAGGAAATGACTTATGGATTGGGAGTTAACACTCAGGTGAAAATCCTTGCTTCCCCCTTTTTCCCGACGACTGCAAAACCTGATATATAAAAACAAAAAAGACCTTAGAATCCCTAAAAATTACAGAAACTCTTTGGAATTATCTCGCTCTACATTTGTGCACTGTGCATTTTCGATTTAGATGTACACTTTTTTCATCAAAACAAAACTTTGAGTTTTCGCTCTCCCTTCATCCCTGAAACCAAAAACACAAATTGATCACAACAAAATGAAAATTTTGGAGTTCAAGTACGGAAAATATTTTAAACAATAACAAATGTAAGTAAAGAAAATTTATTCACACACCACAAATGAACATAAAAGTTTTGTTATCCAAGTTTTGGAAATTCCACTAGTTCAACCCTAACAGCTTGGACTTTTATAAGAAAGAGATTTCCTCCACACATGCTTTAAAAATGGATATGCATGTTTTAAACATGTGAAAGATGCAAATCACCTATGGATCCAAAGCTTTTGAAGAGAATAACAAACGCTCATTCAATTCTCAAGTGAACGTGCGGTGGGATATTTACCCGAGTCAAACAAGCCATGATTTTGCCCATCTACAAAAAGCTGACCCAACGATCATAGATGATTGTAAAGTGATTTGTCATGCGTAACGGGCTATATTACCCAAAGAAATGACTTATGTATTGGGAGTCAACACTCAGTTAAAAATCCCTGCTACCCTATTTTTCCCGACGATTGCAAAACCTGATATATAAAAACTAAAAAGACCTTAGAATCACTAAAAATTACAGAAACTCTTTGGAATTATCTCGCTCTACATTTTTTCATTGTGCATTTTCATTTTAGATGTACACATTTTTCATAAATCAAAACTTTGAGTTTTCACTCTCCCTTCATCCCGTAAACCAAAAAGGCAAATAGATCACAACAAAATGATAATTTTAGAGTTCATGTACGGAAAAAAATTTTAAAAAATAACAAATGTAAGTAAAGAAAATTTATTCAGATACCACAAATGAATACCAAATTTTTTTCATCCAAGTGTGGGAAATTCCACTAGTTAAACCCTAACAGCTAGGATTTTATAAGAAAGGAATTTCCTCCACACATGCTTAAAAAATGGATTTGCATGTTTGGAACATGTTCAAGATGCAAATGACCTATGGATCCAAAGCTTTTGAAGAGAATAACAAACTCTCATTAAATTCTCAGGTGAACGTGCGGTGGGACATTCACCTGAGTCAAACAAGCCATTATTTTGCCCATCTACAAAAAGCTAACCCAACGATCATAGATGATTGAAAAGTGATTTATCATGTGTAACGGGCTACATTACTCTAAGAAATGACTTATGGATTGGGAGTCAAGGCTCAGTTAAAAATCCATGCCTCCCCTTTTTTCCCGACGATTGCAAAACCTGATATATAAAAACTAAGAAGAGTTTCCTATCAATTACAGAAACTCTTTAGAATTCTCTCTCTCTACAATTATGCACTGTGCATTTCCATTCTAGATGTACTCTTTTTTCTTAAAACGAAACTTTGAGTTTTCGCTCTCGCTTCTTCCCGTAAACCAAAAAGGCAAATATATCACAACAAAATGAAAATTTTGGAGTTCAAGTATGGAAAAAATTTAAAACAATAACAAATGTAAGTAAAGAAAATTCATTCACACACCGCAAATGAACATAAAAGTTTTGTTGTCCAAGTTTGGGAAATTCCACTAGTTTAACCCTACCAACTTGGAATTTTATAAGAAAGAGATTTCCTCCACACATGTTTTAAAAATGGATATGCATGTTTTAAATATGCTAAAGATGCAAATCACGTATGGATCCAAAGCTTTTGAAGAGAATAACAAATGCTCATTAAATTCTCAAGTGAACGTGCAGTGGGATATTTACCCGAGTCGAACAAGCCATTATTTTTCCCATCAACAAAAAGCTGACCCAACGATATAGATGATTGTAAAGTGATTTATCATGCGCAACGGGCTATCTTACCCAAAGAAATGACTGATAGATTGGGAGTAAACACTCAATTAAAAATCCCTGCTTCCCTCTTTTTCCCGACGATTGCAAAACCTGATATATAAAAACTAAAAATACCTTAGAATACCTAAAATTTACAGAAACCCTTTGGAATTATTTCACTCTACATTTGTGCACTGTAAATTTTCATTTTAAATGTACACTTTTTTCATAGATCAAAACTTTGAGTTTTCGCTCTCCCTTCATCCCGTAAACCAAAAAGGCAAATATATCACAACAAAATGAAAAATTTAGAGTTCATGTACAGAAAAAAATTTAAAACAATAACAAATGTTAGTGAAGAAAATTTATTCACACACCAGAAATGAATACAAAAGTTTTGTTGTCCAAGTTTGGGAAATTCCACTAGTTAAACCCTAACAGCTTGGATTTTATAAGAAAGAGATTTCCTCCACACAAGCTTCAAAAATGGATTTGCATGTTTGAAACATGTTAAAGATGCAAATCACCTATGGATCAGAAGCTTTTGAAGAGAATAAAAAACTCTCATTAAATTCTCAAGTGAACGTGCGGTGGGACATTCACCCGAGTCAAACAAGCCATTATTTTGCCCATCTGCAAAAAGCTGACCCAACGATTATAGATGATTGAAAAGTGATTTATCATGTGTAACGGGCTATATTACCCTAAGAAATGACTTATGGATTGGGAGTCAAGGCACAGTTAAAAATCCATGCCTCCCCTTTTTTCCTGACGATTGCAAAACCTAATATATAAAAACTAAGAAGAGTTTCCTAAAAATTACAGAAACTCTTTGGAATTATCTCTGTCTACATTTGTGCATTGCGTATTTCCATTCTAGATGTACTCTTTTTTCTTAAACCAAAACTTTGAGTTTTCGCTCTCGCTTCATCCCGTAAACTAAAAAGGGAAATAGATCACAACAAAATGAAAATTTTGGAGTTCAAGTATGGAAAAAATTTTAAACAATAACAAATGTAAGTATGGAAAATTGATTCACACACCACAAATGAACACAAATGTTTTGATGTCCAAGTTTGGGAAATTCCACTAGTTTAACCCTACCAATTTGGAATTTTATAAGAAAGAGATTTCCTCCACACATGTTTTAAAAATGGATATGCATGTTTTAAACATGCTAAAGATGCAAATCACCTACGGATCCAAAGCTTTTGAAGAGAATAACAAACGCGCATTAAATTCTCAAGTGAACGTGCAATGGGATATTTACCCGAGTCGAACAAGCCATTATTTTGCCCATCTACAAAAAGCTGAGCCAACGATCATAGATGATTGTAAAGAGATTTATCATGCGCAACGGCCTATATTACCCAAAGAAATGACTGATGGATTGGGAGTAAACACTCAGTTCAAAATCCCTGTTGTAAAACCTGATATATAAAAACAAAAAATACCTTAGAATACCAAACATTTACACAAACTCTTTGCAATTATTTCACTCTACATTTGTGCACTTTATATTTTCATTTTAAATATACACTTTTTTCATAAATTAAAACTTTGAGTTTTCGCTCTCCCTTCATCCCGTAAACCAAAAAGGCAAATAGATCACAACAAAATGAAAATTTTAGAGTTCATGTAAGGAAAAATATTTAAAACAATAACAAATAAAATTAAAGAAAATTTATTCACACACCACAAATGAATACAAAAGTTTTGATGTCCACGTTTTGGAAATTCCACTAGTTCTACCCTAACAGCTTGGATTTTGATAAGAAAGTGATTTCCTCCACACATGCTTGAAAAATGGATTTGCATGTTTGAAACATGTTAAAGTTGCAAATCACCTATGGATCCAAAGATTTTGAAGAGAATAACAAATGCTCATTAAATTCTCAAGTGAACGTGCGGTGGGATATTCACCCGAGTCAAACAAGCCATTATTTTGCCCATCTACAAAAAGCTGACCCAACGATCATAGATGATTGTAAATTGATTTATCATGCGTAACAGGCTAGATTACCGTAAGAAATGACTTATGGATTCGGAGTCAAAACTCAATTAAAAATCCATGCCTCCCTTTTTTTCCCGACGATTGCAAAACCTGATATATAAAAACTAAGAAGAGCTTACAATCCCTAAAAATAACAAAAACTCTTTGGAATTATCTCTCTCTTCATTTGTGCATTGTGTAGTTCCAATCTAGAAGTACTCTTTTTTCTTAAAACAAAACTTTGAGTTTTCGCTCTCCCTTCATCTCGTAAACAAAAAAGGCAAATAGATCACAACAAAATGAAAATTTTGGAGTTTAAGTACGGAAAAGATTTAAAACAATAACAAATGTAAGTAAAGAAAATTTATTCACACACCACAAATGAACATAAGTTTTGTTGTCCAAGTTTGGGAAATTCCACTAGTTCAACCCTAACAGGTTGGAATTTTATAAGAAAGAGATTTCCTCCACACATGCTTTAAAAACGGATATGCATATTTTAAACATATGAAAGATGCAAATCACCTATGGATCCAAAGCTTTTGAAGAGAGCAACAAACGCTCATTCAATTCTCAAGTGAACGTGCGGTGGGATATTTACCCGAGTCAAACAAGCCATTATTTTGCCCATCTAAAAAAAGCTGACCCAACGATCATAGATGATTGTAAAGTGATTTATCATGCGTGACGGGCTATATTACCCAAATAAATGACTTATGGATTGGGAGTCAACACTCAGTTAAAAATCCTTGCTTCCCCCTTTTTCCCGACGATTGCAAAACCTGATATACAAAAACTAAAAAGACCATAGAATCCCTAAAAATTACAGAAACTCTTTGGAATTATCTCACTCTACATTTGTGCATTGTGAATTTTCATTTTAGATGTACACTTTTTTCATAAATAAAAACTTTGAGTTTTCGCTCTCCCTTCATCCCGTAAACCAAAATGGGAACTAGATCACAACAAAATGAAAATTTTAGAGTTCATGTATGGAAAAAATATAAAACAAGAACTAATGTAAGTAAAGAAAATTTATTCACACAGCGTAAATGAATACAAAAGTTTTGTATTCCAAGTTTGGGAAATTCCACTAGTTCAACCCTAACAGCTTGGAATTTTATAAGAAATAGATTTCCTCCACACATGCTTAAAAAATGGATTTGCATGTTTGAAACATGTTAAAGATGCAAATCATCTATGGATCCAAAGCTCTTGAAGATAATAACAAACGCTCATTAAATTCTCAAGTGAACGTGCGGTGGGATATTTACCCGAGTCAAACAAGCCATTATTTTGCCAATCTACAAAAAGCTGACCCAAAGATCGTAGATGATTGTAAAGTGATTTATCATGCGTAACGGGCTATACTACCCTAAGAAATGACTTATGGATTGGGAGTCAAGACTCAGTTAAAAATCCCTGCCTCCCCCTTTTTCCCGATGATTGCTAAACCTGATATATAAAAACTAAGAAGAGCTTGCAATCCCTAAAAATTACAGAAACTCTTTGGAATTATCCCTCTCTACATTTGTGCATTGTACATTTCCATTCTAGATGTACTCTTTTTTTTTAAAACAAAACTTTTAGTTTTCGCTCTCCCTTCATCCCGTAAACCAAAAAGGCAAATAGACCACAACAAAATGAAAATTTTGGAGTTCAAAACGGAAAAAATTTAAAACAATAATAAATGAACACAAAAGTTTTGTTGTCCAAGTTCGGGAAATTCCACTAGTTCAACCCTAACAGCTTGGAATTTTATAAGAAAGAGATTTCCTCCACACATGCTTAAAATATGGATTTGCATGTTTGAAACTGGTTAAAGATGCAACTCACCTATGGATCCAAAGCTTTTGAATAGAATAACAAACGATCGTAAAATTGTCAAGTGAACGTACGGTGGGTTATTTACCCGAGTCAAACACGCCATTATTTTGCCCACCTACAAAAAGCTGACCCAACTATCATAGTTGATTTTAAAGTGATTTGTCTTGCCTAACAGGCTATATTACCCTAAGAAATGACTTGTGGATTGGGAGTCAACGCTCAGTTAAAAATCTCTCCTTTCGCCTTTTTCCCGATGATTGCAAAACCTGATATATAATAACTAAAAAGACCTTAGAAACCCTAAAAATTCCAGAAACTCTTTGGAATTATCTCCCTCTACATTTGTGCACTGTGCATTTTCATTTTAGATGTACACTTTTTTCATATATCAAAACTTTGAGTTTTCGCTCTCCCTTCATCCCGTAAACCAGAAAGCAAATAGATGAATAAAAAATGAAAATTTTAGAGTTCATGTACGAAAAAAAATGTAAGTAAAGAAAATTTATTCACACACAACAAATGAATACAAAAGTTTTGTTGTCCAAGTTTGGGAAATTCCACTAGTTCAACCCTAACAGCTTGGATTTTGATAAGAAAGTGATTTTCTCCACACATGCTTTAAAAATGGATTTGCAAGTTTGAAACATGTTAAAGAGGGAAATCACCTATGGATCCAAAGCTTTCAAAGAGAATAACAAACGATCGGAAAATTCTCAAGTGAACGTGCGGTGGGTTAATTACCCGAGTCAAACACGCCATTATTTTGCCCATCTACAAAAAGCAGACCCAACGATCATAGATGATTGTAAAGTGATTTGTCATGCGTAACGGGCTATATTACCCTAAGAAATGACTTATGGATTAGGAGTCAACACTCAGTTAAAAATCCCTGCTACCCCTTTTTTCCCGACGATTGCAAAACCTGATATATAAAAACTAAAAAGACCTTAGAATCCCTAAAAATTCCAGAAACTCTTTGGAATTATCTCGCTCTACATTTGTGCACTGTGCATTTTCATTTTAGATGTACACATTTTTCATGAATCAAAACTTTGAGTTTTCGCTCTCCCTTCATCACGTAAACCAAAAAGGCAAATAGATAAACACAAAATGAAAATTTTAGAGTTCATGTATGAAAAAAAATTTAAAACAATAACAAATGTAAGTAAAGAAAATTTATTCACAAACCACAAATGAATACAAAAGTTTTGCTGTCCAAGTTTGCGAAATTCCACTAGTTAAACCCTAACAGCTTGGATTTTATAAGAAAGTGATTTCCTCCACACATGCCTAAAAAATGGATTTGCATGTTTGAAACATGTTAAAGATGCAAATCACCTATGGATACAAAGCTTTTGAAGAGAATAACAAATGCTCATTAAATTCTCAAGTGAACGTGCGGTGGGATATTCACCCGAGTCAAACAAGCCATTATTTTACCCATCTACAAAAAGCTGACCCAACGATCATAGATGATTGTAAATTGATTTATCATGCGTAACAGGCTAGATTACCGTAAGAAATGACTTATGGATTGGGAGTCCAAACTCAGTTAAAAATCCCTGCCTCACCTTTTTTCCTGACGATTGCAAAACCAGATATATAAAAACTAAGAAGAGCTTACAATCCCTAAAAATAACAAAAACTCTTTGGAATTATCTCTCTCTACATTTGTGCATTGTGCATTTCCAATCTAGAAGTACTCATTTTTCTTAAAACAAAACTTTGAGTTTTTGCTCTCCCTTCATCCCGTAAACCGAAAAGGCAAATGGATCACAACAAAATGAAAATTTTGGAGTTCAAGTTAGAACAAAATTTAAAACAATAACAAATGTAAGTAAAAAAAATTTATTCACACACCACTAATGAACATAAAAGGTTTGTTGTCCAAGTTTTGGAAATTCCACTAGTTCAACCCTAACAGCTTGAAATTTTATAAGAAAGAGATTTCCTCCACAAATGCTTTAAAAATGGATATGCATGTTTTAAACATGTTAAACATGCAAATCACCTATGGATCCAAAGATTTTGAAGAGAATAACAAACGATCGTTAAATTCTCAAGTGAACGTGCGGTGGGATATTTATTCGAGTCAAACAAGCCATTATTTTGCCCATCTACAAAAAGCTGACCCAACGATCATAGATGATTGTAAAGTGATTTATCATGCGTAACGGGCTATATTAAATTAAGAAATGACTTATGGATTGGGAGTAAGCTCTCAATTGAAAATCCCTGCTTCCCCCTTTTTCCCGACAATTGCAAAACCTGATATATAAAAACTAAAAGGACCATAGAATCCCTAAAAAATACAAAAACTCTTTGGAATTATCTCGCTCTACATTTGTGCACTGTGCATTTTCATTTTAGATGTACACATTTTTCATGAATCAAAACTTTGAGTTTTCGCTCTCCCTTCATCACGTAAACCAAAAAGGCAAATAGATAAACACAAAATGAAAATTTTAGAGTTCATGTACGAAAAAAAATTTAAAACAATAACAAATGTAAGTAAAGAAAATTTATTCACACACCACAAAAGAATACAAAAGTTTTGCTGTCCAAGTTTGCGAAATTCCACTAGTTAAACCCTAACAGCTTGGATTTTATAAGAAAGTGATTTCCTCCACACATGCCTAAAAAATGGATTTGCATGTTTGAAACATGTTTAAGATGCAAATCACCTATGGATCCAAAGCTTTTGAAAAGAATAACAAACGCACATTAAATTCTTAAGTGAACGTGCGGTGGGATATTCACCCGAGTCAAACAAGGTATTATTTTACCCATCTACAAAAAGCTGACCCAACGATCATAGATGATTGTAAATTGATTTATCATGCGTAACAGGCTAGATTACCGTAAGAAATGACTTATGGATTGGGAGTCCAAACTCAGTTAAAAATCCCTACCTCACCTTTTTTCCTGACGATTGCAAAACCAGATATATAAAAACTAAGAAGAGCTTACAATCCCTAAAAATAACAAAAACTCTTTGGAATTATCTCTCTCTACATTTGTGCATTGTGCATTTCCAATCTAGAAGTACTCTTCTTTCTTAAAACAAAAATTTGAGTTTTTGCTCTCCCTTCATCCATTAAACCGAAAAGGCAAATGGATGACAACAAAATGAAAATTTTGGAGTTCAAGTAAGAAAAAAATTTAAAACAATAACAAATGTAAGTAAAAAAAATTTATTCACACACCACTAATGAACATAAAAGGTTTGTTGTCAAAGTTTTGGAAATTCCACTATTTCAACCCTAACAGCTTGAAATTTTATAAGAAAGAGATTTCCTCCACAAATGCTTTAAAAATGGATATGCATGTTTTAAACATGTTAAACGTGAAAATCACCTATGGATCCAAAGCTTTTGAAGAGAATAACAAACGATCGTTAAATTCTCAAGTGAACGTGCGGTGGGATATTTATTCGAGTCAAACAAGCCATTATTTTGCCCATCTACAAAAAGCTGACCCAACGATCATAGATGATTGTAAAGTGATTTATCATGCGTAACGGGCTATATTAAATTAAGAAATGACTTATGGATTGGGAGTAAGCTCTCAATTGAAAATCCCTGCTTCCCCCTTTTTCCCGACAATTGCAAAACCTGATATATAAAAACTAAAACGACCATAGAATCCCTAAAAAATACAAAAACTCTTTGGAATTATCTCGCTCTACATTTGTGCACTGTGCATTTTCAATTTAGATGTACACATTTTTCATAAATCAAAACATTGAGTTTTCGCTCTCCCTTCATCCCGTAAACCAAAAAGGAAAATAGATCACAACAAAATGAAAATTTTGGAGTTCAAGTACGGAAAATATTTAAAACAATAAAAAATGTAAGTAAAGAAAATTTATTCACACACCACAAATGAACATCAAAGTTTTGTTGTCCAAGTTTGGGAAATTCCACTAGTTCAACCCTAATAGCTTGGAATTTTATAAGAAAGGGATTTCCTCCACACATGCTTTAAAAATGGATATGCATGTTTTAAACATGTTAAAGATGCAAATCACCTTTGAAGAGAATAACAAACGCTCATTCAATTCTCAAGTGAATGTGCGGTGGGATATTTACCCGAGTCAAACAAGCCATTATTTTGCCCATCTACAAAAGCTGACCCAACGATCATAGATGATTGTAAAGTGATTTATCATGCGTGGCGGGCTATATTACCCAAAGAAATGACTTATGGATTGGGAGTCAACACTCAGTTAATAATCCCTGCTTCCCTCTTTTTCCCGACCATTACAAAACCTGATATATAAAAACTAAAAAGACCTTAGAATCCCTAAAAAATACAAAAACTCTTTGGAATTATCTCGCTCTACATTTGTGCACTGTGCATTTTCCATTTAGATTTACACATTTTTCATAAATCAAAACATTGAGTTTTCGCTCTCCCTTCATCCCGTAAACCAAAAAGGAAAATAGATCACAAGAAAATGAAAATTTTGGAGTTCAAGTACGGAAAATATTTAAAACAATAACAAATGTAAGTAAAGAAAATTTATTCACACACCACAAATGAATATAAAAGTTTTGTTGTCCAAGTTTGCGAAATTCCACTAGTTAAACCCTAACATTTTGGATTTTATAAGAAAGTGATTTCCTCCACACATGCCTAAAAAATGAATTTGCATGTTTGAAACATGTTAAAGATGCAAATCACTTATGGATCCAAAGCTTTTGAAGAGAATAACAAACGCTCATTAAATTCTCAAGTGAACGTGCGGTGGGATATTCACCCGAGTCAAACAAGCCATTATTTTACCCATCTACAAAAAGCTGACCCAACGATCATAGATGATTGTAAATTGATTTATCATGCGTAACAGGCTAGATTACAGTAAGAAATGACTTATGCATTGGGAGTCAAAACTCAGTTAAAAATCCCTGCCTCACCTTTTTTCCTGATGATTGCAAAACCAGATATATAAAAACTAAGAAGAGCTTACAATCCCTAAAAATAACAAAAACTCTTTGGAATTATCTCTCTCTACATTTGTGCATTGTGCATTTCCAATCTAGAAGTACTCTTTTTTCTTAAAACAAAACTTTCAGTTTTTGCTCTCCCTTCATCCCGTAAACCGAAAAGGCAAATGGATCACAACAAAATGAAAATTTTGGAGTTCAAGTAAGAAAAAAATTTAAAACAATAACAAATGTAAGTAAAAAAAATTTATTCACACACCACTAATGAACATAAAAGGTTTGTTGTCCAAGTTTTGGAAATTCCACTAGTTCAACCCTAACAGCTTGGAATTCTATATGAAAGAGATTTCCTCCACAAATGCTTTAAAAATGGATATGCATGTTTTAAACAAGTTAAACATGCAAATCACCTATGGATCCAAAGCTTTTGAAGAGAATAACAAACGATCGTTAAATTCTCATGTGAACGTGCGGTGGGATATTTATTCGAGTCAAACAAGCCATTATTTTGCCCATCTACAAAAAGCTGACCCAACGATCATAGATGATTGTAAAGTGATTTATCATGCGTAACGGGCTATATTAAACTAAGAAATGACTTATGGATTGGGAGTAAGCTCTCAATTAAAAATCCCTGCTTCCCTCTTTTTCCCGACCATTGCAAAACCTGATATATAAAAACTAAAAAGACCTTAGAATCCCTAAAAAATACAATAACTCTTTGGAATTATCTCGCTCTACATTTGTGCACTGTGCATTTTCAATTTAGATGTACACATTTTTCATAAATCAAAACATTGAGTTTTCGCTCTCCCTTCATCCCGTAAACCAAAAAGGAAAATAGATCACAACAAAATGAAAATTTTGGAGTTCAAGTACGGAAAATATTTAAAACAATAACAAATGTAAGTAAAGAAAATTTATTCACACACCACAAATGAATAAAAAAGTTTTGTTGTCCAAGTTTGCGAAATTCCACTAGTTAAACCCTAACATTTTGGATTTTATAAGAAAGTGATTTCCTCCACACATGCCTAAAAAATGAATTTGCATGTTTGAAACATGTTAAAGATGCAAATCACCTATGGATCCAAAGCTTTTGAAGAGAATAACAAACGCTCATTAAATTCTCAAATGAACGTGCGATGGGATATTCACCCGAGTCAAACAAGCCATTATTTTACCCATCTACAAAAAGCTGACCCAACGATCATCGATAATTGTAAATTGATTTATCATGCGTCACAGGCTAGATTACCGTAAGAAATGACTTATGGATTGGGACTCAAAACTCAGTTAAAAATCCCTACCTCACCTTTTTTCCTGACGATTGCAAAACCAGATATATAAAAACTAAGAAGAGCTTACAATCCCTAAAAATAACAAAAACTCTTTGGAATTATCTCTCTCTACATTTGTGCATTGTGCATTTCCAATCTAGAAGTACTCTTTTTTCTTAAAACAAAACTTTGAGTTTCTCCACTCCCTTCATCCCGTAAACCGAAAAGGCAAATGGATCACAACAAATTTTGGAGTTCAAGTAAGAAAAAAATTTAAAACAATAAAAAATTTAAGTAAAAAAAAATTTATTCACACACCACTAATGAACATAAAAGGTTTGTTGTCCAAGTTTTGGAAATTCCACTAGTTCAACCCTAACAGCTTGGAATTTTATAAAAAAGAGATTTCCTCCACAAATGCTTTAAAAATGGATATGCATGTTTTAAACATGTTAAACATGCAAATCACCTATGGATCCAAAGCTTTTGAAGAGAATAACAAACGATCGTTAAATTCTCAAGTGAACGTGCGGTGGGATATTTATTCGAGTCAAACAAGCCATTATTTTGCCCATCTACGAAAAGCTGACCCAACGATCATAGATGATTGTAAAGTGATTTATCATGCATAACGGGCTATATTAAACTAAGAAATGACTTATGGATTGGGAGTAAGCTCTCAATTAAAAATCCCCGCTTCCCACTTTTTCCCGACGATTGCAAAACCTGATATATAAAAACTAAAAGCACCTTAGAATCCCTAAAAAATACAAAAACTCTTTGGAATTATCTCGCTCTACATTTGTGCACTGTGCATTTTCAATTCAGATGTACACATTTTTCATAAATCAAAACATTGAGTTTTCGCTCTCCCTTCATCCAGTAAACCAAAAAGGAAAATAGATCACAACAAAATGAAAATTTTAGAGTTCAAGTACGGAAAATATTTAAAACAATAAAAAATGTAAGTAAAGAAAATTTATTCACACACCACAAAATAACATCAAAGTTTTGTTGTCCAAGTTTGGGAAATTCCACTAGTTCAACCCTAACAGCTTGGAATGTTATAAGAAAGAGATTTCCTCCACACATGCTTTAAAAATGGATATGCATGTTTTAAACATGTTAAAGATGCAAATCACCTATGGATCCAAAGCTTTTGAAGAGAATAACAAACGCTCATTCAATTCTCAAGTGAACGTGCGGTGGGATATTTACCCGAGTCAAACAAGCCATTATTTTGCCCATCTACAAAAAGCTGACCCAACGATCATAGATGATTGTAAAATGATTTATCATGCGTGACGGGCTATATTACCCAAAGAAATGACTTATGGATTGGGAGTCAACACTCAGTTAAAAATCCCTGCTTCGCTCTTTTTCCCGACCATTGCAAAACCTGATATATAAAATCTAAAAAGACCTTAGAATCCCTAACAAATACAAAAACTCTTTGGAATTATCTCGCTCTACATTTTTGCCCTGTGCATTTTCAATTTATATGTACACATTTTTCATAAATCAAAACATTGAGTTTTCATTCTCCCTTCATCCCGTAAACCAAAAAGGAAAATAGATCACAACAAAATGAAAATTTTGGAGTTCAAGTACGGAAAATATTGAAAACAATAAAAAATGTAAGTAAAGAAAATTTATTCACACACCACAAATGAACATCAAAGTTTTGTTGTCCAAGTTTGGGAAATTGCACTAGTTCAACCCTAACAGCTTGGAATTTTATAAGAAAGAGATTTCCTCCACACATTCTTTAAAAATGGATATGCATGTTTTAAACTTGTTAAAGATGCAAATCACCTATGGATCCAAAGCTTTTGAAGAGAATAACAAACGCTCATTCAATTCTCAAGTGAACGTGCGGTGGGATATTTACCCGAGTCAAACAAGCCATTATTTTGCCCATCTACAAAAAGCTGACCCAACGATCATAGATGATTGTAAAGTGATTTATCATGCGTGACGGGCTATATTACCCAAAGAAATGACTTATGGATTGGGAGTCAACACTCAGTTAAAAATCCCTGCTTCCCTCTTTTTCCCGACCATTGCAAAACCTGATATATAAAAACTAAAAAGACCTTAGAATCCCTAAAAATTACAGAAACTCTTTGGAATTATGTCACTCTACATTTGTGCACTGTGCATTTTTATTTTAGATGTACACTTTTTTCTTAAATAAAAACTTTGAGTTTTCGCTCTCCCTTCATCCCGTAAACCAAAATGGCAAATAGATCACAACAAAACGAAAATTTTAGAGTTCATGTAAGGAAAAAATATAAAAAAAGAACTAATGTAAGTAAAGAAAACTTATTCACACAGCATAAATGATACAATAGTTTTGTATTCCATGTTTGGGAAATTCCACTAGTTCAACCCTAACAGCTTGAAATTTTATAAGAAAGAGATTTCTTCCACACATGCTTAAAAAATGGATTTGCATGTTTGAAACATGTTAAAGATGCAAATCACCTATGGACCCAAAGCTTTTGAAGAGAACAACAAACGCTCATTAAATTCTCAAGTGAACGTGCGGTGTGATATTTACCCGAGTCAAACAAGCCATTATTTTGCCAATCTACAAAAAGCTGACCCAACGATCATAGATGATTGAAAAGTGATTAATCATGTGTAACGGGCAATATTACCCTAAGAAATGACTAATGGATTGGGAGTCAAGACTTAGTTAAAAATCCCTGCCTCCCCCTTGTTCCCGACGATTGCAAAACCTGATTTATAAAAACTAAGAAGAGCTTGCAATCCATAAAAATTACAGAAACTCTTTGGACTTATCTCTCTCTACATTTGTGCATTGTACATTTCCATTCTAGATGTACTCTTTTTTCTGAAAAAAAAACTTCGAGTTTTCGCTCTCCCTTTATCCCGTAAACAAAAAAGGCAAATAGATCACAACAAAATGAAACTTTTGGAGGAAAAAATTTAAAACAATAACAAATGTAAGAAAAGAAAATTTATTCACACACCACAAATGAATTAAAAACTTTGTTGTCCAAGTTTGGGAAATTCCACTAGTTCAACCCTAACAGCTGGGAATTATATAAGAAAGAGATTTCCTCCACACATGCTTAAAAAATGGATTTGAATGTTTGAAACTTGTTAATGATGCAAATCACCTATGGATTTAAAGCTTTTGAAGAGAATAACTAACGATCATTAAATTCTCAACTGAACGAGCGGTGGGTTATTTACCCGAGTCAAACACGCCATTATTTTGCCCACCTACAAAAAGCTTACCCAATGATCATAGATGATTGTAAAATGATTTGTCATACGTAACGGGCTATATTACCCTAAGAAATGACTTATGGATTCGGAGTTAACACTCAGTAAAAAATACCTGCTTCCGCCTTTTTCCCGACGATTGCAAAACCTGATATATAAAAACTAAAAAGACCTTAGAATCCCTAAAAATTGCAGAAAATCTTTGGAATTATCTCGCTCTACATTTGTGAAGTGTGCATTTTCATTTTAGATGTTCACTTTTTTCATAAATAAAAACTTTGAGTTTTCGCTCTCCCTTCATCCCGTAATCCAAAAAGACAAATAGATCACAACAAAATGAAAATTTTGGAGTTCAAGTAAGAAAAAAATTTAAAAAATAACAAATGTAAGTAAAAAAAATTAATTCACACACCACTAATGAATACAAAAGTTTTGTTGTCCAAGTTTGGGAAATTCCACTAGTTCAACCCTAACAGCTTGGATTTTATAAGAAAGAGATTTCCTCCACACATGCTTAAAAAATGGATTTGCATGTTTGAAACATGTTAAAGATGCAAATCACCTATGGATCCAAAGCTTTTGAAGAGAATAACAAACTCTCATTAAATTCTCAAGTGAACGTGCGGAGGGACATTCACCCAAGTCAAACAAGCCATTATTTTGCCCATCTACAAAAAGCTGACCCCACGATCATATATGATTGAAAAGTGCATTATCATGTGTAACAGGCTATATTACCCTAAGAAATGACTTATGGATTGGGAGTCAAGGCCCACTTAAAAATCCATGCCTTCCCTTTTTTCCCGACGATAGCAAAACCTGATATTTAAAAACTAAGAAGAGTTTCCTAAAAATTACAGAAACGCTTTGGAATTATCTCTCTCTACATTTATAAATTGTGGATTTCCCTTCTAGATGTACTCTTTTTTCTTTAAAAAAACTTTCAGTTTTCGCTCTCCCTTCATCCCGTAAACCAAAAAGGCAAATAGATCACAACGAAATGAAAATTTTATAGTTCATGTACGGAAAAAAATTTAAAACAATAACAAATGTAAGTAAAGAAAATTTATCCACACACCACCAATGAATACAAAAGTTTTGTTGTCCAAGTTTGGGAAATTCCACTAGTTCAACCCTAACAACTTGGATTTTGATAAGAAAGTGATTTCGTCCACACATGCTTAAAAAATGGATTTGCATGTTTGAAACATGTTAAAGATGCAAATCACCTATGGATCCAAAGCTTTTGAAGAGAATAACAAACGCTCATTAAATTCTCAAGTGAATGTGCGGTGGGATATTCACCCGAGTCAAACAAAACATTATTTTGCCCATCTACAAAAAGCAGACCCAACGATCATAGATAATTGTAAATTGATTTATCATACGTAACAGGCTAGATTACCGTAAGAAATGACTTATGGATTGGGAGTCAAAACTCAGTTAAAAATCCCTGCCTCCCCCTTTTTCCCGACGATTGCAAAACCTGATATATAAAAACAAAAAAGAGCTTGCAATCCCTAAAAATTACAGAAACTCTTTGGAATTAAATCTCTCTACATTTGTGCATTGTACATTTCCATTCTAGATGTACTCTTTTTTCTTAAAACAAAACTTTGTGTTTTCGCTCTCCCTTCATCCCGTAAACCAAAAAGGCAAATAGATCACAACAAAATGAAAATTTTTGAGGAAAAAATTTTAAACAATAACAAAAGTAAGTAAAGAAAATTTATTCACACACCACAAATGAACACAAAAGTTTTGTTGTCCAAGTTTGGGAAATTCTACTAGTTCAACCCTAACAGCTTGGAATTTTATAAGAAAGAGATTTCATCCACACATGCTTAAAAAATGGATTTGCATGTTTGAAACTTGTTAAAGATGCAAATCACCTATGGATCCAAAGCTTTTGAAGAGAATAACAAACGATCGTTAAATTCTCAAGTGAACGTGCGGTGGGTTATTTACCCGAGTTAAACACGCCGTTATTTTGCCCATCTACAAAAAGCTGACCCCACGATCATAGATGATTGAAAAGTGATTTATCATGTGTAACGGGCTATATTACCCTAAGAATTGACTTATGGATTGCGAGTAATGGCGCAGTTAAAAATCCCTGCTACCACGTTTTTCACAACGATTGCAAAACCTGATATATAAAAACTAAAAAGACCTTAAAATCCCTAAAAATTACAGAAACTCATTGGAATTATCTCGCTCTACATTTGTGCACTGTACATTTTCATTTTAGATGTACACATTTTTCATAAATCAAAACTTTGAGTTTTCGTTCTCCCTTCATCCCGTAAACGAAAAAGGCAAATAGATCACAACAAAATGAAACTTTTAGAGTTCATGTACGAAAAAAAATTTAAAACAATAACAAATGTTAGTAAAGAAAATTTATTCACACACCACAAATGAATACAAAAGTTTTATTGTCCAAGTTTGGGAAATTCCACTAGTTAAACCCTAACAGCTTGGATTTTAAAAGAAAGAGATTTCCTCCGGACATGCTTAAAAAATGGATTTGCATGTTTGAAACATGTTAAAGATGCAAATCACCTATGGATCCAAAGCTTTTGAAGAGAATATCAAACTCTCATTAAATTCTCAAGTGAACGTGCGGTGGGACATTCACCCGAGTCAAACAAGCCACTATTTTGTCCATCCATAAAAAGCTGACCCCACGATCATAGATGATTGAAAAATGATTTATCATGTCTAACGGGCTATATTACCCTAAGAAATGACTTATGGATTGGGAGTCAAAGCTCAGTTAAAAATCCATGCCTCCCCTTTTTTCCCGACGATTGCAAAACCTGATATTTAAAAACTAAGATGAGTTTCCTAAAAATTACAGAAACTCTTTGGAATTATCTCTCTCAACATTTGTGCATTGTGCATTTCCATTCTAGATGTATTCTTTTTTCTTTAAACAAAACTTTGAGTTTTCGTTCTCCCTTCATCCCGTAAACCAAAAAGGCAAATAGATCACAACAAAATGAAAATTTTATAGTTCATGTACGGAAAAAAATTTAAAACAATAACAAATGTAAGTAAAGAAAATTTATTCACACACCACAAATGAATACAAAAGTTTTGTTGTCCAAGTTTGGGAAATTCCACTAGTTCAACCCTAACAGCTTGGATTTTGATAAGAAAGTGATTTCTTCCACACATGCTTAAAAAATGGATTTGCATGTTTGAAACATGTTAAAGATGCAAATCACCTATGGATCCAAAGCTTTGGAAGAGAATAACAAACGCTCATTAAATTCTCAAGTGAATGTGTGGTGGGATATTCACCCGAGTCAAACAAGCTATTATTTTGCCCATCTACAAAAAGCTGACCCAACGATCATAGATGATTGTAAATTGATTTATCATGCGTAACAGGCTAGATTACCGTAAGAAATGACATATGGATTGGGAGTCAAAACTCAGTTAAAAATCCCTGCCTCCCCCTTTTTCCCGACCATTTCAAACCCTGATATATAAAAACTAAGAAGAGCTTGCAATCCCTAAAAATTACAGAAACTCTTTGGAATTATCTCTCTCTACATTTGTGCATTGTACATTTCCATTCTAGATGTACTCTTTTTTCTTAAAACAAAACTTTGAGTTTTCGCTCTACCTTCATCCCGTAAACCAAAAAGGCAAATAGATCACAACAAAATGAAAATTTTGGAGGAAAAAATTTAAAACAATAGCAAATGTAAGTAAAGAAAATTTATTCACACACCACAAATGAACACAAAAGTTTTGTTGTCCAAGTTTGGGAAATTCCACTAGCTCAACCCTAACAGCTTGGAATTTTATAAGAAAGAGATTTCCTCTACACATGCTTAAAAAAAGGATTTGCATGTTTGAAACTTGTTAAAGATGCAAATCACCTATGGATCCAAAGCTTTTGAAGAGAATAACAAACGATCGTTAAATTCTCAAGTGAACGTGCGGTGGGTTATTTAACCAAGTCAAACACTCCATTATTTTGCCCAAGTACAAAACTCTGACCCCACGATCATAGATGATTGAAAAGTGATTTATCATGTGTAACAGGCTATATTACCCTAAGAAATGACTTATGGATTGGGAGTCATGGCTCAGTTAAAAATCCATGCCACCCTTTTTCTTCCGACGATTGCAAAACCTGATATATAAAAACTAAGAAGACCTTAGAATCCCTAAAAATTACAAAAACTCTTTGGAATTATCTCGCTCTACATTTGTGGACTGTGTATTTTCAATTTAGAAGTACACTTTTTTCATAAATCAAAACTTGAGTTTTCGCTCTCCCTTCATCCTGTAAACCAAAAAGGCAAATAGATCACAACAAAATGAAAATTTTGGAGTTCAAGTACGGAAAGATTTAAAACAATAAAAAATGTATGTAAAGAAAATGTATTCACACACCACAAATGAACATAAAAGTTTTGTTGTCCAAGTTTGGGAAATTCCACTAGTTCGACCCTAACAGCTTGGAATTTTATAAGAAAGAGATTTCCTCCACATATGCTTTAAAAATGGATATGCATGTTTTTAACATGTTAAAGATGGAAATTACCTATGGATCAAAAGCTTTTGAAGAGAATAACAAACACTCATTCAATTCTCAAGTGAACAACACTCAGTTAAAAATCCCCTGCCTCCCCCTTTTCCCGACGATTGCAGAACCAGATATATAAAAACTAAACAGAGTTTAAAATGCCTTAAAATTTCAGACACTTTTTGGAATTATCTCTCTCTATATTTGTGCATTGTGCATTTTCATTTCAGATGAATACTTTTTTCTAAAATTATAAATTGAGTTTCCACTTTCCCTTCATCTCGTAAACAAAAAAGAGATAAAAAGGCAAATAGACCAAAACAAAATGAAAATTTTAGATTTTTATTATGGAAAGAATTTAAAGCAATAAAAAAATTTAAGTAAAGAAAATTAATTCACACACCACAAATGAACACAAAAATCTTGTTATCCAAGTTTGAGAAATTCCACTAGTTCAATTCTAATAGCTCTAAATTTTATCAGAAGTAGATTTTTCTACACGTGTTTTAAAAAATGGATATGCATGTTTGAAACATATTAAAGATGCAAATTACCTGTGGATCCAAACCTTTTAAAGAGAATAACATTAAATTCTCAAGTGAACGTGCGGTGGGATATTTACCCGAGTCAAACATGCCATTATTTTGCTCATTCACAAAAAGCTGACCTAAAGATCATAGATGATTGTAAAGTGATTTATCATGCGTCACACACTTTATTTTTTTGTAAGGAATAACTTATGGATTAGGAGTCAACACTCAATAAAAATCCCCTGCCTCCCTCCCCCTTTTACCCACGATTGCAAAACCTGATATATAAAAACTAAAAAGTGTTCACAATCCTTAAAAATTACAGACTTATTTTGGAATTATCTCTTTACATTTTTGCATTGTGCATTTCAATTTTAGATGTATACTTTTTTCTTAAATCAAAACTTGAGTTTTCACTTTCCCTTCATCTCGTAAACAAAAAAAGAGATAAAAGGTAAAAAGGACAAAACAAAATGAAAATGTTAGAGTTTATATAAGTAAGGAATTTCAAGTAATAAACAAATGTAAGTAAAGAAAATTTATTCACACACCACAAACGAACACAAAAGTTTTGTTATCCAAGTTTGGGAAATTCATGTAGTTCAACCCGAATAGCTCCGAATTTTTTAAGAAAAAGATTTTTCTACACATGCTTTAAAAAATGGATATGCATGCTTGAAACTTGCTAAAGATGCAAATGACCTATGGATCCAAACCTCATAAATAGAATAACATTAAAATCTCAAGTGAACGTGCAGTGGGATATCTACCGGAGTCAAACAAGCCATTATTTAGCCCAATGAAGAAAAGTTGTCCTAACGATCTTAGATGATTATAAAGTGATTTATCATGCGTAACGGGCCATATTTTTTTAAGGAATGACTTATGAATTGGGAGTAAACACTAAGTTCAAAATCCCCCGCCTCCCCCTTTTTCCGACGATTGCAGAACCTGATATATAAAAACTAAAAAGAGTTTACAATCCCTAAAAATTACATATACTTTTTTGAATTATCTCTCTCTTCACTTTTGCATTGTTCATTTCAATTTTAGATATATTCTTTTTTCTTAAATCAAAACTTGAGTTTTCACTTTCCCTTCATCTCGTAAACAAAAAAAGAGATAAAAGCAAAATAGATCACTACGAAATGAAAATTTTAGAGTTTATGTAAGGAAATAATTTAAAGCAATAACAAATGTAAGTAAAGATAATTTTTTCGCACATCACAAATGAACACAAAAGTTTTGTTATCCAAGTTTGGGAAATTCCACTTGTTCAACCCTAACAGCTCGTAATTTTAGAAAAAAGAGATTTTCTTCACATGTTTTAAAAAATGGATATGCATTCTTGAAACATGTTAAAGATGCAAATGACCTATGGATCCAAACCTTTTAAAGAGAATAACATAAAATTTTCAAGTGAACGTGCGGTGGGATATTTACCCAAGTAAAACAAGCCATTATTTGCCCATTTATAAAAAGCTGACCTAACTATCATAGATGATTGTAAAGTGATTTATCATGTGTAACGAGGTATATTCTTGTAAGGAATGACTTATGGATTGGGAGTCAACACTCATTTAAAAATCCCCCGGCTCCACCTTTTCCAAATGATTGCAGAACCTGAAATGTATAAACTAAAAAGAGTTTACAATCCTTAAAAATTACAGACACTTTTTGGAATTATCTCTCTTTAAATTTGTGCATTGTGCATTTCCATTTTTTATGTATAGTTTTTTTATAAACAAAAACTTGTGTTTTCAGTTTCCGTTCATCTCGTAAACAAAAACAGAGATAAAAGGCAAATAGATTAAAACAAAATGAAAATTGTAGAGTTTATGTGTGGAAAGAATCTAAAGCAATAAACTAATGTTTTTAAAGAAAATTTATTCACACACCACAAATGAACACAAAAGTTTTGTTCTCCATGTTTGGGAAATTTCGCTAGTTCAACCCAAAAAGCACAAATTTTTGTAAGAAAGAGATTTTTCTACACATGATTTAAAAACTGGATATGCCTGCTTGAAACATGTTAAGGATGCAAATGACCAATGAATCCAAACCTTTTAAAGAGAATAACATTAAATTCTCAAGTGAACGTGCAGTGGGATATTTACCCGAGTCAAATAAGCCATTATTATGCCCATTTATTATCAATTGACCTAACGATCATAGATGATTTTAAAGTGATTTATCATGCGTAACGGGCTATATTTTTGTAAGGAATGACTTATGGATTGGGAGTCAACACTCAGTCAAAAATCCCCCACCTCCACCTTTTCCCAACAATTCAGAACTCGATATGTAAAAACTAAAAAGAGTTTACAATCCCTAAAAACTACAGACACTTTTTGGAATTATCTCTCTCTACATTTGTGCATTGTGCATTTCCATTTTAGATGTATACTTTTTCTTAAATCAAAACTTGAGTTTTCACTTTCCCTTCATCTCGTAAACAAAAAATAGAGATATTAGGAAAATAGTTGACAACAAAATGAAAATTTTAGAGTTTATGTATGGAAAAAATTTATGGAAATAAACAAATCTAAGTAAAGAAAATTCATTCACACACCACAAATGAGCACAAAAGTTTTGTTATCCAAGATTGGGAAATTCAACTAGTTCAACCATAATAGCTAGGAATTTTATAAGAAAGAGATTTTTATACACTTGTCTTAATAAATGGATATGCATGCTTCGAACTTGTTAAAGATGCAAATGACCTATGGATCCAAACCTTTTAAAGAGAATAACATTAAATTCTCAAGTAAAAGTGCGGTGGGATATTTACTCGAGTCAAACAAGCAATTATTTTTCCCATTTACAAAAAACTGATCTAACGATCATAGATGATTGTAAAGTGATTTATCTTGCGTAACGGGCTATATTTTTGTAAGGAATGACTTATGGATCGGGAGTCAACACTCAGTTAAAAATCCCCCGCCTCCCCCTTTTCCCGATAATTCAGAACCTAATATGTAAAAGCTAAAAGGAGTTTACAATCCCTAAAAATTACAGACACTTTTTGGAATTACCTCTCTCTTCATTTGTACATAGTGCATTTCCATTTTAGATGTATAATTTTTTCATAAACAAAAGCATGAGTTTTCACTTTGTCCTCATCTCGTAAACTAAAAAAGAGATAAAAGGCAAATAGATCACAACAAAATGAAAATTTTAGAGTTGATGTATGGAAAGAATTTAAAGCAATAAACCAATCTAAGTAAATAAGATTTATTCACACACCACAAACGAAGACAAAAGTTTTATTGTCCAAGTTTGGGAAATTCCACTAGTTCAACCCTAATAGCTCGGAATTTTATAGTAGAGATTTTTCAACGCATGTTTTAAAAAATGGAATGCATGCTTGAAACATGTTAAAGATGCAAATGACCTATGGATCCAAACGTTTTAAAGAGAATAACATTAATTTCTCAAGTAAAGGTGCGGTGGGATATTTACCCGAGTCGAACTAGCAACTATTTTGCTCATTTACAAAAAGATGACCTAACGATCATAGATGATTGTAAATTTTCTTTATCATGTGTAACGGGAGATATTTTTGAAAGGAATGACTTATGGATTGGGAGTCAACACAATTAAAAATCCCCCGCCTCCACGTTTTCCAGACGATTGCAGAACCTGATATATAAAAACTATAAAGAGTTTTCAATCCCTAAAAATTATAGGCACTGTTTGGAATTATCTCTCTCTAAATTTGTGCATTGTGCATTTCCATTTTAGATGTATACTTTTTTCCTATATCAAAACTTGGGTTTTCACTTTCCCTTCATCTCGTAAACAAAAATAGAGATAAAAGGCAAATAGATCACAACAAAATGAGAATTTTAGAGTTTATGTATGGAAAGAATTTAAAGAAATAAAAAAATCTAAGTAAAGAACATTTATTCATAACTACAAATGAACACAAAAGTTTTGTTATCCATGTTTTGGAAATTCCACAAGTTCAACCCAAATGGCACGAAATTATAGAAGAAAGTGATTTTTCTACACAAGTTTTAAAAAATTGATATGCATGCTTGAAACATGTTAAAGATGCAAATGACCTATGGATCCAAACCTTTTGAAGAGAATAACATTAAATTCTCAAGTGAACGTGTGGTGGGATATTTACCCGAGTCAAACAAGCCATTATTTTGCCCATTTACAAAAAGCTGACCCAACTATCATAGATGATTGTAAAGTGATTTATCATACGTAACAGGCTATATTTTTGTAAGGAATCACTTATGGATTGGGAATCAACACTCAGTTAAAATCCCCCCGCCTCCCCCTTTTATCGACAATTTCAAAACCTAATATGTATAAACTAAAAAGAGTTTACAATCCCTAAAAATTACAAACACTTTTTGGAATTACCTCTCTTTAAATTTGTCCTTTGTGCATTTTCATTTTAGATGTATAGTTTTTTGAAAAACAAAAACTTGTGTTTTCACTTTCCGTTCATCTCGTAAACCAAAAAAGAGATAAAAGACAAATAGATTAAAACAAAATGAAAATTTTAGAGTTTATGTAAGGAAAGAATTTAAAGCAATAAACAATTGTTAGTAAAGAAACTTTATTTACACACCACAAATGAACACAAAAGTTTTGTTCTCCATGTTTGGGAAATTCCAATAGTTCAACCCAAAAAGCATGAATTTTTGTAAGAAAGAGATTTTCATACACATGATTTAAAAAATGGATATGCCTGCTTGAAACATGTTAAAGATGCAAATGACCTATGGATCCAAACCTTTTGACGAGAATAACAGTAAATTCTCAAGTGAACGTGCGATGAGATATTTATCCGAGTCAAACAAGACAATATTTTGTCCATTTACAAAAAGATGACCTAACTATCATAGATGATTGTAAAGTGATTTATCAAGTGTAATGGGTCTATTTTTATAAAGAATGACTTATGGATTGGGAGTCAACACTCTGTTAAAAATCCCCCGCCACCCCTTTTCTCGACAATTCAGAACCTGATATGTAAAAACTAAAAAGTGTTTACAATCCCTAAAAATTACAGACACATTTTCGAATTATCTCTCTCTACATTTGTGCATAGTGCATTTCCATTTTAGATGTATACTTTTTTCATAAACAAAAGCATGATTTTTCACTTTCCCTTCATCTCGTAAACAAGAAAAGAAATAAAAGGCAAATAGATCACAAAAAAATGAAAATTTTAGAGTGTATGTATGGAAATAATTTAAAGAAATAAACAAATGTAAGTAAAGAAAATTTATTCACACACCACAAATGAACACAAAAGTTTGTTATCCATGTTTGGGAAATTCTACTCATTCAACCAAAATACCACGGAATTTTAGAAGAAAGAGATTTTTCTACACATGTTTTAAAAAATTGATATGCATGCATGACACTTGTTAAAGAGGCAAATGACCTATGGATCCAAACCTTTTAACGAGAAAATATTAAATTCTCAAGTGAAAGGGTGGTGGGATATTTCCCCAATCAAACAAGAAATTATTTTGCTCATTAACAAAAACCTGACCTAACGATCTTAGATGATTGTAAAGTAATTTATCATGCGTACCGGGCTATATTATTTTAAGGAATGACTTTTGGATTGGGAGTCAACACTCTAGTTGAAAATCCACCGCCTCCCCCTTTTCCTGACAATTGCAGAACCTGATATTTAAAACTCAAAAAACTAGTTTACAATCCCTAAAAATTATAGAGACTTTTTGGAATTATCGTTCTCTTCATTTTTTCATTGTGCATTTCAATTTTGTATGTATACTTTTTTCTTAAATCAAAACTTGAGTTTTCACTTTCCCATGATATCGTAAACCTAAAAAGAGATAAATGGCAAATAGATCACAACGAAATGAAAATTTCACTAGATCAACCCTAACAGCTCGGAATTTTAGAAGAACGAGATTTTTCTACACATGTTTTAAAAAATGGATATGCATGTTTGAAACATGTTAAAGAAGCAAATTACCAATGAATCCAAACCCTCTAAAGAGAATAACATAAAATTCTCAAGTGAACATGTGGTGGGATATTTACCCGAGTAAAACAAGCCATTATTTTGCCCATTTAAAAAAAGCTGACCTAACTATCATAGATGATTGTAAAGTGATTTATCATGCGTAACGGGCTATGTTTATGTAAGGAATGACTTATGGATTGGGAGTCAACACTCAGCTAAAAATCCCCCGCCTCCACCTTTTCCTGACGATTGCAGAACCTGATATATAAAAACTAAAAAGAGTTTACAATACCTAAAAATTATAGACACTTTTTGGAGTTATCACTCTCTACATTTGTGCATTGAACATTTCCATTTTAGATGTATACTTTTTTCTTAAATCAAAACTTGAGTTTTCACTTTCCCTTCCTCTCGTAAACAAAAATAGAGATAAATGGCAAATGGATGACAACAAAATGAAAATTTTAGAGTTTATGTATGGAAAAAATTCAAAGAAATAAAAAAACGTAAGTAAAGAAAATTTATTCACACACCACAAACGAACACAAAAGTTTTGTTATCCAAGTTTGGGAAATTCCACTAGTTCAACCCAATAGCTAGGAATTTTATAAGAAAGAGATTTTTCAACACTTGTTTTAAAAAATGGATATGCATGCTTGGAAATTGTTAAAGATGCAAATGACCTATGGATCCAAACCTTTTAAAGAGAATAACATTAAATTCTCAAGTGAAAGTGCAGTGGGATATTTGCCCGAGTCAAACAAGCAAGTATTTTGACCATTTACAAAAAGCTGACCTAACGATCATAGATGATTGTAAAGTGATTTATCATGCGTAATGGGCTATATTTTTGTAAGGATTGACTTATGGATTGGGAGTCAACACTCAGTTAAACATCCCCTCCCTCCCCCTTTTCCCGACAATTCAGAACCTGATATGTAACAACTAAAAATAGTTTACTATCCATAAAAATTACAGACACTTTTTGGAATTATCTCTCTCTACATTTGTACATAGTGCATTTCCATTTTAGATGTATACTTTTTTCACAAAAAAAAGCATGAGTTTTCACTTTGCCTTAATCTCGTAAACTAAAAAAGAGATAAAAGGCAAATAAATCACAACAAAATGAAATTTTTAGAGTTTATGCATGGAGATAATTTAAAGCAATAAACAAATGTAAGTAAACAAAATTTATTCATACACCACAAATGAACACAAAATTTTTGTTATCCAAGTTTGGGAAATTCAACTAGTTGAACCCAAATAGCACGAAATTTTAGAAGAAAAAGATTTTTCTCCACAAGTTGAAAAAAAATGGATGTGCATGCTTGAAACATGTTAAAGATTCAAATGACAAATGGATCCAAACCTTTGAAAGAGAATAACATTAAATTCTCAAGTGAACGTGCTGTGAGAAATTTACCTGAGTCAAACAGGCCATTATTTTGCCCATTTACAAAACGCTGACCTAATGATCATAGATGATTGTAAAGTGATTTAACATGCATAACGAGCTATATTTTTTTAAGTAAGGACTGATGGATTGGGAGTCAACACTCAGTTAAAAATCCCCTGCCTCCCCCTTTTCCCGACGATTGCAGAACCTGATATATAAAAACTCAAAAAAGTTTACAATCCCTAAAAATTACAGCCACTTTTTTGAATTATCTCTCTCTACATTTGTGCATTATGAATTTCCATTTTAGATGTATACTTTTTTCCTAAATCAAAACATGAGTTTTCACTTTCCCTTCATCTTGTAAACCAAAAAATGATATAAAAGGTAAATAGATCACAAAAAAATGAAAATTCTAGAGTTAATTTATGCAAAGAATTTAAATAAATAAAAAAATCTAAGTAAAAAAAATATATTGACACACCAAAAACGAAGACAAAAGTTTTGTTATCCAAGTTTGGGAAATTCGACTAGTTCAACCTTCATAGCTAAAAATTTTGTAAGAAAGAAATTTTTCTACAAAAGTTTTAAAAAATGGATATGCATGCTTGAAACATGTTAAAGATGCAAGTGACCTATGGATCCAAACCTTTTTAAGAGAATAACATTAAATTCTCAAGTTAACGTACGGTGGGATATTGACCCGAGCCAAACAAGCCATTATTTTGCCCATTTAAAAAAAGCTGACCTAACGATCATAGATGATTGTAAAGTGATTTCTCATGCGTAATTGGCTATATTTTTTAAAGTTAGGACTGATGGATTGGGAGTCAACACTCATTTAAAAATCCCTTGCCTCCCCCTTTTTCGGATGATTGCATAACTTTGATATATAAAAACTAAAAAGAGTTTACAATCCCGAAAAATTATAGACACTTTTTGGAATTATCTCTCTCAACATTTGTGCATTATGCATTTCCATTTTGTATGTATACTTTTTTCTTAAATCAAAACTTGAGTTTTCACTTTTCCTTCATCTCGTAAACAAAAAAAGAGATAAATGGAAAATAGATCACAACAAAATGAAAATTTAAGAGTTGATCTATGGAAAGAATTTAAAGCAATAAACAAATCTAGGTAAAGAAAATTTATTCACACACCACAAACGAAGACAAAAGTTTTGTTATCCAAATTTGGGAAATTCAACTAGTTCAACCCTAATAGCTCGGAATTTTATAGGAGAGATTTTACTACACATGTTCTAAAAAATGGAATGCATGCTTGAAAATTGTTAAAGATTCAAATGACCTTTGGATCCAAACCTTTTATAGAGAATATTATTAAATTCTCAAGTAAAGGTGCGGTGAGATATTTACCCGAGTCAAACAAGCAATTATTTTGCTCATTTTCAAAAAGCTAACGTAAAGATCATAGATGATTGTAAAGTGATTTATCATGCGTAATGGGTGATATTTTTGTAAGGAATGACTTATGGATTGGGAGTCAACACTTAGTTAAAAATCCCCTGCCTCCCCCTTTTCTTGACTATTGCAGAACCTGAAAAATAAAAACTTAAAAGAGTTTACAATCCCTAAAAATTACAGACACTTTTTGGAATTATCTCTATCTTCATTTTTGCATTGTGCATTTCAATTTTAGACGTATTCTTTTTTCTTAAATCAAAACTTGAGTTTTCCTTTTCCCTTCATCTCGTAAACAAAAAAAAAGATAAAAGGTAAATAGATCACAACGAAATGAAAATTTTAGAGTTTAAGAATGGAAAGAATTTAAAGCAATAAAAAATTTAAGTAAAGAAAATGTATTCACACACCACAAATGAACACAAAAGTTTTTTTATCTATGTTTGGGAAATTCCACTAGTTCAACCCTAACAGCTCGGAATTTTAGAAGAAAGAGATTTTTCTACAAATGTTTTAAGAAAGGGATATGCATGCTTGAAACATTTTAATGATGCAAAAGACCTATGGATCCAAACCTTTTAAAGTGAATATCATAAAATTCTCAAGGGAACGTGTGGTGGGATATTTACCCGAGTAAAGCAAGCCATTATTTTGCCCATTTACAAAAAAATGACCTAATTATCATCGATGATTGTAAAGTGATTTATCATGCGTAATAGGCAATATTTATGTAAGGAATGACTTATGCATTGGGAGTCAACACTCTAGTTCAAAATCCACCGCCTCCCCCTTTTCCCGACGATTGCAGAACCTGATATTTAAAAAAGTAAAAATAGTTTACAATCCCAAAAAATTACAGAGACTATTTGGAATTATCTCTCTCTTCATTTTTGCATTGTGCATTTCAATTTTGGATGTATACTTTTTTCTTAAATCAAAACTTGAGTTTTCACTTTCCCTTCATCTTGTAAACAAAAATAGAAATAAAAGGCAAATGGATGACAACGAAATGAAAATTTTAGAGTTTATGTATGGAAACAATTTAAAGAAATAAAAAAAATGTAAGTAAAGAAAATTTATGCACACACCACAAACGAAAACAAAAGTTTTGTTATCCAAATTTGGGAAATTCCACTAGTTCAACCCAATAGCTCAAGAATTTAATAAAAAAGAGATTTTTCAACACTTGTTTTAAAAAATGGATATGCATGCTTGTAACTTGTTAAAGATGCAAATGACCTATGGATCCAAACCTTTTAAAGAGAATGACATTAAATTCTCAAGAGAAATTGCGGTGGGATATTTGCCCGTGTCAAACAAGCAATTATTTTGACCATTTACAAAAAGCTGACCTAACAATCATAGATGATTGTAAAGTGATTTATCATGCGTAACACGCTATAATTTTTTAAGGATTGAGTTATAGATTGGGAGCCAACACTCAGTTAAACATCCCCCGCCTCCCCCTTTTCCCGACAATTCAGAACCTGATATGTAAAAACGAAAAAGAGTTTACAATCCATAAAAATTATAGACGCTTTTTGGAATTATCTCTCTCTACATTTGTGCATAGTGCATTTCCATTTTAGATGTATAATTTTTTCATAAACAAAAGCATGAGTTTTCACTTTGCCTTCATCTCGTAAACTAAAAAAGAGATAAAAGGAAATTACATCACAACAAAATGAAAGTTTTAGAGTTTATGCATGGAAAGAATTTAAAGCAGTAGACAAATATAAGTAAAGAAAATTTATTCATACACCACAAATGAACACAAAAGTTTTGTTATCCAAGTTTGGGAAATTCCACTAGTTCAACCCAAATAGCACGAAATTTTAGAAGAAAGAGATTTTTCTTCACAAGTTTAAAAAAATGGATATGCATGCTTGAAACATGTTAAAGATGAAATGACCTATGGATCCAAACCTTTGAAAGAGAATAACATTAAATTCTCAAGTGAACGTGCGGTGGACTATTTACCCGAGTCAAACAAGCCATTATTTTGCCCATTTACAAAACGCTGACCTAACAAGCATAGATGATTGTAAAGTGATTTCACATGTGTAACGGGCAATATTTTTTTAAGTAAGGATTGATGGATTGGGAGTCAACACTCAGTTAAATATCCCCTGCCTCTCCCTTTTCCCGACGATTGCAGAACCTGATATATAAAAACTCAAAAGAGTTTACAATCCCTAAAAATTAAAAAGACTTTTTGGAATTATCTCTCTCTACGTTTGTGCATTATGCATTTCCATTTTAGATGTATACTTTTTTCTTAAATCAAAACATGAGTTTCCACTTTCCCTTCATCTCGTAAACCAAAAAAAGATATAAAAGGTAAATAGATCACAAAAAAATGAAAATTCTAGAGTTAATGTATGGAAAGATTTTAAAGCAATAAATAAATTTAAGTAAATAAAATATATTCACACACCACAAACGAAGACAAAAGTTTTGTTATCCAAGTTTGAGAAATTCGACTAGTTCAACCTTAATAGCTCGAAATTTTATAAGAAAGAGATTTTTCTACAAAAGTTTTAAAAAATGGATATGCATGCTTGAAACATGTTAAAGATGCAAATGACCTATGGATCCAAACCTTTGAAAGAGAATAACATTAAATTCTCAAGTGAACGTGCGATGGGATATTTACACGAGTCAAACAAGCCATTATTTTGCCCATTTACAAAACGCTGACCTAACGATCATAGATGATTGTAAAGTGATTTAACATGCGTAATGGACTATATTTTTTTAAGTAAGGACTGATGGATTGTGAGTCAACACTCAGTTAAAAATCCCCCGCCTCCCCCTTTTCCCGACAATCGCAGAACCTGATATATAAAAACTCAAAAGAGTTTACAATCCCTAAAAATTACAAAAAATTTTTGGAATTATTTCTCGCTACATTTGTGCATTATGAATTTCAATTTTAGATGTATACTTTTTTTTTTAAATCAAAACATGAGTTTCCACTTTCCCTTCATCTCGTCAACCAAAAAAAGATATAAAAGGTAAATAGATCACAAAAAATTGAAAATTCTAGAGTTAATGTATGGAAAGAAATTAAAGCAATAAACAAATCTATGTAAATAAAATATATTCACACACAACAAACGAAGATAAAAGTTTTGTTATCGAAGTTTGGGAAATTCGACTCGTTCAACCTTAATAGCTCAAAATTTTATAAGAAAGAGATTTTTCTACAAATGTTTTAAAAAATGGATATGCATGCTTGAAACATTTTAACGATGCAAATGACCTATGGATCCAAACCTTTTAAAGTGAATATCATAAAATTCTCAAGGGAACGTGTGGTGGGATATTTACCTGAGTTAAACAAGCCATTATTTTGCCCATTGACAAAAAAATGACCTAACTATCATCGATGATTGTAAATTGATGTATCATGCATAACTGGCTATATTTATGTAAGGAATGACTTATGCATTGGGAGTCAACACTCAATTAAAAATCCCTTGCCTCCACCTCCACCTTTTCTAGACGATTGCAGAACCTGATATATAAAAACTAAAAAGAGTTTACAATCCCTAAAAATTGCAGACACTTTTTTGAATTATCTCTCTCTACATTTGTGCATGGTGCATTTCCATTTTAGATGTATACTTTTTTCTTAAATCAAAACTTGAGTTTTCATTTTCCCTTCATCTCGTAAACAAAAATAGAGATAAAAGGTAAATAGATCACAACAAAATGAAAATTTTAGAGTTTATGTATGAAAACAATTTAAAGAAATAAACAAATGTCAGTATAGAAAATTTATTCACACACCACAAACGAACACAAAAGTTTTGTTATCCAATAGTTCGGAATTTTATAGGAGAGATTTTTCTACACATGTTTTAAAAAATGGAAAGCATGCTTGAAACTTGTTAAAGATTCAAATGACCTATGGATCCCAACCTTTGAAAGAGCATAACATTAAATTCTCAAGTAAAGGTGCGGTGGGATATTTACCCGAGTCAAACAAGTAATTATTTTGCTCATTTACAAAAAGCTGACCTAATAATCATAGATGATTGTAAAGTGATTTATAATGTGTAATGGGCGATATTTTTTTAAGGAATGACTTATGGATTGGGAGTCAACACTCAGTTAAAAATCACCCCCCCCCCCCCTCCCTTTTCCCGACAATTCAGAACCTGCTATGTAAAAACTAAAAAGAGTTTACTATCCCAAAAAATTACAGACACTTTTTGGAATTATCCCTCTCTACATTTTTGTATAGTGCAATTCCATTTTAGATGTATACATTTTTCATAAACAAAAGCATGAGTTTTCACTTTGCCTTCATCTCGTAAACAAAAAAATAGATAAAAGGCAAATAGCTGACAACCAAATGAAAATTTTAGAGTTGAAGTATGGAAAGAATTTAAAGCAATAAACAAATGTAAGTAAAGAAAATTTATTCACACACCACAAATGAACACAAAAGTTTTGTTATCCATGTTTGGGAAATTCCACTAGTTCAACCCAAATTGCATGAATTTTAGAAGAAACAAATTTTTCTACATAAGTTTTAAAAAATGGATATGCATGCTTGAAACTTGTTAAAGATGCAAATGACCTATGGATCCAAACCTTTTAAATAGAATAACATTAAATTCTCAAGTGAACGTGCGGTGGGATATACCTGAGTCAAAAAAGTCATTATTTTGGTCATGTAGAAAACAAGGACCTAACGATCATAGATGGTTGTAAAGTGATTTATCATGCGTAACGGGCTATATTTTTTTAAGTGAGGACTGATCGATTGGGATTCAACACTCAGTTAAAAATCCCTCGCCTTCCCCTTTTCCCGACGATTGCTGAACTTGATATATAAAAGCTAAAAAGAGTTTACAATCCCTAAAAATTACAAACATTTTTGAAAATTATCTCTGTCTACATTTTTGCATTATGCATTTCCATTTTAGATGTATACTTTTTTTCCTAAATCAAAAGTTGAGTTTTCACTTTTCCTTCATTTCGTTAACAAAAAAAGAGAAAAAAGGCAAATAGATTACAACAAAATGAAAATTTTAGAGTTAATGAATGGAAAGGATTTAGAGCAATAAACAAATCTAAGTAAAAATAATTTATTCACACACCACAAACGAATTAAAAAGTTTTGTTATCCAAGTTTGGGAAATTTGACTAGTTCAACCTTAATAGCTCAGAATTTTATAAGAAAGGGATTTTTCTACACAAGTTTTAAAAAATGGATATGCAAGCTTGAAACATGTTAAGGATGCAAATGACCTATGGATCCAAACCTTTTAAAGAGAATAACATTAAATTCTCAAGTGAACGTGCGGTGGGATATTTACCCGAGTCAAACAAGCCATTATTTTTCCCATTTACAAAAAGTTGACCTAACGATCATAGATGATTGTAAAGTGATTTATCATGCGTAACGGGCTATATATGTTTAAGTAAGGACTGATGCATAGGGAGTCAACACTCAGTTAAAAATCCCCCGCCTCCCCCTTTTCCCAACGATTGCAGAACCTAATATATGAAATCTTAAAAGAGTTTACAATCCCTAAAAATTATAGACACTTTTTGGAATTTTCTCTCTCAACATTTGTGCATTATGTATTTCCATTTTAGATGTATACTTTTTTCTTAAATCAAAACTTGAGTTTTCACTTTCCCTTGATATTGTAAACATAAAAAGAGATAAAAGGCGAATAGATCACAACGAAATGAAAATTCTGAAGTTTATGTATGGAAAGAATTTAAAGCAATAATAAATGAAGCTCATGAAAATTTATTCACACTCCACAAACGAAGACAAAAGTTTTGTTATCTAAGTTTAAGAAATTCCATTAGTTCAACCCTAATAGCACGGAATTTTTTAAGATAGATTTTTCTACGCATGTTTTAAAAAATGGAATGCATGCTTGAAACTTGTTAAAGATGCAAATGATCTATGGATCCGAACCTTTTAAAGAGAATAACATTAAATTCTCAAGTAAAAGTTCGGTGGGATATTTACCCGAGTCAAACAAGCAATTATTTTTCTCATTTACAAAAAGCTGACCTAACGATCTTTGATGATTGTAAAGTGATTTATCAAGTGTAACGTGTTAACACTCCGCCTCCACCTTTTCCAGACGATTGCAGAACCTGATATATAAAAACTAAAAAGAGTTTATAATCCCTAAAAATTATAGACACATTTTGGAATTATCTCTCTCTACATTTGTGCATTGAGCATTTCCATTTTAGATGTATACTTTTTTCTTAAATCAGAAGCTGAGTTTTCACTTTCCCTTCATCTAGCAAACAAAAATAGAGATAAAGGGATAATTGATCACTACAAAATGAAAATTTTAGAGTTTATGTATCGAAAGAATTTAAAGCAATAACAAATGTAAGTAAATAAAATTTATTCACACACTACAAATGAACACAAAAATTTTGTTATCCAAGTTTGGGAAATTCAACTAGTTCAACCCTAATAGCTTAGAATTTTATAAGAAAGAGATTTTTCTACACATGTTTTAAAAAATGTATATGCATGCTTGAAACATGTTAAAGATGCAAATGACCTATGGATCCAAACCTTTCATAGAGAATAATATTTAATTCTCAAATGAACGTGCGATGGGATATTTACCCGAGTCAAACAAGCAAATTTTTTTCCCATTTACAAAGAGATGACCTAACGATCATTGATGATTGTAATATTATTTATCATGCATAATGGGCTATATTTTTGTAAGGAATGACTTATCGATTTGGATTCAACACTCAGTTACAAATCCCCCGCCACATCCTTTTCTCCATGATTGCAGAACCTGATATATAAAAACTAAAAAGAGTTTACAATCCCTAAAAATTACAGAAACGGTTGGGAATTATCTCTCGCTACATTTGTGCATTGTGCATTTCCATTTTAGATGTATACTTTTTTCTTAAACAAAAACTTGAGTTTTCACTTTCCCTTCATCTCGTAAACAAACATAGAGATAAAAGGCAAATAGATCACAACAAAATGAAAATTTTAGAGTTTACGTATGATAAGAATTTAAAGCAATAACAAATTTAAGTAAAGGAAATTATTCACACACCACAAATGAACACAAAAGTTTTGTTATCCAAGTTTGGGAAATTCCACTAGTTCTAGGAATTTTATAGGAGAGATTTTTCTACACATGTTTTAAAAAATGGATATCCATGCTTGAAACATGTTAAAGTTTCAAATAACCTATGGATCCAAACCTTTTAAAGAGAATAACATTAAATTCTCAAATGAAAGTGCAGTGGGATATTTACTCGAGTCAAACAAGCCATTATTTTGCCCATTTACAAAAAGCTGACCTAACGATCATTGATGATTGTAATGTGATTTATCATGCATAACAAGCGATATTTTTGTAAGGAATGACTTATGGATTGGTTGTCAACATTCAGTTACAAATCCCCGGCCTCTTCCTTTTCCCGACGAATGCAGTACATGATATATAAAAATTAAAAAGAGTTTACAATCCCTAAGAATTACAAAATCTTTTTGGAATTATCTCTCCCTACATTTTTTGCATTGTGCATTTCCATTTAGATGTACACTTTTTTCTTAAATAAAAATTTGCGTTTTCACTTTCCCTTCATCTCGTAAACAAAAAAAGAGATAAAAGGAAAATAGATTACAACAAAATGAAAATTTAGAGTTTATGTATGCAAAGAATTTAAAGCAATAAACAAATGAACCCAAAAGTTTTGTTATCCAAGTTTGGGAAATTCCACTAGTTCAACCTAATAGCTCGGAATAATAAGAAAGATTTTTATACACATGTTTTAAAAAATGTATATGCATGCTTGAAACATGTTAAAGATGCAAATGACCTATGGATCCAAAGCTTTTAAAGAGAATAACATTAAATTCTCAAGTGAACGTGCGGTGGGATATTTACCTTAGTCAAACAAGCAATTATTTTGCCCATTAATAAAAAGCTGACCTAACGATCAAAGATGATTGTAAAATGATTTATCATGCGTAACGGGCTATATTTTGGTAAGGAATGACTTATGGATTGAGAGTCAACACTCAGTTAAAAATCCCCCGCCTGCCCCTTTTATCGACAATTGCCGAACCTGACATGTAAATACTAAAAAGATTTTACAATACTTAAAAATTATAGACACTTATTTGAATTATCTCTCTCTAAATTTATGCATTGTGCATTTCCATTTTAGATGTGTACTTTTTTCGTAAACAAAAACTTGAGTTTTCACTTTCCCTTCATGTCGTAAACAAAACAAGAGATAAAAGGCAAGTAGATTAAAACAAAATGAAAATTTTAGAGTTTATGTATTAAAAGTATTTAAAGCACTAAAGAAAAGTCAGTAAAGAAAATTTATTCACAAACCACAAAGGAACATAAAAGTTTTGTTATCCATGTTTCGTAAATTCCACTAGTTCAACCCAAATACAACGAAATTTTTAAGATTGAGATTTTCCTACACATGTTATAAAAAATGAATATGCATTCTTGAAACATGTTAAATCTGAAAATGACCTATGGATCCAAACCTTTTAAACAGAATAACATAAAATTTTAAAGTGAACATGCGGTGGGATATTTACCCAAGTAAAACAAGCCATTATTTTGCCCATTTACAAAAAGCTGACCTCACTATAATAGATGATTGTAAAGTGATTTATTATGCGTAACGGGCTATATTAATGTTAGGCATGACTTATGGATTGGGAGTCAACACTCAGTTAAAAATCCCCCGCCTCCTTTTCCAGACGATTGTAGAACCTGATATATAAAAACTAAAAAGAGTTTACAATCCCTAAAAATTAGAGACACTATTTGGAATTATCTCTGTCAACATTTGTACATTGTGGATTTCCATTTTAGAAGTATATTTTTTTCTTAAATAAAAATTTGAGTTTTCACTTTCCCTTCATCTCCTAAACAAAAAAAGAGATAAAAGGCAAATAGATCACAACAAAATCAAAATTTAGAGTTTATGTATGGAAAGAATTTAAAGCAATAAAGAAATGTAAGTAAAGAAAATTTATTCACTCACCACATTTGAACACAAAAGTTTTGTTATCCAAGTTTTGGAAATTTCACTAGTTCAACCTTAATAACTCAGAATTTTATAAAAAAGAGATTTTTCTACACATATTTTAAAAAATGGATAAGCTTGCTTGAAACATGTTAAAGATGCAAATGACCTGTTGATTGAAACCTTTTAAAGAGAATAACATTAAATTCTGAACTGAAAGTGCGGTGGGATATTTTCCCGAGTCAAACAACCCATTATTTTGCCCATTTACAAAAACCTGACCTAACAATCATAGATGATTGTAATATGATTTATCATGCATAATGGGTTATATTTTTGTAAGGAATGACAGTTGGATTGGGAGTCAACACTCAGTTGCAAATCCCCCGCCTTCCCCTTTTCCCGAAAATTGCAGAACTTGATATATAAAACCTAAAAGGAATTTACAATCCCTCAAAATTACATAAATTTTTTTGGAATTATCTCTCCCTACATTTGTTCATTGTGAATTTTCATTTTAGATGTATACTTTTTTCTTAAACCAAAACTTGAGTTTTCACTTTCCCTTCATGTCGTAAACAAAAAAAAAAGATAAAAGGAAATAGATCACCACAAAATGAAAATTTTAGAGTTTATGTATGGAAAGAATTAAAAGGAATAAACAAATGTAAGTAAATAAAGTTTATTCAACACCACAAATGAACACAAAAATTTTGTTATTCAAGTTTGGGAAATTCACTAGTTCAACCATAATAGCTCAGAATTTTATAAGAAAAAGATTTTTCTACACATGTTATAAAAAATGGATATGCATGCTTGAAACTTGTTAAAGATGCAAATGACCTCTGGATCAAAACCTTTTTAGGAGAATAACATTAAATTCTCAGGTGAACGTGCGGTGGGATATTTACCCAAGTCAAATAAGCCATTATTTTGCCCATTTACAAAAAGTTGACCTAACGATCATAGATTATTGTAAAGTGATTTTTCATGTGTAACGAGCTATTTTTTTGTAAGGAAAGACTGATGGGTTAGGAGTCAACACAAAGTTCAAAATCCCCCACCTCCCCCTTTTCCCAACCAGAACCTTATATATAAAAACTAAAAAGTGTTAACAATCCCTAAAAATCAAAGACACTTTTTGAAATTAAAACTCTCTCCATTTGTGCATTGTGCATTTCCATTTTAGATGTATACATTTTTTCTTAAATAAAAACTTGAGTTTTCAATTTCCCTTCATAGCGTAAACAAAAAAAGAGATAAAAGGCAAATAGGTCACAACAAAATGAAAATTTTTGAGTTTATGTATGGAAAGAAATTAAAGCAATAAACAAATGTAAGTAATGAAATTTTATTCACACACCGCAAACGAACACAACAGTTTTGTTATCCAAGTTTGGGAAATTCCACTAGTTCAACCCTAATAGCTCGGAATTTTATAAAAAAGAGATTTTTCTACACATGTTTTAACAAATGGATATGCATGCTTGAAACATGTTAAAGATGCAAATGACCTATGGATCGAAACCTTTTAAATAGAATAACATAAAATTCTCAAGTGAATGTGCGGTGGGATATTTACCCGAGTCCAATAAACCATTATTTGGCCCATTTAAAAAAAACTGAAACTACGACCAAGGATGATTGTAAAGTGTTTTATCATGCGTAACGGGCTATATTTGAGTAAGGAATGACTGATGGATTAGAAGTAACCACTCAGTTCAAAATCCTCACCCCCCCCCCCCCCCCCCCCCCCCCCCCCGGGTCCTCCCCATTTTCCCGGTGATTGCAAAACCTAATATATAAAAACTAAAAAGATTTTACAATCCCTAAAAATCAAAGACACTTTTTGGAATTAAATCTCTCTACATTTGTGCATTGTGCATTTCCATTTTAGATGTATCCTTTTTTTCTTCAATAAAAACTTGAGTTTTCACTTTCCCTTCATCTCGTAAACAAAAAAAGAGATAAAAGGCAAATAGATCACTACAAAAAGAAAATTTTAGAGTTTATGTATGGAAATATTTTAAAGCAATAAACAAATGTACGTAAAGACATTTTATTGACACACCACAAATGAACACAAAATTTTTGTTATCCAAGTTTGTGAAATTCCACTACTTCAACCTTAATAGCTCAAAATTTTATAAGAAAGAGATATTTCTACACATGTTTTAAAAAAATGGGAATGCTAACTTTAAACATGTTAAAGATGCAAATGACATATTAATCCAAAAATTTTAAAGAGAATAACATTAAATTTTCAGTGAACATGCGGTGGGATATTTACCTGAGTAAAAAAACCAATTATTTTGCCCATTAACAAAAAGCTGACCTAACGATCATAGATGATTGTAAAGTGATTTATCATGCATAACGGGCTATATTTTTAAAAGGAATGACTTATGGATTGGGAGTCAACACTCAGCTAAAAATCCCCCGCCTCCCCCTTTTATCGACAATTGTAGAACCTAATACGTAAATACTAAAAAGATTTTACAATCCCTAAAAATTATAGACACTTTTTGGAATTATCTCTCTCTACATTTGTGCATTGTGCATTTCCCTTTTAGATGTGTACTTTTTTCGTAAACAAAAATTTGAGTTTTCACTTCCCTTCATGTCGTAAACAAAACAAGAGATAAAAGGCAAATACATTAAAACAACATGAAAATTTTAGTGTGTATGTATGGAAACAATTTAAATCAATAAAGAAATGTCAGTAAAGAAAATTTATTCACAAACCACAAATGAGCACAAAAGTTTTGTTTTCCATGTTTGGGAAATTCCACTAATTCAAACCAAATACAACGAAATTTTTAAGACAAATATTTTTCTACACATGTTTTAAAAAATGGATATGCATGCTTGAAATATGTTAAAGATGGAAATGACCTACGGATCCAAACCTTTTAAATAGAATAACATTAAATTTTCAAGTGAACGTGCGGGTGGATATTTACCTGAGTCAATAAGCCATTATTTTGCCCATTTACAAAAAGTTGACCTAAAGATCATAGATGATTGTAAAGTGATTTATCATGCGTAACAGTCTATTTTTTTTGTAAGGAATGACTGATGGATTAGGAATCAACACTCAGTTCAAAATCCCCCGCCTCCCCCTTTTCCCAACGATTGCAGAACCGGATATATAACAACTAAAAAGAGTTAACAATCCATAAAAGTCACAGAAACTTTTTGGAATTAACTCTCTCTACATTTGTGCATTGTGAATTTCCATTTTAGATGTATACTTTCCCTTGATATCGTAAAAGTCACAACAAAATGAAAATTTTAGAGTTGATGTATGGAAAGAATTGAAGGCAATAACCAAATGTAAGTAAAGAAAATTTATTCACACACCACAAATGAACACAGAAGTTTTTTTTTCCAAATTTTGAAAATTCCACTAGTTCAACCCTAATAGCTCGGAATTGTATAAGAAAGATTTTAATACAAATGTTTTAAAAAATAGATATGCAAGCTTGAAACTTGTTAAAGATGGAAATGACCTATGGATCCAAACCTTTTAAAGAGAATAACGTTAAATTCTCAAATGAAACTGTGGTGGGATATTTACCCGAGTTAAACAAGCAATTATTTTGGTCATTTACAAAAAGTTGACCTAACGCTCTTAGATGATTCTAAAGTGATTTATAATGCGTAACGGGCTATATTTTTGTAAGGAGTGACTTATGGATTGGGAGTCAACACTCTTGTTAAAAATATTGCGCCTCCCCCTTTTCCCGACGATTGCAGAAACTAATATGTAAAAATTAAAAAGAGTTTACAATCCCTAAAAGTTACAGACACTTTTTTGAATTATCTCACTCAATATTTGTGCATTGTGCATTTCCTTTTTAGATGTATACATTTTTTTTAAATCAAAACTTGAGTTTTCACTTTCCCTTCATCTTGTAAACAAAAATAGAGATAAAAGGTAAATAAATTAATACAAAATAAAAATTTTAGAGTTTATGTATGGAAAGAATTTAAAGAAATAACAAATGAAAGTAAAGAAAATTTATTCACACACTACAAATGAACAAAAAAGTTTTGTTATCCAAGTTTGGGAAATTCCACTAGTTCAACCATAATAGCTCGGAATTTTATAAGAAAGAGAATTTTCTACACATGGTTTAAAAAATGGATATGCATGCTTAAAACATGTTAAAGCTGCAAACGACCTATGGATCCAAAACTTTCAAAGAGAATAACAATAAATTCTCAAGTGAACGTGCGGTGGGATATTTACCCGAGTCAAATAAGCCAACTTTTTTTCCATTTACAAAGAGCTTACCTAACGATCATAGATGATTGTATTATGATTTATCATGCGTAACGGGCTATATTTTTTTAAGGAATGACTTATAGATTGGGAGTCACCACTCAGCTACAAATCCCTTGCCTCCCCTTTTTCCCGACGATTGCAGAATCTGATATATAAAAACCAAAAAGAGTTTACAATCCCTAAAAATTACAAAATATTTTTGGAATTATCTCTCCCTACATTTGTGGATTGTGCATTTCCATTTTAGATGTATACTTTTTTCTTAAACCAAAACTTCAGTTTTCACTTTCCCTTTATCTTGTAAACAAAAAAAGAGATAAAAGGCAAATAGATCACAACAAAATGAAATTTTAGAGTTTATGTATGAAATATTTTTAAGAAATTTACAAACAATTGACCTAACGATCATAGATGATTGTAAAGTAATTTATCATGTGTAACGGGCAATCTTTTTGTAAGGATTGACTTATGGATTGCGAGTCGACACTCAGTTAAAAATCCCCCGCTTCCCCTTTTTCTCGACGATTGCTGAACCTGATATATAAAAACAAAAAAAGAGTTTACAATTGTAAAAAATTACAGACAATTTTTGGAATTATCTCTCTCTACATTTTTACATTGTGCATTTCCATTTTAGATGTATATATTTTTCTTAAATCAAAACTTGAGTTTTCACTTTCCCTTCATCTCATAAACAAAAAAAGAGATAAATGGCAAATAGATCAAAACAAACTGAAATTTTTATAGTTTATGTATGGAAAGAATGTAAAGAAATAAACAAATGTAAGTAAAGAAAATTTATTCACACACCACAAACGAACATTAAAGTTTTGTTATCCAAGTTTTGGAAATTCCACTAGTTCAAACCTAATTGCTCAGAATTTTATCCGAAAGAGATTTTACTACACATGTTTTAAAAAATGGATTTGCATGCTTCAAACTTGTTAAAGATGCACATGACCTATGGATCCAAACCTTTTAAAGAGAATAACATTAAATTCTTAAGTGAAAGTGCGGTGGGATATTTACGTGAGTCAAACAAGCAATTATTTTGCCCATTTACAAAAAGCTGACCTAATGATCATACATGATTTTAAAGTGATTTATCATCGTAACGCGCTATATTTTTGTAAGAAATGACTTATGGACTGTGGGTCAACACTAAGTTAAAAATCCCCCGCCTTCCCCTTTTCTCAAAAATTGTAGAACCTGATAAGTAAAAACTAAAAAGAGTTTACAATCCCTAAAAATTACAGACACTTTTGGAAATTATCGCTCTCTACATTTGTGCATTGTGCATATTCATTTTAGATGTATACTTCTTTCGTTTCACTTGCCCTTCATCTCGTAAACAAAAAAAGAGATAAAAGGCAAATAGATCACAACAAAACGAAAATTTTAGAGTTTACGAATGGAAAGAATTTAAAGCAATAAACAAATATTCATAAAGAAAATTTATTGACACACCACAAATGAACACAAAAGTTTTGTTATCCATGTTTTGGAAATTCAACTAGTTCAACACAAATAGCACGGAATTTTATAAGAAAGAGATTTTTTGACACATGTTTTAAAAATTGGATATGCATGCTTGAAGCATGTTGAAGATGCAAATGACCTATGGATCCAAACCTTTTAAAAAGAATAACATAAAATTCTCAAGTGAACGTGCGGTGGGATTCTTACCCGAGTAAAACAAGCCATCATTTTGCCCAGTAGCAAAAAGATGACCTAACTTTCATAAATGATTTTAAAGTGAATTATGATGTGTAATGGGCTATATATTTTTAAGGAATGACTTATGGATTGGGAGTCAACACGTAGTTAAAAATCCTCCGCCTCCACCTTTTCCAGACGATTGTCGAACCTGATATATAAAAGCTAAAAAGAGTTTACAATCCCAAAAATTACAGACACTTTTTGGAATTTTCTCTCTCTACTTTTGTACATTGTGCATTTGCATTTTAGATGTATACTTTTTTCTTAAATCAAAACTTGAGTTTTGACTTTCACTTCATCTCGTAAACAAAAATAGAGATAAAAGGTAAAAACATAACAACAAATTGAAAATTTTAGAGTTTATGTAAGGAAAGAATTTAAAGCAATAACAAATGTAAGTAAAGAAAAATTTATTCGCACACTACAAATGAACACAGAAGTTTTGTTATCCAAGTTTGGGAAATTCCACTAGTTCAACCCTAATAGCTCGAAATTTTATAAGAAAGAGATTTTCTACACATGTTTTAAAAAATGGTTATGCATGCCTGAAACATGTTAAAGATGCAAATGACCTATGGATTCAAACATTTTAAAGAGAATAACATTAAATTCTCAAGTGAACGGGCGGTAGGATTTTTACCCGTGTCAAACAAGCCATTATTTTGCCCATTTACAAAAAGCTAACCTAATGATCATAGATGATTGTAATATGATTTATCATGCGTAACGGGCTATATTTTTGTAAGGAATGACTTATGGATTGGGAGTAACTCAGTTACAAATCCCCCACCTTCCCCTTTTCCCAACGATTGCAGAACCTGATATATATAAAAAAAAGAGTTTAGAATCCCTAAAAAGTGCATAAACTTTTTGGAATTATCTGTCCCAACATTTGTGCATTGTAGATTTCTATTTTAGATGTATACTTTTTTCTTAAACCAAAACTTGAGTTTTCACTTTCTCTTCACCTCATAAAATAAAAAAAGAGCTAAAAGGCAAATAGATCACAACAAAATGAAAATTTTAGAGTTTATGTATGGAAAGAATTTAAAGCAATAAAAAAATTTAAGTATAGAAAATTTATTCACACACCACAAATGAACACAAAAGTTTTGTTATCCAAGTTTTGGAAATTCCACTAGCTCAACCCTAATAGCTCGGAATTTTATACGAAAGAGATTTTTCTACACATGTTTTAAAAAATGGATATGCATGCTTGAAACATGTTAAAGATGCAAATGAACAATGCATCCAAACCTTTTAAAGAGAATAACATTAAATTCTCAAGTGAATGTGCGGTGGGATTTTTACCCAAGTCAAACATGCCATTATTTTGCCCATTTACAAAAAGCTGACCTAACGATCATAGATGATTGTAATATGATTGATCCTGCGTAACGGGCTGTATTTTTGTAACGAATGACATATGTATTGGGAGTCAACACTCAGTAACAAATCCCCTGCTTCGCCTTTTCCCGATGATCGCAGAACCTGATATATAAAAAAAAATGAGTTTAGAATTCCTAAAAATTACAAAAAAATTTGGAATTATCTCTCCCTACATTTATGCATTGTGCATTGTGCATTTCCATTTTAGATGTATACTTTTTTCTTAAACCAAAACTTGAGTTTTCACTTTCTCTTCATCTCATAAACTAAAAAAGAGATAAAAGGCAAATAGATCACAACAAAATGAAAAATTTAGAGTTTATTTATGGAAAGAAATTAAAGCATTAAAACAAATGTGAATAAAGAAAATTTATTCACACACAGCAAATGAACACAAAATTTTTGTTATCCAAGTTTGGGAAATTCCACTAGTTCTACCCAAATAGCTCGGAATTTTATAAGAAAGAGATTTTTCTACACATTTTTTAAAAAATGGATATACATGCTTGAAACATGTTAAAGATGCGAATGAGCTGTGGATCCAAACCTTCTAAAGAGAATAACATTAAATTCTCAAGTGAACGTGCAATGGGATATTCACCCGAGTCAAATAAGCCATTATTTTGCCCATTTACAAAAAGCTGACCTAACCATCATAGATGATTGTAAAGTGATTTATCATGCGTAACAGGCTATAGGTTTGTAAGGAATGACTCAATTCAAAATCCCCATCTCCCGCTTTTCACGACGATTGCAAAACCTGATATATAAAAACTAAAAAGAGTTAAAAATCCCTAAAAATCACAGACACTTTTTGGAATTAAGTCTCTCTACATTTGTGCATTGTGCATTTCCATTTTAGATGTAAACTTTTATTCTTATATAAAAACTTGAGTTTTCACTTTCCCTTCATCTCGTACACAAAAAATGAGATAACAGGCAAATAGATCACAAGAAAATGAAAATTTTAGAGTTTATGTATGGAAATAATTTAAAGCAATAAAAAAATGTAAGTAAGGAAAATTTATTCACTCACCACCAATGAACACAAAAGTTTTGTTATCCAAGTTTTGAAATTCCACTCGTTCAACCTTAATAGCTCGGAATTTTAGAAGAAAGAAAATTTTCTACACATGTTTTAAAAAATGGATATGCTTGCTTGAAACATGTTAAAGATGCAAATGACCTATGGATCCAAACCTTTAAAATAGAATAACATTAAATTCTCAAGTGAACGTGAGGTGGGATATTTACCCTTGTCAAATAAGCCATTATTTTGCCCAATTACAAAAAAATGTAGTAACGATCATAGACGATTGTAAAGTGATTTATCATGCGTAACAAGAAATATTTTTGTAAGGATTGACTAAGGGATTAGGAGTCAACACTCAGTTAAAAATCCCCCGCCTCTCCCTTTTCCCGATGATTGCAGAAACTGATATTTAAAAAAAAAAAAATGAGTTTCCAAACCCTAAAAATTACAGACACTTTTTGGAATTATCTCTCTCTAGATTTATGCATTGTGCATTTCCATTTTAGATGTATACTTTTTTTTAAATCAAAACTTGAGTTTTCACTTTCCCTTCATCTTGTAAATAAAAAAATAGATAAAAGGCAACTAGATCCCAACAAAATGAAAATTTTAGAGTTTATTTATGGAAATAATTTAAAGCAATATACGAATGTAAGTATAGAAATTTTATTCACACACCACAAACGAACAAAAAAGTTTTGTTATCCAAGTTTGGGAAATTCCACTAGTTCAACCCTGGTAGCTCGAAAATTTATAAGAAAGAGTTTTTTTTACCCATGTTTTTAAAAATGGATATCCATGCTTGAAACATGTTAAAGATTCAAATGACCTACGGATCCAAAGCTTTTAAAGAAATAACGTTAAATTCTCAAGTGAAAGTGCGGTGGGATATTTACCTGAGTCAAACAAGCAATTATTGTGCCCATTTACAAAAAGTTGACCTAACAATCATACATGATTTTATAGTCATTTATCATGCGTAACAGGTTATATTTTTTTAAGGAATGACTTATGGATTGGGAGTGAACATTCAGTTAAAAATATACTGCCTCCCCTTTTTCCTGATAATTGCGGAACCTGATATGTAAAAACTAAAAAGAGTTAACAATCCCAAAAAATTACAGACACTTTTTGGAATTATCTCTCTCTACATTTCTGCATTGTACATTTCATTTTTAGATATACACTTTTTTTGTAAACAAAAACTTGAGTTTTCACTTTCCCTTCATCTCATAAACAAAAAAAGAGATAAAAGGCTAATAGATGACAACAAAATGAAAATTTTAGAGTTTATGTAAGGAAAGAATTTAAAGCAACACAAAAATGTTAGTAAAGAAAATTTATCCAGACACCACAAATGAACACAAAATTTTTGTTATCCATGTTTGGGAAATTCCACTAGTTAAACCAAAATAGCACGAAATTTTATAAGAAAGAGATTTTTCCACACATGTTTTAAAAAATGGATATGCATGCTTGAAACATGTTGAAGATGCAAATGACCAATGAATCCAAACCTTTTAAAGAGAAAAACATTAAATTCTCAAGTGAACATGCGGTATGATATTTACCCGAGTCAAACAAGCCATTATTTAGCCCATTTACAAAAGTTGACTTAACGATCATAAATGATTGTAAAGTGATTTATTATTCATAACGGGCTATATTTTTTAAGAAATGATTGATGGATTGGGAATCAACACTCAGTTCAAAATCCCCCGCCTCCCCCTTTTCCCAACGATTGCAAAACCTGATATATAAAAACTTAAAAGAGTTTACAATCCCTAAAAATTACAGACACTTTTTGGAATTATCTCTCTCTACATTTGTGCATTATGCATTTCCATTTTTGATGTCTACTTTTTTCTTAAATCAAAACTTTAGTTTTCAATTTCCCATCATCTCGTAAACAAAAAAAGAGATAAAAGGCAAATAGATCACAAAAAAATAAAAATTTTATGAGTTGATGTATGGAAAGAATTTAAAGCATTAAATAAATTTAAGTAAAGAAAATTTATTTGCACACCACAACCAAACACAAAAGTTTTGTTATCCAAGTTTGGGAAATTCCACTAGTTCAACCCTAATAGCTCGGAATTTTATAACAGAGACTTTTCTACACATGTTTTAAAAAAAGGATGTGCATGCTTGAAACTTGTTAAAGATTCAATTGACCTATGGATCCAAACATTTTAAAGAGAATAACATTAAACTCTCAAGTGAAAGTGTGGTGGGACATTTACCCGAGTAAAACAAGAAATTATTTTGCCCATTTACAAAAAGCTGACCTAACGAATAGATAATTGTAAAGTGATTTATCACGCGTAACAGGCTATATTTTTGTAAATTATGACTTACGGATTGGGAGTCAACACTCTAGTTAAAAATCCCCCCGCCTCCCCTTTTTCCCGAGGATTGTACAACCTGATATATAAAAACTAACAAAGAGTTTACAACCCAAAAAAATTAAAAACCCTTTTTGGAATTATTTCTCTTCATTTCTGTATTGTGCATTTTAATTTTAGATGAATACTTTTTTCTTAAATATAAACTTGAGCTTTCACTTTCCCTTCATCTCGTAAACAAAAAAAGAGATAAAAGGCAATTGGATCACAATGAAATGAAAATTTTAGAGTTTATGTATGGAAGGAATTTAAAGCAATAACAAATGTAAGTAAAGAAAATCTATTCACACACCACAAATGAACACATAAGTTTTGTTATCCAAGTTTGGAAAATTCCACAAGTTCAACCCTAATAGCTCGGAATTTTATAAGAAAGAGATTTTTCTACACATGTTTTAAAAAATGGATATGCATGCTTGAAACATGTTAAAGATGCAAATGACCAAAGGATCCAAACCTTTTAAAGTAAATAACATTAAATCCTCAAGTGAACATGCGGTGGGATATTTACCTGAGTAAAACAAGCTATTATTTTGCCCATTTACAAAATGCTAACCTAACTATCATAGATGATTGTAAAGTAATATATCATGCGTAACGGGCTATATTTTTGGAAGGAAGGACTTATGAAATGGGAGTCAACACTCAGTATAAAATCCCCCGCCGCCACCTTTTCGAGATGCTTGCCGAACCTGATATATAAAAACTAAAAAGAGTTTACAATCCCTAAAAATTACAGATACTTTTTGGAATTATCTCTCACTACATTTGTCCATTGTGCATTTCCATTGTAGATGTATAATTTTTTTCTTAAATCAAAACTTGAGTTTTCACTTTCCCTTCATCTCGTAAACAAAAATAGAGATAAATGGCAAATAGATTACAAAAAAATGAAAATTTTAGAGTTTTTTTATGGAAAGAATTTAAAGCAATAAAAAAAGTAAGTAAAGAAAATTTATTCACACACGAAAAATAATCACAAAAGTTTTGTTATCCAAGTTTGGGCAATTCCACTAGTTCAACCGTTATAGCTCGGAATTTTATAAGAAAAAGATTTTTCTACACATGTTTTAAAAAATGGATATGCATGCTTGAAACATATGAAAGATTCAAATGACCTATGGATCCAAAACTTTTAAAGAGAATAACCTTAAATTCTCAAGTGAACGTGCGGTGGGATATTTACCCGAGTCGAACAAGCCATTATTTTGCCCATTTACAAAACGCTGACCTAACGATCATAGACTATTGTAATATGATTTATCATGCGTAACGGGCTATATTTTTGTAAGGATTGACTTATGGATTCGGAGTCAACACTGCATTAAAAATCCCCCGCCTCCCCCTTTTCCCGACGATTGCAGAACCTGATATTGAAAAACTAAAAAGAGTTAACAATCCCTAAATATTACAGAAACTTTTTGGAATTACCTCTCTCTACATTTGAGCATTGTGCATTTCCATTTTAGATGTATACTTTTTTCTTAAACCAAAACTTGAGTTTTCACTTTCCCTTCATCTCGTAAACAAAAAAAGAGATAAAAGGCAATTAGATGACAACAAAATGAAAATTTTAGAGTTTATGTATGGAAAGAATTTAAAGCAATAAACAAATGTAAGTAAATAAAATTGATTCACACAGCAAAAATTAACACAAAATTTTGGTTTTCCAAGTTTGGGAAATGCCACTAGTTCATTCCTAATAACTCGGAATTTTATAAGAAAGAGATTTTTCTACACATGTTTTAAAAAATGATGTGCATGCTTGAAACATGTTAAATATACAAATGACCTATGGATCCAAACCTTTTAAAGAGAATAACATTAAATTCTTAAGTGAACGTGCGGTCAGATATTTACCCGAGTCAAATAAGCCATTATTTTGGCTATTTACAAAAAGCTGACCTAACGATCATAGATGATTTTAAAGTGATTTATCATGAGTAACAGGCTATATATTTTTTAAGGAATGACTGAAGGATTAGGAGTCAACACTCAATTCAAAATCCTCCGCCTCCTCCTTTTCCCGACGAAAGCAGAACCTGATATATAAAAAAAATAAGAGTTAACAATCACTAAAAATCACAAACACTTTTTGGAATTAATTCTGTCTATATTTGTGCATTGTGCATTTCCATTTTAGATGTATACTTTTTTTCTTAAATAAAAACATGAGTTTTCACTTTCCGTTCATCTTGTAAACAAAAAAAGAGATAAAAGGCAAATAGATCTCAACAAAATGAAAATTTTAGGGTTTATGTATGGAAAGAATTTAAAGCAATAAAAAATGTAAGTAAAGAAAATTTATTCACACACCACAAATGAACACAAAAGTTTTTTTATCCAAGTTTGGGAAATTCCACTAGTTCAACTTTTATAGCTCGGAGTTTTATAAGAAAGAGATTTTTTTACATATGTTTTAAAAAATGGATATGCTTGCTTCAAATATGTTGAAGATGCAAATGACCTATGGATCCAAACCTTTTAAAGAGAATAAAATTAAATTCTCAAGTGAAAGTGTGGTGGGATATTTACCCGAGTCAAATAAGCAATTGTTTTGCCCATTTACAAAAAAATAACCTAACGACCATAAATGATTGTAAAGTGATTTATCGTGCATAATGGGCTATATTTATGTAAGGAATGACTTATGGTTTGGGAGTCAACTCTGAGTTAAAAATCCCCCGCCTCCACCTTTTCCAGACGATTAGAGAACCTGATATATAAAAACTAAAAAGAGTTTACAATCCCTAAAATTTATAGACACTTTTTGGAATTATCTCTCTCTACATTTGTGCATTTTAGAGTTTATGTATGGAAAGAATTTAAAGCAATAACAAATTTAAGTAAAGAAAATTTATTCACACACCACAATTGAACAACAAAGTTTAGGTATCCAATTTTGGGAAATTCCACTAGTTCAACCCTAATAGTTCGGAATTTTATAAGAAAGAGATTTTTCTACACAAGTTTTAAAAATTGGATATGCATGCTTGAAACAGGTTAAAGATGCAAATGACCTATGGATCAAAACCATTTGAAGAGAATCTTTAAATTCTTAAGTGAACATACGGTTGGATATTTACCCGAGCCTAACAAGCCATTATTTTGCCCATTTCCAAAAAGCTGACCTAACTATCATAAATGATTGTAAAGTGATTTATCATGCGCTATATTTTTGTAAGGAATGACTTATGGATTGGGTGTCAACACTCAGTTAAAAATCCCCCGCCTCCCCCTTTTAACGACGACTACAGAACCTGATATATAAAAAATTAAAAGAGTTTACAATCCCTAAAAATTATAGACACTTTTTGGAATTATCTGTCTCTACATTTTTGCATTGTGCATTTCCATTTTAGATGTGAACTTTTTCTTAAATCAAAACTTTAGTTTTGCACTTTTCTTTCATCTCGTAAAAAAAAAAAAGAGATAAAAGGCAAATACATCGCAACAAAAAGAAAATTTTAGAGTTTATAAATGGAAAGAATTTAAAGCAACAAACAAATAAGATTAAAGAATTTTTTTTTACACACCACAAATGAACGCAAAAATTTTGTTATCCTAGTTTGGGAAATTCCACTAGTTGCACCCTAATAGCTCAGAATTTTATAAGAAAGAGATTTTGCTACACATGTTTTAAAATAAGGATATGCATGCTTGAAACAAGTTAAAGATGCAAATGACTTATCGATCCAAACCATATAAAGAGAATAACATTAAATTTTCATGTGAACGTGTGGTGGGATATTTAGCCGAGTCAAACAAGCCATTAATTAGCCCATTTACAAAAACCTGACCTAACGATCATAGATGATTGTAAAGTGATTTATCATGTGTAACAGGCTATATTTTTGTAAGGAATGAATAATGGATTGGGGGTCAACACTCAATTAAAAATCCCCCGCCTCCCCCTTTTCCCGATGATTGCTGAACCAGATATATAAAAACTATAAAGAGTTTATAAATCCTAAAAATTGAAAACATTTTTTGGAATTATCTCTCTTTACATTTGTGCATTGTGCATTTCCATTTTAGATGTATACTTTTTTCTTCAAGCAAAACTTGATTTTTCACTTTCCATTCATCTTCTAAAAAAAAAAAGAGATAAAAAGCAAATAGATCACAAAAAAATGAAAATTTTAGAGTTTATGTATGGAAATAATTTAATGCAATAACCAAATGTAAGTAAAGAAAATTTATTCACACACCACAAATGAACACAAAAATTTTGTTATCCAAGTTTGGGAAATTCCACTAGTTCAACACTAATTGCTCGGAATTTTATAAGAAAAATATTTTTCTACACATGTTTTATAAAATGGATATGCACACTTGAAACATGTTAAAGATGCAAATGACCTATGGATCCAAACATTTTAAAGAGAATAACATTAAATTCTCAAGTGAATGTGTGGTGGGATATTTACCCAAGCCAAACAAGCAATTATTTTGCCATTTACAAAAAGATGACCTAGCGATCATAGATGATATTAAAGTGATTTATCATGCGTAACGGGCTATAGTCTTCTAAGGAATGACTTATGGATTGGGAGTCAACACTCACTAAAAAATCCCCCGCTTCCCCCTTTTATCGACGGTTGGAGAACTTGATATATAAAAACTAAAAAGAGTTTACAATCCCTAAAAATTATAGACACTTTTTGGAATTATCTCTCTCTACATTTGTGCATTGTGCATTTCCATTTTAAATGTATAATTTTTTCTTTTACCAAAACTTTAGTTTTCAGTTTCCCTTCATCTCGCAAGCAAAAAAGAGATAAAAGGTGAATTGATCACAACAAAAAGAAAATTTTAGAGTTTATGTATGGAAAGAATTTAAAGCAATAAAAAAATGTAAGTAAAGAAAATTTATTCACACAGCACAAATAAACACAAAAGTTTTGTTGTCCAAGTTTGGGAAATTCCACTAGTTCAACCCTAATAGCTCGGAATTTTATAAGAAAGAGAGTTTTCTACACATGTTTTAAAAAATGGATATGCATGCTTGAAACATGTTAATGATGCAAATTACTTATCGATTCAAAACTTTTAAAGACAATAACATTAAATTCTCAAGTGAATGTGCGATGGGTTGTTTACCCCAGTCAAACAAGCCATTATTTTTCTCATTTACAAAAAGCTGACCTAACGATCATAGATGATTGTAAATTGATTTATCATTCGTAACAGACTATATTTTTGTAAGAAATGACTTATGGATTGGGAGTCAACACTCAGTTAAAATTCCCCCACCTCCCCCTTTTCCCGACGATTGCGGAACGTTACATATAAAAACTAAAAAGAGTATACAATCCCAAAAAATTACAGACACTTTTCAAAATTTTCTCTCTCTAAATTTGAGCAATATGCATTTCCTTTTTAGATGTATACTTTTTTCTTAAATCAAAACTTGAGTTTTCACTTTCCCTTCTTCCCGTAAACAAAAACAGAGATAAATAGCAAAAAGATCACAAAAAAATGAAAATTTTAGAATTTATGTATGGAAATAATTTAAATCAATAAAAAAATGTAAGTTAAGAAAATTTATTCACACACCACAAATGAACACAAAAGTTTTGTTATCCAATTTTGGGAAATTCCACTTGTTCAACCCTAATAGCACGGAATTTTATAACAAAGAGATTTTTCTACACATCTTTTAAAAAAAGATATCCATGCTTGAAACATGTTAGAGATGCAAATGACCCATGCATCAAAACCTTTTAAAGAGAATAACATTAAATTCTCAAATGAACGTGCGGTGGGATATTTACCGGAGTCAAACAAGCCATTATTTTTCCCATTTACAAAAAGCTGACCAAACAATTACAGAAGATTGTAAAGTGATTTTTCGAATGGAACGGGCTATATTTTTGCATGGAATGACATATGGATTGGGAGACAACACTCAGTTAAAAATCCTCTGCCTCCCCCTTTTCCCGACGATTGCAGAACCAGATATATAAAAACTAAAAAGACTTTAAAATCCCTAAAAATTACAAACATTTTTTGAAATTATCTCTCTCTACATTTGTGCATTGCGCATTTCCATTTTAGATTTATACTTTTTTCTTAAATCAAAACAGGTGTTTTCACCTTCTCTTCATCTCGTAAACAAGAAAAGAGATAAAGGCAAATAGATCATAAGAAAATGAAAATTTTAGAGTTGAAGTATGGAAAGAATTTAAAGAAATAAAAAAATCAAAGTAAAGAAAATTTATACACACACCTCAATTGAACAGAAAAGTTTTGTTATCCAAGTTTGGGAAATTCCACTAGTTCAACCCTAATAGCTCGGAGTTTTTTAAGATATCTATTTTTCTACACATGTTTTAAGAAATGGATATGCATGCATGAAACTTGTTAGAGATGCAAATGACCTATGGATCCAAACCTTTTAAAGAGAATAACATTAAATTCTCAAGTGAATGTGTGGTGGGATATTAACCCGAGTCAAACAAGCCATTATTTTGCCTTTTTTTCTTAAAGTTGACCTAACAATCATAGATGATTGTAAAGTGATTTATCATGCAAAACAGCCTATATTTTTGTAAGGAATGATTGATGGATACGGAGTCAACACTCTGTTAAAATCCCCCGCCTCCTCATTTTCCCGACGATTGCAGAACCTGATATATAAAAAGTAAAAACATATTACAATCACCAAGAATTACAGATAGTTTTTGAAATTATCTCTCTCTACATTTTTGCATTATGCATTTCCATTTTAAATGTATACTTTTTTCTTAAATCAAAACTTGAGTTTTCACTTTCCCTTCATCTCGTAAACAAAAAAAGAGATAAAAGGCAATTACATCACAACAAAATGAAAATTTTAGAGTTTATGTATGGAAATTATTTAAAGAAATAAAAAAATGTAAGTAAAGAAAATTTATTCGCACACCACAAATGAACACAAAAGTTTGGTTCTCAGAGTTTGGGAAATTCCACTTCTTCAACCCTTATAGCTCGGAATTTTATTAGAAAGAGATTTTTTTGCACATGTTTAAAAAAATGGATATGCATGCTTGTAACATGTTAAAGATGCAAATGACCTATGGAACCAAACCTTTTAAAGAGAATAACATTAAATTCTCAAGTGAACGTGCAGTGGGATATTTACTCGAGTCAAACAAGCCATTACTTTGCCCATTTACAAAAAGCTGACCTAACGAGCGTTAATGATTGTAAAGTTATTTATCAAGCGTAACAGGCAATATTTTTGTAAGGAAGGACTTATGGATTGGGAGTCAACATTCAGGTAAAGATCCCCCTCCTCCCCTTTTTTTCGATGATTGCAACACTTGATATATAAAAAATAAAAAGAGTTTACAATCCTTAATAATTAAAGACACTTTTTGGAATTATCTCTCTCTACATTTGTGCATTGTGCATTTCCATTTTAGATATATACTTTTTTCTTAATTCAAAACTTGAGTTTTCACTTTCCCTCCATCTCGTAAACAAAAAAAGTGATAAATGGCAAATAGATCACAACAAAATGAAAATTTTAGAGTTGATGTATGGAAGGATTTTAAAGCAATAAAAAAATGTAAGCAAAGAAAATTTATTCACACGCCACAAATGAACACAAAAGTTTTGTTGTCCAAGTTTGGGATATTCCACTCGTTCAAACCTAATAGCTCGGAATTTTATAAGAAATAGATTTTTCAATACATATTTTTAAAAAATGGATATGCATGCTCGCAACATGTTAAAGATGCAAATGACCTATGCATCCAGACCTTTTAAGGGAATATCATTAAATTCTCAAGTGAAGGTTCGGTTTGATATTTCCCGAGTCAAACAAGCCATTATTTTGCGCATTTACAAAAAGCTGACCAAACGGTCATAGATAATTGTAAAGTGATTTATCATGCGTAATGGGCTATATTTTTTTAAGGAATTACTTATGGATTGGGAATCAACACTCAGTCAAAAATCCCCTGCCTCCCCCTTTTCACGACGATTGCAGAACCTGATATACAAAAATTAAAAAGTGTATACAATCCCAAAAAATTACTGACACTTTTTAGAATTATCTCTCTCTACATTTGTGCATTGTGCATTTCCATTTTAGATGTATACTTTTTTTCTGAAATAAAAACTTGACTTTTCGCTTTCCCTTCATCTCGTAAACAAAAAAAAAAAAAAGATAAAAGGCAAATAGATCAGAACAAAATGAAAATTTTAGAGTTTATGTATGGAAAGAATTTAAAGAAAAAACAAATATAAGTGAAGAAAATTTATTCACACACCACAAATGAACACAAAAGTTTAGTTATCAAATTTTGGGAAATTCCTCTACTTCAACCCTTGCTGCTCAGAATTTTATAAGAAAGAGATTTTTCTACACATGTTTTAAAAAATGGATATGCATGCTTGAAACATGTTAGAGATGCAAATGACCTATGGATCCAAACCTTTTAAAGAGAATAACATTAAATGCTCAAGTGAACGTGTGGTGGGATATTTACCCGAGTCAAACAAGCCATTATTTTGCCCATTTTCAAAAAGCTGACCTAACAATCATAGATGATTGTAAAGTGATTTATCAAGCGTAATGAGCTATAGTTTTCTAAGGAATGTCTTATGGATTGGGAGTCAACACTCAGTTAAAAATCACCCGGCTCCCCCTTTTCCCGACGATTGCATAACCTGATATATAAAAACTAAACAGAGCTTGTAATCCCTAAAAATTACAGACTCTTTTTGGAAATATCTCTCTCTACATTTTTACATTGTGCATTTCAATTTTTGATGTATACTTTTTTCATAAATCAAAACTAGAGTTTTCACTTTCCCTTCATCTCATAAAAAAAGAGATAAAAGGCAAATAGATCAGAAGAAAATGAAAATTTTAGAGTTTATATATGGAAAGAATATAAAGCAAAAACAAATTTAAGTGAAGAAAATTTATTCACACACTACAAAGAAAAAAAAAGTTTTGTTATCCAATTTTTGGAAATTCCACTAGTTCAACCCTAGTTGCTCAGAATTTTATAAGAAAGAGATTTTTCTACATATGTTTTAAAAAAATGGATATGCATGCTTGAAACATGTTAGAGATGCAAATGACCTATGAATCCAAACCTTTTGAAGAGAAACATTAAATTCTCAAGTGAACTTGCAGTGACATATTTACATGAGTCAAACATGACATTATTTTGCCCATTTAAAAAAAGCTAACCCAACTATTATAGATGATTGTAAAGTATTTTATCATTCGTAACAGACTATATTTTTTTAATAAATAACTTATGGATATGGAGTCAACACTCAGTTAAAATTCCCTGCCTCCCTCTTTTCCCGACGATTGCAGAACCTTACATATAAAAACTTAAAAGAGTTTACAATCCCTTAAAATTATAGACACTTTTGGAATTTTCTCTCTCTACATTTCTGCATTATGCATTTCCTTTTTAGATATATACATTTTTTCTTAAATCAAAACTTGAGTTTTCACTTTGCCTTTTTCTCATAAACAAAAAAAGTGATAAAAGGCAAAAAGATCACAATAAAATGAAAATATTAGATTTTATGTATGGAAATAATTTAAAGCAATAAAAAAATGTAAGTAAAGAAAATTTATTCACACAACACAAATAAACACAAAAGTTTTGTTATCCAAGTATTGGAAATTCCACTAGTTCAACCCTAATAGCTCGGAATTTTATAAGAAAGATTTTTCTACACATGTTTCGAAAAATAGATATGCATGCTTGAAACATGTTAAAGATGCAAATGATCTATGGATCCACACCTTTTAAAGAGAGTAACAATAAATTTTCAAGTGAACGTGCGGTGGGATATTTACCCGAGTCAAACAAGCCAACATTTTGCCCATTTACTAAAGGCTGACCTAACGATCATAGATGATTGTAAAGTGATTTATCATGCATAACGGGCTATATTTTTGTATGGAATGATTTATGGATTGGGAGTCAACACTCAGTTAAAAATCCTTCGCGTCCCCCTTTTCCCAACGATTGCAAAATCGGATATATAAAAACTAAAAGGAGTTTAAAATCCATAAAAATTACATAAACTTTTGGGAATCATCTCTCTCTACATTTGTGCATTGTGCATTTCCTTTTTAGTTGTTTACTTTTTTCATAAATCAAAACTTGAGTTTTCACTTTCCCTTCATCTCATAAACAAAAAAAGAGATAAAAGGCCAATAGATCACAACAAAATGAAAATTTTCAAGTTTATGTATGGAAAGAATTTAAAGCAATAAACAAATGTAAGTAAAGAAAATTTATTCAGACACCAAAAATGACCACAAAAGTTTTGTTATCCAATTTTGGGACATTCCACTTGTTCAACCCTAATAGCTCGGAATTTTGTAAGATAGCTATTTTTTTACACATGTTTTAAAAAATGGATCTGCATTCTTGAAACATGTTAGTGATGCAAATGACCTATGGATCCAAACCTTTTAAAGAGAATAACATTAAATTCTCAAGTGAACTTGCAGTGGCATATTTACACGAGTCAAACAAGACATTATTTTGCCCATTTTAATAAAGCTGACCTAACTAGTATAGATGATTTGTAAAGTGTTTTATCATTCGTAACTGACTATATTTTTGTAATAAATGACTTATAAATTGGGAGTCAACACTCAGTTAAAAATCCCCCGCCTACCCTTTTTTCCGTCGATTGCAGAACCTTACATATAAAAACTTAAAAGAGTTTACAATCCCTTAAAATTACAGACACTTTTTAGAATTTTCTCTCTCTATATTTGTGCATTATGCATTTCCTTTTGAGATGTATACTTTTTTTCTTAAATCAAAACATGAGTTTGCACATTGCTTTCTTCTCATAAACAAAAAAAGAGACAAAAGGTAAAACGATCACAACAAAAAGAACATTTTAGAGTTTATGTATGGAAATAATTTAAAGCAATAAAAAAATATAAGTAAAGAAAATTTATTCACACACCACAAATAAACACAAAAGTTTTGTTATCCAACTTTTGGAAATTCCACTAGTTCAACCCTAATAGCTCGGAATTTTATAAGAAATATTTTTCTACACATGTTTTAAAAATAGATATGCATGCTTGAAACATGTTAAAGATGAAAATGATCTATGGATCCTCACCTTTTAAAGAGAGTAACAATAAATTTTCAAGTGAACGTGCGGTGGGATATTTTGCCGAGTCAAACAAGCCAATATTTTGCCCATTTACTAAAGGCTGACCTAACGATCATAGATGATTGTAAAGTGATTTATCATGCGTTACGGGCTATATTTTTGTAAGGAATGACTTATGGATTGGGAGTCAAATTTTCAGTTAAAAATCCTCCGCGTCCCCCTTTTCCTGACGATTGCAAAATTGGATATATAAAAACTAAAAAGAGTTTAAAATTCATAAAAATTACAGACACTTTTGGGAATTATCTCGCTCTACATTTGTGCATTGTGCATTTCCCTTTTAGATGTATACTTTTTTCATAAATCAAAACTTGAGTTTTCACTTTCCCTTCATCTCATAAAAAAAAAAAAGAGATAAAAGGTAAATATATCACAACAAAATGAAAATTTTCGAGTTTATGTATGGAAATAATTTAAAGCAATAAACAAATGTAAGTAAAGAAAATTTATTCAGACACCAAAAATGACCACAAAATTTTTTTTATCCAATTTTGGGACATTCCAATTGTTCAACCGTAATAGCTCGGAATTTTGTAAGATAGCTATTTTTTTACACATGTTTTAAAAAATGGATATGCATGTTTGAAACATATTAGAGATGCAAATGACCTATGGATCCAAACCTTTTAAAGAGAATAACATTAAATTCTCAAGTGAATGTGAGGTGGCATATTTGCTCGAGTCAAACAAAACATTATTTTCCCATTTAAAAAAAGTTGACCTAACGATTATAGATGATTTTAAAGTGATTTATCATTCGTAACAGACTATATTTTTGTAAGAAATGACTTATGTATTTGGAGTCAACACTCAGTCAAAAATCCCCCGCCTCCCCCTTTTCACGACGATTGCAGAACCTTAAAATTACAGACACTTTTTGGAATTTTGTCTCTCTACATTTGAGCAATATGCATTTCCTTTATAGATGTATACTTCTTTCTTAAATCAAAACTTGAGTTTTCACTTTCCCTTCTTCTCGTAAACAAAAAAAGGGATAAAAGGCAAAAAGATCACAACAAAATGAAAATTTTAGAGTTTATGTATGGAAATAATTTAAAGCAATAAAGAAATGTAAGTAAAGAAAATTTATTTACACACCACAAGTGAAAACAAAAGTTTTGTTATCCAATTTTTGGAAATTCCACTTGTTCAACCCTAATTGCTCAGAATTTTATATGGAAGAGATTTTTCTACATATCTTTTAAAAAATGGATATCCATGCTTGAAAAATGTTAGAGATGCAAATGACCCATGGATCAAAACCTTTTAAAGAGAATAATATTAAATTCTCAAGTGAACGTGCGGTGGGATATTTACCTGAGTCAAACAAGCCATTATTTTGCCCAATTACAAAAAGCTGACCTAACAATCATAGATAATTGTCAAGTGATTTATCATGTGTAATGGGCTATATTTTTTGTAAGTAATGACTTATGGATTGGGAGTCAACACTCAATTGAAAATCCCCCGGCTCCCCCTTTTCCCGTCGATTGTAGAACCTGATATATAAAAACTAAAAAAATTTTAAAATCCCTAAAAATTAGAGACACATTTTGGAATTATCTCTCTCTACATTTTTGCATTGTGCATTTCCATTTTAGATGTGTACTTTTTCTTAAATAAAAAGTTGAGTTTTCACTTTCCTTTCATCTCGTAAACAAAAAAGGTGATAAAAGGCAAATAGATCACAACAAAATGAAAATTTTAGATTTTATGAATGGAAATAATTTTGAAGCAATAAACAAATTAAAGAAAATAAAATGTATACACACAACAAAAATGAACACAAAAATTTTGTTATCCAATTTTGGGAAATTCCACTAATTCAACCCTAATAGCTTGGAATTTTGTAAGATAGCTATTTTTCTACACATGTTTTACAAAAAGGATACGCATGCTTGAAACATGTTAGAGATGCAAATGACCAATTGATCCAAACCTTTTAAAGAGAATAACATTAAATTCTCAAGTGAACGTGCAATGGGATATTAACCAGAGTCAAACGAGCCATTATTTTGCCTTTTTTCTAGAAGCTGACCTAATGGTCATAGATTATTGTAAAGTGATTTATCATGCATAACGGACTATATTTTTTTAAGGAATGACTGCTGGATACAGAGACAACACTCTGTTAAAAATCCCCTGCCTCCATGTTTTCCTGACGATTGTAGAACCTGATATATAAAAACTAAGAAGATTTTACAATCCCCAAAAATTACATGCACTTTTTGGAATTATTTCCCTCTACCTTTGTGCATTGTGCATTTCCATTTTAGATGTATACTTTTTTCTCAAATCAAAACTTGAGTTTTCACTTTCCCTTCATCTCATAAACTAAAAAAGAGATAAAAGGCAATTAGATGACAACAAAATGAAAATTTTAGAGTTTATGTATGGAAAGAATTTAAAGCAATAAAAAAATGTAAGTAAAGAAAATTTATTCACACACCACCAATGAACACAAAAGTTTTGTTCTCCAAGTTTGAGAAATTCCACTTGTTCAACCCTAATAGGTCGGAATTTTATACGAAAGAGATTTTTTACACATGTTTTAAAAAATATATATGCATGATTGAAACATGTTAAAGATGCAAATGACCTATACAACCAAACATTTTAAAAAGAATAACATTAAATTCTCAAGTGAACATGCGGTGGCATATTTACCCAAGTCAAACAAACCATTACTTTGCCCGTTTACCAAAAAATGACCTAACGAGCATTTGTGCTCAATTAAAAATCCCCCGCCTCCCCTATTTCCCGACGATTGCAGCACCTGATATATAAAAAATAAAAAGAGTTTACAATCCCTACAAATTACAGACACTTTTTTGAATTAACTCTGTCGACATTTGTGCTTTGTTCATTTCCAATTTAGATTTATACTTTGTTCTTAAATCAAAACATGAGTTTTCACTTTCCCTTCATCTCGTAAACAAAAAAAATAGATAAATGGCAAATAGATCACAACAAAATGATAATTTTAGAGTTGATGTATTGAAGGATTTGAAAGTAATAAAAAAATGTAAGTATAGAAAATTTATTCACACACCACAAATGAACACAAAAGTTTTGTTATCCAAGTTTGGGATATTCCACTTGTTCAACCCTAAGAGCTCGGAATTTTATAAGAAAGTGATTTTTCTACACATGTTTCAAAAAATGGATAAGCATTCTTGAAACATGTTAAAGATGCAAATTACCTATGGATCCAAACCTTTTAAAGAGAATAACATTAAATTCTCAAGTGAACGTGTGGTGGGATATTTACCTGAGTCAAACAAACAAATATTTTGCCCATTTACAATAAGCTGACCGAACGATCATAGATGATTGTAAAGTGATTTATCATCCATAACGGGCTATTTTTTTTTTAAGGAATTACTTATGGATTGGTAGTCAACACTCAGTTTAAAATCCACCGCCTTCCCTTTTTCGCAATAATTGCATAACCTGATATATAAAAACAAAAAGTGTTTGCAATCCCTAAACATTACTGAAAATTTTTAAAATTATCTCTCTATACATTTGTGCTATGTGCAGTTCCATTTTAGATGTATAGTTTTTTCTTAAATCAAAACTTGAGTTTTCACATTCTCTTCATTTCGAAAACAAAAAAAAGAGAAAAAAGGCTAAAAGATCACAACAAAATGAAAATTTTAGAGTTTATGTATGGAAAGAATTTAAAGGAATAAACAAATTTAAGAAAAAAAAATTATTCACACACAACAAAAGAACACAAAAGTTTTGTAATCCAATTTAGGAAATACCACTAGTTCAGCCCTAATAACTCAGAATTTTATAAGAAAGAGATTTTTCTACACATGATTTAAAAAATGGATATCCTTGCTTTAAATGTGTTGAAGATGCAAATGACCCATCGATCCAAACCTTTTAATGAGAATGACATTAAATTCTCATGTGAACGGGGTGAGATATTTTCCTGAATCAAACAAGCCATTATTTTACCCATTTACATAAAACTGACCTAACGATCATAAATGATTGTAAAGTGATTTATCATGCATAATGGGCTAAATTTTTGTAAGAAACGACTTATGGATTGGGAGTCAACACTCAGTTAGAAATCCCCCGCCTCCCCCTTTTCCTGGCCATTGCAGAACCTGATATATAAAAACTAAAAATAGTTTACAATCCCTAAAAATTACAGACACTTTTTGGAATTACCTCTCTCTACTTTTGTGCATTGTGCTCTTCCATTTACATGTATACTTTTTTCTTAAATCAAAACTTGAGTTTTCACTTTCCCTTCATCTCATAAACCAAAAAAGATATAGAAAGCAAATAGATCACCACCAAAAGAAAATTTTAGAGTTTATGTATGGAAAGTATTTAAAGCAAAAACAAAATGTAAGAAAAGAAAATTTATTCACACACCACAAATGAACACAAAAGTTTTGTTATCCATGTTTTGGAAATTCCACTAGTTAAACCCCAATAACTCGGAATTTTATAAGAAAGAGATTTTTCTACACCAGTTTAAAAAAATGGATTTGCATGCTTGAAACATGTTAAAGATTCAAATGACCTATGGATCCAAACCTTTTAAAGAGAATAACATTAAATTCTCAAGTGAACGTGCGGTGGGATATTTACTCGAGTCAAACAAGCCATTATTTTGCCCATTTACAAAAAGATGACCTAACGATCGTAGATGATTGTAAACAGATTTACCATGCGTTATGGGCTATAGTTTTTTAAGGAATGATTTATGGATTGGGAGTCAACACTCAGTTAAAAATCCCCCGCCTCCCTCTTTTCTGGACGATTGCCGAACTTGATATATTTAAAAACCAAAAAGATTTTACAATCCCTAAAAGTTACAGACACTTTTTGGAATTATCTCTCTCCACAATTGTGCATTGTGCATTACCATTTTAGATGTATAATTTTTTATTAAATCAAAACTTGAGTTTTCACCGTCCCTTCATCTAGTAAACAAAAAAAGAGATAAAAGGCAAATAGATCACAATTAATGAAAATTTTAGAGTTTAAGTATGGAAATAAATTAAAGCAAAAAAAATGTAAATATAGAAAATTTATTCACACACCACAAATGAACACAAAAGTTTTATTATCCAATTTTGGGAAATTCCACTAGTTCAAACCTAATAGCTCGGAATTTTATAAGAAAGAGATTTCTCTACACATGTTTTAAAAATTGGATATGCATGCTTGAAACATTTTAGAGATGCAAATGACCTATGGATCCAAATATTTTAAAGAGAATAACATTAAATTCTCAAGTGAACGTGCGGTGGGATATTAACTCGAATCAAACAAGCCAGTATTTTGCCCTTTTTCAAAAAGCAGACCTAACGATTATTGATGATTGTAAAGTGATTTATCTTGCATAACGGGCTATATTTTTTTAAGGAATGACTGATAGATACGAAGTCAACATTCATTTAAAAATCCCCCGCCTCCGCCTTTTCCCGACGATTGCAGAACCTGATATATAAAAACTAAAAAGACATTACAACCCCAAAAAATTACAGAAACTTTTTAGGAATTATCTCTCTCCACATTTCTCCATTGTGCATTTTCATTTTAGAGGTATAATTTTTTCTTAAGTCAAAACTTGAATTTTCACTTTCCCTTCATCTCGTCAACAAAAAAAGAGATAAAAGGCAAATAGATGACAAAAAAATGAAAATTTTAGAGTTTATGTATGGAAAGAATTTAAAGCAATAAACAAATGTACGTAAGGAATATTTATTCACACACCACAAAAGAACACAAAAGCATTGTTATCCAAGTTTGGGAAATTACACTTGCTCAACCCTAATAGTTTAGAATTTTATAAGAAAGAGATTATTCTACACATGTTTTAAAAAATGGATATGCATACTTGAAACATGTTCAAGATGCAAATGACCTATGGATCCAAACCTTTTAAAGAGAATAATATTAAATTCTCAAGTGAACGTGTGGTGGGATATTTACCCGAGTCAAACAAGCTAATATTTTGCCTATTTACTAAACGTTGACCTAACGATCATAGATGATTGTAAAGTGATTTATCATGCGGAACGGGCTATATTTTTGTAAGGAATGACTTATGGATTGGGAGTCAACACTCAGTTAAAAATCCCCCGCCTCCCCTTTTCCAGACGATTGCAGAACCTGATATTTAAAAACTAAAAAGAGTTTAAAATCACTAAAAATTACAGATTTTCTGGAATTATCTCTCTCTAAATTTGTGCATTGTGCATTTCCTTTTTGGATGTATACTTTTTTCTTAAATCAAAACTAGAGTTTTCACTTTCCCTTCATCTCGTAAACAAAAAAAGAAATAAAAGGGAAATAGATCACAACAAAATGAAAATTTTAGAGTTTATGTATGGAAATAATTTAAATCAATTATCAAATGTAAGTAAAAAAAATTTATTCACACACCACTAAAGATCACAAATGTTTAGTTATCCAATTTTACGAAATTCCACTAGTTCAACCCTAATAGCTCGGAATTTTATAAGAAAGAAATTTTTCAACACATGTTTGAAAAAATGGATATACATGCTTGAAACATGTTAGAGATGCAAATGACCTATGTATCCAAACCTTTTAAAGAGAATATCATTAAATTCTCTAGTGAACGTGTGGTGGGATATTTACCCGAGTCAAACAATCCAAAATTTTGCCCATTTACAAAAAGCTGACCTAATGGTCATAGATGATTGTAAAGTGATTTATCATGCGTAACGGGCTATTTTTTTTGTAAGGAATGAATTATGGATTGGGAGTCAACACTCAGTTAAAAATTCCCCGCACCCCTCTTTTTTCGACGATTGCAAAACCTGATATATAAAAACTAAAAAGAGTTTAAAATCCCTAAAAATTATAGAAAATTTATGGAATTATCTCTGTCTACATGTGTGCATTGTGCTTTTCCATTTTAGATGTATACTTTTTTTTTTAAATCAAAACTTGAGTTTTCACTTTCCCTTCATCTCGTCAACTAAAAACGAGATAAAAGGCAATTAGATGACAACAAAATGAAAATTTTAGAGTTTATTTATGGAAAGAATTTCAAGCAATAAACAAATGTAAGTAAAGAAAATTTATTCACACACCACAAATGAACACAAAAGTTTTGTTATCCAAGTTTGGGAAATTCCACTTGTTCAATCCTTATAGCTCGGAATTTTATGAGAAAGAGATTCTTCTACACATGTTTTAAAAAATGGATATGCAAGCTTGAAACAGGTCAAAGATGCAAATGACCTATGAACCAAACCTTTTAAAAAGAATAACATTAAATTCTGAAGTGAACGTGCGGTGGGATATTTACCCGAGTCAAACAAGCCATTATTTTGCCCAATTACAGAAAGCTGACCTAACGAGCATAGATGATTGTGAAGTGATTTATCATATTTAACGGGCAATATATTTGTAAGGAACGACTTATGGATTGGGACTCAACACTCAGTTAAAAATCCCCCGCCTCCCGCTTTTCCCGACGATTACAGAACCTGATATATAAAAACTAAAAAGAGCTTACAATCCCTAAAAATTACAGACACTTTTTGGAATTATCTCTCTCTACATTTTTATATTGTGCATTTCCATTTTAGTTGTATACTTATTTCTTAAATCAAAACTTGAGTTTTCACTTTTCCTTCATCTCGTAAACAAAAATAGAGATAAAAGGCAAATAGATCACAACAAAATGAAAATTTTAGAGTTGATGTATGGAAAGAACTTAAAGCAATAAAAAAAATGTAAGTAAAGAAAATTTATTCACACACCACAAATGAACACAAAAGTTTTGTTATCCAAGTTGGCGATATTCCACTTGTTCAAACCTAATGGCTCGGATTTTATAAGAAAAAGATTTTTCTACACATGTTTTAAAAAATGGATATGCATGCTTGAAACATGTTAAATATGCAAATGACCTATGGATCCAAACCTTCTAAAGAGAATAACATTAAATTTTCAAGTGAACGTGTGGTGGGATATTTACCCGAGTCAAATATGCCATTATTTTGCCCATTTACTAAAAGCAGACCTAACGATAATAGAAGATTGTAAAGTGATTTATCATGTGTAACAGGCTATATGTTTTTAAGGAATGACTATTGGATTGGGAGTCAACACTCAATTAAAAATCCCCCGCCTCCCCCATTTCCCGACGATTGCAGAACCTTATTTATAAAAACTAAATAGAGTTTATAATCCATAAAATTATAGACACTTTTTGGAATTATCTCTCTCCACATTTGTGCATTGTGCATTTCCATTTTAGATGTATAGTTTTTGCTAAAATCAAAACTTGAGTTTTCACTTTCCCTTCATCTCATAAATAAAAAAGAGATAAAAAGCAAATAGCTCGCTACTAAATGAAAATTTTAGAGTTTATATATGGAAAGAATTTAAGGCAATAAAAAAATGTGAGAAAAGAAAATTTATTCAAACTCCACAAATGAAGAAAAAAGTTTTGTTATCCAATTTTGGGAAATTCCACTAGTTTAACCCTTATAGCTCGGAATTTTATAAGAAAGGGATTTTTCTACACATGTTTTAAAAAATGGATATCCATGCTTTAAACATTCTAAAGATACAAATGACCTATCGATCCAAACCTTTTAAAGTGAATAACATTAAATTCTCAAATGAACGTGCGGTGGGATATTTACCCGAGTCAAACAAGCCATTATTTTGCCCATTTACAAAAAGCTGACCTAACGATCATAAATGATTGTAAAGTGATTTATCATGCGTAACGGGCTATATTTTTTTAAGGAATGACTAATGGATTGGGATTCAACCCTCAGTTAAAAATCCCTCGCCTCCCCCTTTTCCCGACGATTGTTGAACCTAATATATAAAAACTAAAAAGAGTTTACTATCCCTAAAAATTGCAGACACTTTTTGGAATTATCTCTCTCTAAAGTATTGCATTGTGTATTTCTGTTTTAGATGCATACTTTTTTCTTAAATCAAAACTTGAGCTTTCACTTTCCCTTCATCTCGTAAACAAAAAAACAGATAAAAGGCAAATAGATCTCAACTAAAATGAAAATTTTAGAGTTGATGTATGGAAAGAATTTAAAGCCATAAACAAATGTAAGTAAAGAAAAATTATTCACACACCACAAATTAACACAAAAGTTTTGTTATACAAGTTTGGGAAATTCCACTTGTTCAACCCTTATAACTCAAAATTTTAAAAGAAATATAGTTTTCTACACATGTTATAGAAACTAGAAATGCATGCTTGAAACGTGTTAAAGATGGAACTGACCTGTGGATCCAAATCTTTTAAAGAGAATAACTTCAAATTCTCAAGTGAACGTGGGGTGGGATATTTACCCGGGTCAAACAAGCCATTATTTTGCCCATTTACAAAAAGCTGACCTAACGATCATAGATGATTGTAATGTGATTTATCATGCGCCATGGGTTATATTTTTGTAAGGAATGAATTATGGATTGGGAGTCAACACTCAGTTAAAAATCCCCTGGCACCCCCTTTTCACGATGATTACATAACCTGATATATTAAAACTAAAAACAGTTTACAATCCCTAAAAATTGCAAACATTGTTTGGAACTATCTCTCTCTACATTTGTGCACTGTTCATTTCCATTTTAGATGTATACTTTTTTCTTAAATCAAAACTTGAGTTTTCACTTTCTCTTCATCTTGTAAACAAAAAAAGAGACAAAAGGCAAATAGATCACAACAAAATGAAAATTTTAGACTTTTTGTATGGAAAGAATTTAAAGCAATAAAAAATGTAAGAAAAGAAAATTTATTTTCACACCACAAATGAACACAAAAGTTTTGTTATCAAAGTTTGGGAAAATCAATTAGTTCAACCCTAATAACTTGGAATTTTATAAAAAAGAGATTCTTCTACACATGTTTTAAAAAATGGATATGCAAGCTTGAAACAGGTTAAAGATGCAAATGACCTATGGAACCAAACCTTTTAAAGAGAATAACATTAAATTCTGAAGTGAATGTGCGGTGGGATATTTACCCGAGTCAAACAAGCCATTATTTTCCCCATTTACAAAAAGTTGATCTAACGATCATAGATGATAGTAAAGTGATTTATCATGTGTAACAAGCTATATTTTTGTAAGGAAAGACTTATGGATTGGGAGTCAACACACAGTTAAAAATCCCCCACCTCCCCCTTTTCCAGGCGATTTATGAACCTCATATATAAAAACTATAAGAATTGACAATCCCTAAAAATTACAGACACTTTAAGGAATTATCTCTGTCTACGTTTGTGCATTGTGCATTTCCATTTTTGATGTATACTTTTTTCTTAAATCAAAACTTGAGTTTTCACTTTACCTTCATCTTGTAAAACAAAAAAAGAGATAAAATGTAAATGGATCACCACTAAATGAAAATTTTAGAGTTTATGTATGGAAAGAATTTAAAGCAAAAAACAATTGAAAGAAAAGAAAATTTATTCACACACACAAATGAACAAAAAAGTTTTGTTATCCAATTTTTGGAAATTCCACTAGTTCAACCCTAATAGATCAGAATTTTAAAAGAGAGGGATTTTTCTACACATGTTTTAAAACATAGATTTTCTTGCTTTAAACATTTTAAAGATGCAAATGACCTATCGATCCAAACCTTTTAAAAGAGAATAACATTAAATTCTCAAGTGAATGTGTGGTGGAATATTTACCCGAATCAAACAAGCCATTATTTTGCCCATTTACAAAAAAGCTGACCTAACGATCATAGATGATTGTAAAGTGATTTATCATGGGTAACGGTGTATATTTTTGTAAGTAATGACTTATGGATTGGGAGTCAACACTTAGTTAAAAATCCCCCGCCTCCTGCTTTTCCCGACGATTGCGAAACCTGATATATAAAAACTAACAAGAGTTTACGATCCCTTAAAATTACAACCACTTTTTGGAAATATCGCTCTCTACAATATTGCATTGTGCATATCCATTTTATATGTATACTTTTTTCTTAAATCAAAACTTGAGTTTTCACTTTCCCTTCATCTCGTAAAGAAAAAAATAGACAAAAGGCAAATAGATCACAACTAAATGAAAATTTTAGAGTTGATGTATCCAAGAAATTTAATGAAATAAAAAAATGTAAGTAAAGAAAATTTATTCACACACCACAAATGAACACAAAAATCTTGTTATACAAGTTTGGGAAATTCCACTAGTTCAACCCTAATAACTCAGAATTTTTAAAGAAAGAAATTTTTCTACACATGTTTTAAAAAATGGATATGCATTCTTGAAACATGTTAAAGATGCAAATGACCTACGGATCCAAACCTTTTAAAGTGAATAACATTAAATTCTAAAGTGAACGTGCGGTGGGATATTTACCGGAGTAAAACAAGCCATTATTTTTCCCATTTACAAAAAGCTGACCTAACGATCATAGATCATTGTAAAGTGATTTATCATGCGTAACAAGCTATATTTTTTTAAGGAAAGACTTATGGACTGGGAGTCAACACTCAGTTAAAAATCCGCCACCTCCCCCTTTTCCCGACGATTGCTGAACCTCATATATAAAATCTAAAAGAATTTACAATCCCTAAAAATTACAGACACTTTTATGAATTATCTGTGTCTACGTTTGTGCATTGTGAATTTCCATTTTAGATGTATACTTTTTTCTTAAATCAAAACTTGAGTTTTCGCTTTCCCTTCATCTCGAAAATCAAAAAAAGAGATAAAATGCAAATAGATCATTACTAAATGAAAATTTTAGAGTTTAAGTATGGAAAGAATTTAAAGCAATAAACAATTGTAAGAAAATAAAATTTATTCACACACAACAAATGAACAAAAAAGTTTTGTTATGCAATTTTTTGAAATTCCGCTAGTACAACCCTTATAGCTCGGAATTTTATAAGAAAGGGATTTCTCTACACAAGTTTTAAAACATGGATATCCTTGCTTTAAATATTTTAAAGATGCAAATGACCTATCGATCCAAACCTTTTAAAGAGAATAACATTAAATTCTCAAGTGAACGTGCGGTGGGAAAAGTACTCGAGTCACACAAGCCATTATTTGGCCCATTTAAAAAAAGCGGACCTAACAATCATAGATGATTGTAAAGTGATTTATCATGGGTAATGGTCTATATTTTTGTAAGGAAGGTCTATGATTGGGAGCCAACACTCAGTTAAAAATCCCCCGCCTCCCCTTTTTCCTGACGATTGTCGAACCTGATATATAAAAACAAAAAATAGTTTACAATCGCTAAAAATTACAAACATTTTTTTGGAATTATCTCTCTCTACAATATTGCATTGTGCATTTCCGTTTTTTATGTATACTTTCTTCTTCAATAGAAACTTGAGTTTTCAATTTCCCTTTATCTCGTAAACAAAAAAACAGATAAAAGGAAAATTGATCACAACTAAATGACAATTTTAGAGTTGATGTATCTACAGAATTTAATGCAATAAAAAAATGTAAGTAAAGAAAATTTATTCACACGCCACAAATGAACACAAAAGTTTTGTTATACAAGTTTGGGAAATTCCACTAGTTTAACTCTAATAACTCGGAACTTTTAAAGAAAGATATTTTTCTACACATGTTTTAAAAAATGGATATGCATACTAGAAACATGTTAAAGATTCAAATGACCTATGGATCCAAACCTTTTAAAGTGAATAACATTAATTTCTCATGTGAACGTGGGGTGGGATATTTACCCGAGTCAAACAAGCCAATTTTTTGCCCATTTACAAAAAGTTGACCTAACAAGAATAGATGATTGTAAATTGATTTATCATGCGTAACGGGAAATATTTTTGTATGGAAGGACTTATGGATTGGGAGTCAACACTCAGTTAAAAATCCCCTTGTCCCTTTTCCCGACGATTGCAAAACCTGATATATAAAAACTACAAAGAGTTTACAATCCCTAAAATTTACAGACACTTTTTAGAATTATCTCTCTCCACATTTGTGCATTGTGCATTTCCATTTTAGATGTATACCTTTTTCTTAAATCAAAACTTGAGTATTCACTTTCCCTTCATCTCGTAAACTAAAAAAGAGATAAAAGGCAAATAGACCACGACAAAATGAAAATTTTAGACTTTATGTATAGAAAGAATTTGAAGCAATAAAAAAATGTAAGCAAAGAAAATTTATTGACACACCAAAAATGAACACAAAAGTTTTTTATCCAAGTTTTGGAAATTCCACTTGTTCAACCCTTATAGCTCTGAATTTTATAAGAAAGAGATCATTTTACACATGTTTCAAAAAAGGATATGCATGCTTCAAACATGTTAAAGATGCATATGACCTATGGATCCAAACTTTTTTAAGAGAATAACAATAAATTCTCAAGGGAACGTGTGGTTTGATATTTCCTCGAGTCAAACAAGCCTATATTTTGCCCATTTACAAAAAGCTGACCTAACGATCATAGATGATTTTAAAGTCTACATTTTTTTAAGGAATGACTTGTGGATTAGGAGTCAACACTCAGTTAAAAATCCCCCACTGCCCCCTTTTCCTGATGATTGCATAACCTGATATATAAAAACGAAAAAGAGTTTACAATCCCTAAAAATTACAAACACTTTTTGGAATTATCTCTCTCTACTTTTGTGCATTGTGCATTGCCAATTTAGATGTATACTTTTTTTTAAAATCAAAACTTAAGATTTCCCTTTCTCTACATCTCGTCAACAAAAAAAGAGATAAAAGGATAATAGATCACAACAAAATGAAAATTTTAGAGTTTATGTGTAGAAATAATTTAAAGCAATAAACAAATGTAAGGAAAAGTTATTCTCACACCACAAATGAACCCAAAAGTTTCGATATCCAAGTTTGGGAAATTCCACTAGTTCAGCCCTAATTGCTCGGAATTTTATAAGAAAGATATTTTTCCACACATGTTTCAAAAAATGGATATGCATGCTTGAAACATGTTAAAGATGCAAATAACCTATGGATCCAAACCTTTTAAAGAGAATAACATTAAATTCTCTATTGAACGTGTGGTGGGATATTTCCCGAGTCAAACAAGCCTATATTTTGCCGATATACATAAAGCTGACCTAACGATCATAGATGATTGTAAAGTGATTTATCATGCGTATCGGCTATGTTTTTGTAAGGAATGAAATATGGATTGGGAGTCAACACTTAGTTAAAAATCCCCCGCACCCCCTTTTCACGACGATTGCATAACCTGATATACAAAAACTGAAAAGAGTTTACAATCCTTAAAAATTACAGACACTTTTTGGAATTATCTCTCACTACATTTGTGCATTGTGCATTTCCGTTTTAGATATATACTTTGTTTTTTTAAATCAAAACTTGAGTTTTCACTTTCTCTACATATCGTCAACAAAAAAAGAGATAAAAGACAAATAGATCACAACAAATTGAAAATTTTAGACTTTATGTATGGAAAGAATTTAAAGCAATAAAAAATGTAAGTAAAGAAAATTTATTCACACACCACAAATGAACACAAAAGTTTTGTTATCCAATTTTTGGAAATTCCACTAGTTCTACCCTAATTGCTCGGAATTTATAAGGAAGAGATTTTTCTACGCATGTTTTAAAAAATTGATATGCATGGTAGACACTTGTTAGATATGCAAATGACCTATGGATCGAAACCTTTTAAACTGAATAACATTAAATTCTCAAGTGAACGTCGGGTGGGATATCTACCCGAGTCAAACAAGCTAATTTTTTGCCCATTTACAAAAAGCTAACATAACGAGCGTATATGATTCTAAAGTGATTTTTCTTGTGTAACGGGAAATATTTTTTTATGGAGGGACTTAAGGGTTGGGAGTCAACACTCATTTAAAAATCACCCGCCTCCCCCTTTTCCCGACGATCGCAGAACCTGATATATAAAAACAAAAAAAAGTTTACAATCCCTAAAAATTACAAACACATTTTCGAATTATCTCTCTCTACATTTGTGCATTGTGCATTTCCATTTTAGATGTATACTTTTATCTTATATCAAAACTTGAGTTTTTACTTTCCCTTCATCTCATAAAAAAAAAAAAAGAGATAAAGGGCAAATAGATCACAACAAAATGAAAATTTTAGAGTTTATGTATGGAAAGAATTTGAAGCAATAAAAACATGTAAGCAAAGAAAATTTCTTAACACACCATAAATGAGCACAAAATTTTTGTTATCCAAGATTGGGAAATTCCGCTAGTTCAACCCTTATACCTCGGAATTTTATAAGAAAGGGATTTTTCTACACATGTTTTAAAAAATGGATATCCATGCTTTAAACATTTTAACGATACAAATGACCTATCGATCCAAACCTTTTAAAGTGAATAACATTAAATTCTCAAGTGAACGTGCGGGGGGAAATATTTACTCGAGTCAAACAAGCTATTATTTTGCCCACTTACAAAAAGCTGACCTAACGATCATAGATGATGATTTATAATGTGTAACGGGCTATATTTTTTTATGGAATGACTTATGGTTTGGGAGTCAACTCTCAGTTAAAAATCCCCCACCTCCCCCTTTACTCGACGATTGCCGAACCTGATATATAAAAACTAAAAAGAGTTTACAATCCCTAAAAATTACAAACACTTTTTGGAATTATCTCTCTCTACAATATTGCATTGTGCATATCCATTTTATATGTATACTTTTTTCTTAAATAAAAACTTGAATTTTTTTCCTTCCCTTCATCTCGTAAACAAAAAAGCAGATAAAAGGGAAATAGATCACAACTAAATGAAAATTTTAGAGTTGATGTATCGAAATAATTTATTTCAATAAACAAATGTAGGTAAGGAAAATTTATTCACAACACAAATGAACACAAAAGTTCGGTCATACAAGTTTGGGAAATTCCACTAGTTCAACCCTAATAATTCGAAGTTTTTAAAGAAAGAGATTTTTCTACACATGTTTTAAAAAATGGTTATGCATGCTTTAAAGAAGCAAATGACCTATGGATCCAAACCTTTTAAAGAGAATAACATTAAATTCTAAAGTGAATGTGCGGTGGGATATTTACCCGAGTAAAACAAGCCATTATTTTGCCCATTTACAAAAAGTAGACCTAACGATCATAGATGATTGTAAACTGATTTCTCATGGGTAACAGTGTATATTTGTTAAGGAATAACTTATGAATTGGGAGTCAACACTCAGTTAAAAATCCCCCACCTCCCCCTTTTCTCGACGATTGCTGAACCTCATATTTAAAAACAAAAAGAATTTACAATCCCTAAAAATTACAGACACTTTTATGAATTATCTCTATCTACATTTTTGCATTGTGCATTTCTATTTTAGATGTATACCTTTTTCTTAAATCAAAACTCTAGTTTTCATTTTCCCTTCATCTTGTAAAAAAAAATGTCATAAAATGCAAATATATCACTACTGAAAGAAAGTTTTAGAGTTTATGTATGGAAAGAATTTAAAGCAATAAACAATTGTAAGAAAAGAAAATTTATTCACTCACAACAAATGAACAAAAAAGTTTTGTTATCCAATATTGCGAAATTCCACTAGTTTAACCCTTATAGCTCGGAATTTTATAAGAATGGGAGTTTTCTACACATATTTTAAAACATGGATATCCATGCTTTAAGCATTTTAAAGATGCAAATGACCTATCGATCCAAACCTTTTAAAGAGAATAACGTGAAATTCTCAAGTGAATGTGCGGTGGGATATTTACCCGAGTCAAACAAGCCATTATTTTGCCCATTTAAAAAAAGTTGACCTAACGATCATAGATGGTTGTAAACTGATTTCTCATGGGTAACGGTCAATATTTTTGTAAGGAATGACTTATGAATTGGGAGTAAACACTCAGTTAAAAATCCCCTGCCTTCCCCTTTTCCCGATGATTGCCGAACCTGATACATAAAAAGTAAAAAGAGTTTACAATCCCTAAAAATTACAAACACTTTTTGGAATTATCTCTCTCTACAATATTGCATTGTGCACATCCATTTTAGATGTATACTTTTTTCTTAAATCAAAACTTGAGTTCTTTCCTGCCCTTCATCTCGTAAACAAAAAAGCAGATAAAAGGGAAATAGATCACAACTAAATGAAAATTTTAGAGTTGATGTATCGACAGAATTTATTGCAATAAACAAATGTAGGTAAGGAAAATTTATTCGCACACCACAAATGAACACCAAAGTTCTGTCATACAAGTTTGGGAAATTCCACTAGTTCAACCATAATAACTCAGAATTTTTAAAGAAAGATATTTTTCTACACGTGTTTTAAAAAATGGTTATGCATGCTTTAAAGAAGAAAATGACCTATGGATCCAAACCTTTTAAAGAGAATAACATTAAATTCTAAAGTGAACGTGCGGTGGGATATTTACCCGAGCAAAGCAAGCCATTATTTTGCCAATTTATAAAAAGCAGACCAAACGATCATAGATGATTGTAAAGTGATTTATCATGTGTAATAAGCTATATTTTTTAAAGGAAAGACTTATGGATTGGGAGTCAACACTCAGTTAAAAATCCCCCACCTCCCCCTTTTCCCGACGATTACTGAACCTCATATTTAAAAACAAAAAGAATTTACAATCCCTATAAATTACAGACACTTTTATGAATTATCTCTCTCTACGTTTGTGCATTGTGCATTTCTATTTTAGATGTATACTTTTTTCTTAAATCAAAACTCTGGTTTTCACTCTCCCTTCATCTTGAAAAAAAAAAAGTCATAAAATGCAAATATATCACTACTGAAAGAAAGTTTTAGAGTTTATGTATGGAAAGAATTTAAAGCAATAAACAATTATAAGAAAAAAAAATTTATTCACTCACCACAAATGAACAAAAAAGTTTTGTTATCCAATTTTTGGAAATTCCACTAGTTTAACCCTTATAGCTCAGAATTTTATAAGAAAGGGAGTTTTCTACACATATTTTAAAACATGGATATCCATGCTTTAAACATTTTAAATATGCAAATGACCTATCGATCCAAATCTTTTAAAGAGAATAACATTAAATTTTCAAGTGAATGTGCGGTGGGATATTTACCCGAGTCAAACAAGCCATTATTTTGCCCATTTAAAAAAAGCTGACCTAACGATCATAGATGATTGTAAACTGATTTCTCATGGGTAACGGTCTATATTTTTTTAAGGAATGACTTATGAATTGGGAGTCAACACTCAGTTAAAAATCCCCCGCCTTCCCCTTTTCCCGATGATTGCCGAACCTGATACATAAAAACTAAAAAGAGTTTACAATCCCTAAAAATTACAAACACTTTTTTGAATTATATCTCTCTACAATATTGCATTGTGCATATCCGTGTTAAATGTATACTTTTTTCTTGAATCAAAACTTGAATTTTTTCCTTCCCTTCATCTCGTAAACAAAAAAACAGATAAAAGGGAAATAGATCACAACTAAATGAAAATTTTAGAGTTCATTTATCAACATAATTTATTGCAATAAAAAAATGTAGGTAAGGAAAATTTATTCACACACCACAAATGAACACAAAAGTTTTGTCATACAAGTTTACGAAATTCCACTAGTTCAACCTTAATAACTCGGAATTTTTAAAGAAAGAGATTTTTCTACACATGTTTTAAAAAATGGTTATGCATGCTTTAAAGAAGCAAATGACCGATGGATCCAAACCTTTTAAAGAGAATAACATTAAATTCTAAAGTGAACGTGCGGTGGGATATTTACCCGAGTAAAACAAGCCATTATTTTGCCAATTTACAAAAAGTAGACCTAACGATCATAGATGATTGTAAAGTGATTTATCATGCCTAACAAGCTATATTTTTTAAAGGAAAGACTTATGGATTGGGAGTCAACACTTAGTTAAAAATCCCCCACCTCCCCCTTTTCTCAACGATTGCTGAACCTCATATTTAAAAACAAAAAAAATTTAGAATCCCTAAAAATTACAGACACTTTTATGAATTATCTCTGTCTACGTTTGTGCATTGTGCATTTCTATTTTAGATGTATGCTTTTTTCTTAAATCAAAACTTTGGTTTTTACTTTCCCTTCATCTCGTAAAAAAAACAAAGTCATAAAATGCAAATATATCACTACCGAAAGAAAGTTTTAGAGTTTATGTATGGAAACAATTTGAAGCAATAAAAAATTGTAAGAAAAGAAAATTTATTCACTCACCACAAATGAACAAAAAAGTTTTGTTATCCAGTTTTTGGAAATTCCACTAGTTTAACCCTTATAGCTCGGAATTTTATAAGAAAGGGAGTTTTCTACACATATTTTAAAACATGGATATCCATGCTTTAAACATTTTAAAGATGCAAATGACTTATCGATCGAAACCTTTTAAAGAGAATAACATTAAATTCTCAAGTGAATGTGCGGTGGGATATTTACCTGAGTCAAACAAGCCATTATTTTGCCCATTTAAAAAAAGCTGACCTAACGAACATAGATGATTGTAAACTGATTTCTCATGGGTAACAGTGTATATTTGTTAAGGAATAACTTATGAATTGGGAGTCAACACTCAGTTAAAAATCCCCCGCCTTCCCCTTTTCCCGATGATTGCCGAACCTGATACATAAAAACTAAAAAGAGTTTACATTCCCTAAAAATTACAAACACTTTTTGGAGTTATCTCTCTCTACAATATTGCATTGTGCATATCCGTTTTAGATGTGTACTTTTTTCTTAAATCAAAACTTGAGTTTTCACTTTCCCTTCATCTCGTAAACAAAAAAACAGATAAAAGGCAAATAGATCACAACTAAATGAAAATTTTAGAGTTGATGTTTCAACAGAATTTAATGCAATTAACAAATGTAAGTAAAGAAAATTTATTCACACACCTCAAATGAACACAAAAGTTTTGTTATACAAGGTTGGGAAATTCCACTAGATCAACCCTAATAACTCAGATTTTTTAAAGAAAGATTTTTTTCTACACATGTTTTAAAAAATGGATATGCATACGTGAAACAAGTTAAAGATGACCTACGGATTGAAACCTTTTAATGCAAATATCATTAAATTCTCAAGTGACCGTGGGGTGGGATATTTACCCGAACCAAAGAAGCCAATTTTTTGCCCATTTACAAAAAGCTGACCTAACATGCGTAGATGATTGTAAAGTGATTTATCATGCATAACGGGAAATATTTTTGTATATAAGGACTTAAGGATTGGGATTTTTTCTACTGATGTTTTAGAAAATAGAATTGCATGCTTGAAACATTTTAAAGATGGAAATGACCTGTGGATTCAAACTTTTCAAGAGAATAACTTTAAATTCTCAAGTGAACATGGGGTGGGATATTTACCCGAGTCAAACTAGCTCTTACTTTGCCCATTTAGAAAAAGCTGACCTCACGACCATAGATGATTTTGAAGTGATTTATCATGCATGATGGGTTATATTTTTGTAAGGAATGAATTATGGATTAGGAGTCAACACTCAGTTAAAAATCCCCCGCCTCCCCCTTTTCGCGACGATTGCATAACCTGATATATAAAAACTGAAAACAGTTTGCAATTCCTAAAAATTACAGACACTTTTTGGAATTATCTCTCTCTACATTTGTGCATTGTGCATTTCCATTTTAGATGCATACTTTTTTCTTAAATAAAAACTTGAGTTTTCACATTCTCTTCATCTCTCGTAAACAAAAAAAGAGATAAAAGGCAAATAGATCACAACAAAACGAAAATTTTGGACTTTATGTATGGAAAGAATTTAAAGCAATAAAAAAATGTAAGAAAAGAAAATTTATTCTCATACCACAAATGAACACAAAAATTTTGTTATCCATGTTTGGGATATTCCACTATAATTGCTCGGAATTTTATAAAAAATATATTTTTCTACACATGTTTTAAAAAATGGATATGCATGCTTGAAAAATGTTAAAGAAGCAAACGACTTATGGATCCATACCTTTTAAAGAGAATAACATTAAATTCTAAAGTGTACGCGCGGTGGGATATTTACCCGAGTAAAACAAGCCATTATTTTGCCCATTTACAAAAAGCTGAGCTAACGATCATAGATGATTGTAAAGTGATTTATCATGCGTAACAAGCTATATTTTTGTAAGGAAAGACTTATGGATTGGGAGTCAACACTCAGTTAAAAATTCCCCACCTCCCCCTTTTCCCGAAGATTGCTAAACCTCATATATAAAAATTAAAAGAATTTACAATACATAAAATTACAGACACTTTTATGAATTATCTCTATCTACGTTTGTGCATTGCGCATTTCCATTTTAGATGTATACTTTTTTCTTAAATCAAAACTCTAGTTTTCACTTTCCTTTCATCTCATAAAACAAAAAAAGAGATAAAATGCAAATAGATCACTACTAAAAGAAAATTTTAGAGTTTATGTATGGAAACAATTTAAAGCAATAAACAATTATAAGAAAATAAAATTTATTCACACACCACAAATGAACACAAAAGTTTTGTTATCCAACTTTTGGAAATTCCACTAGTTCAACCGTTATTGCTCAAAATTTATTAGAAAGGGAGTTTTCTACACATGTTTTAAAATATGGATATCCTTGCTTTAAACATTTTCAAGATGCAAATGACTTATCGATCCAAACCTTTTAAAGAGAATAACATTAAATTTTCAAGTGAATGTGCGGTGGGATATTTACCCGAGTCAAACAAGCCATTATTTGGCCCATTTAAAAAAAGCTGACCTAACGATCATAGATGATTGTAAATTGATTTATAATGGGTAACGGTCTATATTTTTGTAAGGATTGACTTATGAATTGGGAGTCAACACTCAGTTAAAAATCACCCGCCTCCCCCTTTTCTCGACGATTGTTGAACATGATACATAAAAACTAAAATGAATTTACAATCCCTAAAAATTACAAACACTTTTTGGAATTATCTCTCTCTACAATATTGCATTGTGCATATCCGTTTTAGATGTGTACTTTTTTATTAAATCAAAACTTGACTTTTCACTTTCCCTTCATCTCGTAAACAAAAAAATAGATAAAAGGCAAATAGATCACAACTAAATGAAAATTTTCGAGTTGATGTATCGACTGGATTTAATGCAATAAACAAATGTAAGTAAAGAAAATTTATTCACACACCACAAATAAACACAAAAGTTTTGTTATACAAGGTTGGGAAATTCCACTAGTTCCACCCTAATAACTCAGAATTTTTAAAGAAAGATTTTTTTCTACTCATGTTTTAAAAAATGGATATGCATAGTTGAAACATGTGAAAGATGCAAATGACTTACGGATCGAAACCTTTTAAAGTGAATAACATTAAATTCTCAAGTGAACGTTGGGTGGGATATTTACCTTAACGAAACAAGCCAATTTTTTACCCATTTACAAAAAAGTTGACCTAACGAGCGTAGATGATTGTAAAGTGATTTATCATGCGTAACAGGAAATATTTTTGCATTGAAGGACTTAAGGATTGGGAGTCAACACTCAGTTAAAAATCCCCTGCCTCCCCCTTTTCCCGACGATTGTAGAACATGATATATAAAAACTAAAAAGAGTTTACAATCCCTAAAAATTATAGACATATTTTGGAATTATCTCTCTCTACATTTGTTCATTGTGCATTTCCATTTTATATGTATACTTTTTTCTTAAATCAAAACTTGAGTTCTCACTTTCCCTTTATCTTGTAAACAAAAAAAGAGAGAAAAGGCAAATTGATCACAACAAAATGAAAATTTTAGCGTTTATGTATGGAAAGAATTTGAAGCAATAAAAAAATGTAAGGAAAGAAAATTTATTCACACACCACAAATGAACACAAAATTTTTGTTATAAAGTTTGGGAAATTCTACATGTTCAACCCTAATAGCTCGGAATTTGATAAGAATGAGATTATTCTACACATGTTTCAAAATATGGATATGCATGCTTGAAACATGTTAAACATGCCTATGACCTATGGATCCAAACCTTTTTTAGAGAATAACATTAAATAATCAAGGGAACGTGTGGTGGGATATTTACCCGAGTCAAACAAGCCAATATTTTAGAGTTTATGTATGGAAAGAATTTGAAGCAATAAAAAAATGTAAGCAAAGAAAATTTATTCACACACCAAAAATGAACAAAAAAGTTTTGTTATCCAAGTTTGGGAAATTCCACATGTTCAACCCTAATAGCTCGGAATTTGATAAGAAAGAGATTATTTTACACATGTTTCAAAAGATGGATATGCATGCTTGAAACATGTTAAAGATGCATATGACCTATGGATCCAAACCTTTTATAGAGAATAACATTAAATTCTCAAGGGCACGTGTGGTGGGATATTTACCCGAGTCAAACAAGCTAATATTTTGCCCATTTACAAAAAGTTGACCTAACAATCATAGATGATTGTAAAATGATTTATCTTGCGTAACGGGCTATATTTTTGTAAGGAATGACTTATCGATTGGGAGTCAACACTTAGTTAAAATTCCCCCGCCTCCCCCTTTTTCCGATGATTGCAGAACTTGATATATAAAAACTAAAAAGAGTTTACAATCCCTAAAAATTACAGACACTTTTTTGAATTATCACTCTCTACTTTGCGTTTTGTGCATTTCCATTTTAGACGTATACTTTTGTTTAAAATCAAAACTTGAGTTTTCACTTTCTCTAGATCTCGTCAACAAAAAAAGAGATAAAAGGCAAATAGATAACAACAAAATTAAAATTTTAGAGTTTATGTATAGAAATAATTTAAAACAATAAATAAATGTAAGTAAAAAAAATTTATTCTCACACTACAAATGAACACAAAAGTTTTGTTATCCAAGTTTTGGAAATTCCACTAGTTCAACCCTAATTGCTCGGAATTTTATAAGAAAGATATTTTTCCACACATGTTTTAAAAAATGGATATGCATGCTTGAAACATGTTAAAGATGCAAATGACCTACGGATCCAAACCTTTTAAAGAGAATAACATTAAATTCTCATGTGAATGTGTGGTGGGATATTTACTCGAGTCAAACATGCCAATTTTTTACACATATACAAAAAACTGACCTAAAGTTCATAGATGAAAGTAAAGTGATTTATCATGAGTAATAGGGTATTTTTTTGTAAGGAATGAATTAGTGATTGGGAGTGAACACTCAGTTAAAAATCCCCCGCACCCCACTTTTCATGACGATTGCATAACCTGATATATATAAACTAAAAAGAGTTTACAATCCTGAAAAATTACAGACAATTTTTTGAATTATCTCTCTCTACATTTGTGCATTGTGCATTTCCGTTTTAGATATATACTTTTTTTTAAAATAAAAACTTGAGTTTTCACTTTCTCCACATCTCATCAACAAAAAAAGAGATAAAAGGCAAATAGATCACAACAAAATGAAAATTTTAGAGTTTATGTATAGATATAATTTAAAGCATTAAACAAATTTTAAGTAAATAAAATTTATTCTCACACCACAAATGAACACAAAAGTTTTGTGATCCAAGTTTGGGAAATTCTAGTAGTTCAACCCGAATAGCTCGGAATTTTACAAGAAGGATATTTTTCTACACATGTTTTAAAAAATGGATATGCATGCTTGAAACATGTTAAAGAAGCAAATGACCTATGAATTTAAACCTTTTAAAGAGAATAACATTAAATTCTAAAGTGAACGTGCGGTGGGATATTTACCTGAGTCAAACAAGCCATTATTTTTCCCATGCACAAAAAGCTGACCTAACGATCATAGATGATTGTAAAGTGATTTATCATGCGTAACTAGCTATATTTTTCTAAAGAAAGAATTATGGATTGGGAGTCGACACTCAGTTAAAAATCCCCCACCTCCCTCATTTCCTGACGATTGCTGAACCTTATTTATAAACACAGAAAGAATTTATTATCCCTAAAAATTATATACACTTTTATGAATTATCTCTGTTTATGTTTGTGCATTGTTCATTTCCATTTTAGGTTTATACTTTTTTCTTAAATCAAAACTTGAGCTTTCACTTTCCCTTCATCTCGTATAACAAAAAAAGAGATAAAATGCAAATAGATCACTACTAAATGAAAATTTTAGAGTTTATGAATGGAAAGAATTTAAAGCAATAAACCATTGTTAGAAAATAAAATCTATTCACACACCACAAATGAACAAAAAAGTTTTGTTTCCACTAGTTCAACCCTTATAGCTCGGAATTTTATAAGAAAGGGATTTTTCTACACATGTTTTAAAACATGGATATCCTTGCTTTAAACATTTTAAAGATGCAAATGACCTATCGATCCAAACCTTTTTAAGAGAATAACATTAAATTCTCAAGTGAATGTGCAGTGGGATATTTACCCGAGTCAAACAAGCCATTATTTGGCCCATTTACAAAAAGCTGACCAAACAATCATAGATGATTGTAAAGTGATTTATCATGGGTAACGGTCTATATTTTTCTAAGGAATGACGTATGGATTGGGAGTCAACACTCAGTTAAAAATCACCTGCCTCCCCCTTTTCCCAACGATTGCATAACCTGATATATATAAACTAAAAAGAGTTTACAATCCCTAAAAATTACAGACACTTTTTGGAATTATCACTCTCTACTTTGTGCATTGTGCATTTCCATTTTAGTTGTATACATTTTTTTAAAATCAAAACTTGAGGTTTCACTTTAGATCACAAGAAAATAAAAATTTTAGAGTTTATGTATAGAACTAATTTAAAGAAATAAACAAATGTAGGTAAAGAAAATTTATTCTCACACCACAAATGAACACAAAAGTTTTGTTATCCAAGTTTATGACATTCCACTAGTTGAACCCTAATTGCTCGGAATTTTAGATCACATGTTTTAAAAATTGCATATGCATGCTTGAAACATGTTAAAGATGAAAATGACCTATGGATCCAAACCTTTTAAAGAGAGTAAAATTAAATTCTCATGTGAACGTGTGGTGGGATATTTACCCGAGTCAAACAAGCCAATACTTTGCCCATATACAAAAAGCTGACCTAACGTTCATAGATGATTGTAAAGTGATTTATCATGCGTAACGGGAAATATTTTTGTAAGGAAAGACTTAAGGGTTGGGAGTCCACACTCAATGAAAAATCCCCCGCCTCCCCCTTTTCCTAACGATAGCAGAACTTGATATATAAAAACTAAAAAGAGTTAACAATCCTTAAAAATTACAGACACATTTTGGAATTATCTCACTCTACATTTGTGCATTGTGCATTTCCATTTTAGATGTATACTTTTTTCTAAAATCAAAACTAGAGTTTTCACTTCCCCTTCATTTCATAAACAAAAAAAGAGATAAAAGACAAATAGATCACAACAAAATGAAATTTTAGACTTTATGTATAGAAATAATTTAAAGCAATAAACAAATGTAAGTAAAGAAAATTTATTCTAACACCACAAATGAACACAAAAATTTTGTTTTCCAAGTTTTGGAAATTCCATTGGTTCAACCCTAATTGCTCGGAATTTTATAAGAAAGATATTTTTCCCCAAAAGATTTTTAAAATGGATATGCATGCATGAAACATGTTAAAGATGCAAATGACCTATGGATCCAAACCTTTTAAAGAGAATAACATTAAATTCTCATGTGAACGTGTGGTGGGATATTTACCCGAGTCAAACAAGCCAATATTTTGCTCATATTAGAAAAGCTGACCTAACATTCATAAATGATTGTAAAGTGATTTATCGTACGTAATGGGCTATTTTTTGTAAGGAATGAATTATGGATTGGGAGTCAACACTCAGTTAAAAATCCCCCGCACCCCCCTTTTCGCGACGATTGCATAATCTGATATAAAAAAACTAAAAAGAGTTTACAATCCCTAAAAATTATAGACAATTTTTGGAATTATCTCTCTCAACATTTGTGCTTTGTGCATTTCAATTTTAGATGTATACTTCTTCTTTTTTAAATCAAAACTTGAGTTTTCACTTTTTCCACATCTTGTCAAGAAAAAAAGAGATAAAAGGCAAATAGATCACAACAAAATGAAAATTTTAGAGTTTATGTATAGAAATAATTTAAAGCAATAAACAAATGTAGGTAAAGAAAATTTATTCTCACACCACAAATGAACACAAAAGTTTTGTTATCCATGTTTTGGAAATTCCACTAGTTGAACCCAAATTGCTGGGAATTTTATAAGAATGAAATTTTTCCACACATGTTTTAAAAATTGGATATGGATGCTTGAAACATGTTAAATATGCAAATGACCTATGGATCCAAACCTTTTAAAGATAATAACATTAAATTCTCATGTGAACGTGTTTACCCGAGTCAAACAAGCCAATACTTTGCCCATATACCAAAAACTAACCTAACGTTCATAGATGATTGTAAAGTGATTTATCATGCATAACAGACTATTTTTTTAAAGGAATGAATTATGGACTAGGTGTCAACACTCGGTTAAAAATCCCCGCCTCCCCCTTTTCCCGATGATTGCAGAACCTGATATATAAAAACTAAAAAGAGTTTAAAATTCCTAAAAATTATAGACACTTTTTGATATTATCTCTCTCTACATTTGTCGAGTGTGCATTTCGTTTTTAGATGTATAATTTTTTCTTAAATCAAAACTTGAGTTTTCACTTTCCCTTCATCTCGTAAACAAAAAAAGAGAGAAAAGGCCAATAGATCACAACAAAATGAAAATTTTAGAGTTTATGTATGGAAAGAATTTAAAGCAATAAACAAATTTAAGTAAAGAAATTTTTTCACACACCAAAAATGATCACAAAAGTTTTGTTATCCAATTTTGGGAAATTCCTCAAGTTCAACCCTAATAGCTCAGAATTTATAAGGAAGAGATTTTTCTACGCTTGTTTTAAAAAATGGATATGCATGCTTGAAACATGTTAGATATGCAAATGACCTATGGATCCAAACCTTTTAAAGTGAATAACAATAATTTCTCAAGTGACGGTGCGGTGGGATATTAACATGAGTCAAACAAGCGATTATTTTGCCCTTTTTAAAAAAGCTGACCTAATGATCATAGATGATTTTAAAGTAATTTATCATGCATCACGGGCTATATTTTTGTAAGGAATGACTAATGAGTACAGAGTCAACATTGAGTTAAAAATCCCTCAGCTCCCCGTTTTCCCGAGGACTGTAGAACCTGATAAGTAAAAACTAAAAAGATATTACAATCCCCAAAATTTACAAAAACTTTTAGGAATTATCTCTCTGTACATTTGTGCATTTTGAATTTCCATTTTAGTTGTATACTTTTTTCTTAAATCAAAACTTGAGTTTTCACTTTCCCTTCATCTCGTCAACTAAGAAAGAGATAAAAGGCAATTAAATGGCAAAAAAATAAAAATTTTAGAGTTTATGTATTGAAAGAATTTAAAGCAATAAACAAATGTAAGTAAAGAAAATTTATTCACACACCAAAAATTAACACAATAGTTTTGTTATCCAATTTTGGGAAATTCCTCTAGTTCAACCCTAATAGCTCGGAATTTTATAAGAAATAGATTTTTCTACACCTTTTAAAAATGGATATGCATGCTTGAAACTTTTTAAAGATGCAAATGATCTATGGAACCAAACCTTTTAAAGAGAATAACATTAAATTCTCAAGTGAACGTGCGGTGGGATATTTACCCGAGTCAAACAAACCATTATTTTCCCCGTTTATAAAAAGTTGACCTAACCAGCATAGATGATTGTAAAGTTATTTATCATGCGTAACGGGCAATATATTTGTAAGGAAGGACTGATGGATTCGGAGTCAACACTTAGTTAAAAATCCCCCACCTCCCCCTTTCCCCGACGATTGCAAAACCTGATATATAAAAACTACAAAGAGTTTACAATCCCTAAAAATTAAAGACACATTTTGGAATTATCTCTCTCTACATTTTTGCATTGTGCATTTCCATTTTAGATTTATACTTTTTTCTTAAATCAAAATTTGAGTTTTCACTTTCCCTTCATCTCGTCAACTAAAAAAGGGATAAAAGGCAATTTAATGACAACAAAATGAAAATTTTAGAGTTTATGTATGGAAGGAATTTAAAGCAATAAAAAAATTTAAGTAAAGAAACTTTATTCACTCACCACAAATGAACACAAAGGTTTTGTTATCCAAGCTTGGGATATTCCACTTGTTGAAACCTAATAGCTCAAAATTTTATAAGAAAGAGATTTTTCTACACATGTTTTAAAAAATGGATATGCATGTTTGAAACATGTTAAAGATGCAAATGACCTATAGAACCAAACCTTTTAAAGATAATAACATTAAATTCTCAAGTGAACGTGTGGTGGGATATTTACTCGAGTCAAACAAGCCAATATTTTGCCCATTTACAAAAATCTTAACAATCATCATAGATGATTGTAAAGTGACTTATTATACGTAACGGGATTTTTTTTTGTATGGAATGACTTATGGATTGGGAGTCAACACTCGGTTAAAAATCCCCCGCCTCCCCTTTTTCGTGACGACTACATAACCTGATATATAAAAACTAAAAAGAGTTTACAATCCCTAAAAATTACAGAAACTTTTTGAAATTACCTCTCTCTACATTTGGGCTTTGTGCATTTCCATTTTAGATGTATACTTTTTTCTTAAATCAAAACTTGAGTTTTCACTTTCTCTTCATCTCGTAAACAAAAAAAGAGATAAAAAGGCAAATAGATCGCTACTAAATGAAAAATTTAGAGTTTATGTTTGGAAAGAATTTAAACCAATAAACAAATGTAAGAAAAGAAAATATATTCACAAAATGAACACAAAAGTTTTGTTATCCAATTTTGGGAAATTCCACTTGTTCAACCCTAATCGCTCAGAATTTTATAAGAAAGAGATTTTTCAACACTTGTTTAAAAAAATGGATATCATTGCTTTAAACATGTTAAAGATGCAAATGACCTATTGATCCAATCTTTTTAATGAGAATAACATTAAATTCTCAAGTGAACGTGCGGTGGGATATTTTCCTGAGGCAAACAAGCCATTATTTTGCCCATTTATATAAAGTTGACCTAACGATCATAGATGATTGTAAAGTGATTTAACATGTGTAACGGGCTAAATTTTTGTAAGGAATGACTTATGGATTGGGAGTCAATACTCACTTAAAAATCCCCCGCCTTTCCCTTTTCCCGACGATTGCAGGACCTGATATATAAAAACTAAAAAGAGTTTACAATCCCTAAAAATTACAGACAAATTTTGGAATTACCTCTCTCTAAATTTGTGCATTGTGCTTTTCTATTTTAGCTTTATACTTTTTTCTTAAATCAAAACTTGAGTTTTTGCTTTCCCTTCATCTCGTAAACAAAAAAAGAGATAGAAGGCAAATAGATCACAACAAAAAGAAAACTTTAGAGCTTATGTATGGAAAGTATTTAAAGCAATAAAAAATTTAAGTAAAGAAAATTTATTCACACACCACAAATGAACATAAAAGTATCGTTATCCAAGTTTGGGAAATTCCACTAGTTCAACCCCAATAGTTCAGAATTTTATAAGAAAGAGATTTTTCTACACCAGTTTCAAAAAATGGATATGCATGCTTGAAACATGTTAAAGATGCAAATGACTTATGGATCCAAACCTTTAAAAGAGAATAACATTAAATTCTCAAGTGAACATGCGACGGGATATTTACCCAAGTCAAACAAGCCATTATTTTACCCATTTACAAAAACCTGACCTAATGTTAATAGATGTTTGTAAACTGATTTATCATGTGTAACGGGCTATAGTTTTGTAAGGAATGACATATGGATTGGGAGTCAACACTCAGTTAAAAATCCCCCGCCTCCCCCTTTCTTGACGATTGCCGAACCTGATATATATAAAAACCAACAAGAGTTTACAATCCCTAAAAATTACAGACACTTTTTGGAATTATCCATCTGTACAATTGTGCAGTGTGCTTTTCCATTTTAGATGTATACTTTTTTTTAAATCAAAACTTGAGTTTTCACTTTCCCTTCATCTCGTTAACAAAAAAAGAGAGAAAAGGCAAATAGCTCACTACAAAATTAAAATTTTAGAGTTGATGTATGGATAGAATTAAAACAATGAACAAATGTAAGAAAAAGAATTTATTCACACACCACAAATGAACACAAAAGTTTTGTTATACAAGTTTGGGAAATTCCACTAGTTCAACCCTAATAGCTTGGAATTTTATAAGAAAGATATTTTTCTACACATGTTTTAAAAAATGGATATGCATGCTTGACACTTATTAAAGATGCAAATGACCTATGGATCCAAACCTTTTAAAGAGAATAACATTAAATTCTCAAGTGAACGTGGGGTGGGATATTTACCCGAGTCAAACAAGCCATTATTTTGCACATTACAAAAAGTTGACCTAACGATCATAGATGATTGTAAAGTGAAATATCATGCGTAACGGGCTGTATTTTTGTAAGGAATGACTTATAGTTTGGGAGTCAACACTCAGTTAAAAATCCCCCACCTCCCCATTTTCCCGACGACTACAGAACCTGATATATAAAAACTAAAAAGAGGTCACAATACTAAAAAATTACAGAAACTTTTTGGAATTATGTCTCTCTATCTTTGTGCATTGTGCATTTCCATTTTAGATGTATATTTTTTTCTTAAATCAAAATTTCAGTTTTCACTTTCCCATCATCTCGTAAAAAAAAAAAGAGGTAAAAGGCATATAGATCATAACAAAATGAAAATTTTAGAGTTTATGTATGGAAACAATTTAAAGCAATAAAAAAATGCAAGTAAAGTAAATTAATTCAGAAACCACAAATGAACACAAAAGTTTTGTTATCCAATTTTGGGAAATTCCACTAGTTCAACCCTATTAGCTTAGAAATTTAAAAGAAATAGATTTTTCTACACATGTTTTAAAAAAAGGATATCCATGCTTGAAACATGTTAGAGATCCAAATGACCTATGGATCCAAACCTTTTAAAGAGAATAACATTAAATTCTCAAGTGAACGTGCGGTGGGATATTTACCCAAGTCAAACAAGCCATTATTTTACCCATTTACATAAAGCTGACCTAACGATCATAGATGATTTTAAAGTGATTTATCATGTGTAACGGGTTATATTTTTTGTAAGGAATGACTGATGGATTGGGAGTTATCACTCAGTTAAAAATCCCCCGCCTCCTCCTTTTCCCGATGATTGCAGAACCTGATATATAAAAACTACGAAGAGTTTAAAATCCCTAAAAATTACAGAGAGTTTTTGGAAATATCTCCCTCTACATTTTTGCATTGTACATTTCCATTTTAGATGTATATTTTTTCTTAAATCAAAACTTGAGTTTTCACTTTCCCTTCATCTCGTAAACAAAAAAAGAGTTAAAAGGCAAATAGATCACAACAAAATGAAAATTTTAGAGTTTATGTATTAAAATAATTTAAATTAATAAAGAAAGGTAAGTAAAGAAAATTTATTCACACACCACAAATGAACACAAAAGTTTTGTTATCCAATTTTGGAAAATTCCACTAGTTCAACCTTAATTACTCAGAATTTTATAAGACAGAGATTTTTTCTACACACGTTTTAAAAAATGGATATGCATGGTTGAAACATTTTAGAGATGCAAATGACCTATGGGTCCAAACCTTTTGAACAGAATAACATTAAATTCTCAAGTGAACGTGCGGCCCATATTAACCCGAGTCAAAAAAGCCATTATTTTGACCTTTTTCAAAAAGCAGACCAAACGATCATAGATGATTGTAAAGTGATTTATATTGCCCAATGGGCTATATTTTTGTAAGGAATGACATATAGATACGGAGTCAACACTCAGTTAAAAATCCCCTGCCTCCCCCTTTTCTTGACGATTATAGAACCTGATATAAAAACTAAAAAGATATTAAAATCCCCAAAAATTAAAGAACATTTTGGAATTATCTCTCTCAATATTTGTGCTTTGTGCATTTCCATTTTAGATGTATACTTTTTTCTTATATCAAAACTTGAGTTTTCACTTTCCCTTCATCTTGTAAACAATAAGAGAGATAGAAGGCAAATAGATCACAACAAAATGAAATTTTTGAGTTTATGTATGGAAATAATTTAAAGCAATAAACAAATGTAAGTAAAGAAAATTTATTCAAACACCAGAAATGAACACAAAAGTTTTGTTATCCAAGTTTGGGAACCTCCACTTGTTCAACCTTAATAGTTTGGAATTTTATAAGAAAGTCATTTTTCTACACATGTTTCTACACATGTTTTAAAAAATGGATATGCATACTTGAAACATGTTCAAGATGCAAATGACCTATGGATCCAAACCTGTTAAAGAGAATAACATTAAATTCTCAATTGAACGTGCAGTGGGATATTTACCCGAGTCAAACAAGCCATTATTTTTCCCAATTACAAAAAGCTGACCTAATAATCATAGATGAATGTAAAGTGATTTAGCATGCGTAACGGGCTATATTTTTATAAGGAATGGCTTAAGGATTGGGAGTCAACACTCAGTTAAAAATTCCCAGCCTCCCCCTTTTACCGACTATTGCAGAACCTGATATATAAAAACTAAAAAGAGTTTAAAATCCCTAAAAATTATAGATACTTTTTCGAATTATCTCTCTCTACATTTGTGCAGTGTGCATTTCCATTTTAGATGTATGCTTTTTTCTTATTCAAAACTTGAGTTTTCACTTTCCCTTCATCTAGTAAACACAAAAAGAGATAAAAGGAAGATTTGTCACAACAACAAGAAAATTTTAGATTTTATGTGTGGAAAGAATTTAAAGCAATAAAGAATTGTAAGAAAAGAAAATTTTATTCACACACCACAAATGAACAAAAAAAATTTGTTATCCAATTTTGGGAAATTCCACTAGTTCAACCCTTATAGCTCGAAATTTTATAAGAAAGGATTTTTTCTACACATGTTTTAAAACAAGGATATCCTTGCTTTAAATATTTTAAAGATGCAAATGACCTATCAATCCAAACCTTTTAAAGAGAATAACATTAAATTCTCAAGTGAACGTGCAGTGGAAAATTTACCCGAGTCAAACAAGCCATTATTTGGCCCATTTAAAAAAAGCTTACCTAACAATCATAGATGATTGTAAAGTGATTTATCATGGGTAACGATCTATAGTTTTGTAAGGAAGGACTTATGGATATGGAGTCAACACTCAGTTGAAAATACCACGCCTCCCCCTTTTCCCAACAATTGCCGAACTTGATATATAAAAACAAAAAGAGTTTACAATCGCTAAAAATTAGAAACAGTTTTTTAGAATTATCTTTCTGTACAATATTGCATTGTGCATTTCCGTTTTAGATGTATACTTTTTTCTTAAATTAAAACTTGATTTTCATATTTCCCTTCATCTCGTAACCAACAAAACAGATAAAAGGCAAATTGATCACAACTAAAGGAAAATTTTAGAGTTGATGTATGGACAGAATTTAATGCAATAAAAAAATGTAAGTAAAGAAAATTTATTCACACACCACAAATGAACACAAAAGTTTTGTTATACAAGTTTGGGAAATTCCACTAGTTTAACTTTAATAACTCAGAATTTTTAAAGAAAGATATTTTTCTACACAGGTTCTAAAAAATGGATATGCATGCTAGAAAAAGGTTAAAGATGCAAATGACCTATGGATCCAAACCTTTTATAGTGAATAAAATTAAATTCTCAAGTGAATGTGGGGTGGGATATTTACCCAAGTCAAACAAGCCAATTTTTTGCCCATTTACAAAAAGCTTACCAAACAAGCATAGATGATTGTAAAGTGATTTATCACGCGTAACGGAAAATATTTTTGTAAGGATGGACTTATGGATTCGGAGTCAACACTTAGTTAAAAATCCCACGTCCCTTTTCCCGATGATTGTAGAACCTGATATATAAAAACTAAAAAGAGATTACAATCCCTAAAAATTATAGACACTTTTTAGAATTATCTCTATCTATATTTGAGCATTGTGCATTTCCATTTTAGATGTATACTTTTTTCTGAAATCAAAACTTGAGTTTTCACTTTCCCTTTACCTCGTAAACAAAAAAAGAGATAAAAGGCAAATAGATCATAACAAAATGAAAATTTTAGAGTTTATGTATAGAAAGGATTTGAAGCAATAAAAAAATGTAAGAAAACAAAATTTTTTAACACACCAAAAATGAACACAAAAGTTTTTTATCCAAGTTTGGGAAATTCCACTTGTTCAACCCTAATAGCTCGGAATTTTAGAAGAAAGAGATTATTCTACGCATGTTTCAAAAAAAGGATATGCATGCTTGAAACATGTTAAAGATGCATATGACCTATGGATCCAAAGCTTTTTAAGAGAATAATATTAAATTCTCAAGGGAACGTGTGGTTTGATATTTACCTGAATCAAACATGCCAATATTTTGCCCATTTACAAAAAGTTGACCTAACGATCATAGATGATTTTAAAATGATTTATCTTGCGTAACGGGCTATATTTTTGTAAGGAATGACTTATGGATTGGGAGTCAACACTCAGTTAAAAATCCCCCTCCTCCCCCTTTTCTCAATGATTGCATAACCTGATATATAAAAACTAAAAAGAGTTTACAATCCCTAAAAATTATAGACACTTTTTGGAATTATCTCTCTCTACTTTTGTGCATTGTGCATTTCTATTTTAGATGTATACTTTTTTTTTTAAAATCAAAACTTGAGTTTTCACTTTCTCTACATCTCGTCAAAAAATAAAGAGATAAAAGGCAAATAGATCACAAAAAAATGAAAATTTTAGAGTTCATGTGTAGAAATAATTTAAAGCAATAAACAAATTTCAGTAAGGAAAATTTATTCTCACACCACAAATGAACACAAAAGTTTTGTTATCGAAGTTTGGGAAATTCCACTACTTCAACCCTAGTTGCTCAGAATTTTATAAGAACGATATTTTTCCACACATGTTTTAAAAAATGGATATGCATGTTTGAAGCATGTTAAATATGCAAATGACCTATGGATCCATACCTTTTAAAGATAATGACATTAAATTCTCTAGTGAACATGTGGTGGGATATTTACCGAGTCAAACAAGCCAATATTTTGCCGATATACATAAAGCTGACCTAACGATCATAGATCATTGTAAAGTGATTTATCATGTGTAACGGGCTATTTTTTTTGTAAGGAATGAATTATGGATTGGGAGTCAACACTCAGTTAAAAATCCCCCGCACCCCCCTTTTCGCGATGATTGCATAACCTGATATATAAAAACTAAAAAGATTTTACAATCCTGATAAATTACAAACACTTTTTGGAATTATCTCTCTCTACATTTGTGCAATGTGTATTTCCGTTTTAGATAAATACTTTTTTTTTTAAATCAAAACTTGAGTTTTCACATTCTCTACATCTCGTCAACAAAAAAAGTGATAAAAGGCAAATAGATCACAACAAAATGAAAATTTTAGAGTTTATGTATGGAAAGAATTTAAAGCAATGAAAAAAAATAAGTAAAGAAAATTTATTCACATAGCACAAATGAACACAAAAGTTTTGTCATCCAATTTTGGGAAATTCCACTAGTTCAACCCTAATAGCTCAGAATTTTATAAGAAAGAGATTTTTCTACGCATGTTTTAAAAAATGGATATGCATGCTAGAAACTTGTTAGATATGCAAATGACCTATGGATTCAAACCTTTTAATGAGAATAACATTAATTTCTCAAGCGAACGTGCGATGGGATATTAACATGAGTCAAACAAACCATTATTTTGCCCTTTTTAGAAAACTTGACCTAACTATCATAGATGTTTTTAAAGTGATTTATCATGCATAATGGCCTATATTTTTGTAAGGAATAACTGATGAATACGGAGTCAACACTCAATTAAAAATCCCCCCCCCCCCTCCCCTCCCCGTTTTCCTGACGATTGTTGAACCTGATATATAAAAACTAAAAAGATATTACAATCCCCAAAAATTATAGACACTTTTAAGAATTATCTCTCTGTACATTTCTGCATTGTGCATTTCCATTTTAGATGTATACTTTTTTCTTAAATCAAAACTTGACTTTTCACTTTCCCTTCATCTCGTAAACAAAAAAAGAGATAAAAGGCAATTAGATCGCTACTAAATGAAAATTTTAGAGTTGATTAATGGAAAGAAGTTAAGGAAATAAACAAATGTAAGAAAAGAAAATTTATTCACACAACACAAATGAAAAAAAAGTTTGTTATCCAATTTTGGGAAATTTCACTAGTTCAACCCTTATAGCTCGGAATTTTATAAGAAAGTGATTTTTCTACACATGTTTAAAAAAATGGATATCCATGCTTTAAACATTTTAAAGATACAAATAACCTATCGATCCAAACCTTTTAAAGAGAATAATATTAAATTCTCAAGTGAACGTGCGGTGGGATATTTTCCTGAGTCAAACAAGGCATTATTTTGCCCATTTACAAAAAGCTGACCTAGCAATCATAGATGATTGTAAAGTGATTATTCATGTGTAATGGGCAATATTTTTTTAAGGAATGACTTATGGATTGGGAGTCAACACTCATTTAAAAATCCCCCACCTCCCCCTTTTCCCGAACATTGCCGAACCTGATATATAAAAACTAAAAAGAGTTTACAATCTCTAAAAATTGTAGACAGTTTTTTGGAATTATCTTTCTGTACAGTATTGTACTGTGCATTTCTGTTTTAGATCTATACTTTTTTCTTAAATCAAAACTTGAGTTTTCACTTTCTCTTCATATTGTAAACAAAAAAAGAGATAAAAGGCAAATAGATCACAACAAAATGAAAATTTTAGACTTTATGTATGGAAAGAATTTAAAGCAATAAAAAAATGTAAGAAAATAAAATTTATTCTCACACCACAAATGAACAAAAAAATTTTGTTATCAAAGTTTGAGAAATTCCACTAGTTCAACCCTAATAGCTCGGAATTTTATATAAAAGATATTTTTTGACACATGTTTTAAAAAATGGATATGCATGCTTGAAACATGTTAAAGAAGTAAATGACCTATGGATCCAAACCTTTGAAAGAGAATAACATTAAATTCTAAAGTGAACTTGCGGTGGGATATTTACCCGAGTCAAACAAGCCATTATTTTTCCCATTTACAAAAAGCTGACCTAACATTCATAGGTGATTGTAAGGTGATTTATCATGCGTAACAAGCTATATTTTTTTAAGGAAACAATTTTGGATTGGGAGTCAACACTCAGTTAAAAATCCCTCACCTCCCCCTTTTCCCAACGATTGTTGAACCTTATATATAAAAAGTAAAAGAATTTAAAATCCCTAAAAATTACAGACACTTTTATGAATTATCTCAGTCTACATTTGTGCATTGTGCATTTCCATTTTAGATGTATATTTTTTTTCTTAAATCAAAACTTGAGTTTTCACTTTCCCTTCATCTCGAAAAACAAAACAAGAGATAAAATGCAAATAGATCACTACTAAATGAAAATTTTAGAGTTTATGTATGGAACAAATTTAAAGCAATAAACAATTGTAAGAAAAGAAAATTTATGCACACACCACAAGTGAACAAAAAAGTTTTGTTATCCAATTTTTGGAAATTCCACTAGTTCAACCCTTGAAGCTCGGAATTTTATAAGAAAGGGATTTTTCTACACATGTTTTAAAACATGGATATCCTTGCTTTAAACATTTTAAAGAAGCAAATGACCTATCGATCCAAACCTTTTAAAGCGAATAACATTAAATTCTCAAGTGAATGTGTAGTGGGATATTTACCCAAGTCAAACAAGCGATTATTTGGCCCATTTACAAAAAGCAAACCTAACGATCATAGATGATTGTAAAGTGATTTATCATGGGTAATGGTCTATATTTTTGTAAAGAATGACTTATGGATTGGGAGTCAACACTCAGTTACAAATCCCCCGCCTCCCCCTTTTCCCGACGATTGCCGAACCTGATATATAAAAACTAAAAAGAGTTTACAATCCCTAAAAATTACAAACAATTTTTGGAATTATCTCTCTCTACAATATTGCATTGTGCATATCCATTTTAGATGTATCCTTTTTTCTTAAATCAAAATTTGAGTTTTCACTTTCCCTTCATCTCGTAAATAGAAAAATAGATAAAAGGCAAATAGATGACAACTAAATGAAAATATTAGAGTTGATGTATTGACAGAATTTAATGCAATAAACAAATGTAAGTGAAGAAAATTTATTCACACGCCACAAACGAACACAAAAGTTTTGTTACACAAGTTTTGCAAATTTCACTAGTTCAACCTTAATAACTCGGAATTTTTACAAAAAGTTATTTTTCTTCACATGTTTTAGAAAATGGATACGCATGCTTGAAACATGTTGAAGATGCAAATGAGCTATGGATCGAAACCTTTGAAATTGAATAACATTAAATTCTCAAGTGAACGTGGGGTGGGATATTTACCCGAGTCAAACAAGCCAAGTTTTTGCCCATTTATAAAAAGCTGACCTAGCAAGCATAGATGATTGTAAAGTGATTTATCATGCGTAACTAGAAATATTTTTGTAAGGAAGGACTTAAGGATTGGGAGTCAACACTCAGTTAAAAATCCCCTGCTTCCCCTTTTTTCCAACGATTGAGAACCTGATAAATAAAAAATAAAAAGAGTTTATAATCCCAAAAAGTTATAGACACTTTTAGGAATTATCTCTTTGTACATTTGTGCATTGTGCATTTCCATTTTGGATGTATACTTTTTTCTTAAATCAAAACTTGAGTTTTAACTTTCCCTTCATCATGTAAACAAAAAAAGAGATAAAAGGCATTTAAATGACAACTAAAGGAAAATTTTAGAGTTGATGTATGGACAAAATTTAATGCAATAAAAAAATGTAAGTAAAGAAAATTTATTCACACACCACAAATAAACACAGAAGTTTTGTTATCCAAGTTTGGGATATTCCACTTGTTCAACCCTTATAGCTCTGAATTTTATAAGCAATAGATTTTTCTACACATGTTTTAAAAAAAGGATATGCATGCTTGAAACTTGTTAAAGATGCAAATGACCTATGGAACCAAACCTTTTAAAGGGAATAAAATTAAATTCTCAAGTGAACGTGCATTGGGATATTTACCCGAGTCAAACAAGCCATTATTTTGCCCGTTTACCAAAAAGCTGACTTAACAAGCATAGATGATTGTAAAGTTATTTATCATGCATAACGGGCAATATATTTGTAAGGAAGGACTTAAGGATTGGGAGTCAACACTCACTTAAAATTCCCCCACCTCCCCCTTCTCCCAATTATTGCAGAACCTGATACATAAAAACTAAAAAGAGTTTACAATCCCTAAAAATTACAGACAGTTTTTGGAATTATGTCTTTCTACATTTGTGCATTGTGCATTTCCATTTTTGATGTATAATTTTTTTTTTAAATCAAAACTTGAGTTTTCACTTTCTCCACATCTCGTCAACAAAAAAAGAGATAAAAGGAAAATAGATCACAACAAAATGAAAATTTTAGAGTTTATGTATAGAAATAATTTAAAGCAACAAACAATTGTAAGTAAATAAAATTTATTCTCACACCACAAATGAACAGAAAATTTTTGTTATCCAAGTTTGGGAAATTCCACTAGTTCAACCCTAATAGCTCAGAATTTTATAAGAAAGATATTTTTCTACACTTGTTTTAAAAAATTGATATGCATGCTTGAAACATGTTAAAGATGCAAATGACCTATAGATCCAAACCTTTTAAAGATAATAACATTAAATTCTCAAGTGAACGTGCGGTGGGATATTTACCCGAGTCAAACAAGCCATTATTTTGCCCATTTACAAAAAGCTGACCTAACGATCATAGATGATTGTAAAGTGATATATCATGCGTAACGGGCTATATTTTTGTAAGGAATGACTTATGGATTGGGCGTCAACACTCAGTTAAAAATCCCTCGCCTCTCCCTTTTCCCGACGATTGCAGAACCTGATATATAAAAACAAAAGAGAGTTTAAAATCCCCAAAAATTACAGACACTTTGTGGAATTATCTCTCTCTACATTTTTGCATTGTGAATTTCCATTTTAGATGTATAATTTTTTCTTAAATAAAAACATCAGTTTTCACTTTCCCTTCATCTCGTAAACCAAAAAAGAGATAAAAGGCAAATAGATCACAATAAAATGAAAATTTTTGAGTTTATGTATGGAATGAATTTAAAGCAATAAACAAATGTAAGTAATCAAAAAATTATGCACACACCACAAATGAACACAAAAGTTTTGTTATCCAATTTTGGGAAATTCCACTAGTAAATCCCTTATAACTCGGAATTTTATAAGAAAGAGGTTTTTCTACGCATGTTATAAAAAATGGATTTGCATGCTTGAAACATTTTTGATATGCAAATGACCTATGGATCCAAACCTTTTAAAGAGCATAACATTAATTTCTCAAGTGAATGCGCGGTGGGATATTAACATAAGTCAAACAAGCCATTACTTTGCGCTTTTCCAAAAAGTTGACCTAATGGGCTATACTTTTGTAAGGAATGACTGATGAATACCGAGTCAACACTCAGTTAAAAATCCTTCACCTCCCCGTTTTCCTGACGATTGCAGAACCTGATATGTAAAAACTAAAGAGATATTACAATCCCCAAAAATTTCATAAACTTTTAGGACTTATCTCTCTGTACATTTGTGCATTGTGCATTTCCATTTTAGATGTATACGTTTTTCTTAAATCAAAACTTGAGATTTCACTTTCCCTTCATCTCGTCAACTAAAAAAGATATAAAAGGCATTTAAATGACAACGAAATGAAAATTTTAAAGTTTATGTATGGAAAGAATTTAAAGCAATAAAAAAATGTAACTAAAGAAAATTTATTCACACACCACAAATGACTACAAAAGTTTTGTCAACCAAGTTTGGGAAATTCCACTTGTTCAACCCTTATTGCTCTGAATTTTATAAGCAATAGATTTTTCTACACATGTTTTAAAAAAAGGATATGCATGCTTGAAACTTGTTAAAGATGCAAATGACCTATGGAACCAAACCTTTTAAAGGGAATAAAATTAAATTCTCAAGTGAACGTCCGGTGGGATATTTACCCGAGTCAAACAAGGCATTATTTTGCCCGTTTTCAAAAAGCTGACTTAATGAGCATAGATGATTGTAAAGTTTTTTATCACGTGTAACGGGAAATATATTTGTAAGGAAGGACTTATGGATTGGGAGTCAACACTCACTTAAAAATCCCCTGCCTCCCCATTTTCCCGATTATTGCAGAACCTGATACATAAAAACTAAAAAGAGTTTACAATCCCTAAAAATTACAGACACTTTTTGGAATTATCGCTCTCTACATTTGTGCATTGTGCATTTCCATTTTAGATGTATACTTTGTTCTTAAATCAAAACTTGAGTTTTCACTGTCCCTACATCTCGTAAACAAAAAAATAATTAAAAAGCCAAACAGATCACAATAAAATGAAAATTTTAGAGTTGATGTAAGGAAGGAATTTAAAGTAATAAAAAAATGTAAGAAAAGAAACTTTATTCACACCCCACAAATGAACACAAAAGTTTTGCTATCCAAGTTTGGGATATTCCACTTGTTCAAACCTAATAGGTCGGAATTTTATAAGAAAGAGATTTTTCTACACATGTTTTAAAAAATGGATATGCATGCTTGAAACATGTTAAAGATGCAAATGACCCATGGAACCAAACCTTTTAAAGATAATAAATTAAATACTCAAGTGAACGTATGGTGGGATATTTACCCTAATCAAACAAGCCAATATTTTGCCTATTTAAAAAAACCTGACCTAATAATCATAGATGATTGTAAAGTGACTTGTCATGAGTAACGGGAAATTTTTTTGTAAGGAATGACTTATGGAATGGGAGTCAACACTCAATTAAAAATCCCCTGCCTCCCCTTTTTCGCCACGACTGCATAACCTGATATATAAAAACTAAAAAGAGTTTACAATCCCTAAAAATTACAGACACTTTTTAAAATTATCTCTCTCTACATTTGGGCATTGTGCATTTCCATTTTAGTTATATACTTTTTTCATAAATCAAAACTTGAGTTTTCACTTTCCCTTCATCTCGTAAACAAAAAAAAGAGATAAAAGGTAAATAGTTCACAACAAAATGAAAATTTTAGAGTTTTGTATGGAAAGAATTTCAAGCATTAAAAAATGTAAGTAAATAAAATTTATTCACAAATCACAAATGAACAAAAAAGTTTTGTTATCCAAGTTTGGGAAATTCCACTAGTTCAACTCTAAAAACTCGGAATTTTATAAGAAAGAGATTTTTCTACACATATTTTAAAAAATGGATTTGCATGCTTGAAACATGTTAAACATCCAAATGACCTATGGATCCAAAACTTTTAAAGAGAATAACATTAAATTCTCAAGTGAAAGTGCAGTGAGATACTTACCCGACTCAAACAAGCCATGATTTTGCCCTTTAACAAAAAGCTGACCTAATGATCATCGATGATTGTAAAGTAATTTATAATGCTTAACGGGCTATATTTTTGTATGGAATCACTTATGGATTTGGATTCATCACTCAGTGAAAAATCCCCTGCCTCCCCCTTTTCCCGACGATTGCAGAACATGATATATAAAAACTAAAAAGAGTTTACAATCCCTAAAAATTACAGACACTTTTTGGAATTATCTCTCTCCGCATTTTTGCATAGTGAATTTCAAGTTTAGATATATACTTTTTTCTTAAATCAAAACTTGAGTTTTCACTTTCCCTTCATCTCGTTAACAAAAAATGAGATAAACGGCAAATAGATCACAACAAAATGAAATTTTTTGAGTTTATGTATGGAAATAATTTAAAGCAATAAAAAAATGTAAGTAAAGAAAATTTATTCACACACGACACATGAACACAAAAGTTTTGTTATCCAAGTTTGGGAAATTCCACTAGTTCAACTCTAAAAGCTCGGAATTTTATAAGAAAGAAATTTTTCTACACATGTTTTAAAAAAGGGATATGCATGCTTGAAACATGTTAAATATACAAATGACCAATGGAGCCAAACCTTTTAATCAGAATAACATTAAATTCTCAAGTGAACGTGCGGTGGGATATTTACCCGACTCAAACAAGCCATTATTTTGCCCATTTTCAAAAAGCTGATCTAACGATCATCGATGATTGTAAAGTAATTTATCATGCGTAACGGGCTATATTTTTATAAGGAATCACTTATGGATTGGGAGTCAACACTCTGTAAATATTCCCCCGTCTCCCCCTTTTCCTGACGATTACAGAACTTGATATATAAAAACTAAAAAGAGATTACAATCCTTAAAAATTACAGACACTTGTTGGACTTATCTCTCTCTACATCTGTGCATTGTGCATTTCCATTTTAGTTGTATACTTTTTTCTTAAATCAAAACTTGAGTTTACATTTTTACTTCATCTCGTAAACAAAAAAAAAAGATAAAAGGCAAATATATTACAACAAAATGAAAATTTTAGAGTTTATGTATGGAAAGAATTTATAGCAATAAACAAATGTAAGTAAACAAAATTTATTCACACACCACAAATGAACACAAAAGTTTTTTATCCAAGTTTAGGAAATTCCACTAGCTCAACCGTAATAGCTCGGAATTTTATAAGAAAAAGATTTTTCTACACATGTTTTAAAAAAAAGGATATGCATTCTTGAAACATGTTAAAGAAGCAAATGACCTATGGATCAAAACCTTTTAAAGAGAGCAACATTAAATTCTCAAGTGAATGTGTGGTGGGATATTTGACCGAGTCAAACAAGCCATTATTTTGCCCAAGTACAAAAAGATGACCTAACGATCATAGATGATTGTAAAGTGAACTATCATGCATAACGGTCTATATTTTTGTAAGGAATGACTTATGAATTGTGAGTCAACACTCAGTTAAAAATCCCCTGCCTCCCCCTTTTCCCCACGATTGCAGAACCTGATATATAAAAACTAAAAAGAGTTTACAATCCTTAAAAATTACAGGCACTTTTTTGAATTATCTCTGTCAACATTTGTGCATTGTGCATTTCTTTTTTAGATGTATATGTTTTTTTTAATTCAAAACTTGAGTTTTTACCTTCCCTTCATCTATAAAGAAAAAAGAGATAAAAGGTAAATAGCTCACAAGAAAATGAAAATTTTAGAGTTGAAGTAGGGAAAGAATTTAAAGCAATACACAAATGTAAGTAAAGAAAATTTATTCACACACCACAAATGAACATAAAACTTTTGTTGTCCATGTTTGGGAAATTCCTCTAGTTCAACCCCAATAACTTGGAATTTTATAAGAAAGAGATTTTTCTACACATGTTTAAGAAAATGGAAATGCATGCTTAAAACATGTTAAAGATGCAAATGACCTATGGATCCAAACCTTTTAAAGTGAATAACATTAAATTCTCATGTAAAATTGCAGTGGGATATTTACCCGAGTCAAAGAAGCCATTATTTTGCCCATTTACAAAAAGCTGACCTAACGATCTTAGATGTTTGTAAAGTGATTTATCATGCGTAACGGGCTATATTTTTTTGTATGGTATGACTTATGGATTGGGAGTCAACACTCAGTTAATAATCCCCTGCCTCCCCCTTTTCCCAACGATACAGAACCTGATATATAAAAACTAAAAAGAGTTTACAATCCATTAAAATTATAGACACTTGTTTGAATTATCCCTCTCTACATTTGTGCATTGTGCATTTCCATTTTAGCTGTATACTTTTTTCTTAAATAAAAAACTTGTGTTTTCACTTTCCCTTCATCTCGTAAACAAAAAAAGAGGTAAATGGCTAATTGATCACAACAAAATGAAAATTTTAGAGTTTATGTATGGAAAGAATTTAAAGCAATAAAAAAATGTAAGTAAAGAAAATTTATTCACACACCACAAATGAACACAAAAGTGTTGTTTTTCAAGTTTAGGAAATTCCACTAGTTCAACCGTAATAGCTCAGAATTTTATAAGAAATAGATTTTTCTACATATATTTTGAAAAAAGGAAATGCATGCTTGAAACATGTTAAAGAAGCAAATGACCTATGGATCAAAACCTTTTAAAGAAAATAACATTAAATTCTCAAGTTAATGTGCGGTGGGATATTTAACCAAGTCAAACAACCCATTATTTTTCCCAAGCACCAAAAAATGACCTCACGATCATAGTTGATTGTAAAGTGAACTATCATGCGTAACAGGCTATATTTTTTTAAGAAATGACTTATGGATTGGGAGTCAACACTCAGTTAAAAATCCCCCGCCTCCCCCTTTTCCCCATGATTGCAGAACCTGATATATAAAAACTAAAAAGAGTTTACAATCCTTAAAAATTACAGACACTTTTTTGAATTATCTCTCTCTACATTTGTGCATTGTGTATTTCTATTTTAGATGTATACTTTTTTTTTAAATCAAAACTTGAGTTTTTATCTTCCCTTCATCTTGTAAAGAAAAAAGAGATAAAAGGCAAATAGATCACAAGAAAATGAAAATTTTAGAGTTGATCTATGGAATGAATTTAAAGCAATAAAGACATGTAAGTAAAGAAAATTTATTCACACACCACAAATGAACACAAAAGTTTTGTAATCCAAGTTTGGGAAATCCACAAGTTCAACCCTAGTAGCTCGGAATTTTATCGGAAAGAGATTTTTCTACACATGTTTTAAAAAATGGATATACATGTTTGAAACATGTTAGGGATGCAAATGACCTATGGATCCAAACCTTTTAAAGAGAATAACATTAAATTCTCAAGTGAACGTGCGGTGGGATATTTACCGGAGTCCAACAAGCCGTTATTTTGCCCCTTTACAAAATGCTAACCTAAGGATCATATATGATTGTAAAGTGATTTATTTTGCATAACGGGCTATATTTTTTTAAGGAATGACTTATGGATTGGGATTCAACACTCAGTTAAAAATCCTCCGCCTCCCCTTTTTCCCAACGATTGCAGAACTTGTTATATAAAAACTAAAAAGAGTTTACAATCCCTAAAAATTACAGACACTTTGTGGAATTATCTCTCCCTACATTTGTGGATTGTGCATTTCCATTTTAGATGTATACTTTTTTTCTTAAATCAAAACTTGAGTTTTCACTTTCCCTTCATCTCGTAAACAAAAAAAGAGATAAAAGGCCAATAGATCAAAACAAAATGAAAATTTTAGAGTTTATCTATCGAAAGAATTTAAAGCAATAAAGAAATGTAAGTAAAGAAAATTTATTCAGACACCACAAATTAACACAAAAGTTTTGTTGAAAGTTCCACTACTTCAACCCTAATAGTTCGGAATTTTATAAGAAAGAGATTTTTCTACAAATGTTTTAAAAAATGGATATGCATGCATGAAACAAGTTAATGATGCAAATGACATATAGATCCAAACCTTTTTGTTGGAAGATGGGCTCAAGCCCAGGAGCTCAAGACAAGAAGCCCACACGTCAAAGATGTGGCATATGTGTAAAATATGGTACTTTCCATAAAGATGGTATAGAAGTGTAAATATGTGTTCCTTTTATGTCTTTTGTTTTATCAAGTTATAGCCCTAAGGGTATTGTAAAACTATAAATAAAGGCATTGGCTAAGAGGTAGGCCATTGAAGCACTCTCCTCTCTTTCCACAAATTCGTCCAGCCCTCATTTTTCTTTTTGACGCATCCCTCTTCTCCCTTAATCCAAACTCTCTTCTTCCATGTTCTTCTTCTTCTCTTCTCCTTCTCTCTTCTTCTTCTTCTTCTTCTTCTTCTTTCTTGTTGATTTAAAGTTCCTTTCATGAGATCCTAAATTCTACAAGGTATCAGAGTAAGGAGTTTAGGATCTCTTCATGGAGTTATTACGAAATCTGTTCAAGAAGTTGTAAAAGAAGTTTAGTCATAAAGAGATAAGTTCATCATCTTCTTATTTAAGTTTTTTTTTGTTTCCTTTTCTTATTTACATACTCCTTTTTACTGTTTTTATTTCTTCTTGAATTTTGAGTCACATCAAGTCAAGATAAATCTTTATATGTTGTAAAGATTTATTTCTATGACTAAATTGATGTTATAATCTTGACTTCTTGTAAATCAATTACAAGAGTGATCAAGATCATTTGCTGTTTGCATCTTATTAAGATTGATGGGTGGAATTCAATTACCTTTATGTTATTTGGATCCATCTCATTTGAGGTAGAATTCCAGCACATGTTGTTGTATCTTCTCCTACTTTAGGTTGCTCATGGGTTTGTGTTGTGTTGTTGGATGCCCATTACATGTTTGATGAAATGCCAACAGCCATTTACCCTTTGTAGTTCCGTTTTTTTTTTAACTTCAACAATTGATTTTTTTCTTACATTGAAGTCTCCCATGAGCTGAAGATAAATCTCTTCCAAGTGTCTTGATTTGTCGTTAAATCTTCTCTAAATTTTTGTCCATTGCTCGTTTGTGTTGAAGTTTGGATTAAGGCCTAATCGGTTGCATCTACTTTCTTCTCTTTGTTCTTATGAATACAAGAGAAGTTGAGTGATGGCTGGATGTTATTATCACTCTCTAAAGGCACAAATTTGTTGATAATTTGGTGCTTGCCCTTGTGAAAGAAATTGGTTCTTGTTCTCTTTTGTTGGTGATTGATTTGGTCTACGGGTTCTTCAAATTACATAGAGTAATTGTCTTTGAAGAAGGCCTTTTCCCTTGACCTCCATATTTTACTTACCCCATCATGGAGATTGGATACAATAGTAATAAGAGTGATATACTCCGTATTACTACAATTCCACTTAGAGATCTCTCCAATTACATGAGCCGGTCACAATCAGTTTGGAGGGTTCTTATTACTCGTGAACTCTTGAGCCACGTTGTTAACTTTCCTCCTCCGATTGATGATGAAGATGCGTCCTACCACAAGTGGGTTAAGGATGATAACATGGTGATAAGTTGGCTCATTAATAACATGGAAGAGCAGGTGGCCAACAATGTGGTCCACTTGGCAACCGCCAAGACCATATGGGACACTTGTGCCAATCTTTACTCAAGCACTGCTTCATTACAAAAAATATATGATGTCTTACAAAACATGCTGCATACGAAACATGGAGATAATATTCATGAATTTTTGGCACGGTTTTGCAGTCTTCTTCAAGAATGGAAACTAGCTCAGCCATATTCCACTGATATTGCCATTCAAGAACTACAAAGAGAAATTTTGGCAGCAACCATTTGCTTATTGAATATTAAACCATACCTTGAGGTGGCCAAAACTCAACTTCTAAGTTCTTCTGCTCTTCCATCCTTCGATGATATTAGTGCTACATTACTTAGGATACCGGATCCATCCCCTCCTTCTCCTATTGATGTTCCATCGGTGATGTTCTCTGGCAATTGGGGAACATTTTCCTCATCCCAAGGACGGGGCAGAAATATGAGAGGGGGTCGAACTATGAGAGGGGCTGAAAATAGAGGTGGTAGAATGGGTCAAAATTCCTTTCGTACTGAGCTTCAACTTTGCACTTATTGTGGCCGTCAGAACCACCTTGTGGCATCATGCTGGAAACTTCATGGCAAGCCTGATTGGACCACAGCTAACCTAGTCTTAGTTAACGTTGAGAAAAATGAAGATAAGGCTGAATCATCATCCGGAAATGTGACTCTTACGGCTGAGGACTATGCTGCATTTCAGAAAATGAAGTCCTTCATGGAATCATCTATTCCCTCATCATCTACTGTTGCCACAACTATTGCCTCAGGTGTGCTTTATTCCTCTTCTTCCTCTTCCTCTTGGATCATCGACTCCGGGGCCTCCGAACATCTATCAGGTAACAAATACTTGTTGCAGTCCTTATCTCCTTGTTATCCTCATAAATTCATTACTATTGCTGATGGTACCCAAAACAAGGTCCTTGGAAAAAGTTCCTCCTCTCTCACTTCATCTATTCCCCTTCAAGATTTTGTTTGTTCCTCAATTTCCTTTAAATTTGCTCTCGGTTAGCCAATTGACCAAACAATTAAATTGCTCTATCACCTTCTCACCGTCTTCTTGTGTCTTTTAGGATCTCACTACGAAGCGGGTGACTGGTGGCGGCCATGGAAAGGGGGATTTCTACTACTTCACTCTTCCACCATTAGCTACATTATCGTCCACTACATCTGAGGACCAACTTTGGCACAACCGACTTGGTCATCCATCTACCCCTTCACTTCGTTCTTTGGTTCCATCTTTAAAAGGACATTCTAATATCAGTTGTGAGGTTTGTCAATTAAGTAAACATGTCAGGAGTACATATTCTCCTCGTCTTACAACTACAAGTACTGCTCCGTTTGAGCTAATACATTCTGATGTATGGGGCCCTTTATGTGTCTCAAATATTTCCCAAGTTAAATATTTTGTCATTTTTGTTGATGATTTTACTCGAGTGACTTGGTTATTTCTATTTAAAGAGTGTTCCGAAATTCTTCCTTTGTTTAAAAATTTTCATGCTATGGTCTTGACACAATTTGGGAAGAAAATTCAAACCCTTAGATCTGATAATGCTAAGGAATACTCATGACTTCAAATCATTTTGTGAGAGTAATGGGCTTATTCATCAAACATCATGTGCCTATACTCCTCAACAAAATGGTGTTACTGAAAGGAGGAATCGTCATCTTCTTGAAGTTGCTCGGGGCCTCCTATACTCTATGAAGGTACCCTATTTCTATTGGCCTCATGCTATACTTACAGCATGCTTTCTCATTAATAGGTTACCTTCATTAGTCCTTCATCATAAAACTCCTTACTCTGTGTTATTTAATGGTGAAGATCATTTTTCTCTTCCTTTGAAAGTGTTTGGATATACGTGTTTTGTTCATGTTACATCTCCACATAAAAATAAACTTGATCCTCGGTCTATGAAGTGCATTTTTTTGGGATACTCTCGCACCCAGAAAGGTTATGTCTGTTATAATCCTACCCTTCGGAGGATGTTTATCTCTAGGGATGTGACTTTCTTTGAGGACACTCCCTTCTACTCCTCCCATGATGCTCCTCCAGGATGGACTTGTCCTTCTACTACTCCTTGTCCGCTTGTGCCGTTCAATCTTGAAGTGGATCCATCCCCTGATGCACCTGCCGTACCTTCACCTGTAGAGTTGTCAGATCCACCTGAGGTAAGTCCTTCTCCTCCTATGTATGGGCCTGAATTTGATACTCGGCCTATTGCTTTAAGAAAAGAACATCGCTCCTGTACTACTTCGCATCCTATTCAAATTTTATGTCTCACCATCGCTTGTCTTCCGAGTGTTTTCAGTTTCTTATGTCCCTTTCTTCTACTTCCATTCCACAGTCGTATCAGGAGGCCCTGAGACATCCAGGATGGAAGCCGGCTATGGATGAAGAAATGCATGCCTTATATGAAAACCAAACCTGGTACTTAACATCACTCCTGAAAGGTACAAGATCGGTTGGTTGTTGATGGGTTCTTTCGATGAAACATAATCCGGATGGATCAGTTGCTCATCTTAAAGCCCGACAGGTTGCTAAGGGCTATACGCAGTGCTATGGGATAGATTATGAGGAGACCTTCTCTCCTGTTGCAAAATTGAATTCGGTACGCATCATCTTATCTATTGCTGCTAATTCTTCATGGCCCGTCTATCAGTTGGATGTTAAAAATGCTTTTTTAAATGGTGACATCAGTGAGGAAATTTATATGGTTCAACCACCTGGTTATGTGGTTGAAGGGGAGTCAGTATGCCCTTTAAAAAAGTCTTTATATGGGCTAAAGCAGTCCCCTCGGGCATGGTTTGATAAATTTAGTCAAACACTCCTATAGTTTGGTTTTCATCGGTGCTCAGTTGATCATTCCGTATATTATAAAGATACGGTCAAAGGGAAAATATTATTGGCCGTATATGTGGATGATATTATCTTAACCGGTGATGATGATTTGAGCATACAAGAGGTGAAACAGATGATATGTTAGGAATTCAAGACTAAAGACCTTGGTATGCTTAAATATTTTTTGGGTATAGAAGTTCTTCAATCCAAACATGGGATAATATTGTCTCAAAGGAAATATGTCTTGGATCTCCTTGAATAAACAAGAATGAAGGGTTGTAGACTAGTTGACACACCTATGGATACAAATGTAAAATTATGTGCCACAAATGAAGAAGATATTGATATTGGCAAATATCAAAGACTCGTGGGAAAACTGATTTATCTCACTATAACTAGGCTAGACATATCATATGCTATAAGTGTGGTGGGTCAATTCATACACAAACCACAAATTACCCGCTAGCAGGCTTTAGATAGAATATTACATTATTTAAAAGGAGCTCCTGGAAGAGGATTGCTGTATAAAAAACATGGGCACTTCAATATAGAAGGCTTCTCAGATGTAGATTGGGCTGGATCTCTTGACGATAGAAAATCTACATCAGGATATTGTACTCTGGTTGGGGGAAACTTGGTTACATGGAAAAGTAAGAAGCAAAATGTGGTTGCAAGATCTAGCGCCAAAGCAGAATACAGAGCTATGGCCCATACCGTTAGTGAACTTTTATGGAGTAGGACCCTTCTTACCGAACTAGGTTTTTATAAAAAGGGGTCCATGAATCTGCATTGTGATAATCAAGCAGCTATTCATATCACTTCAAATCCAGTTTTTCATGAAAGAACTAAACATATTGAGGTGGATTGTCATTTTATACGGGAGAAGTTTCAAGCAGGAATAATCTCTCTCAAACATGTGTCATCTCAAGAGCAAGTAGCTGATATTCTCACTAAACACGTTACATCTAAAATCCTATCATTTATATGTGGCAAGTTGGGTATTTATGATGTCTTTTTTCCTCTAGCTTGAGGGGGAGTGTTGGAAGATGGGCTCAAGCCCACGAGCTAGAGACAAGAAGCCCACACGTCAAAGGAGTGGCATATGTGTAAAATATGGTACATTCCATAAAGATGGCATAGAAGTGTAAATATGTGTTCCTTTTATGTCTTTTGTTTTATCAAGTTGTAGCCCTAAGGGTATTGTAAAACTATAAATAAAGGCATTGGCTAAGAGGTAGGCCATTGAAGCACTCTCCTCTCTTTCCACAAATTCGTCCAGCCCTCATTTTTCTTTTTGACGCAACCCTCTTCTCCCTTAATCCAAACTCTCTTCTTCCACGTTCTTCTCCCTCTCTGCTCCTTCTCTCTTTTTCTTCTTCTTCTTTCTTGTTGATCTAAAGTTCCTTTCATGAGATCCTAAATTCTACACTTTTAAAGAGAATAACATTAAATTCTCAAGTTTGGGTGCAGTGGGATATTTACCCGAGTCAAACAAACCATTATTTTGCCCTTTTACAAATAGCTGATCTAACGATCTTAGATGATTGTAAATTCATTTATCATGTGTAAAGGGCTATATTATTTTAAGGAATGACTTATGGATTGGCAGTCAACACTCAGATAAAAATCCCCCGCCTCGCCTTTTTTCGACGATTGCAAAACCAGATATATAAAAAATAAAAAAAGTTTACAATCTCTTAAAACTACAAAAACTTTTTGGAATTATCTCTCTCTACATTTGTGAATTGCGCATTTCCATTTTAGATGTGTACTTTTTTTTTAAATCAAAACTTGAGTTTTCACTTTCCCTTCATCTCGTAAACAAAAAAAGAGATAAAAGGCAAATAGATCACAACAAAATGAAAATTTTAGAGTTCATGTATGGAAAGAGTTCAAAGCAATAAAAAAATGTATGTAAATAAAATTTATTCACACACCACAAATGAACACAAAATTATTGTTATCCAAGTTTGGGAAATTCCACTTGTTCAACCCTAACAGCTCAGAGTTTTATAAGAAAGAGAATTTTCTCCACATGTTTTAAAAAATGGATATGCATGCTTGAAACTTGTTAAAGATACAAATGAGTTATGGATCCAAACCTTTTAAAGAGAATAACATTAAATTCTCAAGTGAACGTGCGGTGGGATATTTACCTGAGTCAAACAAGCCATTATTTCCCCCATTTACAAAAATCAGACCTAATGATCATAGATGATTGTAAAGTGATTTATCATGCATAACAGGCTATTTTTTTGTAAGGAATGACTTATGGATTAGGAGTCAACACTCAGTTAAAAATCCCCCGCCTCCTCCATTTCCTGACAATTGCAGAACCTAATAAATAAAAACTAAAAGAGTATCAATCCCTAAAACTTACAGACACTTTTTGGAATTATCGCTCTCAACATTTTTCCATTGCATTTCCATTTTAGATGGATACTTTTTTCTTAAATCAAAGCTTGAGTTTTCACTTTCCCTTCCCATCTCGTAAACAAAAAGAGAGAAAAAAGGGAAATAGATCACAACAAAATGAAAATCTTAGAGTTTATAGATGGAAATATTTTAAATCAATAAAAAAATATAAGTAAATAAAATTTATTCACCCGCCACAAAAGAACACAAAAGTTTTTTTATCCAAGTTTGGGAAATTCCACTAGTTCAACCCTAATAGCTCGTAATTTTATAAGAAAGAGATATATTTGCACATGTTTTAAAAAATGGATATGCATGCTTGAAACATGTTAAAGATGCAAATAACCAATGGATTCAAACCTTTTAAAGAGAATAACATTAAATTCTCAAGTGAAAGTGCGGTGGGATATTTATACGAGTCAAACAAGCCGTTATTTTGCCCTTTCACAAAAAGCTGACCTAACAATCATAGAAGATTGTAAAGTGATTTAACAAGCGTAATGGGCTATATTTTTGTAAGGAATGACTTATGGATTGGGAGTCAAGAATCAGTTAAAAATCCCCCGCCTCTCCCTTTTCCTAACGATTGGAAAACATTATATATAAAAACTAAAAAGAGTTTACAAACCCAAAAAATTACAGACACTTTTTGGAATTATATCTCTCTACATTTGTGCATTGTGCTTTTCCATTTTAGATGCATACTATTTTCTAAAATAAAAGCTTGAATTTTCACTTTCCCTTCATCGCGTAAACAAAAAAAGTGATAAAAGGCAAATAGATCTCAACAAAATAAAAATTTTAGAGTTTATGTATGGAAAGAATTTAAAGCAATAACAAATGTAAAGAAAGAAAATTTATTCACACACCACAAATGAACACAAAACTTTTGTATCCAAGTCTGGGAAATTCCACTAGATCAACCCTAATAGCTTGGAATTTCATAAGAAAGAGATTTTTCTACACATGTTTTAAAAAATGGATATCATGCATGAAACTTGTAAAAGATGCAAATGACCTAAGGATCCCAACATTTTAAAGAGAATTACATTAAATGCTCAAGTGAACATGCGGTGGGATATTTACTCGACTCAAACAAGCCATTATTTTGCCCATTTACAAAAATTTGACCAAACCATCATAGATGACTGTAAAGTGATTTATGATGCGTAACGGGCTATATTTTTGTAAGGAATAACTTATGGATTAGGAGTCAACACTCAGTTAAAAATCCCCCGCCTTCCCTTTTTCCTGGCGATTGCAGAACTTGAGAAATAAAAACTAAAAGAGTTTACATTGCCTAAAAATTACATACATTTTTTGGAATTATCTCATTCTATATTCGTGCATTGTGCATTTCAATTTTAGATGTATACTTTTTTCTTAAATCAAAGCTTGAGTTTTCACTTTTCCTTCATCTCGTAAACAAAAAAAGAGAAAAAAGGAAATAGGTCACAACAAAATGAAAATTTTAGAGTTTATGTAAGGAAATATTTTAAAGCAATAAACAAATGTAATTAAAGAAAGTTTATTCTCTCACAAGAAATGAACACAAAAGTTTTGTTATTCAAGTTTGGGAAATTCGACTTGTTCAACCCTAATAGCTTGGAATTTTATAAGAAAGAGATTTTTCTACACATGTTTTAAAAAATGGACATGCATGCTTGAAACATGTTAAAGATGCAAATGACCATTGAATCCAAACCATTTAAAGAGAATAACAATAAATTCTCAAGTGAACGTGCGGTGAGATATTTACCCGAGTCAAACAAGCTATTATTTTCCCATTTACGAAAAGCTGACCTAACTGTCATAGATGATTGTTAAGTGATTTATCGTCCGTAATGGGCTATATTTTTTTAAGGAATGACTTAAGGATTGGGAGTCAACACTCAGTTAAAAATCCCCCGCCTCCCCCTTTTCCCCACGACTGCAGAACCTGATATATAAAAAATAAAAAAGAGTATACAATCCCTAAAAATTTTAGACACTTTATGGAATTATCTCTCTCAACATTTGTGCATTGTACTTTTCGATTTTAGATGTAAACTTTTTCTCTTAAATCAAAGCTTGAATTTTCACTTTCCCTTGATCTCGTCAATAAAAAAAAATGATAGAAGGCAAATAGATCACAACATAATAAAAATTTTAGAGTTTATGTATGGAAAGAATTTAAAGAAATAACAAATGTAAGTAAAGAAAATTTATTCACAGACCTCAAATGAACACAAAAGTTTTGTTATCCAAGTTTGGGAAATTCCAGTAGTTCAACCCTAATAGCTCGGAATTTTATAAGAAAGAGATTTTTCTACACATGTTTAAGGAAATGTATTTGAATTCTTGAAACATGTTAAAGATCCAAATGACCTATGGATCCAAACCTATTAAAGAGAATAACATCAAATTCTCAAGTCAACGTGCGGAGGGATATTTACCCGAGTCAAACAAGCCATTATTTTGCCCTTTAAAAAAAAGCTGACCTAACGATCGATGATTGTTAAGTAATTTATCATGTGCAACAGGCTATATTTTTGTAAGGAATCACTTAAGGATTGGGAATCAACACTCAGTGAAAGATCCTCTGCTTCCCCCTTTTCCCGACGATTGCAGAAACTGATATATAAAAACTAAAAAGAGTTTACTATCCCTAAAAATTATAGACACATTTTGGAATTATCTCTCTCCTCATTTGTGCATTGAGCATTTCCATTTTTAGATATAAACTATTTTCTTAAATCAAAACTTGATTTTTCACTTTCCCTTCATCTCGTTAACAAAAAAAGAGATAAAAGGCATATAGATCACAACAAAATGAAAATTTTAGAGTTTATGTATGAAAATAATTTAAAGCAATAAACAAATGTAAGAAAAGAAAATTTATTCACACACCACAAATGAACACAAAAGTTTTGTTATCCAAGTTTGGGAAATTTCACTAGTTCAAACCTTGTAGCTCGGAATTTTATAAGAATTTTATTTCTACCCATGTTTAAAAAAATGGATATGCATGCTTGAAACATTTTAAAGATGCAAATGTCCTATGGATCCAAACCTTTTAAAGAGAATAACATTAAATTATCATGTGAACGTGCGGTGGGATATTTACCCGAGTCAAACAAGCCATTATTTTGCCTATTTACAAGAAACTGACCTAACAATCATAGATGATTGTAAAGTGAGTAATCATGCGTAACGGGCTATATTTTTTTAAGGAATGACTTCTGGATTGGGAGTCAACACTCACTTAATAATCCCCCGCCTCCTCCTTTTCCCGACGATTGCAGAACCTGATATATAAAAACTAAAAAGTGTTTACATTCCATTAAAATTACAGACACTTGTTGGAAGTATCTCTCTCTACATTTGTGCATTGTGCATTTCCATTTTTGCTGTATACATTTTTCTTAAATAAAAACTTGAGTTTTCACTTTCCCTTCATCTTGTAAACAAAAAAAGAGGTAAAAGGCAAATAGATCACAACAAAATGAAAATTTTAGAGTTTATGTATGGAAAGAATTTAAAGCAATAAACAAATGTATGTAAATAAAATTTATTCACACACCACAAATGAACACAAAAGTTTTTTTATCCAAGTTTAGGAAATTCCACTAGTTCAACTGTAATAGCTTAGAATTTGATAAGAAAGAGTTTATTCTACAAATGTTTTAAAAAAAGATATGCATCCTTGAAACATGTTAAAAAAACAAATAACCTATGGATCAAAAACTTTTAAATGGAATAATTTTAAATCTCAAGTGAATGTGCGGTGGGATATTTAACTGAGTCAAACACGTCATTATTTTGCCCATGTACAAAAAGATGACCTAACGATCATAGATGATTGTAAAGTGAATTATCATGCATAACGGGCTATATTTTTGTAAGGAATGACTTATGGATTGGGAGTCAACACTCAGTTAAAAATCCCCCGCCTCCCCCTTTTCCCCACGATTGCAGAACCTAATTTATAAAAAGTAAATAGAGTTTACAATCCTTAAAAATTGCAGACACTTTTTTGAATTATCTCTCTCAACATTTGTGCATTGTGCATTTCTATTTTAGATGTATACTTTTTTTTCAATCAAAACATGAGTTTTTACTTTCCTTTCATATTGTAAAGGAAAAAAGAGATAAAAGGCAAATAGATCACAACAAAATGAAAATTTTCGAGTTGATGTATTGAAAGAATTTAAAGCAATAAAAAAATGTAAGTAATGAAAATTTATTCACACACCCCAAATGAACACAAAATTTTTGTTATCCTAATTTGGGAAATCCACTAGTTCAACCCTAATAGCTTGGAATTTTATAGGAAAGAGATTTTTCTACACATGTTTTAAAAAATGGATATATATGCTTGAAAAATGTTACAAATGCAAATGACCTATGGATCCAAACCTATTAAAGAGAATAACATTAAATTCTCAAGTGAACGTGCGGTGGGATATTTACCCGAGTCAAACAAGCCATTATTTTGCCAATTTACAAAAAATTGTGCTAACGATCATCGATGATTGTGAAGTAATTTATCATGCGTAACGGGCTATATTTTTGTAATGTATCACATATGGATCCAGAGTCAACACTCAGTTAAAATTCCTCTGCCTCCCCCATTTCCCCAAGATTGCACAACCGAATATAAAAAAACTAAAAATAGTTGACAATCCCTACAAAATACAGGAAATTTTTGGAAGTATCTCTCTCTACATTTGTGCATTGTTCATTTCCATTTTAGATGTATACTTTTTTTTTAAATCGAAATTTGAGTTTTAACTTTCACTTCATCTCGTAAACGAAAAATGATATAAAAGGCAAATAGATCATAACAAAATGAAAATTTTAGAGTTTATGTATGGAAAGAATTTATAGCAATAAAAAAATGTAAGTAAAGAAAATTTATTCACACACCACAAATAAACAAAAAAAATTTGTTATCCAAGTTTGGGAAATTCCTCTAGTTCAAACCTAATAGCTCGGAATTTTATAAGAAAAAGATTTTTCTATACATGTTTAACAAAATGGATATGCATGCTTGAAACATGTTAAAGATGCGAATGACCTATGGATCCAAACCTTTTAAAGAGAATAACATTAAATTCTCATGTGAACGTGCGGTGGGATATTTACCCGAGTCAAAGAAGCCATTATTTTGCCCATTTAAAAAAAGCAGACCTAACGATCATAGATGATTGTAAAGCGAGTTATCATGCATAACGGGCTATATTTTTTTAAGGAATGATTTATGGATTGGGAGTCAACACTCACTTAATAATCCCCTGCCTCCCCCTTTTCCCGACGATTACAGAACCTGATATATAAAAACTAAAAAATTTTTACTATCCATTAAAAATACGGACACTTGTTGGAATTATCTCTCTCTACATTTGTGCATTGTGAATTTCCATTTTAGCTGTATACTTTTTTCTTCAATCAAAACTTGAGTTTTCACTTTCCCTTCATCTCGTAAACAAAAAAAGAGGTAAAAGGCAAATAGATCACAACAAAAGGAAAATTTTAGAGTTTATGTATGGAAAAAATTTAAATCAATAAAAAAAAGTAAGTAAAGAAAATATTTTCATACACCACAAATGAACACAAAAGTTTTGTTTTCCAAGTTTAGGAAACTCCACTAGTTCAACCGTAACAGCTCAGAATTTTGTAATAAAGAGATTTTTCTACAAATGTTTTAAAAAAATATATGCATGCTTGAAACTTGTTAAAGAAGCAAATAACCTTTGGATCAAAACCTTTTAAAGAGAATAATATTAAATTCTCAAGTGAATGTGCGGTGGGATATTTAACCGAGTCAAACTAGCCATTAATTTGCCCATGTACAAAAAGATGACCCAACGATCATAGATGATTGTAAAGTGAATTATCATGCGTAATGGGCTACATTTTTTTGAGAAATGGCTTATGAAATGGGAGTCAGCAGTCAGTTAAAAATCCCCCGCCTCTGACTTATAAAAACTAAAAAGAGTTTACAATCCTTAAAAATTTCAGACACTTTTTTGAATTATCTCGCTCAACATTTGTGCATTGTCCATTTCTATTTTACATGTATACTTTTTTTTTTTAAATCAAAACATGACTTTTTACTTTTCCTTCATCTTGAAAAAAAAAGAGATAAAAGGCCCATAGATCACAACAAAATGAAAATTTTAGAGTTGATGTATGGAAAGAATTTAAAGCAATAAACAAATGTAAGTAAAGAATTTTATTCACACACCATGAATGAACACAAAAGTTTTCTTATCAATGTTTGGCAAATCCACTAGTTCAACCCTAATAGCTCGGAATTTTATAGGAAAGAGATTTTTCTACACATGTTTTAAAAAATGAATATACATGCTTGAAACATGTTAAAGATGCAAATGACCCATGGATCCAAACCTTTTAATGAGAATAACATTAAATTCTCAAGTGAACGTGCAGTGGGATATTTACCCGAGTCAAACAAGCCATTATTTTGCCCATTTACAAAAATCTGACCTAACAATCATACATAATTTTAAAGTAATTTATCATGCGTAATGGGGTATATTTCACTAAGGAATGACTTATGGATTGGGAGTCAACACTCTGTTTAAAATTCCCCGCCACCCCCTTTTCCTGACGATTGCAGAACTTGATATATAAAAACTAAAAAGAGTTTAAAATCCCTAAAAATTACAAACACTTTTTGGAATTATTTCTCTCTACATTTGTGCATTGTACATTTCAATTTTAGACGTATACTCTTTTCTTAAATCAATACTTGAGTTTTCACTTTTCCTTTATCCCGTAAACAAAAAAAGAGATAATGGGCAAATCGATCACAACAAAATGAAAATTTTAGAGTTTATGTATGGAAATAATTTAAAGCAATAAATAAATGTAAGTAAAGAAAATTTATTCAAACACCACAAATGAACACAAAAATTTTGTTATCCATGTTGTGGAAATTCCACTAGTTCAACCCTAATAGCTCAGAATTTTATAAGAAAGAGATTTTTCTACACATGTTTTAAAAAATGGATATGCACGCTTGAAACATGTTAATGATGCAAATTACCTATAGATCCAAACCTTTTAAAGAGAATAACATTAAATTCTCAACTCAACGTGCAGTGGAATATTTACGCGAGACTAACAAGCCATTATTTTGTCCATTTTAAAAAAACTGGCCTAACGATCATAGCTGATTGTAAAGTGATTTATCATGTGTAACTGGCTATATTTTTGTAAGGAATGACTTATGGATTGGGAGTCAACACTCAGTTAAAAATCCCCCGCCTCCCCCTTTTCCCGACGATTGCAAAATTTGATATATAAAAACTTGAAAGAGTTTACAATCCCTAATAATTAACGACAGTTTTTGGAAATTTCTCTCTTTACATTTGTACATTTTGCATTTCAATTTTAGATGTGTACTTTTTTCTTAAATCAAAACTTGAGTTTTCACTTTCCCTTCATCTCGTAAAAAAAAAAGAGATAAAAAGGCAAATTAAAATGAAAATTTTAGAGTTTATGTATGGAATGAAATTAAAGCAATAAAGAAATGTAAGTAGAGAAAATTTATTCATACACCACAAATAAACACAAAAGTTTTGTTGTCCAAGTTTGGGAAGTTCCATTAGTTCAACCCTAATAGCTCGGAATTTTATAAGAAAGAGAGTTTTCTAAACATGTTTTAAAAAAGGGATACGCATGCTTGAAACATGTGAAATATGAAAATGAACTATGGAAACAAACCTTTTAAAGAGAATAACATTAAATTCTCAATTTTGGGTTCGGTGGGATATTTACCTGAGTCAAAGAAGCCATTATTATGCCCATTTACAAAAAGCTGACCTAACGATCATAGATGATTGTAAAGGGATTAATCTTACATAACAGGCTATATTTTTGTAAGGAATGACTCATGGATTTGGAGTCAATACTCAGTTAAAAATCCCCAGCCACCCCTTTTTCCGACGATTACAGAACCTGAAATATAAAAACTAAAAAGAACATACAATCTCGAAAAATTAAAGACACTTTTTGGAATTATCTCTCTCTACATTTGTGCATTGTGAATTTCAATTTTAGATGTATACTTTTTTATTAAATCAAAACATGAACTTTCACTTTCCCTTCACCTCGCAAAAAAAAAAAAGAGATAAATGGCAAATCGATCACAACAAAATGAAAATTTTAGAGTCTATGTAAAAAAATAATTTAAAGCAATATACAAATGTAAGTCAACAAAATTTATTCACACACCACAAATGAACACAAAATGTTTTTTATCCAGGTTTTGGAAATTCCAATAGATCAACCCTAATAGCTCAGAATTTTATAAGAAAGAGATTTTTCTACACAAGTTTTAAAAAATGGATATGCATGCTTGATACATGTTAAAGATTCAAATGACCTACGGATCCAAACTGTTTAAAGAGAATAACATTAAATTCTCAAGTAAACCTGTCGTGGGATATTTACCCGAGTCAAACAAGCCATTATTTTGCCCATTTACAAAAAAATGACCTAACGATCATACATGATTGTAAAGTGATTTATCATCTATAACGAACTATATTTTTTTCAGGAATGACTTATGGATAGGGAGTCAACACTTAGTTAAAAATCCCCCGCCTCCCCCTTTTCCCGACGATTGCAGAACCGGATATATAAAAAATAAAAAGAGTTTAAAATCCCTAAAAATTACTGACACTTTTTGGAATTATCTCTCTCTACATTTGTGCATTGTGCATTTCCTTTTCAAATGTATACTTTTTTTCTTAAATTCAAACTTGAGTTTTCACGTTCCTTTCATCTCATATACAAAAAAATAAGAGATAAAACACAAATAGATCACAACAAAATGAAAATTTTAGACTTTATGTATGGAAAGAATTTAAAGCAATAAACAAATGTTAGTAAAGAAAATTTATTCACAGACCAGAAATGAACACAAAAGTTTTGTTATCCAAGTTCAGGAAATTCCATTAGTTCAACCCTAATTGATCGGAATTTTATAAGAAAAACATTTTTCTACACATGTTTTAAAAAATTGATAAGCACGCTTGAAACATGTTAAAGATGAAAATGACTTATAGATGCAAACCTTTTAAAGAGAATAAGATTAAATTCTCAAGTGAACGTGCGGTGGGATATTTACCTGAGACAAAAAGCCATTATTTTGTCCATTTAAAAAATGTTGACCCAATGTTCATAGCTGATTGTAAAGTGATTTATCATGCGTAAGAGGCTATAATTTTTGTAAGGAATGACTTATGAATTGGGAGTCAACACTCTGTAAAAAATCCCCTGCCTCCCCATTTTCCTAACGATTGCAGAAACTGATTTATAAAACCTAAAAAGAGTTTACAATCCTTAAAAATTACAGAAATGTTTTGGAATTATCTCTCTCTATATTTGTGCATTGTGCATTTCCATTTTAGATGTATACTTTTTTCTTAAATCAAAGCTTGAGTTTTCACTTTCCCTTCATCTTGTAAACAAAAAAAGAAAAAAAAGGGAAATAGATCACAACAAAATGGAAATTTAAGAGTTTAAGTATGGAAAGATTTTTAAGAAAAAAACAAATGTAATTAAAGAAAATTTATTCTCTCACCACAAATGAAAAAAAAAAGTTTTGTTATCCAAGTTTGGGAAATTCGACTTGTTCCACCCTAATAACTCGGAATTTTATAAGAAAGAGATTTTTCTACACATATTTTAAAAAATGGACATGCATGCTTTAAACATGTTAAAGATGCAAATGGCCGATGGATCCAAAACTTTTAAAGAGAATAACATTAAATTCTCAAGTGAACGTGCGGTGGGATATTTACCCGAGTCAAACAAGCTATTATTTTCCCATTTAAAAAAAGTTGACCTAACCATCATAGATGATTGAAAAGTGATATATCATCCGTAATGGGCTACATTTTTGTACAGAATGACTTATGGATTGGGAGTCAACCCTTAGTTAAAAATCCCCTGCCACCCCCTTTTTCTGACGATTGCAAAACCTGATATATAATAACTAAAAAGAGTTTAAAATCCCTAATAATTATAGACACTTGTTGGAAGTATCTCTCTCTACATTTGTGCATTGTGCATTTCCATTTTAGATATATATATTTTTTTTAAATCAACATTTGAGTTTTCACTTTCACTTCATCTCGTAAAAAAAATTATATAAAAGGCAAATAGATCATAACAAAATGAAAATTTTAGAGTTTATGAATGCAAAGAATTTACAGCAAAAAACAAATGTAAGTAAAGAAAATTTATTCACACACCACAAATAAACAAAAAAAATTTGTTATCCAAGTTTGGGAAATTCTACTAGTTCAAACCCAATCGCTCAGAAATTTATAAGAAAAAGATTTTTCTACACATGTTTAAAAAAATGGATATGCATGCTTGAAACATGTAAAAGATGCAAATGACCTATGGATCCAAACCTTTTAAAGATAATAACATTAAATTCTCATGTGAACGTGCGGTGGGATATTTACCCGAGTCAAAGAAGCCATTACTTTGCCCATTTACCAAAAGCTGACCTAACGATCATAGATGATTGTAAAGTGAGTTATCATGCATAACGGGCTATATTTTTGTAAGTAATGACTTATGGATTGGGAGTCAACACTCACTTAATAATCCCCTGCCTCCCCCTTTTCCCGACAATTACAGAACCTGATATATAAAAACTAAAAAAAGTTTACAATCCATTAAAAATACAGACACTTGTTGGAATTATCTCTCTCTACATTTGTGCATTGTGAATTTCAATTTTAGCTGTATACTTTTTTCTTAAATCAAAACTTGAGTTTTCACTTTCCCTTCATCTCATAAACAAAAAAAGAGGTAAAAGGCAAATAGATCACAACAAAATGAAAATTTTAGAGTTTATGTATGGAAAGAATTTAAAGCAATAAAAAAAAGTAAGTAAATAAAATATTTTCACGCACCACAAATGAACACAAAAGTTTTGTTTTCCAAGTTTAGGAAATTCCACTAGTTCAACCGTAATAGCTCAGAATTTTGTAACAAAAAGATTTTTCTACAAATGTTTTAAAAAAAGATATGCATGCTTGAAACTTGTTAAAGATGCAAATAACCTATGGATCAAAACCTTTTAAAGAGAATAATATTAAATTCTCAAGTGATTGTGCGGTGGGATATTTAACCGAGTCAAACAAGCCATTATTTTGCCCATGTACAGAAAGGTCACCCAATGATCATAGATGATTGCAAAGTGAATTATCATGCGTAATGGGCTATATTTTTTTAAGGAATGGCTTATGAATTTGGAGTCAACAGTCAGTTAAAGATCCCCCGCCTCTGACTTTCCCCACGATTGCAAAACCTGATTTATAAAAACTAAAAAGAGTTTACAATCCTTAAAAATTTCAGACACTTTTTTGAATTATCTCGCTCAACAGTTGTGCATTGTGCATTTCTATTTTACATGTATACTTTTTTTTAAATGAAAACTTGACTTTTTACTTTCCCTTGATCTTGAAAAAAAAAGGAGATAAAAGGCACATAGATCACAACAAAATGAAAATTTTAGAGTTGATGTATGGAAAGAATTTAAAGCAATAAACAAATGTAAGTAAAGAATTTTATTCACACACCACGAATGAACACAAAATTTTTTTTATCCATGTTTGGCAAATCCACTTGTTCAACCCTAATAGCTCGGAATTTTATAGGAAAGAGATTTTTCTACACATGTTTTAAAAAATGAATATACATGCTTGAAACATGTTAAAGATGCAAATGACCCATGGATCCAAACCTTTTAATGAGAATAACATTAAATTCTCAAGTGAACGTGCGGTGGGATATTTACCCGAGTCAAACAAGCCATTATTTTGCCCATTTACAAAAATCTTTCCTAACAATCATAGATGATTTAAAAGTAATTTATCATGCGTAATGGGATATATTTTACTAAGGAATGACTTATGGATTGGGAGTCAACACTCAGTTAAAAATCCCCCGCCACCCCCTTTTCCTGACGATTGCAGAACCTGATATATAAAAACTAAAAAGAGTTTAAAATCCCTAAAAATTATAGACACTTTTTGGAATTATCTCTCTCTACATTTGTGCATTGTGCATTTCAATTTAGATGTAAACTTTTTTCTTGAATCAATACTTGAGTTTTCACTTTCCCTTCATCTAGTAAACAAAAAAAGAGATAATGGGCAAATCGATCACAACAAAATGAAAATTTTAGAGTTTATGTATGGAAAGAATTTAAAGCAATAAATAAATTTAAGTAAAGAAGATTTATTCACACACCACAAATGAACACAAAAGTTTTGTTATCCATGTTGTGGAGATTCCACTAGTTCAACCCTAATAGCTCAGAATTTTATAAGAAAGAGATTTTTCTACACATGTTTTAAAAAATGGAAATGCACGCTTGAAACATGTTAAAGATGCAAATTACCTATAGATCCAAACCTTTTAAAGAGAATAAAATTAAATTCTCAACTCAACATGCGATGGAATATTTACCCGAGACTAACAAGCCATTATTTTGTCCATTTAAAAAAAGTTGACCTAACGATCATAGCTGATTGTAAAGTGATTTATCATGTGTAGCAGGCTATATTTTTGTAAGGAATGACTTATGGATTGGGAGTCAACACTCAGTTAAAAATCCCCCGCCTCCCCCTTTTCCCGACGATTTCAGAATTTGATATATAAAAACTTAAAAGAGTTTACAATCCCTAATAATTAACGACAGTTTTTGGAAATTTCTCTCTCTACATTTGTACAGTGTGCATTTCAATTTTAGATGTGTACTTTTTTCTTAAATCAAAACTTGAATTTTTACTTTCCCTTCATCTCGTAAAAAAAAAGAGATAAAAGGCAAATTAAATTGAAAGTTTTAGAGTTTATGTATGGAATGAAATTAAAGCAATAAAGAAATGTAAGTAGAGAAAATTTATTCACACACCAAAAATGAACACAAAAGTTTTGTTGTCCAAGTTTAGGAAGTTCCATTAGTTCAACCCTAATAGCTCAGAATTTTATAAGAAAGTGAGTTTTCTAAACATGTTTTTTAAAAGGGATATGTATGCTTGAAACATGTCAAAGATGAAAAAGACCTATGGATCCAAACCTTTTAAAGAGAATAACATTAAATTCTCAATTTTGGGTGCGGTGGGATATTTACCTAAGTCAAAGAAGCCATTATTATGCCCATTTACAAAATGCTGACCTAACGATCATAGATGATTATAAAGGGATTAATCTTACGTGATTGGCTATATTTTTTTAAGGAACGACTCATGGATTTGGAGTCAATACTTAGTTAAAAATCCCCGGCCACCCCTTTTTTCGACGATTACGGAACCTGAAATATAAAAACTAAAAAGAGCATACAATCCCGAAAAATTAAAGACACTTTTTGGAATTACCTCTCTCTACATTTTTGCATTGTGCATTTCAAATTTAGATGTATACTTTTTTATTAAATCAAAACATGAGTTTTCACTTTCCCTTCACCTCGTAAAAAAAAAGAGATAAATGGCAAATCGATCACAACAAAATTAAAATTTTAGAGTCTATGTATGGAAAAAATTTAAAGCAATATACAAATGTAAGTAAAGAAAATTTATTCACACACCACAAATGAACACAAAATTTTTTTTATCCAGGTTTTGGAAATTCCAATAGATCAACCCTAATAGCTCGAAATTTTATAAGAAAGAGATTTTTCTACACAAGTTTTAAAAAATGGATATGCATGCTTGAAACATGTTAAAGATTCAAATGACCTACGGATCCAAACTGTTTAAAGAGAATAACATTAAATTCTCAAGTAAACGTGTGGTGGGATATTTACCCGAGTCAAACAAGTCATTATTTTGCCCATTTACCAAAGAATGACCTAACGATCATACATGATTGTAAAGTAATTTATCATCTATAACAGGCTATATTTTTGTCAGGAATGACTTATGGATAGGGAGTCAACACTTAATTAAAAATCCCCCGCCTCCCCCTTTTCCCGACGATTGCAGAACCTGATATATAAAAAATAAAAAGAGTTTAAAATACCTAAAAAATACTGACACTTTTTGGAATTATCTCTCTCTACATTTTTGCATTGTGCATTTCCTTTTTAGATGTATACTTTTTTTCTTAAATTCAAACTTGAGTTTTAACGTTCCCTTCATCTCATATACCAAAAAAAAGAGATAAAACGCAAATAGATCACAACAAATGAAAATTTTAGACTTTATGTATGGAAATAATTTAAAGCAATAAACAAATGTAAGTAAATAAAATTTATTCACACACCAGAAATGAACACAAAAGTTTTGTTATCCAAGTTCTGGAAATTCCATGGTTCAACCCTAATAGATCAGAATTTTATAAGAAAAAGATTTTTCTACACATGTTTTAAAAAAATGATAAGCAAGCTTTAAACATGTTAAAGATGCAAATGACCTATATATGCAAACCTTTTAAAGAGAATAAGATTAAATTCTCAAGTGAACGTGCGGTGGGATATTTACCTGAGACAAAAAGCCATTATTTTGTCCATTTAAAAAATACTGACCCAATGATCATAGCTGATTCTAAAGTGATTTATTATGCGTAAGAGGCTATATTTGTGTAAAGAATGACTTATGAATTGGGAGTTAACACTCTGTAAAAAATCCCCCGCCTCCCCATTTTCCTGACGATTGCAGAAACTGATTTATAAAACCTAAAAAGAGTTTACAATCCTTAAAAATTATAGAAACTTTTTGGAATTATCTCTCTCTATATTTGTGCATTGTGCATTTCCATTTTAGATGTATACTTTTTTCTTAAATCAAAGCTTGAGTTTTCACTTTCCCTTCATCTTGTAAACAAAAAAAGAGAAAAAAGGGAAATTGATCACAACAAAATGGAAATTTAAGAGTTTAAGTATGGAAAGATTTTTAGCAAAAAACAAATTTAATTAAAGAAAATTTATTCTCTCACCTCAAATGAACAAAAAAGTTTTGTTATCCAAGTTTGGGAAATTCGATTTGTTCAACCCTAATAGCTCGGAATTTTATAAGAAAGAGATTTTTCTACACATGTTTAAAAAAATGGACATGCATGCTTTAAACATGTTAAAGATCCAAATGACCGATGGATCCAAAACTTTTAAAGAGAATAACATTAAATTCTCAAGTGAACGTGCAGTGGGATATTTACGCGAGTCAAACAAGCTATTATTTTCCCATTTAAAAAAAGCTGACCTAACGATCATAGATGATTGAAAAGTGATTTATCATCCGTAACGGGCTACATTTTTGTACGGAATGACTTATGGATTGGGAGTCAACACTCAGTTAAAAATCCCCCGCCACCTCCTTTTCCTGACGATTGCAGAACCTGATAGATAAGAAGTAAAAAGAGTTCAAAATCCTTTATAATTACAGACACTTTTTGGAATTATCTCTCTCTACATTTGTGCGTTGTGCATTTCCATTTTAGATGTATACATTTTTTCTTAAATCAATACTTGAGTTTTCACTTTCCCTTCATCTCGTAAACAAAAAAAGAGATAAGTAGCAAATCGATCACAACAAAATGAAAATTTTAGAGTTTATGTATGGAAAGAATTTAAAGCAATATAAAAATGAAAGGAAAGAAAATTTATTCACACACCACAAATGAACACAAGTTTTTTTATCCAGGTTCTGGAAATTCCTTTAGATCAACCCTTATAGCTCGGAATTTTATAAGAAAGAGATTTTTCTTCAAATGTTTTAAAAAATGGATATGCATGCTTGAAATATGTTAAAGATGCAAATGACCTTTGGATGCAAACCTTTTAAAGAGAATAACATTAAATTCTCAAGTGAACGTGCGGTGGGATATTTTCCTGAGTAAAACAAGCCATTATTTTGTCCATTTACAAAAAGCTGACCTAACAATCATAGATGATTGTAAAGTGATTTATCATGTGTCATGGGCTATATTTTTTTAAGGAATTACTTATGGATTAGGAGTCAACATTCAGTTTAAAATCCCTCGCCGCCCCTTTTTCCCGACGACTGCAGAACCTGATATCTAAAAACAAAAAAAAGTTTATTGTCTCAAAAAATTACAGACACTTTTTTGAATTGTCCTCTCTACATTTGTCCATTGTGAATTTCCATTTTAGATGTAGAATTTTTTCTTAAATCCAAACATGAGTATTCACTTTCCCTTCATCTCGTATACAAAAATAAAAAGAAATAAAAGGCGAATAGATCACAGCAAAATGAAAATTTTAGAGTTCATGTATGTAAAGAATTCAAAGCAATAAACGAATGTAAGTAAATAAAATTTATGCACACTCAACAAATGAACACAAGTTTTGTTATCTAAGTTTGGCAAATTCCACTAGTTCAACCCTAATGCTCAGAATTTTTAAAGAAAGATATTTTTCTACACATGTTTTAAAAAATGGATATGCATGCTTGAAACATGTTAAAGATGTGAATGACCTATGGATCCAAATCTTTTAAAGAGAATAACAATAAATTCTCAAATGAACGTGCGGTGGGATATTTACCTGAGTTAAACAAGCCATTATTTTTACCATTTTCAAAAAGCTGACCTAACCATCATAGATGATTGTGAAGTGATTTATCATGCCTAACGGGCTATATTTTTGTAAGGAATGACTTAAGGATTAGGAGTCAACACTCAGTTAAAAATCCACCGTCTCCCCCTTTTCTTGACGATTGCAGAACCTGATAAATAAAAACTAAAAGAGTTTACAATCCCTAAAAATTATATACATTTTTTGGAATTATCTCTTTCTACATTTGTGCATTGTGCATTTCCATTTTAGATGTATACTTGTTTCTTAAATCATTGCTTGATTTTTAACTTTCCCTTCATCTCGTAAACAAAAAAAAGAGAAAAAAGGGAAAGATCACTTCAAAATGAAAATTTTAGAGTTTATGTATGGAAAGGTTTTAAAGCAATAAAAAAATGTAAGGAAAGAAAATCTATACACACACCACAATTGAACACAAAAGTTTTTTTTATCCAAGTGTTTTGTAATTCCACTAGTTCAACCCTTAAAGCTCGAAATTTTATAAGAAAGAGATTTTTTTACAAATGTTTTAAAAAATGGATATGCATTCTTCAAACAAGTTGAAGATGAAAATGACTTATGGATCCAAACCTTTTAAAGAGAATAACATTAAATTCTCAAGTGAACGTGCGTTGGGATATTTACCCGAGTCAGACAAGTCATTATTTTGCCCATTTACAAAAAGTTGACCTAACGATCATAGATGTTGTAAAGTGATTTATCATACATAATGGGCTATATTTTTTTAAGGAATTACTTATTGATTGGGAGTAAACACTCAGTTAAAAATCCCCTGCCTCCCCCTTTTCCCGATGATAGCAAAACCTGATATATAAAAACTAAAAAGAGTTTACAGTTCCTAAATATTAAACACAATTTTTGGAATTATCTCTCTCTGCATTTGTGCATTGTGCATTTCTGTTTTGGATGTATACTTTTTTCTTAATTAAAACTTGAATTCACTTTCCCTTCATCTTGTAAAAAAAAAGAGAGATAAAAGGTAAATAGATCATACCAAAATGAAAATTTTAGAGTTTATGTATGGAAAAAATTTTAAGCAATAACAAGTGTAAGTTAAGAAAATTTATTCACACACCACAAATGAACACAAAAGTTTTCTTATCCACGTTTTGGAAATTGCACTAGTTCAATCCTAATAGCTTTGAATTTTGTAAGAAAGAGATTTTTCTACACAAGTTCTAAGAATTGGATATGCAGGCTTGAAACATGTTAAAGATGCAAATGACTTATGGATCGAAACCATTTAAAGAGAATAACATTAAATTCTCAAGTGCAGGTGCGGTGGGATATTTACCCAAGTCAAACAAGCCATTATTTTGCCCATTTACAAAAAGCAGACCTAACGATAAAAAATGATTGTAAAGTGATTTATCATGTGTAAAAGGCTATATGTTTTTAAGGAATGACTTATGGATTGGGAGTAAACAGTCAGTTAAAAATCCCCCGCTTCCCCCTTTTCTCGACGATTGCAAAACCTTATATATAAAAACTAAAACGAGTTTACAATCCCTAAGAAAACGATCTCTTCTACACATGTTTTAAAAAATGGATATGCATGCTTGAAAGATGTTAAAGATGCAAATGATTTGTGGATCCAAACCTTTTAAAGAGAATAACATTAAATTCTCATGTAAACGTCCGGTGGGATATTTACCCGAGTCAAACAAGCCATTATTTTGCCCATTTCCAAAAAGTTGACCTAACGATCATAGATGATTGTAAAGTGATTTATCATGTGTCAGAGATTATATTTGTTTAAGAAATGACTTATGGATTAGGAGTCAACACTCAGTTAAAAATTCCCCGCCTCCCCCTTTTCCCGACGATTGCAGAACCTGTTATAAAAACTAAAAAGAGTTTACAATCCCTAAAAATTACAGACTCTTTTTTGAATTATCTCTCTATACATTTGTGCATTTTGCATTTCTATTTGAGATTTATCCTTTTTTCTTAATTCAAAACGTTAGTTTTCACTTTCCTTTCATCTCGTAAATAAAAACATAGATAAAAGGCAAAAGAGATCACAACAAAATGACAATTTAAGAGTATATGTATGGAAAGAATTTAAAGCAATAAAAAAAATGTAAGTAAAGAAAATTTATTCACCCACAACAAATGAATACAAAAGTTTTGTTATCCAAGTTTGGGAAATTCCACTAGTTCAACTCTAATAGCTCAGAATTTTATAAGAAAGAGATTCTTCTACACAGGTTTTAAAAAATGGATATGCATGCTTGAAACATGTTAAAGATGCAAATGTCCGATGGATCCAAAACTTTTAAAGAGAATAACATTAAATTCTCAAGTGAACATGTGGTGGGATATTTACCCGAGTTAAACAAGCATTTATTTTGCCCATTTACAAAAAGCAGACCAAACGATCCTTGATGATTGTAATAAGATTTATCATGCATAACGGGCTATATTTATGTAATGAATGACTTATGGAATGGGAGTCAACACTCAGTTAAAAATCCACCGCCTCCCCCTTTTCCCGACGATTGCAGAACCTGATCTATAGAAACTAAAAAGAGTTTACAATCCCAAAAAATTACAAACACTTTTTGCAATTATCTCTCTCTACATTTGTGCGTTGTGCATTTCCATTTTAGATGTATACTTTTTTCTTAAATCAAAACTTGATTTTTCACATTCCCTTCATCTTGCAAAAAAAAAGTGATAAAAGGCAAATAGATCACAAAAAATGAAAATTTTAGAGTTTATGTATGGAAAGAATTTATAGCATTAAAAAATTTCGGTAAAGAAAATTTATACACACACAAAAAATGAACACAAAGTTTTGTTATCCAAGTTTGGGAAATTCCACTAGTTCAACCGCAATAGCTCAAAATTTTATAAGAAAGAGATTTTTCTACACATGTTTTAAAAAATGGATATGCATGCTTGAAATATGTTAGAGACGCAAATGACCTATGGATCCAAACCATTTAAAGAGAATAACATGATATTCTCAAGTGAACTTGCGGTGGGATATTTACCCGAGTCAAACAAGCAATTACTTTGCCCATTTACAAAAAGCTGACCTAACGATCATAGATGATTGTAAAGTGATTTATCATGCATAGCATTCTATATTTTTGTAAGGAATATCTTATGGATTGGGAGTCAACACTCAGTTAAAAATTCCCCGCCTCCCCCTTTTCCCGACGATTGCAGAACCTGTTATAAAAACTAAAAAGAGTTTACAATCCCTAAAACTTACAGACTTTTTTTTGAATTATCTCTCTCTACATTTGTGCACTGTGCATTTCTATTTTAAATGTATACTTTTTTCTTAAATCAAAACGTCAGTTTTCACTTTCCTTTCATCTCGTAAACAAAAACATAGATAAAAGGCAAAAGAGATCACAACAAAATGACAATTTAAGAGTTTATGTATGAAAAGAATTTAAAGCAATAAAAAAATGTAAGTAAAGAAAATTTATTCACACCCCACAAATGAACACAAAAGTTTTGTTATCCAAGTTTGGGAAATTCCACTAGTTCAACCCTAATAGCTCGGAATTTTATAAGAAAGAGATTTTTCTACACCTTTTTTAAAAAATGGATATGCATGCTTGAAGCATGTTAAAGATGCAAATGATGTATGGATCCAAACCTTTTAAAGATAATAACATTAAATTCTCAAGTGAACATGTGGTGGGATATTTACCCGAGTTAAACAAGCCTTTATTTTGCCCATTTACAAAAAGCAGACCAAATGATCATTGATGATTGTAATGAGATTTATCATGCGTAACGGGCTATATTTTTGTAAGGAATGACTTATGGATTGGGAGTCAACACTCAGTTAAAAATCCACCGCCTCCCCCTTTTCCCGACGATTGCAGAACCTGGTCTATAGAAACTAAAAAGAGTTTACAATCCCTAAAAATTACAAACACTTTTTGCAATTATCTCTCTCTACATTTGTTCATTGTGTATTTAATTTTATATGTATATTTTTTTCTTAAATCAAAGCTTGAGTTTTCACATTCCCTTCGTCTTGTAAAGAAAAAAGTGATAAAAGGCAAATAGATCACAACAAAATGAAAATTTTAGAGTTTATGTATGGAAATAATTTATAGCATTAAACAAATTTAGGTAAAGAAAATTTTTACACACACCACAAATGAACACAAAGTTTTGTTATCCAAGTTTGGGAAATTCCACTAGTTCAACCCCAATAGCTCAGAATTTTATAAGAAAGAGATTTTTCTACACATGTTTTAAAAAATGGATATGCATGCTTGAAACATGTTAGAGATGCAAATGACCCATGGATCCAAACCATTTTAAGAGAATAACATGATATTCTCAAGTGAACGTGTGGTGGGATATTTACCCAAGTCAAACAAGCCATTACTTTGCCCATTTACAAAAAGCTGACCTAAAGATCATAGATGATTGTAAAGAGATTTATCAAGTGTAACGGGCTATATTTTTGTAAGAATGACTTATGGATTGGGTGTCAACACTCAATTAAAAATCTCCTGCCTCCCCCATTCCCTGACGATTGCATAACTGGATATATAAAAAGTAAAAAGAGCTTGCAATCCCTAAATATTACAGACACTTTTTGGAATTATCTCTTTCTACCTTTGTGCATTGTGCATTTCCATTTTAGATGAATACTTTTTTCTTAAATAAAAACTTGAGTTGTCACTTTCCCTTCATCACGTGAGCAAAAAAAGAGATAAAAGGCAAATAGATCACAAAAATATGAAAATTTTAGAGTTTATATACGGAAAGAATTTAAAGAAATAAACCAATGTAAGTAAAGAAAATTTATTCACACATCACAATGAACAAAAAAGTTTTGTTATCCAAGTATAGGAAATTCCTCTAGTTCAACCCTAATAGCTCGTAATTTTATAAGAAACAGATTTTTCTGCACATGTTTTAAAAAATGGATGTGCTTGCTTGAAAGATGATAAAGATGCAAATGACCTAGTGATACAAACCTTTTAAAGATAATAATAATAAATTCTAGGGTGAATGTGCGGTGGGATATTTACCCAAGTCAAACAAGCCATTATTTTGCCCATTTCCAAAAAGCTGACCTAACAATCATAGATGATTGTAAAATGATTTATCATGCGAAACGGGTTATAGTTTTTTAAAGAATGACTTATGGATTGGGAGTCAAAACTTTGTTAAAAATCCCCCGCCTCCCCCTTTTCCCGACGATTGCATTACCTGATATATAAAAACTAAAAAGAGTTTGCAATCCCTAAAAATTACAGACACTTTTTGGAATTATCTCTCTCTACATTTTTGCATGGAGAATTTCCTTTCTAGATGTATACTTTTTTCTTAAATCAAAACTTGAGTTTTCACTTTCCTTTTATCATGTAAACAAAAAAAGAGATAAAAGGCAAATAGATCAAAACAAAATGAAAATTTTAGAGTTTATGTATTGAAATAATTTAAACCAATAAACAAATATACCTCTCTCTACATTTTTGCATTCTGTATTTTCATTTTAAATGTATAGTTTTTTCTTCAATGAAAGCTTGAGTTTTCACTTTCCCTTCAGATTGTAAACAAAAAAAGAGATAAAAGGCATATAGATCTCAATAAATTGAAAAGAATTTAAAGCAATAAACAAATGTAAGGTAAGAAAATTTATTCACACACCACAAATGAAAACAGAATTTTTGTTATCCAAGTTTGGGAAATTCCACTAGTTCAACCCAAAAAGCTCGAAAGTTTTTTAAGAAAGAGATTTATCTACACATGTTTTAAAAAATGGATATGCATGCTTGAAAGATGTTAAAGATTCAAATGACATATGGATATAAACCTTTTAAAGAGAATAACATTAAATACTGGAGTGAATGTGCGGTGGGATATTTACCCGAGACAAACAAGCCATTATTTTGCCCATTTCCAAAAAGCTGACCTAACAATCATAGATGATTGTAAAGTGATTTATGATGCGTAACGGGCTATATTTTTGTAAGGAATGACTTATGGATTGGGAGTCAACACTCAGTTCAAAATCCCACGTCTCCCCCTATACCCAACAATTGAAGAACCTGATATATAAAAACAAAAAAGTGTTAACATTCCCTAAAAGTTAAAGACACATTTTGGAATCATCTCTCTCTACATTTGTGCATTGTGCATTGATGTATACTTTTTCTTAAATCAAAACTTGAGTTTTCACTTTCCCTTCATCACTTAAACAAAAAAAGAGATAAAAGGCAAATAGGTCACAACAAAATGAAAATTTTAGAGTTTATGTATGGAAAGAATTTAAAGCAATAAACAAATGTAAGTAAAGAAAATTTATTCACTTACCACAAATGTACAAAAAATTTTGTTATCCAAGTTTTGGAAATTGCTCTAGTTCAACCCTAATAGTGGGTAATTTTATAAGAAAGAGATTTTTCTACACATGTTTTAAGAATAGGATATGCATCCTTGAAAGATATTAAAGATATAAATGACCTATTGATACAAACCTTTTAAAGAGAATAACCTTATATTCTGGACTGAATGTGCGGTGGGATATTTACCCGAATCGAACAAGCCATTATTTTGCCCATTTCCAAAAAATTGACCTAACGATCATAGATGATTGTAAAGTAATTTCTCATGCATAATGAGAAATATTTTTTCAAGGAATGACTTATGGATTGGGAGTAAAAACTCAGTTAAAAATCCCACAGCTCCCCCTTTACCCAACAATTGCAGAACCTGATATATAAAAACTAAAAAGAGTTTACAATCCCTAAAATTTATAGACACTTTTTGGAATTATCTCTCTATACATTTCTGCAATGTGCATATCCATTTTAGATGTATAATTTTTTCTTAAATCAAAACTTGAGTTTTAACTTTCCCTTCATCTCGTAAACAAAAAAATGATATAAAAGGCAAATAGATCACAACAAAATGAAAATTTTAGAGTTTATGTATGAAAATAATTTAAAGAAATAAACAAATGTAAGTAAATAAAATTTATTCACATACCCCAAATGAACACAAAATTTTTGTTATCCATGTTTGCGAAGTTCAACTAGTTCAACCCTAATAGCTCGGAATTTTATAAGAAAGAGATTTTTATACACATGTTTTAAAAAATGGATATGCATGCTCGAAACATGTTAAAAAAGCAAATGACCTATGGATCCAAACCTTTTAAAGAGAATAACATTAAATTCTGGAGTGAATGTGCGGTGGGATATTTACCCGAGTCAAACAAGCCATTATTTTGCCCATTTTCAAAAAGCTGACCTAACGATCATTGATGATTGTAAAGTGATTTATCATGCGTAACGGGCTTTGTTTTTTAAGGAATGGCTTATGGATTGGGAGTCAACACTCAGTTAAAAATCCCCCTTTTCCCCATTTTCCCGACGATTGCAGAACCTGATATATAAAAGCTAAAAAGAGTTTTCAATCCCTAAAAATTAAAGACACTTTTTGGAATTATCTCTCTCTACATTTTTGAATTGTGAATTTCCATTTTAGATGTATACTTTTTTCTTAAATCAAAACTTGAGTTTTTACTTTCCCTTCATCTGTAAACATAGAAAAAGATAAAGGACAAATAGACACAACAAGCTGAAAATTTTAGAGTTTAAGTATGGAAAGAATTTAAAGAAATAAACAAATGTAAGTAAATAAAATCTATTCACACACCACAAATGAACACAAAAGTTTTGTTATCCAAGTTTGGGAAATTCCACTAGTTCATCCCAAGTAGTTTTGAATTTTATTAGAAAGAGATTTTTCTACACATGTTTTTAAAAATGGATATGCATGCTTGAAACACGTTAAAGATGCAAATGACCTATGGATCCAAACCTTTTAAAGAGAATAACATTAAATTCTCAAGTGAACGTGCAGTGAGATATTTACCCGAGTCAAACAAGCCATTATAAAAAGCTGACCTAACGATCATACATGAATGTAAAGTGATTTATCTTGAGTAACGGGCTATATTTTTGTAAGGAATGACATTTGGGTTGGGAGTCAACACTCACTTAAAAATCCCCCGCCTTCCCCTTTTCTCGATGATTGCAAAACCTGATATATAAAAACTAAAAAGAGTTTACAATCCCTTAAAATTACAGGCACATTTTGGAATTATCTCCCTCTACATTTGTGCAAAGTGCATTTCCATTTTAGATGTATACTATTTTCGTAAATCAAAACTTGAGTTTTCACTTTCCCTTCATCTCGTAAACAAAAAAAAAAAAGATAAAAGGCAAATAGATCACAAGAAAATGAAAAGTTCAGAGTTTACGAATGGAAAGAATTTAATGCAATAAACAAATGAAAGTAAGGAAAGTTTAATCACACACCACAAATGAACACAAAAGTTTTATTATCCAAGGTTGGGAAATTCCACAAGTTCAACCCTGATAGCTCATAATTTTATAAGAAGGAGATTTCTCTACACATGTTTTAAAAAATGGGTATGCATGCTTGTAACATGTTAAATATGCAAATGATCTATGGATCCAAACCTTTTAAAGAGAATAACATTAAATTCTCAAGTGAACGTGCAGTGGGATATTTACGCGAGTCAAACATGCCATTATTTTCCCCATTTCCAAGAAGCTGACATAATGATCATAGATGATTGTAAAGTGATTTATCATGTATAACGGGCAATATTTTTGTAAGGAATGACTTATGCATTGGGAGTCAACACTCAGTTAAAAATCCCCCCCCCCCCCCCCCCTTCCCCCTTTTCCCGACAAGTGCATAACCTGATATATAAAAACTAAAAAGAGTTCGCAATCCCTAAAAATTACTTTCACTTTTTGGAATTATCTCTCTCTACATTTGTGCAGTGTGCATTTCCATTTTAGATGTAAACTTTTTTCTTAAATCAAAACTTGAGTTTTCACTTTCCCTTCATCACGTAAACAAAAAAAGAGATAAAAGGCAAATAGATCACAACAAAATGAAAATTATAGAGTTTATGTATGGAAAAAATTTAAAGCAATAAACAAATGTAAGTAAAAAAAATTATTTAGACACCACAAATGAACCCAAAAGTTTGTGTATCCAAGTTTGGGAAATTCCACTAGTTCAACCCTAATAGCTTGTAATTTTATAAGAAAGAGATTTTTCTAGACATGTTTTAAAAAATGGATATGCATTCTTGGAAGATGTTAAAGATGCAAATGACCAATGGATACAAACCTTGTAAAGAGAATAACATTAAATTCTGGAGTGAATGTGCGGTGGGATATTTACCTGAGTCAAACAAGCCATTATTTTGCCCATTTCGAAAAAGCTGACCTAATGATCATAGATGATTGTAAACTGACTTATCATGCGTAACGGGCTATATTTTTTGTAAGGAATGACTTATGGATTGGGAGTCAACACTCAATCAAAAATCCCCTGCCTCCCGTTTTACCCGACGATTACAGAACCTGATAAATAAAAACTATACAGAGTTTACAATCCCTAAAAATTACAGATACTTTTTGCAATTATCTCCCTCTAAATTTTTCCATTGTGCATTTCCATTTTAAATGTATTGTTTTTTCTTAAATGAAAGCTTGAGTTTTCACTTTCCCTTCATCTGTAAACAAAAAAAGAGATCAAAAGCATATAGATCTCAACAAATTGAAAATTTTAGAGTTTATGTATGGAAAGAATTTAAAGCAAAAAACAAATGTAAGGAAATAAAATTTATTCACACACCACAAATGAAAACAAAAGTTTTGTTATCCAAGTTTGGGAAATTGCACTAGTACAACCCTAATTGCTTGAAAGTTTTTTAAGAAAGAGATTTTTCTACACATGTTTTAAAAAATGGATATGCATGCTTGAAACATGTTAAAGATGCAAATGACCTATCGATCCAAACCTTATAAGGAGCATAGCATTAATTTCTCAAGTCAAAGTGCGATGGGATATTTACCCGAGTTAAACAAGCCATTATATTGACCATTTACAAAAAGCTGACCTAATGATCATAGATGATTGTAAAGACATTTATCATGCGTAATGGGCAATAATTTTGAAAGGATTGACTTATGGATTGGGAGTCAGCACTCAGTTAAAAATCCCCCGACTATCTCTTTACCCAACAAATGCAATACCTGATATATAAAACTAAAAAGAGTTTACAATCCCTAGAAGTTGCAGAAACACTTTGGAGTTATCTCTAACTACATTTGTGCATTGTGCTTTTTTATTTTCGATGTATACTTATTTCTTATATCAAAACTTGAGTTTTCACTTTCCCTGCATCACGTAAAAAAAAAAAAAGAGATAAAAAGCAAATAGATCACAACAAAACAAAAATTTTAGAGTTTAAGAAAGGAAAGAATATAAAAAAATAAACAAATGTAAGTAAAGTAAATTTATTCACACACCACAAATGAACATAAATGTTTTGTTATCCTAGTTTGGGAAATTCCACTAGTTCAACCCTAATAGCTTGTAATTTTATAAGAAAGAGCTTTTTCTACACATGTTTTAAAAAATGAATATGCATGCTTGAAAGATTTTAAAGAAGAAAATGACCAATGGATACAAACCTTTTAAAGAGAATAACATTAAATTTTGGAGTAAATGGGCGGTGGGATATTTACCCGAGTCGAACAAGCAATTATTTTCCCCATTTCCAAAAAGCTGACCGAATGATCATAGAAGATTATAAAGTGATTTATCAGACGTAACGGGCTATATTTTTGTAAGGATTGACTTATGGATTGGGAGTCAACACTCAGTTAAAAATCCCCCACCTCCCCCTTTTCCCGACGATTGCATAACCTGATATAAAAACTAAAAAGAGTTTACAATCCCTAAAAATTACAGACACTTTTTGGAATTATCTCTCTCTACATTTGAGCATTGTGCATTTCAATTTTAGGTGTATACGTTTTTCTTAAATCAAAACGTGAGTTTTCACTTTCTTTTCATCTCGTAAACAAAAACAGAGATAAAAAGGTGAATAGATCACTACAAAATGAAAATTTAAGAGTTTATGTATGGAAAGAATTTAAAGCAATAAACAATTGTACGTAAAAAAAATTTCTTCACACACCACTAACGAACACAAAAGTTTTGTTATCCAAGTTTGGGAAATTCCACTAGTTCAACCCTAATAGCTCGAAATTTTATAAGAAAGAGAATTTTCTACACATGTTTTAAAAAATGGATATGCATGCTTGAAACATGTTAAAAATTTATATGACCTATGGATCCAAACCTTTTAAAGAGAATAACATTCAATTCTCATGTGAACATGCGGTGGGATATTTACCCAAGTCAAACAAGCCATTATTTTGCCAATTTACAAAATGTTGACGTAACGATCATAGATGATTGTAAAGTAATTTATCATGCGTAACGGACTATATTTTGGTAAGGAATGACTTATGGATTGGGAGTCAACACTCTGTTAAACATCCCCACCTCCCCCTTTTCCCGACGATTGCAGAACCTGATGTATAAAAACATAAAAGAGTTTACAATCTCTTTGGAATTATCTCTCTCTATATTTGTACATTGTGGATTTCAATTTTTGATGTATACTTTTTTGTAACATCAAAATCTGAGTGTTCACTTTTCCTTCATCTCGTAAACAGAAAAGAGATAAAAGACAAATAGATCACAACAAAATAAAAATTTAGAGTTTATGTATGGAATGAATTTAAAGCAATAAACAAATGTAAGTAAAGAAAATTTATTCACACACCACAAATGAACACAAAAGTTTGGTTATGCAAGTTTGGGAAATTCCACTAGTTCAACCCTAATAGCTCGGAATTTTTTAAGAAAGAGATTTTTCTCACATCTTTTAAAAAATGGGTATGCATGCTTGAAACATGTTAAAGATGCAAATGACCTATTGAACAAAACCTTTTAAAGAGAATAACATTAAATTCTAAGTGAACGTGTGGTGGGATATTTACCCGAGTCAAACAAGCCATTGTTTTGCCCATTTACAAAAAGATGACCTAACGATTGTAGATGATTGAAAAGTGATTTATCATGTGTAACGGGCAATATTTTTGTAAGGAATGACTTATGGATTGGGAGTCAACACTCAGTTATAAATCCCCCGCCTACCCTCTTCACGACGATTGCAGAACCTAATATATATAAAAGCTAAAAAGAGTTTACAATCCCTAAAAATTATAGACACTTTTTGGAATTATCTCTCTCTACATTTGTGCATTGTGCATTTCCATTTTAGTTGTATACTTTTTTCTTAAATCAAAATAGATCACAACAAAATGTAAAATTTTTATGTTTATGTATGGAAAGAATTTAAAGCAATAAACAAATGTAAGAAAAGAAAATTTATTGACACACCACAAATGAACACAAAAGTTTTGTTATCCAAGTTTGGGAAATTCCACTAGTTCAACTCTAATATCTCATAATTTTATAAGATAGAGATTTTTAAACACATGTTTTAAAAAATGGATATGCATGCTTGAAACATGTTAAAGATGCAAATGACCTATGAATCCAAACATTTTAAAGTGAATAACATTAAATTCTCAAGTGAACGTGCAGTGGGATATTTACTCGATTCAAACTAGCCATTAATTTACCCATTTACAAAAACATGACCTAACGATCATAGTTGTTTGTTAAATGATTTATCATGCATAACGGGTGATGTGAAATTTAATTACATCGGCTTTTATACTTCGCAAGCGTGCGAATCGTTCATGTAATCTAGCGGGAAGCGATGGTCATTTCCATAGGGAGGACTGAATTTTGTGTATTCTTCAGTCAACTAGCCTAACCAAATATGATGAATTAATCTGAACTAAACACTGATTATATCCTAAATTATCAGGCAATGATCTAATTAACTATTTGCACAATAGAAATCGTCAACTCTGGGTTTTACCATGATTCTTGCCTCTCTCGAGAGCCACGTAACCACGAAACCGGAATCTCAATCCTTGTGTCTAGCCCCTCTCGGCTACCTAGTGTTAAAGAAAAAGATCGGATTATAATACTAGAATCCAACCTAAATTATAATCCTGCCCTAACTAGCTAATTACTCAAAAACTTCGGAAAACAAATATTCAATAAACATTAATTCTCAAATCAAATTTAATAGACATTCAAACCTAAGTTCAAACTATAGGAAACTAATTACATTAAAAAATGATGGATTACTCCCCTTCTTCTTCCTCTCGCTCAGGCAGCAATTCCGTTCTCACGGTTGCTGCAATTTCTAGAAATTAAGGGCTTCAGGTTGCAGGAGCGAGCGGCCGGAAGTGGAGGCGACACCGGCGAAGAGGAATCGAAATTGGTGCCGGAGGAGGTGGTGCGGCGGAAGATGAGATGGAAGCGAAATCCTCTGAACGGCTCTCTCGAGTCTTGGTCAGAGTCGGACTAGGCTCGAGAAGTGGTCGAAAAAGCGTAATCGATGCCAAAGGAGCCCTCTCGAGTCACCTCTCGGCCTGGCGAGAAGAAAATGGCAGTGTCAAACTCGCCGCGATGGAGACTCTCTCGAGCTCTCCTCGGGTCTGTTCTTGGTTGCCGGACGACGGTGGACGACGTTGGCGCACGGTGAACGATGGTTGGGAGCGAAATCCTCTCGGGTCTCTCTTGTTTCGATCAGCAGCTCCTTCCCTTTCTCCCCTCCCCCCCCTCCCCCGAGCTCTCCTTTCTATTGATCGATTTAGCCCTAAAAATATCTCTCTTTAACTAATGGCATTTTTTGTAAATATCTCCTTCTCCACCAAAATTCTCCTGAAATTCCATAATTGAATCCATAAAAATCATTTCAGGAAGAAATAAACCCTAAAAGCAATGAAATATAATTCAGGAGAGAAAAATATGCAATATAAGCAGTGATTAATGCCAAATTTAATAAATCCACATTTCATTTGAAAACCATTAAATAACTACCTATAACACAATTATAAGGGTTATTCTATTATAATTAACCTAGTTCTCATGTCAGAATCTGGCATCTATCACACTCCCAAACCTAAATCTTTGCTAGACCCTAGCAAAACAACAACAGAACCAAAATTAAGCCTAGGAAAACAAAATGCCACTTTCGTAGGGAACACGATTGCATTTAGCGTATGCAACAAGCCGTTAAACCCCTACTTTACGGTAGTGGACGAGTTGTGTCTCATGAGGATTTGCATGGAATTTACCCACAAAATTCATCTAAATCAACAATATAATAAGAAAACTGAAGAAAATCTACTCCTCATTAGCATATGACTAACACTTAGTATCATAAAATGTCTGAAAATAATTTGAAACCCTACTCAATTTGAAAACCTGTGTAAAATATAACACATTATCAATCCTAATACACTCACGGGTACTCCACCTGAACCAATGTGACCCCTAAACAATTACTTCAACAGAACAAAGAGGCAACATATAACAATAAAATCCTGGTCAAATCACAATTAAGAGAAAATAGTAGAGTAAGCATGTTGTCTAACAATCTCACAAAAGAAGTATACATATTTCAATCTTGACCTACAACTTCTTTCAACTTACAATTCATCATCAAAGTTAAGGAAACTCATTGCTTCTAGATTTAAACCCACTTTTCGCTATTACCAGCATAATAATTGTTTTTCACTGAATACTTTTGGTATTACCACCATTTTGTATTCGTCCTCACTACACATGCACTTATTTTTTAATTAACCGACTGTTCCGATGCATGTCCTTGGGTTTGCCCAGGCTGTTTTTGAGGTTATCTATCTTTTGCAAGCAAGAACGATTTCTGTTTGCATTCATACATTACAATAAAGAATTTCACTGAGATATAAAAAAGAATAAGATCAAATAGGCATACAAGACTATTCAGACTACAATAGGTCAACACTAGATTTACATGTTCTCTTTTGCAACTAAGTTCCAAGTCTAATGCAATAGTAAGTTATCCCACTGAATTCTCATAGATCACAACAAATGATATAAGATTTCTAATATGCATATTCTACACAGTTTTCCACATACTAGGAAACACATTTGAGCAACTTATTTTAACTCCACCAAAGTTAACCCACCCCCCGCAAACCTAAATCTGACATTGTCCTCAATGGGGAAAAGTTAAAACAAACAAACCAACTAACAATCACTAAAATATCTGATTATACTCCAGTTGACTCACAGCTTAGCTGGTTATACTCCAGCAGAGTAAGGGTTAAGCTCCCTCAAGGCTCCTAAATCCATAGGTGGGACCATATGTGTTTGGTCATCAACAATAACATCGAAGAGTCAATAAAGACCCCCAGGAATGATACATAGTCTCCCTCAAAGAAGGTTTACTCGTATCAGCCGTACCCATAGGTAATCATCCGTAGATGAAACCGCTATCCCACATCACACTTTGAAGAAATCTCCGTGTGACTAGCCACTGAAGGCCGCAGGAATCACGCGTTGAACACAAGTCCTTGAGTTACTCACCATAAGGTTTTCATTCAATACTTCAAGTTCGAACTGGTCAATCCCAAAACGGTTGTTTAAGTACAGACCTCTCAAACTAGGGACCAAAAGTTTGGCCATCGACTACCGGAACCATTTACGCTGTCAGCCGGCAAGAGAGTACCCTGAGTCCATGACGGGGCCGGCATCGCCGGGGGACCTCCAATCAATCAAGACCAGAGTACACCAAAGGTTATCCCAATAAGAATGAATAAACAAAAAATAAAAACTGTAATGTACAAAGGGATAGAAACATGGGGATTGCCCACAAGGTGCTAAGTTTATAGTCGTAAGCAAGACTCTGATGCAGTCAAGATGAATGAACAAGTTCCTCCAAGAAAATCACCATCACCTCCTCCAGTGTGGGGACATTCTCAAGATATGGTTTGAGCCTCTAACCGTTAACTTTGAAGACCGACCCATCTTCGTGATTGCGAATATCAACAACGCCATGAGGAAACACCTGTGTAACCTCAAATGGACCTAACCACCTGGATCTCAGCTTCCCTGGAAACAAATGCAATCGCGAGTTATAAAGTAAAACATTCTGCCCAATAGTAAAAGACTTGCGAAAAATAGATTTATCATGTAAAAGCTTTGTTCGCTCCTTATACAGTTTGGCATTCTCATAAGCATCATGACATATCTCCTCCAACTCATTCAATTTAAATTTCCTCTCTTCACCTGCTTGAGTCAAATAAAAATTCAAAGCCTTAATGGCCCAATAAGCTCTATGCTCAAGCTCAACAGGTAGATGACATGCTTTGCCAAATACTAGGCAAAATGGAGACATCCCAATAGGAGTCTTATAAGCGGTTCGATAGGCCCATAAGTGGACCAATCTTTCCTATCAAAGCGAACCGACTTCTTCAAAATCCGTTTGATCTCCCTATTAGAGATTTCCACTTGACCACAAGTTTGTGGGTGGTATGGAGTGGACACCCGATGAGTGATGGAGTATTTCTTCAACAAGGTCTCAAATGTTCTGTTACAGAAAATGAGATCCCCCATCACTGATGATCGCTCTCGAGGTACCAAACCGATTAAATATGTTTTCTCTTAAAAACTTTACCACCACTTTGTGATCATTTGTCTTACATGCAATAGCTTTAATCCATCTAGAGACATATTCAACAACAACAAGGATGTATTGATAGCCGAATGAGGCAGGAAAAGGACCCATGAAGTCAATACCCCACACATCAAACAATTCAACAATAAGAATGGGGTTAAGAGGCATCATGTTCTTCCTAGAAAAATAACCAGTCTGTTGGCATCTATCACACACACGAAAAAACACATGGGTATCTCTAAAAATGAAGGCCAATAGAAACCACATTGCAAGATTTTAGCCGTGGTCTTTCTAGCACCAAAATGTCCACCACATGCGTGGGAATGACAAAACTCAAGAATGTTGGCAAAATCTTGCTCAGGTACACAACGCCAAATGACTTGGTCAGGACACACCTTGAACCAATAAGGGTCATCCAAAAAAAATGTTTGACTTGGGAAAAGAATTTCAACCAATCTTGTTTACTCCAATAATCAGGAATCTTACGAGTTACAAGATAGTTGACTATGTCAGCAAACCATGGCAACTAGGATACTTGGAGAAGTTGTTCATCAGGGAAGGAATCATTTAAAGGAAGGGATCCTTCTTGAGGTGCTACACAAATCCTAGATAGATGATCAGCAACAACATTCTCACAACCCTTCTTATCTCGAATCTCAAGGTCAAATTCTTGCAATTGCGGATCCATCTAATCAACTGAGGTTTAGTGTCCTTGATGGATAATAAGTACTTCAAAGTAGAATGATCTGTGAACACTATAACCTTTGACCCTAACAGATATGATCTGAATTTGTTCAAGGCAAACACAACACCTAGCAACTCCTTCTCAGTGGTAGTGTAATTCAATTGAGCATCATGAAGAGTGCGGCTAGCATATTGAATGACACAAGGAATTTTATCCGCCTTTTGCCCCAAAATAGCCCCCAATGCATAATCAGAGGCATCACACATCAGCTCAAAAGGCAAAGACCAAGTAGGGGATTACGGTCCCTAGCCATGGATCTAGTAACTCGGCGAGATACTCTTGAATCCAGCACGTACACGAAAGTTCTCCAACCACTCTAAGTTGGAAAAAGAATTTCTTTTCTCTCACAAATGGGTTCAAACACTATTCACGAATAGGTAAAACACTATTCACGCTCATAAATTAACAATAGAACTTCAGCTTTATGAACTTAGGAAAATAAAATCTCTAAGTTACCTTTTGAATACCACGTCATCAAGAATTCGAAATTCTTCTCCTCTGTTTTGCCGTGAGGGAAGAAAAATCCTCTATTTTTCCGTGAGGGATGAAGAGGTCTATTTCTTGCAGCAGTGAGCCACAAAAATTCCTTCCCCTTCCTCCTGGTTCCGTTGGTGAAGCCAGTCCATTTTTCCAGCTCGGAATTGGGTAAGGTTTGACCCCCTCTCAAGAGAGCTCCAGCCAGCAGCTCCTCTGCCGTCACCTTGGCTTAAGAAGGGGTTCACGTAACCCTTCTTTCTTCTTAGTTCCGTGAAAACACCAAGGCCTCTCTCCACCACATTAGGTAGAGATTAACCCCCTTTTCTCTTCCTTTCTCACTCACCGAAGACACCCACGAAGTCACCAATGTAACCCAAGAAAACCCAGAAAAAGACTCATGCCAAGACCCTAGCAATGGAGCTCGGGAAGACCCTAAATTACCCTAGTTTAAGCTAAATCCGAACTTCCTTTATTTCTCCATCCTTACCCCTTAAATAGGGTAATTAACATCAACATGGGTAAGGGTTATAAAACCCAATTCTACCCCTACCTTTAAGTCTTATTACAAATCAATAAAATTCGAAATTAAAAGCAACATAAATAATAAAAGTAAAGTAGATGATTCAGTCTTATTGAGTCCATAACATCTGCCGCCCCCCTTGGAGATCGAGCTTGACCTCAAGCTCGGAAGCTGGGTAGACCTAGTGAAAGTTGTCGAGCCACTCCCATTTTGCGTAGTTGTGGCCGATTGCTGCCCAGTAATGGCATGCAGGGTGATGTCCGGTGGTTCTTCCTCAATCATATCCTCTATCACCTAGATATCCTCATCTTCAACCTTATCGATCAAAAACAATCTTTTGCACTGATGCCCAACCCAATATGGTTTATCACAGTTGTAACATAGATTCTTAGCCCGCTGTTCCACCATCTCAGCACTTGTCAATATTTTTATATAAGGAGTTGTAGGATGACTAGATCTCGGATCCCCTGTCAAAGTAATACCCGGGTTGTTTCTCGGAGGAATGCGCTCCCCTGACCCTGGAGGTCGTCTATGTTGTGCCTGATGTCGCAATTCTAAAGCATGAGCTATATTCATAGCGGATGGATAAGTCAACAGGTGCATAGAGCTCCACCTCAAGCTTTAAGGCCTCCGTCAGTCCTGCTGTAAATAGCGCAACTTGCTGATCCACTTGTATCATACTGTTGGCTCGTGCTAATTTTTCCTGGAACAATTTTTTATATTGCTCCACGGCCCCAGTTTGGCGTAGTAAAACCAAATCTCCCAAAGGGTTACTATAAGCTGGAGGACCAAAACGGAGAGAACACAGTCGCTTAAATTCATCCCAATCTACCACCTCGCTATCAACCTCAACTAGTTGGTACCAAAGTTGTGCTTCCCCTAGTAAGTGGAAAACAGCTACGTTGACTCGGTCATAGGTTGGGACTCGCTGATGGCTAAAATTTTTTTTGCATCAATACAACCATATCAAAGGGTCTTCTGACCCATTATAAGTAGGGAATTCCATTTTAGTATACCTCAGAACAGTGCCTCCCCCCTGGTAGAAGTCTCCCCCCAGAATGAGGGGTCCTTGCTGTCCCGAGAAACTCGTTCACCTCGGAAATTCATCTCCCCCTCTGTTATACGAATGGTCCCCTCCTCTCTGATCTGGAATGAGGGGTACAGTGCCTCCCCCCTGGTTGAGGTGTCCCCCCGGAATGAAGGGTCCTTTCTGACCCGAGAAACTCGTATGTCTAGTAAACTCATCTCCCCCTCTGATCTGTATGTTTTTGCCAGTGCTCAGACCAGTCTCCATGTTATCCATCCTTCCTTTCAAGGTTTCCAAACTGAGAGTGAACTTTTCCTCCAATGCAGAAAATTTCTTGTCAGTAGTTAGACCATTCTCCATGCTATCCATCCTTCCCTTCAAGGTCTCCATATCGATATCAATTTTTGAGAACCTCTCTAAGACAATATCAAATTTTATTTCAAGCAATTCAAAGTATGCATTAGTGCTTCTCTCTACCAGGTTACCCTACTCTGATACCAAATGTTAAGCACCTAGCCAATACTACCCAAAAGACCAGCCTGTTAGGAGCAGAAGACATAGGTACTTAACCCAGGACCATAACAGTTGGACAATGGGTGCAATGGACAAACATTTCTTCAGTATCTCAAAAACATGAATACATTCATCATCAAAGGCAAATGCAACATCTTGAGCAAGAAAATTCATCAAAGGACAAGAAATTTTGTTAAAGTCCTTAATGAAGCGCCTATAGAACCCAACATGGCCAAGGAAAGAATGCACCCCTTTCTCAGAAGTAGGTGGTGGCAGATTGGAAATTAGGTCAACCTTGGCTTTATCCACTTCTATACCCCGCTCAGACACTACATGTCCTAAAACAATTCCTTCTTTTACCATGAAGTGGCATTTCTCCCAATTCAAGACTAAATTGGACTCAATGCAACGGGACAATACAAGTCAAAGATTGTGACATGTCTCAAAGCTAGATCCAAACATAGAAAAGTCATCCATAAAGGCCTCTAAAAAGTCACCAATCATGTCAAAAAAGATACTCATCATGCACCATTAGAAAGTGGTGGGCGCATTGCATAAACCAAAAGGCATGTGTCTGTAAGCAAAGGTGCCAAACGGACACGTGAATGTGGTCTTTTCCTGGTCTTCTGGAGCAATGGGAATTTGATTGTAGCCGGAGTATCCATCTAAGAAGCAATAAAAATTGTGGCTGGCCAATTGTTCTAGCATCTGATCAATGAAAGGTAGTGGGAAGTGATCCTTCCTAGTGGCGGAATTAAGTTTTCTATAGTCAATGCAGACACGCCACTTGGTGGTAGTTCTTGTGGGAATCAATTCACCACTCTCATTTTTCATTATCGTTATCCCGCCTTTCTTAGGGATGACTTGAATTGGACGCACCCAGGTGCTATTAGAAATAGGGTAAATGATGCCTGACACAAACAACCTGATGACTTCTTCTCTCACAATCTCCTGCATATGGGGATTTAATCTACGTTGCATCTCACGTGAGGCTTTAGTCCCCTCCTCCAAATGAATACGATGCATGCATATGGAGGGGCTAATCCATTTTAAGTCATCAAGAGTCCACCCCAATGCATCTTTGTGTGCTTGTAAAACTTCAGTCAATTGTTTCTCCTGCTCAGTACTCAAATCAGAGGCAATAATGACTGGCAATGAGTTCATGGGCCCCAAGAACACATACTTCAACGTGGGAGGAAGTGGCTTAAGATCTAGCTTGGAAGTTTCAAGAGGTTTGTCCAAGTCAAGATGAAGATCCTATGGATGATCAGTTGTGACAACCTCGAAGCTTCCTCCAACAGAGGTACATAACTGAGTAAAGAGTCAACCTCTCGAAAATATGTTTCCTCATCAAAATAGTCCATCTCTAAAGATGTTATGTAAGACTCAAAAAATTCAAGAGTGGATTCATCATCAAGCATAACAGTCTCTATCTTAAATGCAAGACTCAGATCATCAGACTCAAGTGGATGGTGCCTGACATTAAACACATTCAACGAGACCTTAAAATTTCCAAAAGACAACTCCAACTCACCACTTTTACAATGAATGAAAACATTAGATGTGGCTAAGAAGGGATGTCCTAGGATGATAGGAATTTGGTTGGTCACATTAACTACTGGTTCTATATCAAGAACAATGAAATCAATCAGGAACATAAATTTGTCCAATATTATCAAAACATCTTCAACTATTCCTCGTGGTATCTTGACAGAATGGTCAGCTAGTTGAAGTGTGATGGGGGTAGGCTTCAATTCCCCCAAACCTAATTGCTGGTACACAAAGAAAGGAAGCAAATTCACACTTGCCCCTAAGTCAAGAAGAGCTCTCTAGATGGTATGTTCACCAATGACACATGAAATTGTGGGCATCCAGGATCTTTAACTTTAGGAGGAGTGTTGTGCTTTAGAATTGAGCTTACATTCTCAGTAAGAAATACCTTTTTGTTAACATGTTGTTTTCTCTTCTATGTACAAAGGTCTTTCAAAAATAGGGCATAGGCAGGGACTTGCCTAATAGCATCAAGAAGTGGAATGTTAATGTGAACCTTACTAAACAGTTCCAATGTTTCATGCATGATATCTCCTTTCCTAGGTGGGCCCGATAACCTCTTCGGATAAGGAGCTGGTGGGACTTGGTTAGGGATCTGCTTGGCTGTTGGTGGAGAACTTGGAGGTTCTTCACTCAATGATGTGTCCCCATTGTCATCCTTTGACTCCGTAGACTTAGTGGTCCCTACCCCATAGTTCAACTCACGACAACTCCTAAGGGTGGTTGTGGCTTTGGCTTGCTCGTGGTGGGGATTGGAACTTGACCCACTCTCATGTGTGCCTTTGATGTTAGGAATGGTTTGACTCGGGAGTCTATTTTGTGCCTGTTCACTCATGAGGCTGGCCAACTGACTCACTTGCATTTCAAGTTTAGAAATGGAGGACTATGTATTCTGCATGAATAGTTGAAGTGTGTCCTCAAGTGAAGGTTTTTGTGGAATCAATGGCTGTTGAGTGAAGTGTGGGTGCAGAACTTGGGGTTGAGTAAACCCTGGAGGACCCTCAACCTGTGGGCCCTTGGACCATGAGAAATTTGGGTGCCTAGCCCAACCCGGATTATATGTTTCCGAAAAAGGATAGTTCCGGTTTGGTCTATGAAAAATTTGGACTGCATTCAAGTCCTCAATGAGCTCCGGGTAGGAGGAACTAGATGGACTCATTTGTGTGGGATGAGATGAACTAGAGCATATGGTACAGACAGTAGATGGGTTTGGAGCAGGTGAACTCTTGGACACCATAAGGGCATCAATTTTTCTTATTAACCCCTCAATCTTGGCCATGAGCATGGGTGTTTCACTAACCTCTTAGATACCCCCTCTTTTGGCTTCGTGGGATCTCCAATCAACATTAAATGATGAACCCAATTGTTGAGATTGATCACTCAATGTTTCAAAGAAGTCACACGCCTCACTAGCACTCTTACCCATCAAACTCCCACCACTTGTTGCATCTAGCATGGATCTAACCTGAGGTGTAAGACCTTGATAAAAGTATTGCACTAAATTCCATTTCTCAAAACCATGATGCGGACACCTACGGATCAAATCTTTCCATTTCTCCCAAGCTTCATAAAAGTGTTCACCCTCCTGCTGCATAAAGTTGGAGATTTTTCTCCTGAGGGCCGTAGTTCTCTGAATGGGAAAGTACTTGGACAAAACTTTCATGACTAATGTGTCCCATGAAGTAATGCTGCCCACCTCTAAGGAATTAAGCCAAGACTTGGCCATATCCTTAACTAAAAATGGAAAAAGTCTTAACCGGATAGAGTCATCTGAGAAATTCTGGAATTTGAAAGTCGCACAGATATCTAAGAATTCCTTGATGTGGTAATAAGGGTCCTCCTTCTCGAACCCATAGAATGTAGGGAGGAGTTGGATCACACCCGGTTTCAACTCATAACTGGCAGTAGTAGTGGGTGGCAATATAATACAAAAAGGTGATGTGAAGTTGGATAGGATAGAATAATCCCTCAGGACTCTACGGTCATCTGCTGTAAGTAACTGTAATGGTTCACCCTGATTGGCCATGGTAGCTCCTAACTTGACTTCTGGTGTTTTCCTACAAATATGTTCAACCTCTTCAACAAAGGGAGCTAATGGTTCACCTAGGGAGCTGCGCCTGGGCATAAAAACACAAAAAGAAACAAAACTAACTAACTAGAAGAAATAAAAATAACACCATACAAAATCAACAAGAAAAAAAAAACATAAAATTATTAAAGCAGAAAAATAAATCTAACCTAAGACCATGGAGAACAAAGAAATACACTTAATACGTGCCTCCCCGGCAACGGCGCCAAAAACTTAATGTGAAATTTAATTACATCGGCTTTTATACCTCGCAAGTGTACAAATCGTTCATATAATCTAGCAAGAAGCGAGGGTAATATCCACTGGGAGGACTGAATTTTGTGTATTCTTCAGTCAACTAGCCTAACCAAATATGATGAATTAATATGAACTAAACACTGATTATATCCTAAATTATCAAGCAATGATCTAATTAACAACTTGCACAACAAGAAACGTCAACTCTGGATTTTATCGTGATTCATGCCTCTCTCTCGAGTGCCACATAACCACGAATCTGGATTGTCAATCCTTGTGTCTAGCCCCTCTCGGGCGCCTAGAGTTAAAGAAAAAGACCGGATTATAATACCAGAATCCAACCTAAATTATAATCCTGCCCTAACTAGCTAATTACTCAAAAAAATAGGAAAAAAAATATTTGATAAACATTAATTCTCAAATCAAATTTAATAGGCATTCAAACCTAAGTTCAAACTATAGGAAACTAATTAAATTAAAAAATTATGGATTACTCCCCTTCTTCTTCCTCTCGCTCAGGCAGCAATTCCGTTCTCATGGTTGCTGCAATTTCCAGAAATTAAGGGCTTCGGGATGCAGGAGCGAGCGGCCGGAAGTGGAGGTGACGTCGGCGAAGAGGAATCGAAATCGGCACCGGAAGAGGTGGTGCGGCGGAAGACGAGATGGAAGCAAAATCCTCTGACCGGCTCTCTCGAGTTTCGGTCGGAGTCGGACTAGGCTCTGGAAGTGGTCAAAATGCATAATCGACGCCGTAGGAGCACTCTCGAGTTACCTCTCGTCCTGGCGAAAAGAAAATGGCAGTGTCGAACTCGCCGCAACAAAGACTCTCTCGAGCTCTCCTCGAATCTGTTCTCGGTTGCCAGATGGCGGTGGACAACGAAGGAGCGCGGAGAACGACGGCTGGGAGAAAAATCCTCTCGGCTCTCTCTTCTTTCAATCGGTAGCTCCTTCCCTTTCTCCCCCATGAGCTCTCCTTTCTATTGAACGATTTTGCCCTAAAAATATCTCTCTTCCACCAATGGCATTTTTGTAAATATCTCCTTCTCCACCAAAATTCTCCAGAAATTCCATTATTGAATCCATCAAAATAATTTCAAGAATAAATAAACCCTAAAAGCAATGAAATATAATTCAGGAGAGAAAAATATGCAATATAAGCAGTGATTAATGCCAAATTCAATAAATGCACGTTTCATTTGAAAATCGATAAATAACCACCGATAACACAATTATAAGGGTTATTCTATTATAATTAACCTATTTCTCATGTTGGAATCTGGCATCTATCAACGGGCTATATTTTTTTAAGGAATTACTTATGGATTGGGAGTCAACACTCAGCTATAAATCCCCCGCCTCCCCCTTTTCCCAACGATTGCAAAACCTGATATATAAAAACAAAAAAGAGTATACAATTTGTAAAAATTACAGACACTATTTGGAATTATCTCTCTCTACATTTGTGCCTTGTGCATTTGCAATTTAGATGTACACTTTTTTCTTCAATCAAAACTTGAGTTTTCACTTTCCCTTCATCTCATAAACAAAAAGAGAGATAAAAGGCAAACAAATCACAACAAAATGAAAATTTTAGAGTTTTTGTATGAAAAAAATTTAAAGCAATAAACAAATGTAAGTAAAGAAAATTTATTCACACACCATAAATGAACACAAAAGTTTTGTTATCAAAGTTTGGGAAATTCCACTAGTTCAACCCTAATACCTAAAAATTTATAAGAAAGAGATTTTATACACATGTTTTAAAAAATGGATATGCGTGCTTCAAACATGTTAAAGATGTTAATGACCTAAGGATCCAAACCTTTTAAAGTGAATAACATTAAATTCTCAAGTGAACGTGCGGTGGGATATTTACCCGAGTCAAACAAGCCATTATTTTGCGCATTTACAAAAAGTTGACCTAACGATCATATATGATTATAAAGTGATTTATCATGCGTAAAAGGCTATATTTTTTGAACGGAATGACTTATGGATTGGGAGTCAACACTCAGTTAAAAATCCCCCACCTCCCCCTTTTCCCGACGATTGCTAAACCCGATATATAAAAACTAAAAAGAGTTTACAATCGCAAAAAATTACTGACACTTTCTGGATTTATCTCTCTCTACCTTTATGCATTGTGCATTTCTAATTTAGATGTATATTTTTTTTTAAAATCAAAACTTAAGTTTTTGCTTTTCATTCATCTCATAAACAAAAAAAGAAATAAAAGGCAAATAGATCACATCAAAATGAAAATTCTAGAGTTTATGTATGGAAAGAATTTAAAGCAAAAACAAATGTAAGTAAAAATTTTTTTTTCACACACCACAAATGAGCACAAAAGTTTTGTTATCCAAATTTTGGAAATTCCACTAGTTCAACACTAATAGCTCGGAATTTTATGAGAAAGAGATTTTTCTACACATTTTTAAAAAATGGATATGTAAGCTTGAAACATGTTAAAGATGCAAATGACCTATGGATCCAAACCTTTTAAAGTGAATAACATTAAATTCTCAAGTGAACGTGCAGTGGGAAATTTACTCGAGTCAAACAAGCCATTATTTTGCCAATTTACAAAAAGCTGAACTAATGATCATATATGATTGAAAGTGATTTATCATGCGTAATGAGCTATATTTTTGTAAGGAATGACTTATGGATTGGGAGTCAACACTCAGTTAAAAATCCCCCGTCTCCCCCTTTTCCAGACGATTGCAAAAGAGTTTACAATCCCTAAAAATTATAGACACTTTTTGGAATTATCTCTCTCTATATTTGTGCATTGTGCATTGTACATTTCAATTTTAGATGTATACTTTTTTCTTAAATCAAAACTTGAGTTTTCACTTTCCCCTCATCTCGAAAACAAAAAAAAGAGATAAAACGAAAATAGATCATAACAAAATGAAAATATTAGAGTTCATGTTTGGAAAGAAGTTAAAGCAATAAACACATGTAAGTAAAGAAAATTTATTCACCCACCACAATTGAGCAGAAAAGTTTTCTTATCCAAGGGTGGGAAATTCCACTAGTTCAACCCTAACAGTTGGGAATTTTATTAGAAAGAGATTTTTCTACACATGTTTTAAAAAATGGATACGCATGCTTGAAACATGTTAATGTTGCAAATGACCTTTGGATCCAAACCTTTTAAAGTGAAAAACATTAAATTCTCAAGTGAACATGCAGTGGGATATTTACCCGAGTCAAACAAGCCATTATTTAGCCCATTTACAAAAAGCGGATCGAACGATCATAAATGATTTTAAAGTGATTTATCATGCGTAACAGGCTATATTTTTTGTAAGGAATGACTTATGGATAGGGAGTCAATACACGGTTAAAAATCCCCCGCTTCCCCCTTTTCCCGAAGATTGCAGAACCTGATATATAAAAACTAAAAAGAGTTTACAATCCCTAAAAATTAGTAACACTTTTTTAAATAACTCTCTCTACATTTGTGCATTGTGCATTTCCCTTTTAGATGTTTACTTGTTCCTTAAATCAAAACTTGAGTTTTCACTTTCCTTTCATCTCTTAAACAAAAAGAGAGATAAAAGGCAAATAGATCACAATAAAATAAAATGTTTAGAGTTTATGTATGAAAATAATTTAAAGCAATAAACAAATGTAAGTATAGAAAATTTATTCTCACACCACAAATGAACACAAAAGTTTTGTTAGCCAAGCTTGGGAAATTCCACTAGTTCAACCCTAACAGCTGGGAATTTTATTAGAAAGAGATTTTTCTACACATGTTTTAAAAAATGGATACACATGCTTGAAACATGTTAATGTTGCAAATGACCTATGGATCCAAACCTTTTAAAGTGAATAACATTAAATTCTCAATTGAACATGCTGTGGGATATTTACCCGAGTCAACCAACCCACTATTTTGCCATTTTACAAAAAGCAGACCTAACGATCATAGATGATTTTAAAGTGATTTATCATGCATAACGGGCTATATTTTTTGTGAGGAATGACTTATGGATTGGGAGTCAACACTCAGTTAAAAATCCCCCGCTTCCCCCTTTTCCCGACTGTTGCAGAACCTGATATATAAAAACTAAAAAAAGTTTACAATCCCTAAAAATTACTGACACTTTTTGGAATTATCTTTGTCTACATTTGTGCTTTGAGCATTTCCATTTTAGATGTATACTTTTTTCTTAAATCAAAACATGAGTTTTCACTTTCCCTTCATCTCGTAAACAAAAAAAAAAAGATAAAAGGCAAATAGATCACAACAAAATGAAAAGTTTAGAATTTATGTATGGAAAGAATTTAAAGCAATAAACCAATGTAAGTAAAGAATATTTATTCACACACCACAAATGAACACAAAAGTTTTCTTATCCAAGTGTGGGAAATTCCTCTTGTTCAACCCTAATAGCTCTGAATTTTGTAAGAAAAAGATTTTTCTACACATGTTTTACAAAATGGATATGCATGCTTGAAACATTTTAAAGACGCAAATGACCTATGGATCAAAACCTTTTAAACAGAATAACAATAAATTCTCAAGTGAACGTGCAATGGGATATTTACCCAGGTAAAACAAGCCTTTATTTTTCCCATTTACAAAAAGCTAACATAACGATCATAGATGATTGTAAAGTGATGTATCATGCATAACAGGGTATAGTTTTGTAAGGAAGGACTTATGGATTGGGAGACAAGACTCAGTTAAAAATCCCCCGCCTCCCCCTTTCCCTACGATTGCAAAACCTGATATATAAAATGTAAAAAGAGTTTACAATCCCAAAACATTATAGACACTTTTTGGAATTATCTCTCTCTACATTTGTGCATTGTGCATGTCCATTTTAGATGTATACTTTTTTGTTAAATCAAAACTTGATTTTTCACTTTCCCTTCATCTCGTAAACAAAAAAAGAGATAAAATGCAAAAAGATCACAACAAAATAAAAATTTTAGAGTTTATGTATGGAAAAAATTTAAAGCAATAACAAATGTAAGTAAAGAAAATTTATTCGAACACCACAAATAAACACAAAAGTTTGGTTATCCAAGTTTGGGAAATTCCACTAGTTCAACCTTAATAGCATGGAATTTTATAAGAAAGAGATTTTTCTACACATGTTTTAAAAAATGTTTATGCATGCTTGAAACATGTTAAAGATGCAAAGGACCTAAGGATCCAAACCTTTGAAAGAGAATAACATTAAATTCTCAAGTGAATGTGCGGTGGGATATTTACCCGAGTCAAACAAGCCATTAATAAAAAGCTGACCTAAGAATCATAGATGATTGTAAAGTGATTTATCATGCGCGACGGGCTGTATTTTTGTAAGGAATGACTTATGGTGATGGAGTCAACACTCAGTTAAAAATCCCATGCCTCCCCCTTTACCTGACGATTGCAAAACCTGATACATAAAAACTAAAAAGATTTCACGGTTCCTAAAAATTACAAAAACTTTTTGGGAATTATCTCACTCTACATTTGTGTATTATTAATTTTCATTTAGATGTGTACTTTTTTCTTAAATCAAAACTTGAGTTTTCAATTTCCCTTTATCTCGTAAACAAACAAGAAGATAAAAGGCAAATAGATCACAACAAAAAGAAAATTTTAGAGTTTATGTATGGAAAGAATTTAAAGCAATAACAAATGTAAGTAAAGAAAATTAATTCACAAACGACAAATGAACACAAAAGTTTTGTTACCCATGTTTGGGAAATTCCACTTGTTCAATCCTAATAGCTTGGAATTTTATAAGAAAGATTTTTCTACACATGTTTTAAAAAATGGATATGCATGCTTGAAAGACGTTAAAAAAGTATATGAACTATGGATCTAAACTTTTTAAAGAGAATAACATTAAATTCTCAAGTGAACGTGCATTGGGATATTTATCCGAGTCAAACAGCCATTATTTTGCCCATTTACAAAAAGCTGACCTAACGATCATAGATGATTGAAAAGTGATTTATCATTCGTGATGGGCTATATTTTTTATAAGGAATGACTTATGGATTGGGAGTCAAAACTCAGTTAAAAATCCCCTCTTCCCCCTTTTCCCGACGATTGCAAAACCTCAAATATAAAAACTAAAAAGAGTTTAAAATCCCTTATAATTACAGACACTTTTTGGAATTATCTCTCTCTAAATTTGTGCATTGTGCATTTCCATTTTATTTATACAATTTTTACTTGAATCAAAACTAAATTTTCACTTTCCGTTCACCTCGTACACAAAAAAAGAGATCAAAGGCAAATAGATCACAAAAAAATGAAAATGTTAGAGTTTATGTATGGAAAGAATTTAAAACAATAAAAATGTAAGTAAAGAAAATTGATTCACACACCAGAAATGAAAAAAAAAGTTTGTTTATCCAAGTTTGGGAAATTCCACTAGTTCAACCCTAATTGCTTGGAATTTTATAAGAAAGAGATTTTTCAACACATGTTTTAAAAAATGGATATGCATGCTTGAAACATGTTAAAGATGCAAATGACCTATGGATCCAAACCTTTTAAAGAGAATAACATTAAATTCTCAAGTGAACATACGGTGGGATATTTCCCTAAGGAAAACAAGCCATTATTTTTCCTATTTAGAAAAAGTTTACCTAACGATCATAGATGATTGTAAAGTGTTTTATTATGCATAACGGGCTGTATTTTTGTAAGGAATGACCTATGGATTGGGAGTCAACACTCAGTTGAAAATCCCCCGCCTCCCCCTTTTCCTGACGATTGCAAAACCTGATATATAAAAACTACAAAGAGTTTGCAATCCCTAAAAATTACAGACACATTTTCGGAATTATCTCTCTCTACATTTGTGCATTGTGCATTTCCATTTTAGATGTATACTTTTTTCTTAAATCAAAACTTGAGTTTTCATTTTCCATTCATCTCGTAAATAAAAAAAGAGATAAAAGGGTAATCGATCACAACAAAATGAAAATTTTAGAGTTTATTTATGGAAAGAATTTAAAGATATAACAAATGTATGTAAAGAAAATTTTTCATACACCACAAATCAACACAAAAGATTTGTTATCCAAGTTTGGGAAATTCCACTAGTTCAACCCTAAATTGCTTGGAATTTAAAAAGAAAGAGATTTTTCTACTCATGTTTTAAAAAATGGATATGCATGCTTGAAACATGTTAAAAATGCAAATGACCTATGGATCCAAACATTATATAGAGAATAACATCAAATTCTCAAGTGAACGTGCGAGGGGATATTTACCTGAATCAAACAAGCCAATATTTTGCCCATTTACAAAAAGTTGACCTAACGATCATAGATGGTTGTAAAGTGATTTATCATGCGAAACAGGTTATATTTTTGTAAGGAATGACTTATGGATTGGGAGTCAACACTTAGTTAAAAATCCTTCCCGACAAGAGCAAAACCAGATCTATAAAAACTAAAAAGAGTTTAAAATCCCTAAAAATTAAAGACACTTTTTGAAATTATCTCTCTCTACATTTGTGCATTGTGCATTTCAATTTTAGATGTATACTTTATTCTTAAATCAAAACTTGAGTTTTCACTTTGCCTTCATCTCATAAACAAAACAAGAGATAAAAGGCAAATTGATCAGAACAAAATGAAAATTTTTGAGTATGTATGGAATGAATTTAAAGAAATAATTATTGTAAGACAAGAAAAGTTATTCACCCACTACAAATGAACACAAAAGTTTTGTTATCCAAGTTTGGGAAATTTCACTAGTAACCCCCTAATAGCTTGGAATTTGATATGCAAGAGATTTTTCTACACTTGTTTTCAAAAATGGATATGCATGCTTGAAACATGTTAAAGATGCAAATGACCTATGGATCAAAACCTATGAAAAAGAATAAAATTAAATTCTCAAGTGAACGGGCGGTGGGATATTTACCCGAGTCAAACAAGCCATTATTTTGCCCATTTACAAAAAGCTGACCTAAAGATCATAGATAATTGTAAAGTGATTTATCATTCGTAATGGGCTTTATTGTTTGTAAAGAATGACTTATGGATTGGGAGTCAACACTCAGTTAAAAATCCCCTGCCTCCCCCTTTTTCCAATGATTGGAAAACCTTATATATAAAAACTAAAAAGAGTTTACAATCCCTAAAAATTACAGAAACTTTTATGAATTATCACTCTCTAAATTTGTGCACTGTGCATTTCCATTTTAGATGTATACTTTTTTATTAAATCAAAACTTTCCCTTCATCTCGTAAACAAAAGAAGAGATAAAAGCCAAATAGGTGGCAACAAAATGAAAATTTTAGAGTTTATGTACGGAAAGAATTTAAATCAATAACAAATGTAAATAAATAAAATTTATTCACACACTACAGATGAACAAAAAAGATTAGCTATCCAAGTTTGGGAAATTCAACTAGTTCAACCTTAATAGCTTGGAATTTTATAAGTCTACACATGTTTTCAAAAAATTTTATGCATGCTTGAAACATGTTAAAGATGCAAATGACCTATGGATCAAAACCTTTTAAAGAGAATAACATTAAATTCTCATGTGAACGTGTGGTGGGATATTTACTCGAGTAAAACAAGCCATTATTTTGCCCATTTACAAAAAGCTGACCAAAAGATCATAGATGATTGTAAAGTGATTTATCATGCGTTACGGGCTATATTTTTGTAAGGAAAGACTTATGGATTAGTAGTCAACACTTAATTAAAAATCCCCAGCCTCCTCCTTTTCCCGATGATAGCAACACCTGATATATAAAAACTAAAAAGACTTTACAATCCCAAAAAATTACTAGCACTTTTTGGAATTATCTCTCTCTACATTTGGGCATTGTGGATTTCCATTTTAGATGTATACTTTTTTCTTAAATCAAAACTTGAGTTTTCACTATCCCTTCATCTCATAAACAAAAAAAGAGATATAAGGCAAATACATCACAACAAAATGAAAATTTTAGAGTTTATGTATAGAAAGAGTCTAAAGCAATAACAAATGTAAGTAAAAAAAAAATTATTCAGACACCAGAAATGAACACAAAAGTTTGGTTATCCAAGTTTGGGAAATTCCACTAGTTCAACCCAAATAGCTTGGAATTTTATAAGAAAGAGATTATTCTACATATGTTTTAAAAAATGGATATGCATGCTTGAAACATGTTAAAGATGCAAATGACCTATGGATCCAAACCTTTTAAAGCGAAAAATATTAAATTCTCAAGTGAACGTGCGGTGGGATATTTACTCGAGTAAAACAAGCCATCATTTTGCCCATTTACGAAAAGTAGATCTAACGATCATAGATGATTGCAAAGTGATTTATCATGCATAACGGGTTGTATTTTTATAAGAAATGACTTATGCATTGGGAGTCAACATTCAGTTAAAAGTCCCCCGCCTCACCCTTTTCCTGACGATTGCAGAACCTGATATTTAAAAGCTAAAAGAGTTTACAATCCCTAAAAATTACAGACACTTTTTGGAATTATCTCTCTCTACATTTCCGCATTGTGCATTTACATTTTAGATGTATACTTTTTTCTTAAATCAAAACTTGACTTTTCACTTTCCCTTCATCTCTTAAACAAAAAAAGAGATAAAAGCCAAATAGATCACAACAAAATGAAAATTTTAGAGTTTATGTATCGAAATAATTTAAAGCAATAACAAATGTAAGTAAATAAAATTTATTTACACACTACAAATGAAGACAAAAGTTTTGTTATCCAAGTTCGGGAAATTCCACTAGTGCAACCCTAATAGCTTGGAATTTTAAAAGAAAGAGATTTTTCTACACATGTTTTAAAAAATGGATATGCATACTTGAAACATGTTAAAGATGTAAATGACCTATGGATCCAAACCTTTTAAAAAGAATAACATTAAATTCCCAAGTGAACGTGCGGTGGGATATTTACCCGAGTCAAACAAGCCATTATTTTGCCCATTCACAAAAAGCTGACCTAACGATCATAGATGATTGTAAAGTGATTTATCATACGTAATGGATTATATTTTTTAAGGAATGACTTATGGATTGGGAGTCAACACTCAGTTAAAAATCCTCCGCCTCCCCCTTTTCCCGACGATTGTAAAACCTGATATATAAAAACTAAAAAGAGTTTACAATCCCTAAAAATTACAGACACTTTTAGAATTATTTCTCTCTACATTTTTTCATTGTGCATTTCCATTTTAGTTCTATACTTTTTTCTTAAATCAAAACTTGAGTTTTCACTTTTCCTTGATCTCGTAAACAAAAAAAGAGATAAAAGGCAAATAGATCACAAAAAAATTAAAATTTAAAGTTTATGTATGGAAATAATTTAAAGCAATAAAAAATTTAAGTAAAAACATTTTACTCACAAACCAAAAGTTTTGTTATCCAAGTGTGGGAAATTGCACTAGTTCAACCCTAATAGCTTGGAATTTTATAAGAAGGAGATTTTTCTACACATGTTTTAAAAAAAAGATATGCATTCTTGAAACATGTTAAATATGCAAATGACATATAGATCCAAACCTTATATAGAGAATAACATTAAATTCTCAAGTGAACGTGCGGTGGGATATTTACCCAAGTCAAACAAGCCATTATTTTGCCCATTTACAAAAAGCTGACCTAACGATCATAGATGATTGTAAAGTGATTTATCATGCGTAACGGGCTGTAATTTTGTAAGGAATGACTTATGGATTGGGAGTCAACACTCAGTTAAATGTCCCCCGCCTCCCCCATTTCCAGACGATAGCAAAACCTGATATATAAAATCTAAAACGAATTTAGAATCACTAAAAATTACAGACACTTTTTAGAATTATCTCTCTCTACATTTGTGCATTATGCATTTCCATTTTAGATGTATTCTTTTTTCTGAAATAAACAATTGAGTTTTTACTTTCCCTTCCTCTCGCAAACAAAAAAAGAGATAAAACCCAAATAGATCACAACAAAATGTAAATTTTAGAGTTTTTGTATAGAAAAAATTTAAAGAAATAATAAATGTAAGTAAATAAAATTTATTCACACACCACAAATGAACATAAAAGTTTTATTATCCAAGTTTGGGAAATTCCACTAGTGCAACCCTAATTGCATGGAATTTTATAAGAAAGAGATTTTTCTACCCATGTTTAAAAAAATGGATATGCAGGCTTGAAACATGTTAAAGATACAAATGGCCTATGGATCCAAAGCTTTTAAGGAGAATAACATTAAATTCTCAAGAGAACATGCGGTGCGATATTTACCCGAGTCAAACAAGCCATTATTTTTCCCATTTACAAACAGCTGACCTAACGATCATAGATGATGGTAAAGTGATTTACATGTGTAACGGGCTTTATTTTTGTAAGGATTGACATATGGATTGGGAGTCAACACTCAGTTAAAAGGCCCCCCGCCTCCCCCTTTCCACGATTGCAAAACCTGATATATAAAACTTAAAAAAGAGTTTAGAATTCCTAAAAATTACAGAAACTTTTTGGGAATTATCTCCCTCTACATTTGTGCATTGTGCATTTCCATTTTAGATGTACACTATTTTTCTGAAATCAAAAGTTGAGTTTTCACTTTCCCTTCATCTTGCAAAAAAAAAAAGAGATAAAAGCCAAATAGATCACAAGAAAATGAAAATTTTAGAGTTTATGGAAGGAAAGAATTTATAGCAATAACAAATGTAAGTAAATAAAATTTATTCACACGCCAAAAATGAACACAAAAGTTTTATCATCCAAGTTTGGGAAATTCCACTAGTGCAACCCTAATTGCTTGTAATTTTACGAGAAAGATATTTTTCTGCACCTGTTTTAAAAAATGGATATCCATGCTTCAAACATGTTAAAGATACAAATGACCAATGGATCCTAAGCTTTTAAATAGAATAACATTAAATTCTAAAGTGAACGTGCTGTGGGATATTTACCCAAGTCAAACAAGCCATTATTTTGCCCATTTAAAAACAGTTGACCTAACGATCATAGATGATTGTAAAGTGATTTATCAAGCGTAACGGGCTATATTTCTGTAAGGAATGACTTATGGATTGGGTGCAACACTCAATTAATAATCCGCGTCCTTCCCCTTTTCCAGACGATTGCAAAACCGTATATATAAAAACTAAAAAGTTTTTACAATCCCTAAGAATTACAGACACTTTTTTGTATTATCTCTCTCTATTTTTTTCCATTGTGCATGTCCATTTTAGTTGTATACTTTTTTTTTTAAAACGAAACTTGAGTTTTGACTTTCTCTTCATCTCGTAAACAAAAAAAAGAGATAAAAGGCAAATAGATCACTACAAAATGAAAATTTTAGAGTTTATGAATGGAAAGAATATAAAACAATAAAAAATTTATTCAACACCACAAAAGAACACAAAAGTTTTGTTATCCAAGTTTGGGAAATTCCACTAATTCAACCCTAATAGCTTGGAATTTTATAAGAAAGAGATTTTTCTACACATGTTTTAAATAATGGATATGCATGATAGAAACACGTTAAAGATGTAAATGACCTATGGATCCAAACCTTTTAAAGAGAATAACATTAAATTCTGAAGTGAACGTGCGGTGGGATATTTACCCGAGTGAAACAAGCTATTATTTTGCTCATTTACAAAAAGCTGACCTAACGATCATAGATGATTGTAAAGTGATTTATCATGCGTGACGTGCTATATTTTTGAAACGAATGACTTATGGATTGGGAGTGAACACTCAGCTAAAAATCCCCGGCCTCCCCCTTTTTCCGACGATTGCAAAACCTAATATATAAAAACTAAAAAGAGTTTACAATCCCTAAAAATTATAGACACTTTTTGTAATTATCTCTCTCTACATTTGTGCAATGTGTATTTCCATTTTGGTTATATACTTTCTACTTAAATCAAAACTTGAGTTTTCATTTTCCGTACATCTCGTAAACAAAAAAAGAGATCATAGGCAAATAGATCACAACAAAATGAAAATGTTAGAGTTTATATATGGAAATAATTTAAAGGAATAAAAAATGTAAGTAAATAAAATTAATTCACACACCACAAATGAACACAAAAGTTGTTATCCAAGTTTGGGAAATTCGACTATTTCAAACCTAATAGCATGGAATTTTATAAGATTGAGATTTTTCTACACATGTTTTAAAAAATGGATATGCATGTATAAAACATGTTAAAGATGCAAATGACCTATGGATCCAAACCTTTTAAAGAGAATAACATTAAATTCTCAAGTGAACTAGCGGAGGGATATTTACTCGAGTCAAAAGAGCCATTATTTTGCCCATTTAAAAAAAACTGACCTAACGATCATAGATGATTGTAAAGTGATTTATCATGTGTAACGGGCTGTATTTTTTTAAGGAATGACTTATGGATTGGGAGTCAACACTCAGTAAAGTCCCCCACCTCCCCCTTTTCCCGACCATTGCAGAACTTGATATCTAAAAACTAGAAAAAGGTTAAAATCCCTAAAAATTACCGACACTTTTTTTGGAATTATCTCTCTTTACATTTATGCATTGTGCATTTCCAATTAAGATGTATACTTTTTTCTTAAATCAAAACATGAGTTTTCACTTTCCCTTCATCTCGTAAAGAAAAAAAGAGATAAAAGCCAAATAGATCACAACAAAATGAAAATTTTAGAGTTTATGTATGGAAAGAATTTAATGCAATAACAAATGTATGTAAAGAAAATTTATTCACACACGACAAATGAACACAAAAGTTTTGTTATCCAAGTTTGGGAAATTCCTCTAGTACAACCCTAATTGCTTGGAATTTTATAAGAAAGAGATTTTTCTAAACATGTTTTAAAAAATGGATATGCATGCTTGAAACATATTAACGATACAAATGACCTATGGATCCAAAGCTTTTAAATAGAAAACATTAAATTATCAAGTAAACGTGCGGTGGGATATTTACCCGAGTCAAGCAAGCCATTATTTTGCCCATTTACAAACAACTGACCTAACGATCATAGATGAATGTAAAGTGATTTATCATGTGTAATGGGCTATATTTTTGTAAGGAATGACTTATGGATTGGGAGTCAACATTCAATTAAAAATCCCCCACCTTCCCCATTTCCCGATGATTGCAAAACCTTATATATAAAAACTAAAAAGAGTTTACTATCCCTAAAAGTTACCAACACATTTTGGAATTACCTCTCTATACATTTGTGCATTGTGCATTTCCATTTGAGTTTGTACTTTTTTTCTTAAATCAAAAATTGAGTTTTCACTTTCCCTTCATTTCTTAAACAAAAGAAGGGATAAAAGGCAAATTGATCACAACAAAATGAAAATTTTAGAGTTTATGTATGGAAAGAATTTAAAGCAATAACAAATGTAAGTCAAGAAAATTTATTCACACACTACAAATGAACACAAAAGTTTTGTTATCCAAGTTTTGGAAATTCCTCTAGTTACCCCGTAATCGCTTGGAATTTTATAAGAAAGAGATTTTTTTACACATGTTTTAAAAAAAGGATATGCATGCTTGAAACATGTTGAAGATGAAAATGACCTATGCATCAAAACCTCTTAAAGAAAATAACATTAAATTCTCAAGTGAACGTGCTGTGGGATATTTACCCGAGTCAAACAAACCATTATTTTGCCCATTTACAAAAATCTTACCTAAAGATCATAGATCATTGTAAAGTGATTTATCATGCGTAACGGGATATATTTTTTGTAAGGAATGACTTATGGATTAGGAATCAACTCTCAGTTAAAAATCCCCCACCTCCGTTTTTTTCCCAACGATTGGAAAACCTGGAATATAAAAACTAAAAAGAGTTTACAATCAAAAAAAATTGAAGTCACTTTTTGGAATTATCTCTCTCTACATTTGTGCATTTTGCAATTCCATTTTTGATGTATAGTTTTTTCTTAAATCACAACTTGAGTTTTCACTTTCCCTTCATCTCGTAAACAAAAGAAGAGATAAATGGAAAATAGATCACAACAAAATGAAAATTTTAGCGTTTATGTATGGAAAGAATCTAAAGCAATAACAAATGTAAGTAAAGAAAATTTATTCACACACCTCAAATGAACTCAAAAGTTTGGTTATCCAAGTTTGGGAAATTCCACTAGTTCAACCCTAATAGCTTGGAATTTTATAAGAAAGAGATTTTTCTACATATGTTTTAAAAAATGGATATGCATGCTTGAAACATGTTAAAGATGCAAATGACCTTTGGATCCAAACCTTTCAAAGAGAATACCATTAAATTCTCAAGTGAACATGCGATGGTATATTTACCCGAGTCAAACAAGCCATTATTTTGCCCATTTACAAAAAACTGACCAGAAGATCATAGATGATTGTAAAGTGATTTATCATGCGTAACGGGCTGTATTTTTTGTATGTGATGACTTGTTGATTTTGAGTCAACAATCAATTAAATATCCCCCGCCTCCCCCTTTTCCCAATGATTGCAAACCTGATATATAAAAACTAAAAAGAGTTTACAATCACTAAAAATTACAGACAATGTTTGGAATTATCTAACCCTACATTTGTGCATTTTGCATTTGCTTTTTAGATATACACTTTTTTCTTAAATCAAAACTTGACTCTTCACTTTTCCTTCATCTCGTAAACAAAAAAAGAGATGAAAGGAAAATACATCACAACAAAATGAAACTTTTAGAGTTTATGTACAGAAATAATTTAAAGCAATAACAAATGTAAGTAAAGAAAATTTATTCACACACCACAAATGAACAGAAAAGTTTGGTTATACAAGTTTGGGAAATTCCACTAGTTCAACTCTAATAGCTTGGAATTTTTGAAAAAAGAGATTTTTTCTACACTTGTTTTAAAAAATGGATATGCATGCTTGAAACATGTAAAAGTTGCAAATGACCTATGGATCCAAACCTTTTAAAGAGAATAGCATTAAATTCTCAAGTGAATGTGCGGTGGAATATTTACGACTCAAATAAGCCATTATTTTGCCCATTTACAAAAAGCTGACCTAACGATCATAGATGATTGTAAAGTGATTTATCATGCATAACAGGCTATATTTTTGTAAGCAATGACTTATGGATTGGGAGTCAGCATTGAGTTAAAAGTCCCTCGCCTCCCCCTTTTCTCCGCGATTGCAAAACCTGATATATAAAAACTAAAAAGAGTTTAGAATCCCTAAAAATTACAAACACTTTTTGGGAATTATCTCTCTCTACATTTGTGCATTGTGCATTTCATTTTTAGATGTATACTTTTTTCTTAAATCAAAACTTGAGTTTTCCCTTTCCCATCATCTCGTCAACAAAAAAAAATAGATAAAAGCCAAATAGATTGCAACAAAATGTAAATTTTAGAGTTTATGTATGGAAAGAATTTAAAGCAATAAAAAATGTAAGTAAATAAAATTTATTCACACACTACAAATGAACACAAGAGTTTTGTTATCCAAGTTTGGGAAATTCCACATGTGCAGCCCTAACTTCTTGAAATTTTATGAGAAAAAGATTTTTCTACACATGGTTTAAAAAATTGATATGCATGCTTGAAACATGTTAAAGATACAAATGACCTATGAATCCAAAGCTTTTAAAGGGAATAACATTAAATTCTCAAGTGAACGTGGGGGTAGATATTTACCCGAGTCAAACAAGCCATTATTTTGCCCATTTACGAATAGCTGACCTAACGATCATAGATGATTGTCAAGTTATTCATCATGCATAACGAGCTATAATTTTGTAAGGAGTGACTTATAGATTGGGATTCAACACTCAATTAAAAAACACCCGCCTCCCCCTTTTCCCGACGAATGCAAAACCTTACATATAAAACCTAAAAAGAGTTTACAATCCCTAAAAATTACAGACACTTTTTGGAATTATCTCTCTCTAAATTTGTGCATTGTGCATTTCCATTTTAGTTGTGTAGTTTTTTTTTAAGTCAAAACTTGAGTTTTCACTTTCCCTTCATCTCGTAAACAAAAAAAAGATATAAAAGGCAAATAGATGACAACAAAATGAAAATTTTAGAGTTTATTGATGGAAAGAATTTAAAGCAATAACGAATGTAAGTATAGAAAATTTATTCACACACCACAAATGAACACAAAACTTTTGTTATCCAAGTTTGGGAAATTCCACTAGTTCAACCCTAATAATTTGGAATTTTATGAGAAAGAGATTTTTCTACACATGTATTAAAAAATGGATATTCATGCTTGAAACATGTTAAAGATGCAAATGACCTATGGATCCAAACCTTTTAAAGAGAATAACTTTAAATTCTCAAGTGAACGTGCGGTGGGATATTTACCCGACTCAAACAAGCCATTATTTTGCCAATTTACAAAAAGCTCACCAAACGATCATAGATCATTGTAAAGTGATTTATCATGCATAACAGGCTATTTTTTTAGTAAAGAATTACTTATGGATTGGGAGTCAACACTGAGTTAAAAGTCCCCTGCCTCCCCCTTTTCCCGACGATTGTAAAACCTAATATATAAAAACTAAAAAGTGTTTAGAATCCCTTAAAGTTACATAAAATTTTTGGGAATTATATCTCTCTAAATTTGTACTTTGTGCATTTCCATTGTAGATGTATACTTTTTTCTTAAATCAAAACTTGAGTTATCATTGTCCTTTTATCTCGTCAACAAAAAACATAGATAAAAGTCAAATAGATTGCAACAAAATTAAAATTTTAGAGTTTATGTATGGAAAGAATTTAAAGAAATAGCAAATGTAAGTAAAAAATTTATTCACACACCACAAATGAACCCAAGAGTTTTGTTATCCAAGTTTGGGAAATTCCACTAGTGCAGCCGTAATTGCTTGGAATTTTATGAAAAGAAGATTTTACTACACATGGTTTAAAAAATGGATATGCATACTTGAAACATGTTAAAGATACGAATGACCAATGAATCAAAAACTTTTAAAGGAAATAACTTTAATTCTCAAGTGAACGTACGGTGGGATATTTACCCGAGTCAAACAAGACATTATTTTGCCCATTTACAAACAGCTGACCTAACGATCATAGATGATTGTAAAGTTATTCATCATGCATAACGGGCTATATTTTTTTAAGGAATGACTCATGGATTGGGATTCAACACTTAATTAAAAAACATCCGCCTCCCCCTTTTCCCGACGATTGCAAAACCTTATAAAAACTAAAAAGAGTTTACAATCCCTAAAAATTACAGACACTTTTTGGAATTATCTCTCTCTATATTTGTGCATTATGCATTTCAATTTTAATTGTGTAGTTTTTTCTTAAGTCAAAAGTTGAGTTTTCACTTTCCCTTCACCTCGTAAACAAAAAAAAGAGATAGAAGGCAAAAAGATCACAACAAAATGAAAATTTTAGAGTTTATTGATGGAAAGAATTTAAAGCAATAACGAATGTAAGTATGGAAAATTTATTCACACACCACAAATGAACACAAAACTTTTGTTATCCAAGTTTGGGAAATTCCACTAGTTCAACCTTAATAATTTGGAATTTTATAAGAAAGAGATTTTTCTACACATGTTTTAAAAAATGGATATGCATGCCTGAAACATGTTAAAGATGCAAATGACCCACGAATCCAAACCTTTTAAAGAGAATAAATTTAAATTCCCAAGTGAACGTGCGGTGTGATATTTACCCGAGTCAAACAAGCCATTATTTTGCCTATTGACAAAAAGCTGAGCTAACGATCATAGATGATTGTAAAGTGATTTATCATGCGTAACAGGCTATATTTTTTTAAGGAATGACTTATGGATTGGGAGTCAACACTCAGTTAGAAATCCCCCGCCTCCCCTTTTCTCGACCATAGCAAAATCTGATATATAAAATCTAAAAAGAGTTTACAATCCCTTAAAATTACAGACACATTTTTGGAAATATCTCACTTTGCATTTGTGCATAGTGCATTTCCATTTTAGATGTACACTTTTTTCTTAAATCAAAACTTGAATTTTCACTTTATTTTCATTTTGTGAACAAAAGAAGACATAAAAGGCAAATAAATCACAACAAAGTGAAAAGTTTAGAGTTTATGTATGGAAAGAATTTAAAACAATAAAAAACGTAAGTAAAGAAAAAATATTCACACACCACAAATGAACACAAAAGTTTTGTTATCCAAGTTTGGGAAATTCCAGTAGTTCAACCCTTATAGCTTCGAATTTTATAAGTAAGAGATTTTTCTACATATGTTTTCAAAAATGGATATGCATGTTTGCAACACGTTAAAGACATAAATGACCTATGGATCCAAACCTTTTAAAGTGAATAACATTAAATTCTGAAGTGAAAGTGCGGTGGGATATTTACCTGAGCCAAACAATCCATTATTTTGCCTATTTACAAAAAGCTGACCTAACGATCATAGATGATTGTAAAGTGATTTATCATGCGAAACGGGCTATATTTTTCTAAGGCATGACCTATAGATTGGGAGTCAACACTGAGTTAAAAATCTCCCACCTCCCCCTTTTCCCAACCATTGCAAAACCTAATATATAAAAACTAAAAAGATTTTGCCATGCCTAAAAATTATAGAAACTTTTTCGAATTATCTCTCTCTACAATTGTGCATTGTTCATTTCCATTTTAGTAATATACTTTTTACTTAAATAAAAACTAGAGTTTTCGCTTTCCCTTCATCTCGTAAACAGAAAAAGAGATTAAAGGCAAATAGATCACAATAAAATGAAAATGTTAGAGTTTATGTAAAGAAAGAATTTAAAGCAATAACAAATTTAAGTAAAGAAAATTTATTCACACACCACAAATGAACACAAAAGTTTGGTTATCCAAGTTTGGGAAATTCCACAAGTTCAACCCTAATAACTAGGAATTTTTTAAGAGAGGGATTTTTCTACACAAGTTTTAAAAAATGGATATCCATGCTTGAAACATGTTAAAGATGCAAATGACCTACGGATCCAAACCTTTTAAAGAGAAAAACATTAAATTCTGAAGTGAACGTGCAGTGGGATATTTACCCGTGTCTAACTAGCCATTATTTTGCCCATTTACAAAAAGCAGACCTAACAATCATAGATGATTGTAAAGTAATATATCATGCGTAACAGGCCATATTTTTTTAAGGAATGACTTATGGGTTGGGAGTCAACACTCAATTTAAAGTCCCCCGCCTCCTCCTTTTCCCGACGTTTGCAAAATCTGATATATAAAAACTAAAAAGAGTTTAAAATCCCTAAAAATTATAGACACTCTTTGGGAATTATCTCTCTCTACATTTGTGCAATGTGCATTTCCATTTTAGATGTATACTTTTTCCTTAAATCAAAACTTGAATTTTCACTTTCCCTTCATCTCGCAAACAAAAAAAGAGATAAGCCAAATGGATCGAATTTAAAGCAATGAGAAATGTAAGTAAATAAAATTTATTCACACTTCACAAATGAACACAAAACTTTTATTATCCAAGTTTGTGAAATTTCACTAGTGCAACCCTAATTGCTAGGATTTTTATAAGAAAGCGATTTTTCTACACATGTTTTAAAATATGTATATGCATACTTGAAACACGTTAAAGATACAAATGACCTATGGATCCAAAGCTTTTAAAGAGAATAACATTAAATTCTCAAGTGAACGTGCGATGGGATATTTACTCGAGTCAAACAAGGCATTATTTTGCCCATTTACAAACAGCTGACCTAACCATCAGAGATAATTGTAAAGTGATTTATCATGAGTAACGGGCTATAATTTTGTAAGGAATGACTTATGGATTGGGAGTCAACACTCAATTAAAAATGCCCCGCCTCCCCCTTTTCCCGACGATTGCGAAACGTTATTTATAAAACCTAAAAAGACTTTAAAATCCCTAAAAATTATAAATTTTTTTTGGAATTATCTCTCTCTAAATTTGTGCATTGTGCATTTCCATTATAGTTGTATACTTTTTTCTTAATTCAAAACTTGAGTTTTCACTTTCCCGTCATCTCGTAAACAAAAGAAGAGACAAAAGGCAAATAGATCACAACAAAATGAAAATTTTAGAGTTTATGTATGGAAAGAATTTAAAGCAATAAAAAATCTAAGTATAGAAAATTTATTAACAAACCACAAATGAACACAAAAGTTTTGTTATCCAAGTTTGGGAAATTCCACTAGTTCAACCCTAATATCTTGAAATTTTATAAGAAAAAGATTTTTCTGCACATGTTTTAAAAAATGGATATGCATGCTGGAAACATGTTAAAGATGAAAATGACCTATGGATCCAAACCTTTTAAAGAAAATAATATTAAATTCTCAAGTGAACGTGCGGTGGGATTTTTAACCGAGTCATACACGCCATTATTTTGCCCATTTGACCTAACGATCATAGATGATTGTAAAGTGGTTTATCATGCATAACAAGCTTTATTTTTGTAAGGAATAACTTATGGATTGGGAGTCCACTCTCAGTTAAAAGTCCCCCGCCTCCCCCTTTTCCTGACGATTGCAAAACCTAATATATAAAAATTAAAAGAGTTTAGAATCCCTAAAAATTACAGACACTTTTTGGACTTATCTCTCTCTACATTTGTGCATTGTGCGTTTCCATTTTAGATGTATACTTTTTTCTTAAATCAAAACTTGAGTTTTCACTTTCCCTTCACCTCGTAAAAATAAAAAGAGATAAAAGCCAAATAGATCACAATAAAATTAAAATTTTAGAGTTTATGTATGGAATGAATTTAAAGCCATAACAAATGTAAGTAAAGAAAATTTATTCACACTCCACAAATGAACAAAATAATTTTGTTATCCAAGTTTGGGAAATAACCCTAATTGCTAGGAAATTTATAAGAAAGAGATTTTTCTACACATGTTTTAAAAAATGTATTTGCATGCTTGAAACATGTTAAATATACAAATGACCTATGGATCCAAAACTTTTAAAGAGAATAACATTAAATTCTCCAGTGAATGTGCGGTGGGATATTTACTTGAGCCAAACAAGCCATTATTTTGCCCATTTACAAACAGCAAATGTAACGATCATAGATGAATGGAAAGTAATTTATCATGTGCAACATGCTATATTTTTATATGGAATGACTTATGGATTGGGAGTCAACACTCAATTAAAAAACCCTCGCCTCCCCCTTTTCCCGACGATTGATAAACCTTATTTATAAAAACTAAAAAGAGTTTACAATCCCTAAAAATTATAGACACTTTTTGGGATTTTATCTCTCTACATTTGGGTATTAAGCATTTTCGATTTAGTTGTATGCCTTTTTATTAAATCAAAACTTGAGTTTTCACTTTCCCTTCATCTCGTAAACAAAAGAAGAGATAAAAGGCAAAGAGATCACAACAAAAAGAAAATTTTAGAGTTTATGTATGGAAAGAATTTAAAGCAATACCAAATCTAAGTATAGAAAAATTTTTCAAACACCACAAATGAACACAAAAGTTTTGTTATCCATGTTTAGGAAATTCCACTAGTTCAACCCTAATATCTTGGAATTTCATAAGAAAGAGATTTTTCTACACATGTTTTAAAAAACGGATATCCATGATTGAAGCATGTTAAAGATGCAAATGACCTATTGATCCAAACCTATTAAAAAGAATAACATTAAATTCTCAAGTGAACGTGCGGTGGGATATTTAACCGAGTCAAACGAGCCATTATTTTGGCCATTTACAAAAAGCTGACCTCACGATCATAGATGATTGTAAAGTGATTTATCAAGCGTAACGGGCTATATTTTTGCAAGGAATGACTTATGGAATGGGAGTCAACACTCAGTTAAAAATCCCTCGCGCCCCCCTTTTCTCTACGATTGCAAAACCTAATATATAAAAACTAAAAAGGGTTTCGATCCTTAAAAATTATAGACGCTTTTTGGAATTTTCTCTTTCAACATTTGTCCATTATGGATTGGGAGTCAACGCTCAGTTAAAAATCCCCCACCTCCCCCTTTTCCTGATGATTGCAAAACCTGATATATAAAAACTTAAAAGAGTTTACAAAGCCAAAAAATTACAGACAATTTTTGGAATTATCTCTCCCTACATTTGTGAATTTTGCATTTCCATTTTAGATGTTTATTTTTTTCTCAAATCAAAACTTGACTTTTCACTTTCCCTTCACCTCATAAACAAAAAAAGAGATAAAAGGCAAATACATCACAACAAAAAGAAAATTTTAGCGTTTATGTATGGAAATAAATTAAGCAATAATAAATGTAAGTAAAGAAAATTTATTCACACACCACAAATGAACACAGAAGTTTGGTTATCCAAGTTTGTGAAATTCCACTAGTTCTACCCTAATAGCTTGGAATTTTATAGGAAAGAGATTTTTCAACACATGTTTTAAAAAATGGATATGCATGCTTGAAACATGTTAAAGATGCAAATGAAAAATTGATCCAAACCTTTTAAAGAGAATAACATTAAATTCTCAAGTGAACGTGTGGTGGGATATTTACCAGAGTCAAACAAGCCATTATTTTGCCCATTTAAAAAAAGCTGACCTAACGATCATATATGATTGTAAAGTGATTTATCTTGCCTAAAGGGCTTTATTTTTGTAAGGAATGACTTATGGATTTGGAGTCAACACTCAGTTAAAAGTCCCCCGCCTCCCCTTTTCCCGACGATTGCAAAACCTAATATATAAAAGATAAAAATGGTTTCGAATCCCTAAAAATTATACACACTTTTTGGGAATTATCTCTCTCTAAATTTGTGCATTGTTCATTTCCATTTTAGATGTATACTTTTTTCTTAGATCAAAACTTGAGTTTTCACTTTCCTTTCATCTCGTAAAGAAAAAAAGAGATAAAAGCCAAAAAGATCACAATAAAATGAAAATTGTAGAGTTTATGTATGGAAAGAATTTAAAGCAATAACAAATGTAAGTAAAGAAAATTATTTCACACTACACAAATGGACATAAAAGTTTTGTTATCCAATTTTGGGAAATTCCACTAGTGCAATCCTAATTGCTTGGATTTTAATAAGAAAGGGAATTTTCTACACATGTTTTAAAAAATGGATATGCATGCTTGAAAGAAGTTAAAGATACAAACTATGGATCGAAAGATTTTAAAGAGAATAACATTAAATTCTCTAGTGAACGTGCGGTGGGAAATTTTCTAGAGTCAAACATGCCTTCATTTTGCCCATTTACAAAAAGCTGACCTAACGATCATAGAATATTGTGAAGTGATTTTTCATGCGTAACGGGCTATATTTTTGAAAGGGATGACTTATGGATTGGGAGTCAACACTCAATTAAAAATCCCCCGCCTCCCTCTTTTCCCTACGATTGCAAAACCTTATATATAAAAACTAAAAAGAGTTTACATTCCCAAAAAAATTACAGACACTTTTTGCAATTATTTCTCTCTTTTTGCATTGTGCATTTCCATTTTATTTGTATACTTTTTTCTTAAAGCAAAACTTGAGTTTTCACTTTCCCATCATTTCGTAAACAAAAAAAGAGATAAAAGGCAAATAGATCACAACAAAATGAAAATTTTAGAGATTATGTGTGGAAAGAATTTAACGCAATAACAAATGTAACTATAGAAAATTTATTCACACACCACAAATGAACACAAAAGTTTTGTTATCCAAGTTTTGGAAATTCCACTAGTTCAACCCTAATAACTTGGAAATTTTTAAGTTAGTGATTTTTCTACACATGTTTTAAAAAATGGATATGCATGTTTGAAACATGTTAGAGAATGACCTATGGATCCAAACCTTTTAAAGTGAAATAACATTAAATTCTCAAGTGAATGTGTGGTGGGATATTTACCCGAGTCAAACAAGCCATTATTTTGCCCATTTAAAAAAGCTGACCTAACGATCACAGGTGATTGTAAAGTGATTTATCATGCGTTACGAGCTATATTTTTTTGTAAGGAATGACTTTTGGATTGGGAGTCAACACTGAGTTAAAAATCCCCCGCCTCCCTTTTCCTGACGATTGCAAAACCTGGTATATAAAAACTAAAAAGGGGTTACTATCCCTAAAAATTACAGACACTTTTTGGGAATTATCTCTCTCTACAATTTTGCATTGTGCATTTCCATTCGGGATGTATACTTTTTTCTTCTTAAATCAAAACTTGAGTTTTCACTTTCCCTTCATCTCATAAACAAAAAAAGAGATAAAAAGCAAATAGATCACAACGAAATGATAATTTTAGAATTTAAGTAGGGAAAGAATTTAAAGCAATTACAAATGTAAGTAAAGAAAATTTATTCACCCACCACAAAAGAACACAAAAGGTTTGGTATCCAAGTAGGGGAAATTCCACTAGTTCTACGCTAATAGCTTTGAATTTTATCAGAAAGAGATTTTTCTACTCATGTTTTAAAAAATTGCAATGCATGTTTCAAACATGTTCAGATGCAAATGACCTATGGATCCAAACCTTTTAAAGAGAATAACATTAAATTCTCAAGTGAACGTGCGATGGGATATTTACCCGAGTCAAACAACCCATTATTTTGCCCATTTAAAAAAAGCTGATCTCACAATAATAGATGATTGTAAAGTGATTTATCATGCGTAAAGGGCTACATTTTTGTATGGAATGACTTATGGATTGGGAGTCAACACTCAGTTAATATTCCCCAACCTCCCCCTTTTCCCGACGATTGCAAAACCTAATATATAAAAACTAAAAAGAGTTTACAAACCCATAAAATTACAGACACTTTTTGGGAATTATCTCTCTCTTCATTTGTGCATTGTGACTTTCCATTTTAGATGTATACTTTTTTGTAAATCAAAACTTGAGTTTTCACTTTCCCTTCATCTCGTAAACAAAAAAAGAGATAAAAGGCAAATAGATCACAAAAAAATGAAAATTTTAGAGTTTATGTAGTGAAAGAATGTAAAGCAATAACAAATATCAGTAAAGAAATTTTATTCACACACGACAAATGAACACAAAAGTTTTGTTATCCAAGTTTGGGTAGTTCCACTAGTTCAACCTTAATAGCTTGGAATTTTATAAGAAATAGATTTTTCTACACGTGTTTTAAAAAATGGATATGCATTCTTGAAACATTTAAAAGATGTAAATGACATATGGATCCAAACCTTTTAAAAATAATAACATTAAATTCTCAAGTGAACGTGCGGTGGGATATTTACCCGAGTCAAACAAGCCATTATTTTTCCCATTTACAAAAAGCTGACCTAACGATCATCGATGATTGAAAAGTGATTTATCATGCATAACGGGCTATATTTTTCTAAGGAATGACTTAGGGATTGGGAGTCAACACTCTGTTAAAAATCCCCCACCTCCCCCTTTTCCCGACGATTGGAAAACCCAATATATAAAAAAGAAAAAGAGTTTACAATCCTAAAAAAATACAAACACTTTTTGGGAATTATCTCTCTCTACATTTGTGCATTGTGCATTTCCAATTTAGATGTATACTTTTTTCTTAAATCAAAACTTGAGTTTTCACTTTCCCTTCAGCATGTAAACAAAAAAGAGATAAAAAGCAAATAGATCACAAAAAAAATGAAAATTTTAGAGTTTATACATGGAAAGAATTTAAAGCAATAACAAATGTAAGTAAACAAAATTTATTCACACACTAAAAATGAACACAAAAGTTTTGTTATACAAGTATGGGAAATTTCGCTAGTTCAAGCCTAATAGCTTGGAATTTTATAAGAAAGAGATTTTTCTACCCATGTTTTAAAAAATGCATATGCAGGCTTCATTCATGTTAAAGATGCAAATGACCTATGGGTCCAAATCATATAAAGAGAATGACATTAAATTCTCAAGTGAACGTGCGGTGGGATATTTACCCGTGTCAAACAAGCCATTATTTTGCCAATTTACAAAATTCTGACCTAACGATCATAGATGAATGTAATGCGATTTATCATGCGTAATGGGATATATTTTTGTAAGGAATGACTTATGGATGAGGAGTCAACACTCAGTTAACAATCCCCGCCTCCTTCTTTTCCCAACGATTGCAAAACCTCATATACATAAACTAAAAAAAGTTTATAATCCCTGAAAAATTACTGACTCCTTTTGGAATTATCTCTCTCAACATTTTTTCGTTGTGCATTTCCATTTTAGTTGTATACTTTTTTCTTAAATTAAAACTAGAGTTTTCACTTTGCCTTCATCTTGTAAACAAAAAAAGAGATAATAGGCAAATAGATTACAAAAAAATGAAAATTTTAGAGTTTATGTATAACAAATGTAAGTTAAGAAAATTTATTCACATATGACAAATGAACACAAAATTTTGGTTATCCTAGTTTGTGAAATTTTACTAGTTCAACCCAAATAGCTTGGAATTTTATAAGAAAATGATTTTTCGACACATGTTTTAAAAAATGGATATGCATGCTTCAAACATGTTAAAGATGCAAATGACCTATGGATCCAAACCTTTTAATCAGAAGAACATTAAATTATCTAATTTTTTGTAAGGAATGACTTATGGATTGGGAGTCAACACTCAGTTAAAAATCCCCCGCCTCGCCCTTTCCTCGATGATTGCAAAACCTGATATATAAAAACTAAAAAGAGGTTAGAATCCAAAAAAATTACAGGCACTTTTTTGGAATTATCTCTCTCTACTTTTGTGCATTGTGCATTTCCATTTCAGATGTATACTTTTTTCTTCAATCATCACTTCAGTTTTCACTTTCCCTTCATCACGTAAACAAAAAAAGATATAAATGGCAAATAGATCACAACAAAATGAAAATTTTAGAGTTTATGTATGGAAAGAATTTAAATAAATAAAAATGTGAGTAAAGAAAATTTATTCACACACAACAAATCAACTCAAAAGTTTTGTTATCCAAGTTTGGGAAATTCCACTAGTTCCACCCTAATAGCTTGGAATTTTAAAAGAAATAGATATTTCTACATATGTATTAAAAAATGGATAAGCCTGCTTGAAACATGTTAAAGATGCAAATGACGTATCGATCGAAACCTTTTAAAGAGAATAAAAATAAATTCTCAAGTGAATGTGCGATGGGATATTTATCTGAGTCAAACAAGCAATTATTTTGAAATTTTTTCAAAAAGCTGATCGATATTTTTCTAAGGAATGACTTATGGATTGGGAGTCAACACTCAGTTAAAAATCCCCCGCCTCCCCCTTTTCCCGACGATTGCAAAACCTGAAATATAAAAACTAAAAAAAAAATTACTATCCCTAAAAATTACAGACACTTTTTGGAATTATAACTCTCTACATTTGTGCATTGTGCATTTCCTTTTTAGATGTATACTTTTTTATTAAATATAAACGTGAGTTTTCACTTTCCCTTTATCTCATAAACAAAAAAAGAGATAAAAGGCAAATAGATCACAACAAAATGAAAATTTTAGAGTTTATGTATAGAAAGAATTTAAAGCAATAACAAATGTAAGAAAAAATTATTTATTCACACACCACAAATGAACACAAAAGTTTTGCTATCCAAGTTTGGGAAATTCCACAAGTTCAACCCTAATAGCTGTGCATTTTATAAGAAAGAGATTTTTCTACACGTTTTAAACAATGGATATGCATGCTTGAAAGATGTTAAAGATGAAAATGACCTGTGGATCCAAACCTTTTAATGAGAATAACAATAAATTCTCAAGTGAACGTGCGGTGGCATATTTACTTGAGTCAAACAAGCTATTATTTTGCCCATTTACAACAAGCTGACCTAACGATCATAGATGATTTTAAATTCATTTATCATGCTTAACATGCTTTTTTTTTTAAGGAAAGACTAATGGATTGGGAGTCAATACTCAGTAAAAATCCCCCATCTCCCCCTTTTCTCAATGATTGGAAAACTTGATATATAAAAAATAAAAACAGTTTATATTCAGTAAAAATTACAGACACTTTTTGAAAATTATCACTCTCTACATTTGTTCTTTGTGCATTTTCAATTTAGATGTATACTATTTTCTTAAATCAAAGCTTGAGTTTTCACTTTCCCTTCATCTCGTAAACAAAAAAAGAGATAAAAGGCAAATAGATAACAACAAAATGAAAATTTTAGAGTTTATGTAGGGAAAGAATTTAAAGCAATAAGAAATGTAAGTAAAGAAAATTTATTCACACACCACAAATGAACACAAAATTTTTGGTATCCAAGTATTGCAAATTCCACTACTTCCACCCTAATAGCTTGGAATTTTATAAGAAAGAGATTTTTCTACACATGTTTTAAAAATTGGACATGCATGCTTGCAACATGTTAAAAGATGCAAATGACCTATGGATCCAAACTTTTTAAAGAGAATAACATTAAATTCTCAAGTGAACGTGTGGTGGGATATTTACCCGAGTCAAACAAGCCATTATTTTGCCCATTTACTAAAAGCTGACCTAACGATGATAGACGATTGTAAAGTGATTTATCATGTGAATGGGCTTTTTTTTCAAAGGAATGACTTATAGATTGGGAGTAAACACTCAGTTAAAAATCCCCCGCTCTCATTTTTCCCGACGATTGCAAAACTTGATATATAAAAACTAAAAAGAGTTTACATTCCCTAAAAATTACAGATACTTTTTGGAAATGATGTCCCTCTATATTTGTGCATTGTGCATTTCCATTTTTGATGTATACTTTTTTCTTAAATCAAAACATGAGTTTTCACTTTCCCATCATCTCGTAAAGAAAAAAAGAGATAAAAGGCAAATGGATCACAACAAAATGAAAATTTTATGGTTTATGTAGGGAAAGAATTTAAAGCAAAAAAAATCTAAGTAAAAAAAATTTATTCACACACCACAAATGAACACAAAAGTTTTGGTATCCAAGTAAGGAAAATTCCACTAGTTCAACCCTAATAGCTTGGAATTTTATAATAAAGAGATTTTTCTACACATGTTTTAAAAAATGGATATGCATGCTTGAAGCATGTTAAAGATGAAAATGGCCTCTGCATCCAAACCTTTTAAAGAGAATAACATTAAATTATCAAGTGAACGTGCGGTGGGAAATTTACTCGAGTCGAACAAGCCATTATTTTACCCACTTACAAAAAGTTGACCTAACGATCAGAGATGATTGTAAAGCGATTTATCATGTGTAACGGGCTATATTTTTCAAAGGAATGACTTTTGGATTGGGAGTCAACACTCAGTTAAAAATCCCCCGCCTCCCCCTTTTGTCGACGAATGCAAAACCTGATATATAAAAATTAGAAGGAGTTTACAATCCCTAAAAATTACAGACACTTTTTGGGAATTATCTCTCTCTACATTTATGCATTGTGCATTTCCATTTTAGATGTATACTTTCTTCTTAAATCAAAAGTTGAGTTTTCACTTTCCCTTCATCTCGTAAACAAAAAAAGACATAAAAGGCAAATCGATCACAACAAAATGAAAATTTTAGACTTAATATAGCGAAATAATTTAAAGCAATAACAAATGTAAGTAAAGAAAATTTATTCACTCACCACAAATGAACACAAAATTTTTGGTATCAAAGTATGGGAAATTCCACTAGTACAACCCTAATAGGTTGGAATTTTTTAATAAAGAGATTTTTCTACACATGTTTTAAAAAATTGATATGCATGCTTGAAACATGTTAGATATGCAAATGACCTATGGATCCAAACCTTTTAAATAGAATAACATTAAATTCTCAAGTGAACGTGCGGTGGGATACTTACCCGAATCGAACAAGCCAATATTTTGCCAATTTACGAAAAGTTGACCTAACGATCATAGTTAATTGTAAAGTGATTTGTCATGTGTAAAGGGCTATATTTTTTTAAGGAATGACTTATGGATAGGGATTCAACACTCAGTTAAAAATCCCCCGCCTCCCCCTTGTCCCGACGATTGCAAAACCTGATATATAAAAACTAAAAAGAGTTGACAATCCCAAAAAATTACAAACACTTTTTGGGAATTATCTTTGTCTCCATTTGTGCATTGTGCATTTCCATTTTAGATGTATACTTTCTTCTTAAATCAAAACTTGAGTTTTCACTTTCCCATCTACTCGTAAACAAAAAAAGAGATAAAAGGCAAATAGATCACAACAAAATGAAAATTTTAGAGTTCAAGTATGGAAAGAATTTAAAGAAAAAACAAATGTAAGTAAAGAAAATTTATTCACACACCACAAATCAACACAAAAGTTATGTTCTCCTAGTTTTGGAAATTCCACTTGTTCAACCTTAATAGCTTGGAATTTTATAAGATAGAGATTTATCTACACATGTATTGAAAAATGCATATGCATGCTTGAAACATGTTAAAGATACAAATGACGTATGGATCCAAACCTTTTAAAGAGAATAACAATAAATTCTCAAGTGAACGTGGGGTGGGATATTTACCCGAGTCAAACTAGCGATTATTTCCCATTTACAAAAAGCTGATCTAACAATCATAGATGATTGTAAAGTGATTTATCATGTGTAACAGCTAACATTTTTAAAAGGAATGACTTAAGGATTGGGCGTCAACACTCAGTTAAAAATCCCCTGACTCCCCATTTTTTCGACAATTGTAAAACTTGATATTTATAAACTAAAAAGAGTTTACATTCCCTAAAAATTACAATCACTTTTTGGAAATTATCTCTCACTAAATTTGTGCATTGTGTAATTGCATTTTAGATGTATACTTTTATCTTAAATCAAAACTTGAGTTTTCACTTTCCCTTCATCTTGTAAACGAAAAAAGAGATAAAAGGTTAATACATCACAACAAAATGCAAATTTTATAGTTTATGTAGGGAAAGAATATACGCAATAACTAATGTAAGTAAAGAAAATTTATTCACACACCACAAATGAACTCAAAAGTTTTGGTATCCAAGTATGGAAAATTCCTCTAGTTCAACCCTAATAGCTTGGAATTTTATAAGAAAGAGATTTTTCAACACATGTTTTAAAAAATGGATATGCATGCTTGAAACATGTTAAAGAGGCAAATGACCTATGGATCCAAACCTTTTAAAGAGAATAACATTAAATTCTCAAGTGAACATGCGGTGGGATATTTACCCAAGTCGAACAAGCCATTATTTTGCCCATTTATAAAAAGCTGACCTAACAAGCATCGACGATTGTAAAGTGATTTATCATGCGTAAAGCGCTATATTTTTGTAAGGAATGACTTATGGATTGGGAGTCAACACTATGTTAAAAATCCTCCGCCTCCCCCTTTTCCCGATGATTGCAAAACCTGTTATATAAAAACTAAAAAGAGTTTACAATCCCTAAAAATTATAGGCAAGTTTTGGAAATTTTCTTACATTTGTGCATTGTGCATTTCCCTTTTAGATGTATACTTTCTTCTTAAATCAAAACTTGAGTTTTCACTTTCCCTTCATTTCGTAAATAAAAAAACAGATAAAAGGCAAATGGATCACAAAAAAATGAAAATTTTAGAGTTGATGTCGGGAAAGAATTTAAAGCAATAAAAAATGTAATTAAAGAAAATTTATTCGCACACCTCAAATCAACACAAAAGTTTTGGTATCCAAGTTTGGGAAATTTGACTAGTTCGACACTAATAGCTTGGAATTTTATAAGAAAGATATTTATCTACACATGTATTAAAAAATGGATATGCATGCTTGAAACATGTCAAAGATGCAAATGACGTATGGAACCAAACCTTTTAAAGAGAATAACAATAAATTCTCTCAAGTGAACGTGGGGTGGGATATTTACCTGAGTCAAACAAGACATTATTTTGCCTATTTACAAAAAGCTGACCAAACGATCGTAGATGATTGTAAAGTGATTTATCATGTGTAACGGGCTATATTTTTCATGTGTAAAGTCTGCCACCTCCCCCTTTTCTCAACGATTGCAAAATCTGATATATACAAATTAAAAATAGTGTACATACCCTAAAATATACAGACACTTTTTGGAAATTATCTCTCACTACATTTGTGCATTGTGTATTTGAATTTTGGATGTATACTTTTATCTTAAATCAAAACTTGATTTTTCACTTTCCCTTCATCTCGTAAACGAAAAAAGAGATAAAAAGGCTAATAGATCACAACAAAATGAAAATTTTAGAGTTTATGTAGGGAAAGAATTTAAAGCATTAACAAATGTAAGTAAAGAAAATTTATTGACACACCACAAATGAAAACAAAAGTTTTTGTGTCCAAGTATGGGAAATTTCACTAGTTCAACCCTAAAAGCTTGGAATTTTATAAGAAAAATATTTTTCTACACATGTTTTAAAAAATGGATATTCATGCTTGAAACATGTCAAAGATGCAAATGACATATGGATCCAAACCTTTTAAAGAGAATAACAATAAATTCTCTCAAGTGAACATCGGGTGGGATATTTAAAGCAAAAAATGAAAATTTTAGAGTTTATGTAGGGAAAGAATTTAAAGCAATAAAAAATGTAAGTAAAGATAATTTATTCACACACCACAAATCAACACAAAAGTTTTGGAATCTAAGTTTTGGAAATTCCACTAGTTCAACACTAATAGCTTGGAATTTTATAAGATAAAGATTTATCTACACATGTATTAAAAAATGGATATGCATGCTTGAAACATGTTGAAGTTGCAAATGCGTATGAATCCAAACCTTTTAAATAGAATAACATTAAATTTTCAAGTGAACGTGTGGTGGGATATTTACCCTAGTCGAACAACCTAATATTTTGGCCAATTACAAAAAGCTAACCCAACAATCATAGATGATTGGAAAGTGATTTATGATCATTTTTTTGTAATGGGCTATATTTTTGTAAGGAATGACTTATGGAATTGGAGTAAACACTCAGTTAAAAATCCCCCGCTTCTCCCTTCTCCCAACGATTGCAAAACCTGATATATAAAAATTAAAAAGAGTTGACAATCCCTAAAAATTACAGACACTTTTGGGAATTATCTCTCTCTCCATTTTTGCATTGTGCATTTCCATTTTAGATACTTTATGCTTAAATCAAAACTTGAGTTTTCACTTTCCCTTCATCTCGTAAACAAAAAAAGAGATAAAAGGCAAAGAGATCACAACAGAATGAAAATTTTAGAGTTTATGTATGGAAAGAATTTAAATCAAAAACAAATGTAAGTAAAAAAAATTTATTCATAGACCAGAAATCAACACAAAAGGTATGTTATCCAAGTTTGGGAAATTCCATTCGTTCAACCTTAATAGCTTGGAATTTTAAAAGATAGAGATTTATCTACACATGTATTAAAAAATGGATATGCATGCTTGAAACATGTTAAAGATGCAAATGACATATGGATCCAAACCTTTTAAAGAGAATAACAATAAATTCTCGAGTGATTTATCATGTGTAATGGGCTACATTTTTCAAAGGAATGACTTATGGATTGGGAGTCAACACTCAGTTAAAAATCCCCCGCCACCTCATTTTCTCGACAATTGCAAAACCTGATATATAAAAACTAAAAAGAGTTTACATTCCGTAAAAATTACAGACACTTTTCGGAGATTATCTCTCACTACATTTGTGCATTGTATAATTGCATTTTAGATGTATACTTTTATCTTAAATCAAACCTTGAGTTTTCACTTTCCCTTCATCTCGCAAACGAAAAAAGAGATAAAAGGCAAATACATCACAAACAAATGAAAATTTTAGAGTTTATGTTGGGAAAAAATTTAAAGCAATAAAAAATGTAAGTAAATAAAATTTATTCACACACCACAAATCAACACATAAATTTTGGTATCCAAGTTTGAGAAATTCCACTAGTTCAACAGTAATAGCTTGGAATTTTATAAGATAGAGATTTATCTACACATGTATTAAAAAATCGATATACATGCTTGAAACATGTTAAAGATGCAAATGATGTATGGATCCAAATGTTTTAAAGAGAATAACAATAAATTCTCAAGTGAACGTGGGGTGGGATATTTGCCCCAGTCAAACAAGTCATTATTTTGCCCATTTACAAAAGCTAACCTAACCATCATAGAAGATTGTAAAGTGATTTATCATGTGTAACGGGCTATATTTTTAAAAAGAATGACTTATGGATTGGGAGTCAACACTCAGTTAAAAACCCGCGGCCTCCCCCTTTTCTCGACGATATCAAAACCTCTTATATAAAAACTAAAAAGAGTTGACATTCTCTAAAATATACAAACACTTTTTGGGAATTATCTCTCTCTACATTTGTGCATTGAGCATTTCCATTTTAGATGTATACTTTCTTCTTAAACCAAAACTTGAGTTTTCACTTTCCCTTAATCTCGTAAACAAAAAAACAGATAAAAGGCAAATGCATCACAAAAAAATGAAAATTTTAGAGTTTATGTAGGGAAATAATTTAAAGCAATAAAAAATGTAAGTAAAGAAAATTTATTCACACACCACAAATCAACACAAAAGTTTGGGTATCCACGTTTGGGAAATTCCACTAGTTCAATACTAATCGCTTGGAATTTTGTAAGATAGAGATTTATCTACACATGTATTAAAAAATGGATATGCATGCTTGAAACATGTTAAAGATGCAAATGACGTATGGATCCAAAATTTTTAAAGAGAATAACAATAAATTCTCAAGTGAACGTGGGGTGGGATATTTACCCGAGTCAAACAAGCCATTATTTTGCTTATTTACAAAAAGTTGACCTAACAGTCATAGATGATTGTAAAGTGATTTATCATGTGTAAGGGCTATATTTTTCAAAGGAATGACTTATGGATTGGGAGTCAACACTCAGTTAAAAATCCCCCGCCTCCCCTTTTTTTCGACTATTGCAAAACCTGATATATAAAAACTAAAAAGATTTTACATTCCCTAAAATATACAGACACTTTTTGGAAATTATCTTTCACTACATTTGTGCATTGTGTATTTGCATTTTAGATGTATACTTTTATCTTAAATCAAAACATGATTTTTCACTTTCCCTTCATCTTGTAAACAAAAAAAGGGATAAAAGGCTAATGGATCACAACAAAATGAAAATTTAAGAGTTTATGTAGGGAAATAATTTAAAGAAATAACAAATGTAAGTAAAAAAAATTTATTCACACACCACAAATGAACAAAAAAGTTTTGGTATCCAAGTATGGGAAATTCCACTAGTTCAACCCTAATAGCTTGGAATTTGATAAGAAAGAGATTTTTCTACACATATTTTAAAGAATGGATATGCAAGCTTGGGACATGTTAAAGATGCAAATGACCTATGGATCCAAACCTTTTAAAGAGAATAACAAGAGAACGTATGGTGGGATATTTACCAGAGTCGAACAAACCATTATTATGCCCATTTACAAAAAAACTAACCTAACGAGCATAGGCAACTGTAAAGTGATTTATCATGCGTAAATGGCTATATTTTTTAATGGAATGATTTATGGATTGGGATTCAACACTTAGTAAAAATCCACCACCTCCCCCTTTTCTAGACGATTGCAAAACCTGATATTTAAAAACTAAAAAGAGTTTACAATTCCTAAAAATTACAGACGCTTTTTTGGAATTCTCTCTGTACATTTGTGCATTGTTCATTTCCATTTTAGATGTATACTTTCTTCTTAAATCAAAACTTGAGTTTTCACTTTCCCTTCATCTCGTAAACAAAAAAAGAGATAAAAGGCAAATAGATCACAACAAAATGAAAATTTTAGAGTTTATGTATGGAAAGAATTTAAAACAATAAAAAAATGTATGTAAATAAAATTTATTCACACACCACAAATGAACAGAAAAGTTTAGTTATCCAAGTTTAGGAAATTCCACTAGTTCAACCTTAATAACTTGGAATTTAAAAGAAAGAGATTTTTCTTCACATGTTTTAAAAAATGGATATGCAAGCTTGGATCATGTTAAAGATGCAAATGACCTATGGATCCAAACCTTTTAAAGAGAATAACATTAAATTCTTAAGAGAACGTGTGGTGGGATATTTACCCGAATCAAACAAGCCATTATTTTGCCCATTTACAAAAAGATGACCTAACGATCTTAGATGATTGTAAAGTGATTTATCATTCGTAACAGGCTATATTTTTGTAAGGAATGACTAATGGATTGGGATTCAACACTCGGTAAAAAATCCCCCACCTCCCCTTTTTTTCGACATTTGCCAAACCCAATATATAAAAACTAAAAAGAGTTTACAATCCCTAAAAATTATAGACACTTTTTACAATTATCTCTCTACATTTGCGCATTGTGCATTTCCATTTTAGATCTATACTTTTTTCTAAAATCAAAACTTGAGTTTTCACTCTCCCTTCATCTCATAAGCAAAAAAAGAGATAAAAGGCAAATAGATCACAACAAAATGAAAATTTTAGAGTTTATATTGCGTAAAAATTTAAAGCAATAACAAATGTAAGTAAAGAAAATTTATTCACACACAACAAATCAACACAAAAGTTTTGTTATCTTTGTTTGGGAAATTCCACTTATTCACCAATAAAAGCTTGGAATTTTTTAAGAAAGAGATTTTTCTACACGTCTTAAAAAATGGATATGCATGCTTGAAACATGTTAAAGATACAAATGACGTATGGATCCAAAGCTTTAAAAGAGATTAACAATAAATTGTCAAGTAAAAGTGCGGAGGGATATTTACCCGTCAAGCAAGCCATTATTTTGCCCATTTACAAAAAGATGACCTAACGATCATAGGTGATTGTAAAGTGATCTATCATGTGCAACGTGCTATATTTTTCAATGGAATGACTTATGGATTGGGAGTTAACACTCAGTTAAAAATTTTCGCCCCCCTTTTCCCGACAATTGCAAAACTTGATAAATAAAAACTAAAAGAGTTTACATTCCATAAAAATTACAAACACTTTTTGGAAATTATCTTTCTCTAAATTTGTGCATTGTTCATTTCCTTTTTAGATGTATACTTTTTTATTAAATCAAAACTTGAGTTTTCACTTTCCCTTCATCTCGTAAACAAAAAAAGAGATAAAAGGCAAAAAGATCACAACAAAATGAAAATTTTAGAGTTTATGAAGGGAAATAATTTAAAGCAATAACAAATGTAAGTAAAATAAATTGATTCACAGACCACATGAACACAAAAGTTTTGGCATCCAAGTATGGGAAATTCCACTAGTTCAACCCTAATAGCTTGGAATTTTATAAGAAAGAGATTTTTCTACACATGTTTTAAAAAATGGATATGCATGCTTGAAACATGTTGAAGATGCAAATGATCTAAGGAACCAAACCTTTTAAATAGAATAACATTAAACTCTCAAGTGAACGTGCGGTGGGATATTTACCCGAGTCGAACAAGCCAATATTTTGCAAATTTACAAAAAGCTGACCTAATGATCATAGATGATTGTAAAGTGATTTATCATGCGTAGTAGAAACTTATGGATTGGGAGTCACTACTCAGTTAAAAATTCCCCGCCTCCCCCTTTTCCCGACGATTGCAAAACCTGATATATAAAAACTAAAAAGAGTTTACAATCCCCAAAAATTATAGACACTTTTTGGGAATTATCTCTCTCTCCATTTGTGCATTGTGCATTTCCATTTTAGATGTATACTTTCTTCTTAAATCAAAACTTGATTTTTCACTTTCCCTCCATCTTGTGAACAAAACAAGAGATAAAAGGCAAATAGATCACAACAAAATGAAAATTTTAGAGTTTATGTATGGAAATAGTTGAAAGCAATAACAAATGTACATAGAGAAAAATTATTCCCACACCACAAATGAACACAAAAATTTTGTTATCCAAGTTTGGGAAATTCCACTAGTTCAACCCTAATAGTTTGGAATTTTATAAGAAAGCGATTTTTCTACACTTGTTTTAAAAAATGGATATGCATGCATGTAACATTTAAAGAAGCAAATGACTATGGATCCAAACCTTTTAAAGAGAATAACACTAAATTCTCAAGTGAACGTGCGGTGCGATATTTACCCGAGTGAAACAAGCCATTATTTTGCCCATTTACAAAAGCTGACCTAACGATCGTAGATGATGGTAAAGTGATTTATCATGCGTAATGGGCTAAATTTTTTATATGAATGACTTATGGATTGGGAGTCATCAATTAGTTAAAAATCCACTTTCTCCCCCTTTTCCTGACGATTGCAAAACCTGATATATAAAAATTAAAAATAGTTTACAATCCCTAAAAATTACAGACACTTTTTTGGAATTATCTCTCTCTACATTTGTGCATTGTGCAATTCCATTTTAGATGTATACTTTTTTTTGAAATCAATTTTCATGTTCCCTTTATCTCGTAAACAAAAAAAAAAGATAGAAGGCAAAAAGCTTACAACAAAATAAAAATTTTAGAGTTTACGTATGGAAAGCAATAACAAATGTAAGTAAAGAAAATTTATTCACACACCACAAATGAACACAAAAGTTTGTTATCCAAGTTTGGGAAATTCCGCTAGATCAACCCTAATAGCTGGGAAGTTTACAAGAGAGATTTTTCTACACATGTTTTAAAAAATGGAAATGCATGCTTGAAATATGTTAAAGATGCAAATGACCTATGGATCCAAACCTTTTAAAGAGAATAACATTAAATTCTCAAGTGAAGATGCGGTGGGATATTTACCCGCGTCAAACATCCCATTATGTTCCCCATTTACAAAATGTTGACCTAACAAACATAGATGATAGTAAAGTGATTTATCATGTGTCACGGGGTATATTTTGGTAAGGAATAACTTTTGGATTGGGAGTCAACACTCAGTTAAAAATCCCCTGCTTCCTTCTTTTCCCGACGATAGCCAAACTTTATATATAAAAATTAAAAAGACTTTACAATCCCTAAAAATTACAGACACTTTTTGGAATTATATCTCTCTACATTTGTGCATTGTGCCTAACCATTTTAGATGTATAATTTTTTCTTAAATCAAAACTTGAGTTTTCACTATCCCTTCATCTCGTAAACAAAAAAAAGAGATAAAAGGCAAATAGATCACAACAAAATCAACCTCTTAGAGTTTTTGTATGGAAAGAATTTAAAGCAATAAAAAATGTAGGTAAAGAAAATTTATTCACACACCACAAATGAACACAAAAGTTTTGTTAACGAAGTTTGGGAAAATTCCACAAGTTCAAGCCTAATAACACGGAATTTTATAAGAAAGAGATTTTTCTACGGAGTTTTGACTTTCCCTTCATCTCATAAAACAAAAAAGAGATAAAAGGCAAATAGATCACAACAAAATGAAAATTTTAGAGTTTATGTATGGAAATAATTGAAAGCAACAACAAATGTACATAGAGAAAAATTATTCAGACACCACAAATGAACACAAAAGTTTTGTTATCCAAGTTTGGGAAATTCCACTAGTTCAACCCTAATAGTTTGGAATTTTATAAGAAATAGATTTTTCAACACACGTTTTAAAAAAATGGATATGCATGCTTCAAACATGTTAAAGAAGCAAATGATTATGGATCCAAACCTTTTAAAGAGAATAACATTAAATTCTCAAGTGAACGTGTGGTGCGATATTTACCCGAGTCAAACAAGCCATTATTTTGCCCATTTACAAAAAACTGACCTAACGATCATAGATGATTGTAAATTGATTTACCATGAGTAACGATGTATGGATCCAAACCTTTAAAAGAGAATAACAATAAATTCTCAATTGAACGTGCAGTGCGATATTTACCTGAGTCAAACAAGCCATTATTTTTCCCATTTACAAAAAGGTGACCTAACAATCATAGATGATTGTAAAGTGATTTATCATGCATAACTGGCTATATTTTTTTAAGGAATGACTTATGGGTTGGGAGTCAACACTCTGTTAAAAATCCCCTGTTCTCCCCCTTTTCTGGCGATTGCGAAACCTGATATACAAATACTAAAATGAGTTTATAATCCGAAAAAACTACAGACACTTTTTGGAATTATCGCTCTCTACATTTGTGCATTGTGCATTTACATTTTAAATGTATACTTTTTTCTTAAATCAAAACTTGAGTTTTCACTTTCCATTCATCTCGTAAACAAAATAAGAGATAAAAGGCAAATAGATCACAACAAAAATAAATTTTTAGAGTTTATGTTTGGAAATAATTTAAAGCAATAAAAAATGTAAGTAAAGAAAATTTATTCACACACAACAAATGAACACAAAAGTTTTTTTATCCAAGTTTGGGAAATTCCACTAGTTCAACCCTAATAGCTTGGAATTTAATAAGAAAGATATTTTTCCACACATGTTTTAAAAAATTGTTATGCATGCTTGAAACATGTTAAAGATGCAAATGACCTATGGATGCAAACCTTTTAAAGAGAATAAAATAAAATCCTCAAGTGAACGTGCGGTGGGATATTGACCCGAATCAAACAAGCCATTATTTTGCCCATTTACAAAAAGCTGACCTAACGATCATAGATGATTGTAAAGTGATTTATCATGCGTAACGGGCTATATTTTTTTATGGAATGACTTATGGAATGGGAATCCACACTTAGTTAAAAATCCCCCCCTCCCCGTTTTCCTGACAATTGCGAAACCTGATATTCAAATACTAAAAAGAGTTTACAATCCGAAAAAATTACAGACACTCTTTGGAATTCTTTAACTCAACATTTGTGCATTGTGAATTTACATTTTAGATAAATAATTTTTTCTTAAATCAAAACTTGTGTTTTCAGTTTCCCTTCATCTCGTAAACAAAAAAAAGAGATAGAAGCCAAAAAGATCACAAAAAAATGAAAATTTTAGAGTTTATGTATTGAAAGAATTTAAAGAAATAAAAAATATAAGTAAAGATAATTTATACACACACCACAAATGAAAAAAAAAAGTTTTTTTCTCCTAGTTTGGGAAATTCCGCAAGTTCAACCCAGTTGGGAATTTTATAAGAAAGAGATTTTTCTACACATGTTTTAAAAAATGGATATGCAAGCTTGAAACATTTCAAAGATGCAAATGACCTATGGATCTAAACCTTTTAAAGAGAATAACATTAAATTCTCAAGTAAACGTGCGGTGGGACATTTACCCGAGTCAAACAACCCATTATTTTTCCCATTTACAAAAAGTGGACCTAACGATCGTAGATGATTGTAAAGTGATTTATCATGCGTAACGGGCTATATTTTTGCAAGGAACAACTTATGGATCGGGAGTCAACACTCAGTTAAAAATCCCCCGCATTCCCCTTTTCCCGACGATTTCAAAACTTGATATATAAAAACTAAAAAGAGTTTACAATCCCTAATAATTACAGACACTTTTTTGGAATTATCACTCTCTCCATTTTTGCATTGTGCATTTCCATTTTAGATGTATACTTTCTTCTTAAATTAAAACTTGAGTTTTCACTTGCCCTTCATCTCATAAACAAAATAAGAGATAAAAGGTAAATAGATCAGAACAAAAAGAAAATTTTAGAGTTTATGTATGGAAATAATTTAAAACAATAACAAATGTAAGTAAAGAAAATTTATTCACACACCGCAAATGAACACAAAAGTTTTGTTATCCAAGTTTGGGAAATTCCACTAGTTCAACCTTAATAGCTTGGAATTTCATAAGAAAGATATTTTTCTACACATGTTTTCAAAAATGGATATGCATGCGTAGAACATGTTAAAGATGCAAATAACCTATGGATCCAAACCTTTCAAGGAGAATAACATTAAATCCTTAAGTGAACGTGCGCTGGGATATTCGCCGAGTCAAACAAGTCATTATTTTGCCCACGCACAAAAAACTGACCTAACGATCATAGATGATTGTAAAGTGATTTATCTTGCGTAACGGACAATAGTTTTATAAATAATGACTTATGGATTGGGAGTCAACATTCAGTTAAAAGCCCCCTGCATCCCCCTTTTCTCGACGATTGCAAAACCTGATACATAAAAACTAAAAAGAGTTACTATCCCTAAAAATTACAAACAGTCTTTGGAATTCTCTCTTTCTACATTTGTGCATTGTGCATTAACATTTTAGATGTATACTTTTTTTTAAAATCAGAACTTGAGTTTTCACTTTCCCTTCATCTCGTAAACATGAAAAGAGATAAAAGGCATTTAGATCACAACAAAAGGAAAAATTTAGAGTTTAGTTATGGAAATAATTTAAGGCAATAACAAATGTATGTAAAGAAAATTTATTCACACACCACAAATGAACACAAAACTTTTGTTATCCAAGTTTGAGAAATTCCACTAGTTCAACCCGAATAGCTTGGAATTTTATAAGAAAGAGATTTTTCTACACATGTTTTAAAAAATGGATATGCATGCCTGAAACATGTTAAAGATGCAAATGACCTATGGATCCTAACCTTTTAAAGAGAATAACATTAAATTCTCAAGTGAACTAGCAATGGGATATTTACCCGAGTCAAACAACCCATTATTTTGCCCATTTAGAAAAAGTTGACCTAACGATCATAGATGATTGTAAAGTGATTTATCATACATAACGGGCTATATTTTTGTACGGAATGATTATGGATTGGGAGTCAACACTCAGTTAAAAATCCTCGTATCCCCCTTTTCTCGACAATTGCAAAACCTGATATATAAAAACTAAAAAGCGTTTACAATCCCTAAAAATTGCACACACTTTTTGGAATTATCTCTTTCTACAATTGTGCTTTGTGCATTTCCATTTTAGAAGTATACTTTTTTCTTAAATAAAATCTTGAGTTTTCAATTTCCCTACATTTTGTAAAACAAAAAAGAGATAAAAGGCACATATATCACAACAAAATAAAATTTTTAGAGTTTATGTATGGAAATAATTAAAAGCAATAACAAATGTATGTAAAGAAAATTTATTCACACACGACAAATGAACACAAAAGTTTTGTTGTCCAAGTTACGGAAATTCCGCCAGTTCAACCCTAATAGCTTGGAATATTTTAAAAAAGTGATTTTTCTACACATGTTTTAAAAAATGGATATGCATGCCTGAAACATGTTAAAGATTCAAATGACCTATGGATCCAAACCTTTTAAAGAGAATAACATTAAATTCTCAAGTGAACGAGCGGTGATACATTTACCTGAGTCAAACAACCCATTATATTGCCCATGTACAAAAAGTTGACCTACGATCATAGATGATTGTAAAGAGATTTATCATGCATAACGGGCTATATTTTTGTAAGGAATAACTTATGGATTGGGAGTCAACAGTCAATTCAAAATCCCCGCATCCGCCTTTTCTCGACGATTGCAAAACCTGATATATAAAAACTAAAAAGAGTTTACAATCCCTAAAAATTACATACACTTTTTTGAATTATCTCTCTCTACATTTGTGCATCGTGCATTTATATTTTAGATGTATACTTATTTCTTAAATTAAAACTTGAGTTTTCACTTTTCCTTCATCTTGAAAAACTAACAAGAGATAGAAGGCAAATAGATCACAACAAAATGAAAATTTTAGAGTTTATGTATGGAAATAATTTAAAGCAATAACAAATGATAATTCCAAAGAGTGTCTGTAATTTTTAGGGACTGTAAGCTCTTTTTATTTTTTATTTCTAAGGTTTTGCAATCGTCGGGAAAAAGGGGAGGCATGGGATTTTTAACAGATTGTTGACTCCCAATCCACAAGTAATTTCCTACAAAAATTTAGCTTGTTCTGCTTTATAAATCACTTTACAATAATCTATGATGGTTTGGTCAGCTTTTTGTAAACGGGATAAATAATGGCTTCATTGACTCGGGTAAATATTCCACTGCTCATTCGCTTGAGAATTTAATGAGCATTTCTTATTCTCTTTAAAATCATTGGATCCATAGGTCATTTGTATCTTTAACATGTTTCAAGCATGCATATCCATTTTTAAAACATGTGTGGAAGAAATCTCTTTGTTATAAAATTCCAACATATTAGGGTTGAACTAGTGGAATTTCCCAAACCTGGATAACAAAAACTTTAGTGTTCATTTGTGGTGTGTGGATAAATTTTCTTTACATACATTTTCTATTATTTTAAATTTTTTTCAGACATAAACTCTAAAATTTTCATTTTGTTGTGATCTATTGGCCTTTTTTGTTAACGGGATGAAGGGAGAGGGAAAACTCAAAGTTTTGATTTAAGAAAAAAGTGTACATCCAAAATGGAAATGAACAATGCAAAAATGTAGAGGGAGATAATTCCAAAGAGTGTATGTACCTTTTAGGCATTGTAAGCTCTTTTATTTTTTATATCTCAGGTTTTGCAATTATCTAGAAATGGGGGACACGGGGGATTATTTACTAAGTGTTGACTCCCAATCCATAAATCATTTATGAAAAAAATATAGCCCGTTACGCAGGATAAATCACTATACAATCATCTATGATTGTTAGGTAAGTCTTTTGTAAATTGGAGAAATAATGGCTTGTTTGACTCGGGTAAATATCCCACTGCACGTTCACTTGAGAATTTAATGTGCGTTTGTTATTTTCTTTAAAAGCTTTGGATCCATAGGTCATTTGCATCTTTAACATGTTTCAAGCTTGCATATCCATTTTTGAAACATTTGTAGAACAAATATCTTTCTTATAAAATTCCAAGCTATTAGGGTTGAACTAGTGGAATTTCCCAAACTTGGATAACAAAACTTTTCTGCTCATTTGTGGTGTGTGAATAAATTTTATTTTCTTACATTTCTTATTGTTTTAAATTTTTTCCATAAATAAACTCAAAAATTTTCAATTTGGTGTGATCTATTTGCCTTATTTATTTACAGGATGAAGAGAGAGCGAAAACTCACAGTTTTGAATTAAGAAAATACTGTACATTTAAAATGGAAATTCAAAATGCACAAATGTAGAGAGAGATAATTCCAAAAAGTGTCTGTAATTTTTAGGGATTGTAAGCTCTTTTTAGTTATTATATCTCAGGTTTTGCAATCGTCGGGAAAAGGGGGAGGCGGGGGTTTTTTAACTGAGTGTTGATTCCCAATCCACAAGTCATTTATTACAAAAAAAATATAGCCCATTATGCTTGATAAATCAATTTACACTCATCTATGATAGTTAGGTCAGCTTTTTGTAAATGGGCTAATTAATGGTTGTTTGACACGAGTAAATATCCCACCACACGTTCATTTGAGAATTGAATGAGTGTTTGTTATTCTCTTGAAAAGCTTTAAATCCATAGGTCATTTGCATCTTTAACAGGTTTCAAGCATGCATATCCCTTTTTAAAACATGAGTAGAAGAAATATCTTTCTTATTAAATTCCAAGCTATTAGGGTTGAACTTGTGGAATTTCCCAAACCTGGATAACAAAAACTTTAGTGTTCATTTGTGGTGTGTGGATAATTTTTCTTTACTTACATTTTCTATTATTTTAAATTTTTTCCATACATAAACTCTAAAATTTTCATTTTTTTGTTGTGATCTTTTGTCATTTTTTGTTTTCAGGATGAAGAGAGAGCAAAAAGCCTAAGTTTTAATTTAAGAAAAAAGTGTACATGTAAAATGGAAATGCACAATGGAAAAATGTGGAGAGAGATAATTCCAAAGTGTGTCTGTAATTTTTAGTGATTGAAAGCTCTTTTTAGTTTTTATATCTCAGGTTCTACAATCATTAGGAAAAGGGGGAGGCAGGGGATTTTTAACTAAGTGTTGACTCCCAATCCACAAGTCATTTCTTACAAAAATATTTTCTGTTATGCATGATAAATAAATTTACAATCTTCTATGATTGTTAGGTCGGCTTTTTGTAAATGCGCTAATTAATGGCTTGTTTGACTCGAATAAATATCCCACCGCACGTCCACTTGAGAATTTAATGAGTGTTTGTTATTCTCTTTAAAAGCTTTAAATCCATAGGTCATTTGAATCTTTAATATGTTTCAAGCATGCATATCAATTTTTGAAACATGTGTAGAAGAAATCTTTTTCTTTTTAAATTCCAAGCTATTAGGGTTGAACTAGTGGAATTTTCCAAACTTGGATAACAAAACTTTTGTGTTCATTTGTGGTGTGTGGATAAATTTTCTTTACTTACATTTGTTATTATTCTAATTTTTTTCCATACATAAACTCTAAAATGTTCATTTTGTTGTGATCTATTTGCCTAGTTTTCATAACAAAATCTCTAAGTTTTGATTTAAGAAAATGTTTGTAATTTTTAGGGATTGTAAGCAGTTTTTAGTTTTTATATCTCAGGTTTTAAAATCGCCGGGAAAAGGGGGAAGCGGGGATTTTTAACTCAGTGTTGACTCTCAATCCATAAGTCATTTCCTACAAAAATATAACTTGTTACGCATGATAAATAACTTTACAATGATCTATGATTGTTAGGTCTGCTTTTTGTAAGTGGGAAAAATAATGGCTTGATTGACTCGGGTAAATGTCCCTCCACACGTTCACTTGAGAATTTAATGAGCGTTTGTTATTCTCTTTAAAAGTTGTAGATCCATAGGTCATTTGCATCTTCAACAGGTTTCAAGCAGGCATATCCATTTTTAAAATATGTGTAGAAGAAATCTCTTTGTTATAAATTCCAAACAATTAAGGTTGAACTAGTGGAATTTCCCAAACTTGGATAACAAAAGTTTTGTGTTAATTTTTGGTGTGTGAATAAATTTTTTTTACTATCATTTCTTTTTGTTTTAAATTTTTTCCATACATAACATGTGAAATGTTCATTTTTGTTGTGATCTATTTGCCTTTTTTGTTTACGGGATGAAGTGAGTGCAAAAGCTCAAAGTTTTGATTTAAGAAAAAAGTGTACATCTAAAATGGAAATGCACAATGCACAAATGTAGAGAGAGATAATTCAAAAGAGTGTCTGTAATTTGTAGGGATTGTAAGTATTTTTTAGTTTTTATCGCTCTGATTTTGCAATCGTTGGGAAAACAGGTAGGTGGGGGATTTGTAACTGAGTGTTGACTCCCAATCCATAAGTCATTTCTTACAAAAATATAGCCCGTTATACATGATAAATCAATTTACAATCATCTATGATTGTTAGTTTAGCTTTTTGTATAAGGGAAAAATAATGGCTTGTTCGACTCTGGTAAATATCCAACCGCATGTTCACATGAGAATTTACTGAGTGTTTGTAATTATTTTGAAAAGCTTTGGATCCATACTTCGTTTGCATCTTTAACATGTTTCAAACATGCATATCCTTTTTTAAAACATGTGTAGAATAAATCTCTTTCTTATAAAATTCCAAGCGACCATGTTTGAAGTAGTGGAATTTTCTAAACTTGGATAAAAAAACTTTTGTGCTCATTTTTGGTGCGTGAATAAATTTTCTTTTCTTACATATGTTATTGTTTTAAATTTTCTCCATACATAAACTCTAAAATTTTCATTTAGTTGTGATCGATTTGCATTTTTTGTTTACGGGATGAAGGGAAAGCGAAAACTTAAAGTTTTGATTTAAGAAAAAAAGTGTACATCTAAAATGGACATGCACAATGCACAAATGGAGAGAGAGAAAATTCCATAAAGGGTCAGTGATTTTTAGGGATTGTAAGCTCTTTTTAGTTTTTATATCTCAGGTTCTGTAATCATCAGGAAAAGGGGAAGGAGGGGGATTTTTAACTGAGTGTTGACTCCCAATCCATAAGTCATTTCTAAAAAAAATATAGCCTATTACTCTTGATAAATCAATTTACTGTCATCTATGATAGTTAGGTCAGCTTTTTGTAAATTGGTAAAATAATGACTTGTTTGACTCGGGTAAATATCCCTCCTCATGTTCACTTGAGAATTTAATGAGCTTTGTTATTCTCTTTAAAATCTTTGGATCCATAGGTCATTTGCATCTTTAACATGTTTCAAACATGCTTATCCATTTTTAAAACATGTGTAGAAGAAATCTCTTTCTTATAAAATTTGAAGCTATTAGGGTTGAACTAGTGGAATTTCCAAAACTTGGATAACAAAACTTTTGTGTTCATTTGTAGTGTGTGAATAAATTGTCTATACTTACATTTTTTTATTGTTTTGAATTTTTTCCTTACATAAACTCTATAATTTTCATTTTGTTGTGTTCTATTTGCCTTTTTTTTTATAGGATGAAGGGAGAGCGAAAACTCAAAGTTTTGTTCGAAGAAAAAAATGTACATCTAAAATGGAAATGCACAATGCTCAAAAGTAGAGTGAGATAATTCCAAAGAGTGTCTTTAATTTTTAGGGATTGTAAGCTCTTTTTAGTTTTTATTTCTCAGGTTTTGTAATCGTCGGGAATAGGGGGAGGCGGGGGACTTTTTACTGAGTGTTGACTCCCAATCCATAAGTCATTTCTTAGAAAAATTATAGCCCGGTACGCATGATAAATTACTTTACAGTCATCAATGATTCTTAGTCGAACTTTTTTTAAATGGGCAAAATAATGGCTTGCTTGACTTGGGTAAATATCCCACCTCACGTTCACTTCAGAATTTAATGAGCCTTTTTTATTCTCTCTAAAAGTTTTGGATCCATAGGTCATTTGCATCTTTAACATGTTTAAAGCATGCATATCCATTTTTAAAACATGTGTAGAAGAAATCTCTTTCTTACAAAATTCCAAGCAATTAGGGTTGAACTAGTGGAATTTCTGGAACTTGGATAACCAAACTTTTGTGTTCATTTGTGGTGTGTGGATAATTTTTTTTTACTTTCATTTTTACTGTTTTAAATTTTTTCCATACATAAATTCTAAAATTTTCTTTTTATTGTGATCTATTTGCCTTTTTTTTTTTTACGGAATGAAGAGAGTGCGAAAACTCAAAGTTTTGATTTAAGAAAATAGTGTACATCTAAAATGGAAAAGCACAATGCACAAATGTAGAGAGAGATAATTCCAAAGAGTGTCTTAAAGTTTAATGGATTGTAAGTTCTTTTTAGTTTTTATATCTCAGGTTTTGCAACCGTCGGGAAAAGGGGGAGACGGCAGAGTTTTAACTGAGTTTTGACTCCCAATCCATAAGTCATTTCTTACAAAACATATAGCCCGTTTACGCATGATAAATCACTTTACATTCATCTGTGATTGTAAGGCCAAATTTTTTTAGATGGGCAAAATAAAGGCTTGTTTGACAGGGGTAAATATCCCACCACATGTTCACTTCAGAATTTAATGAGCGTATGATATTCTCTTTAAAAGCTTTTGATCCATAGGTCATTTGCATCTTTAACATGTTTCAAGCATGTATATCCATTTTTAAAACATGTGTAGAAGAAATCTTTTTCTTATAAAAATCCAAGCTATTAGGGTTGAACTAGGGGAATTTCTCAAACTTGGATAACAAAACTTTTGTGTTCATTTGTGGTGTGTGAATAAATTTTCTTTACTTACGTTTTTATTGTTTTAAATTTTTTCCATACATAAACTCTAAAATTTTCATTTTTTTGTGATCTATTTGCCAATTTTGTTGACAGGATGAAGGGAGAGCGAAAACTCAAAGTTTTGATTTAAGAAAAAATATACATCTAAAATAGAAATGCACAATGCACAAATGTTGATAGAGATAATTCCAAAGAGTATCTGCAATTTTTAGGGATTATAAGCTCTTTTTAGTTTTTATATCTAAGGTTTTTCAATCATAGGGAAAAGGGGGAGGTGGGGGATTTTTAACTGATGTGTTGACTCCCAATCCATAGGTCATTTCGTAAAAAAGTATAGCCCGTTACTCTTGATAAATCAATTTACAATCATCTATAATAGTTGGTCAGCTTTTTGTAAATGGGCAAAATAATGACTTGTTTGACTATGGTAAATATCGCACCGCTCGTTCACTTGAGAATTTAATGAGCGTTTGTTATTCTCTTTAAAAGCTTTGGATCCATAGGTCATTTGCATCTTTAACATGTTTCAAGCATGCATATCCATTTTTAAAACATGTGTAGAAGAAATCTCTTTCATGTAAAATTCCAAGCTATTAGGGTTGAACAAGTAGAGTTTCCCAAAGTTGGATAACAAAACTTTTGTGTTTATTTGTGGTGTGTGAATAAATTTTCTTTACTTACATTTGTTATTGTTTTGATTTTTTTCCTAACATAAACATTAAAATTTTCATTTTGTTGTGACCTATTTGCCTTTTTGTTTTACGGGATGAAGGAAGAGCGAAAACTCAAAGTTTTTGTTGAAGAAAAAAGTGTACATTTAAAATGGAAATGCACAATGCACAAAAGTAGACCGAGATAATTCTAAAGAGTGTCTATAATTTTAAGGGATCTGAAGCTCTTTTTAGTTTTTATTTCTCAGGTTTTGCAATCGTCGGGAAAAGGGGGAGGCAGGGGATTGCATGCTAAATCACTTTAAAGTCATATATGATTGTTAGGCCAACTTTTTGTTAATGGGCAAAATAATGGCTAGTTTTACTTGGGTAAATATCCCATCGCACGTTCACTTGAGAATTTAATGAGCGTCTTTTACTCTCTTTAAAAGCTAAGGATCCATAGGTCATTTGCATCTTTAATATGTTTCAAGTATGCATATCCATTTTTAAAACATGTGTAGAAGAAATCTATTTTTTATAAAATTCCAAGCTATTAGGGTTGAACTAGTGGAATTTCCCAATCTTGGATAACAAAACTTTTGTGTTCAGTTGTGGTGTGTATAAATTTTCTTTACTTTCATTTGTTACTGTTTAAAATTTTTCCAATACTTAAACTCTAAAATTTTCTTTTCATTGTGATCTATTTTCGTTTTTTGTTTACGAGATGAAGGGAGAGCAAAAAACTCAAACTTTTGATATAAGAAAAAATTGTACATCTAAAATTGAAATGAACAATGCACAAATGTTGAGAGAGTTAATTCCAAAGAGTGTCTGAAATTTTTAGGGATTGTAAGCTCTTTTTAGTTTATATATCTCAGTTTTTGCAATCATCAGGAAAAGGGGGAGACGATGAAGTTTTAACTGAGTGTTGATCCCAATCCATAAGTCATTTCTTACAAAACAATATAGCCCATTTACACATTATAAAACACTTTACATCTATGGTTTTAAGGTCAGCTTTTTTTAAATGGGCAAAATAATTGCTTGATTGACTCGGGTAAATATCCCACCGCTCGTTCGCTATAGAATTTAATGAGCGTATGTTATTCTCTTTATAAGCTTTGGATCCATAGGTCATTTGCATCTTTAACATGTTTCAAGCATGCATATCCATTTTTAAAACAAGTGAAGAAGAAATCTTTTTCTTATAAAATTCCAAGCTATTAGGGTTGAACTAGTGGAATTTCCCAATCTTGGATAACAAAAGTTTTGAGTTCATTTGTGGTGTGTGAATAAATTTTCTTTACTTACAATTGTTACAGTTTTAAAATTTTCCATACATAAACTTCAAAATTTTCATTTTGTTGTGATCTATTCTCCTTTTTAGTTTATGGGATGAAGGGAGAGCGAAAACTCTAAGTTTTGATTTAACAAAAAATGTACATCTAAAATGAAATGGATAAAGCACAAATGTAGAGAGAGATAATTGCAAAGAGTGTCTGTAATTTTTACGGATTTTAAGCTCTTTTTAGTTTTTATTTCTCAGGTTTTGCATTCATCGTGAAAAGGGGGAGGCGGGGGATTTTTAACAGAGTGTTGACTCCCAATCCACAACTAATTTCCTACAAAAATATAGATCATTATGCATGATAAATCACTTTAAAATAATCTACGATTGTTAGGTCAGCTTTTTGTAAACGGGCAAAATAAATGCTTGATTGACTTGGGTAAATATCCCCCAGCACGTTCGCTTGAGAATTTAATGTGCATTTGTTATTCTCTTTAAAAGCTTTGGATAAATAGGTCATTTGCATATTTAACTTGTTTCAAGCATGCATATCCATTTTTAAAACATGTGTAGAGGAAATCTCTTTAAAATAAAATTCCAAGCTAGTAGGGTTGATCTAGTGGAATTTCCCAAACTTGGATAACAAAATTTTTTTGATCATTTGTGGTGTGTGAATAAATTTTCTATGCTTACAATTTTTATTTTTTTAATTTTTTTCCATACATAAAATCCAAAATTTTCATTTTGTTGTGATCAATTTGCCTTTTTTGTTTACAGGATGAAGGGAGAGGGCAAACTCAAAGTTTTGATTTAAGAAAAAAGTGTACATCTAAAATTGAAATGCACAATGCACAAATCTAGAGACAGATAATTCCAAAGAGTGTCAGTACCTTTTAGGGATTCTAAACACTTTTTAGTTTTTATATCTCAGGTTTTGCAATCGTCGAGAAAAGGGGGAGGCAGGGATTTTTAACTGAGTATTGATTCCCAATCCATAAGTCATTTCTTACAAAAAATATAGCCCGTTATGCATGAGTACTTACTTTTCAATCATCTATGATTGTTAGGTCAGCTTTTTCTAAATGGGAAAAATAATGGTTTGTTTGACTCGGGTAAATATCCCACCACACGTTCACTTGAGAATTTAATGAGCGTTTGTTATTCTCTTTAAAAGCTTTGGATCCATAGGTCATTTGCACCTTTAACATGTTTCAAGCATGCATATCCATTTTAAAACATGCGTAGAAGAAATCTCTTTCTTATAAAATTCCAAGCTATTAGGGTTTAACTAGTGGAGTTTCGCAAACTTGGATAACAAAACTTTTGTGTTCATTTGTAGTGTGTGAAAAAAATTTCTTTACTAACATTTGTTTTTCTTTTAAATTTTTTCCATACATAAACTCTAAAATTTTCATTTTGTTGTTATCTATTTGCCATTTTTTTATGGGATGAAGGGAGAGCGAAAAGTCAAAGTTTTGATTTAAGAAAAAAGTGTACATCTAAAATGGAAATGCACAATGCACAAATGGAGAGAGAGATAATTCCAAAGTGTGTCTGTACTTTTTAGGGATTGTAAGATCTTTTTAGTTTTTATATCTCTAGTTCTGCAATCGTCGAGAAAAGGAGGAGGCGGGGGATTATTAACTGAGTGTTGACTCCCAATCCATAAATCATTTCTTACAAAAATATAGCCAGTTACGCTTGATAAATCAATTTACAGTCTTCTATGATAGTCATGTAAGCTTTTTGTAAATGGGAAAAATAATGACTTGTTTTACTCGGGTAAATATCCCATCGCATGTTCATTTGAGAATTTAATGAGCATTTGTTATTATCTTTAAAAGATTTGGATCCATAGGTCATTTGCATCTTTCACATGTTTGAAGCATGCATATCCATTTTTAAAACATGTGTAGAAAAAAATCTCTTTCTTATAAAATTCCAAACGATTAGGGTTGAACTAGTGGAATTTCCAAAACTTAGATAACGAAACTTTTGTGTTCATTTGTTGTGTGTGAATAAATTTTCTTTACTTACATTTGTTATTGTTTTGAATTTTTTCCTTACATAAACTCTGAAATTTTCATTTTGTTGTGATCTGTTCTCCTCTTTTGTTTACGGGATGAAGGGAGAGTGAAAACCGTAAGTTTTGATTTAACAAAAAATATACATCTAAAATGGAAATGCACAATGCACAACTGTAGAGAGAGATAATTCCAAAGAGTGTTTATAATTTTTTGGGATTGAGAGCTCTTTTTAGTTTTTATATCTCAAGGTTTGCAATCGACAGGAAAAGGGAGAGCGGGGGATTTTTAACTGAGTGTTGACTCCCAATCCATAAGTCATTTCTTACAAACATATAGCCCGTTATGCATGATAGATCACTTTATAATCATCTGTGATTGTTATGTCAACTTTTTGTAAATGGGCAAAAAATGGCTTGTTTGACTAAAGTAAATATCCCACCGCACGTTCGCTTGAGAATTTAATGAGCGTTTGTTATTCTCTTTAAGAACTTTGGATCCATAGGTCAATTACATATTTAACATGTTTCAACCATGCATATCCATTTTTAAAACATGTGTAGAAGAAATCTGTTTCTTGTAAAATTCCAAGCTATGAGGGTTGAACTAGTGGAATTTCACAAACTTGGAGTACAAAAAGCTTTGTGTTCATTTGTATAAATTTTCTTTACTTAAATTTGTTAGAGTTTTAAATTTTTTCCGTACATAAAATCTGAAATTTTCATTTTGTTGTGAACTATTTACCTTTTTTGTTTACGGGATGAAGGGAGAGCGAAAACTCAAAGTTTTATTTAAGAAAAGAGTGTACGTCTAAAATGGAAATGCACAATGCACAAATTTTGTGAGAGATAATTCAAGAGAGTGTCTTTAATGTTCGGGGATTTTAAGCTCTTTTTAGTTTTAATATCTCAGGTTTTGCAATGGTTGGGAAAAGGGGGAGGCAGGGGATTTTTAACTGACTGTTTACTCTCAATCCATAAGTCATTTCTTACAATAATATTGGCCGTTACGCATAATAAATCACTTTACAATCTTCCATGATTGTTTGGGCAGCTTTATCCAAATGGGCAAAATAGTTGCTTGTTTTACTCAGGTATATATCCCACCGCACGTTCACTTGAGAATTTAATGAGTGTTTGTTATTCTCATTAATAGCTTTGGATCCATAGGTGATTTGCATTTTTAATATGTTTCAAGCCTGGATATCCATTTTTAAAACGTGTGTAGAAGAAATCTCTTTCCTATAAAATTTCGAGCTGTTAGGGTTGAACTAGTGGAATATCCAAAACTTGGATAACAAAAATTTTGTGTTCATTTGTGGTGTGTGTATAAATTTTCTTTACTTACATTTCTTATTGTTTAAAAAATTTTCCATACATAAACTGTAAAATTTTCATTTTGTTCTGATCTATTTGCCTTTTTTCTTTACGGGATGAAGGTAGAGTGAAAACTCAAAGTTTTTATTTAAGAAAAAAGTGTACATCTAAAATGGAAATGCACAATGCACAAATGTAGAGAGAGATAATTCCAAAGAGTGTCTGTAATTTTTATGGATTGTAAGCTCTTTTTAGTTTTTATATCTCAGGTTTTGCAATCGTCGGGAAAAGGAGGAGGCGAGGGATTTTAATTGAGTGTTAACTCCAAATCCATAACTCATTTCTTAAAAAAATAAAGCCCATTAATCATGATAAATCACTTTACAATCATCTATGATTGTTAGGTCAGCGTTTCGCAAAAGGGAAAAAAAGGGCTTCTTTTACTCGGGAAAATATCGCACCACACGTTCACTTGAGAATTTAATGAGCGCTTGTTATTATCATTAAAATCTTTGGATCCATAGGTCATTTTGCATCTTTAACATGTTTCAAGCATGCATATCCATTTTTAAAACTTGTGTAGTAGAAATCTCTTTCTTATAAAATTCCAAGCTATTAGGGTTGAACTAGTCGAATTTCCCAAACTTGGATAAGAAAAATTTTGTGTTCATTTGTGGTGTGTGTATAAATTTTCTTTACTTACATTTGTTTATGTTTTAAATTTTTTCCATCCATAAAATCTAATATTTTCATTTTGTTCTGATCTATTTACCTTTTTTTTTACGGGATGAAGGGAGAGCAAAAACTCAAAGTTTTGATTTAAGAAATAAGTGTTCATCTAAAATGGAAATGCGCAATGCAGAACTGTAGAGAGAGATAATTCCAAAGAGTGTCTGTAATTTTGAGGGATTGTAAACTCTGTTTAGTTTTTATATCTCAGGTTATGCAATTGTCAGGAAAAGGGGGAGGTGGGGTATTTTTAACTGAGTGTTGAATCGCAATTCATAAGTCATTTCTTAAAAAAATATAGGTCGTTACACATGATAAATCACTTTACAATCATCTATGATTGGTATGTCAGTGTTTGGCAAATGGGATAAATAATTACTTGTTTTACTCGGGTAAATATCCCACCGCACGTTCACGTGAGAATTTAATGAGCGTTTGTTATTCTCTTTAAAAGCATTGGATCCATAGGTCATTGGCATCTTTAACATGTTTCAAACATGCATATCCATTTTTAAAACATGTTTAGAAGAAATATTTTTTTTATAAAATTCCAAGCAATTAGGGTTTAACTAGATGAATTTCCCAAACTTGGATAACAAAACTTTTTTGTTCATTTGTGGTGTGTGTATAAATTTTCTTCACTTACATTTGTTATACTTTTAAATTTTTTCCATGCATAAACTCTAAAATTTTAATTTTGTTGTGATCTATTTGCCTTTTTTGTTCACGGGATGAAGGGAGAGAGAAAATTTAAAGTTTTGATTTTAGAAAAAAATGTACATCTAAAATTGAAATGGACAATGCACAAATGTACAGAGAGATAATTCCAATGCGTGTCTGTAATTTTTAAGGATTGTAAGCTCTTTTTAGTTTTTATATCTCAGGTTTTGCAATCCTCTGGAAAAGGGAGATGCGAGGGATTTTTAACTTAGTGTTGACTCCCAATCCATAAGTCATTTCTTACAAAAATATAGCCTATTACGCATGATAATTCACTTTATAATAATCCATGATTGTTTGGTCAGTTTTTTGCAAATTGGCAAAATAATGGCTTGTTTTACTCGGGTAAATATTCTAGCACACATTCATTTGAGAATTTAATGAGCGTTGGTTATTCTCATTAAAAGCTTTGGATTCATTGGTCATATGCATCTTTAACATGTTTCAAGCATGTATATCCATTTTTAAAACATATGTAGAAGAAATCTCTTTCTTATAAAATTCCAAGCTATTAGGATTGTACTAGTGGAATTTCCCAAACTTGGATAACAAAACTTTTGTGTTCATTTTTGGTGTGAGAATAAATTTTCTTTAATTAAATTTGTCATTTTTTAAAATTTTTTCCATACATTAACTCTAAAATTTTCATTTTGTTGTGATTGATTTGCCTTTTTTATTTATGGGATGAAGGGAGAGCGAAAACTCGAAGTTTTGATGTAAGAAAAAAGAGTAGATCTTAAATGAAAATACTCAATGTACAAATGTAGAGAGAGATAATTTCGAAGAGTATCTATAATTTTTAGGGATTGTAAGCCCCTTTTTAGTTTTTATATCTCAAGTTCTGTAATCGTCGTGAAAAGGGGGACGCAGGGGATTTTTAACTGAGTATTGACTCTCAATCCAGAAGTCATTTCTTACAAAAATTTAGCCCGTTACGCATGATAAATCACTTTACAATCATTTTTGATTGTTAGGTCAGCTTTTTGTAAATGGGCAAATTAATATCTTTTTTACTTGGGTAAATATCCCACCGCACGTTCACTTGAGAATTTAACGAGAGTTTGTTATTCTCTTTAAAATCTTGCATCTTTAACATGTTTCAAGCATGCATATCCATTTTTAAAACATGTGTAGAAGAAATATCTTTCTCATAAAATTCCAAGCTATTAGGGTTGAACTTGTGGAATTTACCGAACTTGGATAACAAAACTTTTTTGTTAATTTGTTGTATGTGAATAAATTTTATATACTTATATTTTTTATTGTTATAAATTTTTTCCATACATAAACTCTAAAATTTTCATTTTGTTGTGATCTATTTGCCTTTGTTGTTTGCTGGACGAAGGAAGAGCGAAAACTCAAAGTTTTGATTTAAGAAAAAAGTGTACATCTAAAATGGAAATTCTCAATGCACAAATGTAGAGAGAGGTAATTGCAAAGTGTGTCTATAATTTTTGGGGATTGTAAGCTCTTTTTTGTTTTTATATCTCAGGTTTTGCAATCGTCTGGAAAATAGGGAGGCAGGGGATTTTTACCTGAGTGTTGACTCCCAATCGCTTAGTAATTTTACACATGAAAAATCACTTTACAATCATCTATGATTGTTAGGTCAACTCTTTGTCAATGGGTAAAATAATGGCTTGTTTGAATCGGGCAAATATCCCACCGCACATTCACATGAGAATTTAATTAGAGTTTGTTATTCCCATTAAAATCTTTGGATCCATAAGTCAGTTGCATCTTTAACATGTTTCAATCATGGATATCCATTTTTAAAACATGTGTAGAAGAAATCTCTTTAATGTAAAATTGCAAACAAGTGGAATTTCCCAAATTTGGATAACAAAACTTTTGTGTTCATTTGTGGTGTGTGAGTAAATTTTATTTACTTACATTTGTTATTGTTTAAGATTTTTTCCATACATAAACTCTTAAATTTTCATTTTTATGTGATATATTTGCCTTTTTGATTTACGAGATGAAGGGAGAGTGAAAACTCAAAGTTTTGATTTAAGAAAAAACTGTACATCTATAATGGAAATGCACAATGCACAAATATAGAGAGAGATAATTCCAAATTGTGTCTCTAATTTTTAGGGATTGCAAGCTTTGTTTAGTTTTTATATCTTAGGTTATGCAATCATAGGGAAAAGGGGGTGGCGGAAGATTTTTAGCAGTGTGTTGACTCCCAATATATACGTCATTTTGTACAAAAATGTAGTCCGTTACGCATGATAAATCACTTTACAATCATCTATGTTTGTTAGGTCAGCATTTTGTAAATGGGCAAAATAATGGCTTGTTTGTCTCGGGTAAATATCCCACTGCACATTCACTTGAGAATTTAATCAGTGCTTGTTATTCTGTTTAAAAGCTTTGGATCCATAGGTCATTTGCATCTCTATTATGTTTCAATCATGCATATTAATTTTTAAAACATGCGAAGAAGAAATCTCTTTCTTATAAAATTCCAAGCTATAGGGTTAATCTCTTGGAATTTCCTAAACTTGGATAACAAAACTTTTGTGTTAATTTTTGGTGTGTGAATAAATTTTCTTTACTTAAATTTGTTATTGCATTAAATTTTTCCATACATAAACTGTAAAATTTTTATTTTGTTGTGATCTATTTGCCTTTTTTGTTTACGGGATGAAGAGAAAGCGAAAACTCAAAGTTTTGATTTAAGTAAAAAGTGTACATCTAAAATCGAAATGCACAATGCACAAATGTAGAGAGAGATAATTTAGAAGAGTGTTTAAAATTTTTAAGGATTGTAAGCTCTTATTAGTTTTTATATTTCAGGTTCTACAATAGTCGTGAAAAGGGGGAGGTGGGGGATTTCTAATTGAGTGTTGACTCCCAATCCATAAGTCATTTCTTACAAAAATATAGCCCTATATGCATGATAAATCACTTTACAATCAACTATGATTGTTAAGTCAATTTTTTGTAAATGGGCAAAATAATAGCTTGTTTTACTCGGGTAAATATCCCACTGCAAGTTCACTTGAGAATTTAATGAGTGTTTGTTATTCTCTTTAAAAGCATTGGATCCATAGGTCATTTGCATCTTTAACATCTTTCAAGCATGCACATCCATTTTTAAAACATGTGTAGAAGAAATCTCTTTCTTAAAAAATTTCAAGCTATTAGGGTTGAACTAATGGAATTTCCCAAACTTGGAAAACAAAACTTTTTTGTTCATTGGTGGTGTGTGAATAAATTTTCTTTACTTACATTTGTTATTGTTATAAATTTTTTCGATACATAAACTCTAAAATTTTCATTTTGTTGTGATCTATTTGCCTTTGTTGTTTACGGAATGAAGGCAGAGCGAAAACTCAAAGTTTTGATTTAAGAAAAAAGTGTACATCTAAAATGGAAATTTACAATGCAGAAATTTAGAGAGAGATAATTTCAAAGAGTGACTTTAATTTTTTGGGATTGTAAGCACTTTTTAGTATTTATATCTCAGGTATTGCAATCAACTGGAAAAGAGGGAGGCGGGGGATTTTAGCAGACTGTTGACTCCCAATCCATAAGTCATTTCTTAAAAAAATATAGCCCGTTACGCATGATAAATCACTTTACAATCATCTATGATTGGGAGGACAATTCTTTGTCAATGGAAAAAATAATGGCTTGTTTGACTCAGGTAAATATCCCACCGCACGTTCACATGAGAATTTAATGAGCGTTTGTTATTCTCATTAAAACCATTGGATCCATTGGTCATTTGCATCTTTAACATGTTTCTAGTATGCATATCCATTTTTAAAACATGTGTTGAAGAAATCTCTTTCTTATAAAATTCCAAGCTATTAGGGTTGAACTAGAGGAATTTCCCATACTTTGATAACAAAAATTTTTTGTTCATTTGTGGTCTGTGAATAAAATTTCTTTTCTTACATTTTCTTTTTTAAATTTTTTCATACATAAAATCTTAAATTATCATTTTTATGTGATATATTTACCTTTTTTGTTTGCGAGATGAAGGGAGAGCGAAAACTCAAAGTTTTGATTTAAGAAAAAAATATACATCTAAAATGGAAATGCACAATGCACAAATGTAGAGAGATATAATTCCAAAGTGTGTCTGTAATTTTTAGGGATTGCAAGCTCTGTTTAGTTTTTATATCTCAGGTTTTGCAATCGTCGGGAAACGGGGGAGGCGGGGATTTTTTACGAAGTGTTGACTCCCAATCCATAAGTCATTTCTTACAAAATTATAGCCAGTTATGTATGATAAATCACTTTTTACAATCATCTATGATTGTTTGGTCAGCTCTTTGTTAATGGGCAAAATAATTGCTTGTTTGACTCGAGTAAATATTTCACCGCACGTTCATTTGAGAATTTAATGAGTGTTTGTTATTCTTATTAAAAGCTTTGGATCCATAGGTTATTTGCATCTTTAACATGTTTCAAGCATGCATATCCATTTTTAAAACATGTGTAGAAGAAATCTCTTTCTTATAAAATTCCAAGTAGTTAGGCTTGAACTGGATGAATTTCCAAAACTTGGATAAGAAATCTTTTGTGTTCATTTGTGGTGTGTGTATAAGTTTTCTTTACTTACATTTGTTATTGTTTTAAATATTTTCTATACATAAACTCTAAAATTTTCATTTCATAGTTATCTATTTACCTTTTTTGGTTTACGGGATGAAGAGAGAGCGAAAACTCAAAGTTTTGAATTAAGAAAAATGTGTACATCTAAAATGGAAATGCACAATGCAAAACTATAGAGTGAGATGATTCCAAAGAGTGTCTTTAATTTTTAGGAGTTGTAAGCTCTGTTTAGTTTTTATATCTCAGGTTTTTCAATGTTCGGGAAAAGGGGGACTTGGGGGATTTTTAACTGAGTGTTGACTCCCAATCCATAAGTCTTTTCTTAAGAAAATATAGCCCATGATGGATGATAAATCACTTTACAATAATCCATGATTGTTTGGTCAGTTTTTTGCAAATGGGCAAAATAATGGCTTGTTTTACTCGGGTAAATATCCCACCCCATGTTCATTTGAGAATTTAATAAGCGTTTGTTATTCTCATTAAAAGCATTTGATCCATTGGTCATTTGCATCTTTAACATGTTTCAAGCATGTATATCCATTTTTAAAACATGTGTTGCAATTATCTCTTTCTTATAAAATTCTAAGCTATTAGGGTTATACCAGTGGAATTTCCCAAACTTGGATAACAAAACTTTTTTGATCATTTGTGGTGTGTGAAAAAAATTTCTTTACATACATTTGTTATTGTTTTAAATTTTTTTCATACATTAAATCTAAAATTATCATTTTTAAATGATATTGGCCTTTTTTGTTTAGGGGATGAAGGCAGAGCGAAAACTCAAACTTTTGATTTAAGAAAAAAGTGTACATCTAAAATGGAAATGCACAATTCACAAATGATGAGAGAGATACTTCTAAAGTGTGTCTATAATTTTAATTTTTAGGGAGTAACCTCTGTTTAGATTTCACATCTCTGGTTTTGCAGTTGTCAAAAAAAGGGGGAGGCGGGGTATTTTAACTGAGTGTTGACTCCTAATCCATATGTAGTTTCTTACAAAAATATTGTCCGTTACACGTGATAAATCACTTTACAATCTTCTATCATTGTTAAGTCAGCTTTTTGTAAATGGGCAAAATAATGCCTTGGTTGACTCGCGTAAATATCCCACCACACGTTCACTTGAGAATTTAATGAGCGTTTGTTATTCTCTTTAAGGCTTTGGATCCATAGGTCATTTGCATCTTTAACATGTTTCAAGCATGCATATACATTTTTAAAACATGTGAAGAAGAAATCTCTTTCTTATAAAACTCCAAGCTATAAGGGTTGAACTAGTGGAATTTCCCAAAATTGAATAACAAAACGTTTGTGTTCATTTGTGGTGTGTGAATAAATTTTATTTACTTAAATTTGTTATTGTTTTAAATTTTTTTCATTCATAAACTCTTAAATTTTCATTTTGTTGTGATCTATTTGCCTTTTTTGGTTACGCGGTGATGGGAGAGCGAAAACTCAAAGTTTTGATTAAAGAAAAAGTTTCATGTAAAATGGAAATGCACAATGCACAAATGTAGATAGAGATAATTCCAAAGAGTGTCTGTATTTTTTAGGGATTGTAAGCTCTTTTTAGTTTTTTAACTCAGGTTTTGCAATCGTAGCGCAATGGGGGAGGTGGAGGATTTTTTAACTAAGTTTTGACTCCCAATCCATAAGTCATTTCTTAAAAAAATATAGCTCATTACGCATGATAAATCAGTTTACAATCATATATTATTGTTAGGTCAACTTTTCGTAAATGGGCAAAATAATGATTTGTTTTACTCGGGTAAATATCCCACCTCACATTCACTTGAGAATTTAATGAGACGTTTTTATTCTCTTTAAAAGCATTGGATCCATTAGTCATTTGCATCTTTAACATATTTCAAGCATGCATATCCATTTTTAAAACATGTGTAGAAGAAATCTCTTTCTTATAAAATTCCAAGCTAATAGGGTTGAACTAGTGGAATTTCCCAAACTTGGATAACAAAACCTTTGTGTTCATTTGGGGTGTGTATATAAATTTTATTTACTTACATTTGTTATTGTTTATAATTTTTTCCATACATAAACTCTAAATTTTTTATTTTGTTGTGATCTTTTTGTCTTTTTTTTTTACAGGATGAAGGGAGAGCGAAAACTCAAAGTCTTGATTGAAGAAAAATGTGTACATCTCAAAATGGAAAGGCACGAAGCATAAATGTTGAGAGAGAAAATTCAAAAGAGTGTCTGTAATTTTTACGGATTGTAAGCTCTTTTTAGTTTTTATATCTTAGGTTTTGCAATGGTCGAAAAAAGGGGGAAGCGGGGAATTTTCAACTGAGTGTTGACTCCCAATCCATAAGTCCTTTCTTACAAAAATATAGGCCGTTACGCATGATAAATCACTTTAGAAACTTCCATGATTGTTTGGTCAGCTTTTTGCAATTAGGCAAAATAATGGCTTGTTTTACTCATGTAAATATCCCACCGCACATTCATTTGAGAATTTAATGAGCGTTTGTTATTCTCATTGAAAGCTTTGGATCCATATGTCATTTCCATCTTTAACTTGTTTCAAGCATGCATATCCATTTTTAAAACATGTGTTGAAGAAATCTCTTTCTTATAAAATTCTGAGCTATTAGAGTTGAACTAGAGCAATTTCTCAATCTTTTATAACAAAACTTTTGTGTTCATTTGTAGTGTGTGTATAAATTTTCTTTACTTACATTTGTTATTGTTTAAAATTTTTTCCATACATAAACTATAAAATTTTCATTTTGTTGTGATCTATTTGCCTTTTTTTGTTTACAGGATGAAGGTAGAGTGAAAACTCAAAGTTTTGATTTAAGAAAAAAGTGTACCTCTAAAATTGAAATGCACAATGCACAAATTTAGAGAGAGATAATTCCAAAGAGTGTCAGTAATTTTTAGGGCTTTTAAGCTCTTTTTAGTTTTTATATTCATGTTTTGTAATGGCCGGGAAAAAGGGGTGGCGGGGGATTTTTAACTGATTGTTAACTCCCAATCCATAAGTCATTTCTTATAAAAATATAGCCCGTTACTCATGATAAATCACTTTACAATAATCTATGATTGTTAGGTCAGCATTTCGCAAATGAGCAAAATAATGGCATGTTGGACTTGGGTAAATATCCCACCACACGTTCACTTTAGAATTTAATGAGCGTTTGTTATTCTTTAAAAGCTTTGGATCCATAGGTCATTTGAATCTTTAACATGTTTCAAGCATGCAAATCCATTTTTAAAACATGTGTAGAAGAAATCTCTTTCTTATAAAATTCCAAGCGATTAGGGTTGAACTAGTGGATTTTCCAAAACTTGGAAAAGAAAATTTTTGTGTTCATTTGTGGTGTGCGTATAAATTTTCTTTACTTATATATTTTTTTTTTAAATTTTTTTCCAAACATAAACTCTAAAATTTTCATTTTTTTGTGATTTATTTACCTTTTTTGTTTACGGGATGAAGGGAGAACGAAAACTCAAATTTTTTATTTAAGAAATAAGTGTACATCTAAAATGGAAATGCACAATGCAAAACTGTAGGGAGCGGTAATTCCAAAGTGTGTCTGTAATTTTTTGGGATTGTAAGCTCTGTTTAGTTTTTATATCTCAGGTTTTGCAATGGTCTGGAAAAGGGGGAGCTGGGGGATTTTTAACTGAGTGTTGACTCCCAATTCATAAGTCATTTCTTAAAAAATAAAGGTAGTTACGCATGATAAATCATTTTACAGTCATCTATGATTGGTAGGTCAGCGTTCGGAAAAAGGGATCAATAATGGCATGTTTTACTCGGGTAAAAATCCCACCGCACATTCACTTGAGAATTTAATGAGCTTTTTTATTCTCTTTAAAAGCATTGGATCCATAGGTCATTTGCATCTTGAACATGTTTCAAGCATGCATATCCATTTTTAAAACAAGTGTAGAATAAATCTCTTTCTTATAAAATTCCATGCAATTAGGGTAGAACTAGATGAATTTCTCAAACTTGGATATCAAAACTTTTATGTTCATTTGTGGTGTGTGTATAAATTTTCATTACTTACATTTGTTATTGTTTTAAAATTTTTCCATACATAAACTCAAAAATTTTCATTTTGTTGTGACCTATTTGCCTCTTTTGTTTACGGGATGAAGGGAGAGTGAAAACTCAAAGTTTTTATTTAAGGAAAAAGTGCACATCAAAATTGAAAAGCAATTTCCAAAGATGTAGAGAAAGGTAATTCCAAAGAGTGTCTGTAATTTTTTAGGATTGTAAGCTCTTTTCAGTTTTTATATATCTGGTTTTGCAATCGTCTGGAAAAGGGAGAGGCGTGGGATTTTTAACTGAGTGTTGTCTCCCAATCCATAAGTCATTTCTTACAAAAATATATCCCGTTCCGCATGATAAATCACTTTACAATAATCCATGATTGTTTGGACAGTTTTTTTCAAATGGGCAAAATAATGGCTTGTTTTACTTGGGTAAAAATCCCACCACACTTTCACTTGAGAATTTTATGAGCTGTTGTTATTCTCATTAAAAGCTCTGGATCCATTGGTCATTTGCATCTTTAAAATGTTTCAAGAATGCATATCCATTTTTAAAACATGTGTAGAAGAAATCTCTTTCTTATAAAATTCCAAGCTATTAAGGTTGATTTAGTGGAATTTCCTAAACTTGAAAAACAAAACTTTTGTGTTCATTTGTTGTGTGTGAATAATTTTTTTTTACTTATATTTGTTATTGTTTTAAATTTTTTCTCTACATTAACTCTTAAATTTTCATTTTGTTGTGATCTATTTCCCTTTTTTGTTTACGAGAAAAATGTGTACATCTAAAATGGAAATGCACAATGCACAAATGTAGAGAGAGATAATTCCAAAGAGTGTCTGTAATTTTTAGGGATAGTAATCTCTTTTTAGTTTTTATATCTCAGGTTTGTCAATCATCGGGAAAAGGGGGAGGTGGGGGATTTTTAACAGGGTGTTGACCCCCAATCCATAAGTCATTTCTTTCAAAAATATAGCTCGTTATGCATGATATTTCACTTTACAATCATCCATGATTGTTAGGTAATCTTTTTGCAAATGGGCAAATTAATGGCTTGTTTTACTTGGGTAAAAATCCCACCGCATGTTCACTTGAGAATTTCATGAGCGTTTGTTATTCTCTTTAGACGCCTTGGATCCATAGGTCATTTGCATCTTTAACATGTTTCAAGCATGCATATCCATTTTAAAAACAAGTGTACAAGAAATCTCTTTCTTATAAAATTCCAAGCTGTTAGGGTTGAACTAATGGAATTTCCAAAACTCGGATAACAAAACTTTAATGTTCATTTGAGGTGTGTGTATAAATTTTCTTTACTAAATTTTTTTATAGTGTTAAATTGTTTCCATACATAAACTTTAAAATTTTCATTTTGTTGTCATCTATTTACCTTTTTTGTTTTCGGGATGAAGGGAGAGCGAAAACTCAAAGTTTTGATTTGAGAAAAAAGTGTACATCTGAAATGGAAATGCACAATGCGCAAAATTAGAGAGAGATAATTCCAAAGAGTGTCTGTAAATTTTAGGATTGTAAGCTCCTTTTAGTTAAATATCTCAGGTTTTGCAATCGTCGGGAAGAGGGGGAGGGGGAGGGGGGGGGGGGGGGGGGGGGGGGGGGGGTGGGGGATGATTTTTAATTGAGAGTTGACTCCCAACCAATAATCCTTTCTTTAAAAAATATAGCCCTTTACATATGATATATAACTTTAAAATCATCCATGATTGTTAGGTCAGCCTTTTGCAAATAGGCAAAATAATGGCTTGTTTTATTAGGTTAAATATCCCACCGCACGTTCACTTGAAAATTTAATGAGCGGTTTTTATTCTCCTTAAATGTTTTGGATCCATAGGTCATTTGCATCTTTAACATGTTTCAAGCTTGCATATAAAATTCCAAGCTATTCGGTTTGAACTAATGGAATTTCCCAAACTAGGATAACAAAACTTTAGTGTTCATTTGAGGTGTGTGTATAAATTTTCTTTACTTATGTTTGTTATTGTGTTAAATTTTTTCCGTACATAAACTCTAAATTTTTCATTTTGTTGTCATCTTTTTTCCCTTTTCTTTATATGGGATGAATGGAGAGCGAAAACTCAAAGTTTTAATTTAAGAAAAAGGTGAACATCTAAAATGAAATGCACATTGCACAAAAGTAGAGAGAGATAATTCCAATGAGTGTCTGTAATTTTTGGGGATTGTAAGCTTTTTTTTGTTTTTATATCTCAAATTTTGCAATCGTCGGGAAAAGGGAGGTGGGGATTTTTAACTGAGTGTTGATTCCCAATCCATAAGTCATTTCTCACAAAAAATATAGCCAGTTACGCTTGATAAATCACTTTACAGTCATCTATGATTGTTAGGCCAACTTTTTGTAAATGGGCAAAATAATGGCTTGTTAGACTCGGGTAAATATCCCACCGCAAGTTCACTTGAGAATTTAATGAGCGTTTTTTATTCTTTTTAAAAGCTTTGGATCCATAGGTCATATGTATCTTTAACATGTTTCGAGCATGCATATCCTTTTTTAAAACATGTGTAGAAGAAATCTCTTTCTTATAAAATTCCAAGCTATTAGGGTTGAACAAGTGGAATTTCCAAAAATTGTGGTGTGTGAATTAATTATCTTTACTTAAATTTTTTCCAAACATAAACTCTAAAATTTTCATTTTTTTTTATCTATTTGCCTTTTTTGTTTACGGGATGAAGGGAGAGGGAAAACTCAAAGTTTTGATTTTAAAAAAAAGTGTACATTTAAAATGGAAATGCACAATGCACTAATGTAGAGAGAGATAATTCCAAAGAGTGTCTATAATTTTTAGGTATTGTAAGCTCTTTTTAATTGTTATATCTCAGTTTCGCAATCGTCGGGAAAAGGGGGAGGCGGGGGTTTTTAACTGAGTGTTGACACCAAATCCATAAGTCATTTCTTACAAAAATATAGCTTGTTACGCATGATAAATCACTTTACAATAATCCATGATTGTTTGGATAGTTTTTTCAAATGGGCAAAGTGATGCCTTGTTTTACTGGGGTAAGTATCTCACTACACTTTCACTTGAGAATTTTATGAGCGTTTGTTATTCTTATTAAAAGCTTTTGATCCATTGGTCATTTGCATCTTTAAAATTTTTAAAGAATGCAAATGCATTTTTAAAACATGTGTAGAAGAAATCTCTTTCTTATAAAATTCCAAGCTATTAGGGTTGATTTAGTGGAATTTCCTAAACTTGAATAACAAAACTTTTGTTTTCATTTGTGGTGTGTGAATAAATTTTCTTTACTTACATTTGTTACTGTTTTAAATTTTTTCACTACATAAACTCTTAAATTTTCATTTTGTTGTGATCTATTTGCTTTTTTTTGTTTACGAGATGAAGGAAGAAAAAAGTGTATATCTACAATGGAAATGCACAATGCACAAATGTAGAGAGAGATAATTACAAAGAGTCTCTGTAATTTTTAGGGATTGTAAGCTCTCTTTAGTATTTATATCTCAGGTTTGTCAATCATCGGGAAAAGGGGGAGGTGGGGGATTTTTAACTGGGTGTTGACCCCCAATCCATAAGTCATTTCTTTCAAAAATATAGCCCGTTATGCATGATATTTCACTTTAGGTAATATTTTTGCAAATGGGCACATTAATGGCTTGTTTTACTTTGGCAAATATCCCATTTCATGGTCACTTGAGAATTTAATGACCGTTTTTTATTCTCTTTAGAAGCTTTGGATCCATAGGTCATTTGCATCTTTAACATGTTTCAAGCATGCATATCCATTTTTAAAACATGTGTACAAGAAATCTCTTTCTTATAAAATTCCAAGCTATTAGGGTTGAAATAATGGAATTTCCTAAACTACGATAACAAAACTTTAGTGTTCATTTGAGGTGTGTGTATAAATTTTCTTTACTAAATTTTTTTATAGTGCTAAATTTTTTCCATTGATAAACTATAAAATTTTCATTTTTTTTGTCATCTGTTTAGCTTTTTTGTTTTCGGGATGAAGGGAGAGCGAAAACTCAAAGTTTTGATTTAAGAAAAAAGTGTACATCTGAAATGGAAATGCACAATGCACAAAAGTAGGGAGAGATAATTCCAAAGAGTGTCTGTAATTTTTAGGATTGTAAGGTCTTTTTAGTTAAATATCTTAGGTTTTGCAATCGTCGGGAAAAAGGGGGAGGGGAGGGGGGGGGGGGGGGGGATTTTTAACTGAGTGTTGACTCCCAATCAATAATCCTTTATTACAAAAATATAGCCCTTTACATATGATATATACCTTTAAAATCATCCATGATTGTTAGGTCAGCCATTTGCAAATAGGCAAAATAATGGCTTGTTTTATTCGGCTAAATATCCCACCGGACGTTTACTTGAGAATTTAATGAGTGTGTTTTATTCTCATTAAAAGTTTGGGATCCATAGGTTATTTGCACCTTTAACATATTTGAAGCTTGCATATAAAATTCCAAGCTATTAGGGTTGAACTAATGGAATTTCTCAAACTACGATAACAAAACTTTAGTGTTCATTTGAGGTGTATGTATAAATTTTCTTTACTTAAATTTTTAATTGTGTTAAATTTTTTCCGTACATAAACTCTAAATTTTTCATTTTGTTGTCATCTATTTACTTTTTTTTTATGGGATGAAGGGAGAGCGAAAACTCAAAGTTTTGATTGAAGAAAACAGTTTACATCTATGATGAAATGCACAATTCACAAAAGTAGAGAGTGATAATTCCAATGATTGTCTGTAATTTTTAGGGATTGTAAGCTCTTTTTAGTTTTTATATCTCAGGTTTTGCAATCGTCGGGAAAAGGGGGAGGTGGGGATTTTTAACTGAGTGTTGACTCCCAATCCATAAGTCATTTCATACAAAAAATATAGCCAGTTACGCATGATAAATCACTTTACAATCATCTATGATTGTTAGGCCAGCTTTTTGTAAATGGCAAAATAATGGCTTGTTGGACTCGGGTAAATATCCCACCGCATGTTCACTTGAGAATTTAATGAGCATTTTTTATTCTCTTTAAAAGCATTGGATTCATAGGTCATTTGAACTTTTAACATGTTTTGTGCATGCATATCCATTTTTAAAACATGTGTAGAAGAAATCTCTTTCTTATAAAATTCCAAGCTATTTGGGTTGAACTAGTGGAATTTCCCAAATTGGAATAACAAAACTTTTGTGTTCATTTGTGGTGTGCGAACAAATTTTCTTTACTTACATTTGTAGTTGTTTGAAAATTTTTCCATATATAAACTGAAAAATTTTCATTTTGTTGTGATATATATGCCTTTTTTGTTTACGAGAAGAAGGGAGAGCGAAACTCAAAGTTTTCATTTATGAAAAAAGTTTAAATATAAAATGGAAATGCACAATGCACAAATATTGAGAGAGATAATACCAAAGAGTGTACGTAATTTTTAGGGATTGTAAACTCTTTTTATTTTTAATGTATTAAGTTTTGCAATCGTGGGGAAAAGGGGGAGGCATGGGATTTTTAACTGAGCATTGACTCCCAATCCATAAGTCATTTCTTACAAAAATATAGCCCGTTACACATGACAAATCACTTTACAATCTTCTATGATTGTTAGGTAAGCTTGTTCTAAATGGGCAAAAAATGGCTTGTTTGACTCGGGTAAATATCCCACCCCACATTCAATTGAGAATTTAATGAACGTTTGTAATTCTCTTGAAAAGGTTTGGATCCTTAGGTCATTTGCAAGTTTAACATGTTTCAAGCATGCATACCCATTTTTAAAAAAAGTGTAGAGGAAATGTTTTTCTTATAAAATTCCAAGCAATTTGGGTTGAACTAGTGGAATTTCCAAAACTTGGACACTAAACCTTTTGTGTACATTTGTGGAGTGCGAATAAATTTTCTTCACTTACAGGTGTAGTTGTTTCAAATTTTTTCCATACATAAACTCTAAAATAATCAATTTGTTGTGATCTATTTGTCTTTTTTCTTTACGGGATAAAGGGAGAGTGAAAACTCAAAGTTTTCTTTTATGATAAAAGTATACACCTAAAAAGGAAATGCACAATGCACAAATGTAGAGAGAGATAATTCAAAAGAGTGTCAGTAAGCTTTAGGGATTGTAAACTCATTTTAGTTTTTATATGTTAGGTTTTGGGATCATCGGGAAAAGGGGGAGGCGGGAGATTTTTAACTGAGTGTTGAATCCCAAACCATAAGTCATTTCTTACAAAAATATATAGTAATTATGCAAGATAAATCACTTTACAATCATCTATGATTGTTAGGTCAGGTTTTTGTAAACGGGCAAAATAATGGATTGTTTGACTCTGGTAAATATCCCACCGCACGTTCACTTGAGAATTTAATGTGCATTTGTTATTCTCTTTAAAATATTTTGATCCATAGGTCATTTGAATCTTTAACATGTTTCAAGCAAGCATATCCATTTTTAAAACAAGTGTAGAAGAAATTTCTTTCTTATAAAATTCCAAGCTATTAGTGTTGAACTTGTTGAATTTCCCATACTTGGATAACAAAAATTTTTTGTTCACTTGTGGTGTGTCAATAAATTTTTTCCACGCATAAACTCTAAAATTTTATTTTTGTTGTGATCTTTTTACCTTTTTCGTTTACCCGATGAAGGGAGGGCGAAAACTCGAAGTTTTGATTTAAAAAAAAAGTATACATCTAAACTGGAAATTCACAATGCATAAATGTAGAGTGACCCAATTCCAAAGACTGTCTGTAATTTTTAGGGATTGTAAACTCTTTTCAGATTATATATATTAGGTTTAGCAATAGTCATGAAAAAGGGGAGGCGAGGGATTTTTAACTGAGCCCTGACTCCACATCCATAAGTCATTTCATACAAAAGTATTTAGCCCATTACGCATGATAAATTACTTTACAATCATCAATGTTTGTTAGCTCAACTTTTTTTAAATGGATAAAATAATGGCTTGTTTTACTCAGGTAAATATCCCACCACACCCAAAATTGAGAATTTAATGAGCATTTATTATTCTCTTAAAAAGGTTTGGATCCATAGGTCATTTGCATCTTTAACATGTTTCAAGCATGCATATCCTTTTTTAAAACATGTGTAGAAGAAATCTCTTTCAGATAAAATTCCTAGCATTTATGGTTGCACTAGCAGAATTTCCCAAACTTGGATAAAAAACCTTTTGTGTCAATTGTGGTGTGTGAATAAATTTTCTTTACTTACATTTTTTTTTGTTCTAAATTTTTTTCATACATAAATTCTTATATTTTCATTTTGTTGTGATCGATTTTTCTTTTTCATTTACGGGATGAAGGGAGAGCAAAAACTCAATGATTTGATTTAAAATAAAAGTATACATCTAAAATAGAAATGCTCAATGCAAAAATGTAGAGAGAGATAATTCCAAAGAGTGTTTGTAATTTTTGGGGATTTTAAACTCTTTTACATTTTTACATATTTGGTTTTGCAATCTTAGGAAAATGGGTGGCGAGGAATTTTTAACTGAGTGTTGACTCCCAATCCATAAGTTATTACTAACAAAAATATTTAGCCCATTACAAATGATAAATCACTTTACAATCATCTATAATTGTTAGGTTATTTTTTTGTAAATGGGCAAAATAATGGCTTGTTTGACTCGGGTAAATATCCCACCACACGTTCACTTGAGAATTCAATGTGCATTTGTTATTCTTTTTAAAAGGTTTGGATCCATAGGTCTTTTGCATCTTTAACATGTTTCAAGCTTGCATATCGATTTTTAAAACATGTGTAGAAGAAATCTCTTTCTTATAAAATTCTAGGATATTAGGATTGGAATCGTGGAATTTCCCAAACTTGGATAACAAAACTTTTGTGTTCATTTGTGGTGTGTGAATAAATTTTCTTTACTTCCATTTATTGTTGTTTTAAAGTTTTTCCTTTCATAAACTCTAAAATTTTCATTTTATTGTGATCTTTTTGCCTTTTTTGTGTACAGGATGAAGGGAGACTGAAAACTCAAAGTTTTGATTTAAGAAAACATAGACATCTAAAATGGAATTTCACAATGCACAAATATTGAGAGAGATAATTCCTAAGAGTGTCAGTAATTTTTAGGGATAGTAAACTCGTTTTAGTTTTTATATATTAGGTTTTACAATCGTCGTTAAAAGGGGCAGGCAGGGGATTTTTAACTGAGCGTTGACTCCCAATCCATAAGTTATTTCTTACAAAAAAATATAGCCTGTTACGCATGATAAATCACTTTACAATCATCTATGATTGTTAGGTCAAGTTTTTGTAAATGGGAAAAATAATGGATTATTTGACTCTGGTAAATATCCCACCGCACGTTCACTTGAGAATTTAATGAGCGTTTATTATTCTCTTTAAAATATTTGGATCCATAGGTCATTTGAATCTTTAACATGTTTCAAGCATGCATATCCATTTTTAAAACATGTGTAGAAGAAATTTCTTTCTTATAAAATTCCAAGCTATTAGTGTTGAACTTGTCGAATTTCCCATACTTGGATAACAAAATTTTTGTGTTCATTTGTGATGTGTGAATAAATTTTTTCCACGCATAAACTCTAAAATTTTTATTTTGTTGTGATCTTTTTACCCTTTTCGTTTACCTGATTAAGGGAGTGCGAAAACTTGAAGTTTTGATTTAATAATAAATTATACATCTAAACTGGAAATGCACAATGCACAAATGTAGAGTGAGCTAATTCCAAAGACTGTCTGTAATTTTTAAATATTGTAAACTCTTATTAGATTTTATATATTAGGTTTAACAATCTTCGGGAAAAAGGGAAGGCGGGGGATTTTTAACTGAGCGCTGACTCCACATCCATAAGTCATTTCATGCAAAAATATATAGCCCGTTACACATGATAAATTACTTTACAATCATGTATGTTTGTTAGGTCAACATTTTGTAAATGGACAAAATAATGGCTTGTTTGACTCGGGTAAATATCCCACCTCACCCAAACTTGAGAATTTAATGGGCATTTATTATTCTCTTAAAAAGGTTTGGATCCATAGGTCATTTGCATCTTTAACATGTTTCAAGCATGCATATCCATTTTTAAAACATGTGTAGAAGAAATCTCTTTCTGATAAAATTCCTAGCATTTAGGGTTGCACTAGCGGAATTTCCCAAACTTGGATAACAAAACTTTTGTGTCAATTGTGGTGTGTGAATAAATTTTCTTTACTTACATTTTTTGTTGTTTTAAATTTTTTCCACACATAAACTCTTATATTTTCATTTTGTTGTGATTTATTTGCCTTTTTGGTTTACGGGATGAAGGGAGACTGAAAACTCAAAGTTTTGATTTAAGAAAAAATTATACATCTAAAATGGAAATTCACAATGCACATATGTCGAGAGAGATAATTCCAAAGAGTGTCAGTAATTTTTAGGGATAGTAATCTCTTTTTAGTTTTTATATATTAGGTTTTACAATCGTCGATAAAAGGGGAGACAGGGGATTTTTAACTGAGCAGTGACTCCCAATCCATAAGTCATTTGTTAAAAAAAAAATATAGCCTATTACTCATGATAAATCATTTTACAACCATCTATGGTTGATAGGTCAACTTTTTTTTTAAATGGGAAATATAATGGCTTGTTTCACTCGGATAAATATCCCACCACACATTCACTTGAGAATTTAATCAGCGTTTGTTATTATCTTTAAAAGGTTTTGATCCATAGGTCATTTGCATCTTTATCATGTTTCAAGCATGCATTTCCATTTTTAAAACATGAGTAGAAGAAATCTCTTTCTTATAAAATTCCATGCTATTTGGGTTGAACTAGTGGCATTTCTCAAACTTGGACAACAAAACTTTTGTTTCCATTTGTGGTGTGTGATAAATTTTCTTTAAATTTATTTGTTGTTTTTTTAAATTTTTTCCATACATAAACTCTAAAATTTTCATTTTGTTGTGATCTATTAGCCTTTTTTGTTTATAGAATGAAAGTAGAGCAAAAACTTAAAGTTTTGATTTAAGAAAAAAGTATACATGTAAAATTGAAAGTCACAATGCAAAAATGTAGAGAAAGATAATTCCAAAGAGTGTTTGAAATTTTTAGGGATTGTAAAATCTTTTGATGTATTATATATAAGGTTTTGCAATTGTCGGGAAAAGGGGGAGGCAGGGGATTTTTAACTTAGTATTTACACCCAATCCATAAGTCATTTCTTACAAAAATATGTAGCCCGTTGCGCATGATAAATAAATTTACAATCATCTATGATTGTTAGGTCAACTTTTCGTAAATGGGTAAAATAATGGCTTGTTTGACTCAGGTAAATATCCCACCGCACGTTCACTTGAGAATTTAATGAGCATTTGTTATTCTCTGGAAAAGGTTTAAATCCATAGGTCATTTGCATCATAAACATGTTTCAAGCATGCATAGCCATTTTTAAAACATGTGTAGAAGAAATCTCTTTCTTACAAAATTCCATGCTATAAGGGTTGAACTAGTGGAATTTCCTAAACTTGGATAACAAAGTTTTTTTGTTCATTTGTGGTGTGTGAATAAATTTTATTTACTTACATTTTTTGTTGTTTTAAATTTTTTCCTTACATAAACTCTAAAATTTTTATTTTGTTGTGAGCAATTTGCCTTTTTTATTTACAAGATGCAGGGAGGGCGAAATCTGAAAGTTTTGATTTAGGAAAAAAGTAAATATGTAAAATGGAAATGCAGAATGAACAAATTTAGAGAGAGATAATTACAAATGAGTTTCTGTAATTTTTAGGGTTTGTAAACTCTTTTAAGTTTTTATATATTAGGTTTTGCAATCGTCAGAAGAAGGGGGAGGCGGGGGATTTTTAACGGAATGTTGACACCCAATCCATAAGTCATTTCTTACAACAATATATAGCCCATTAGGCATGATAAATCAATTTACATTCATCTATGATTGTTAGATCAGCTTTTCGTAAATGGGCAAAATAAGGGCTTCTTTGACTCTTGTAAATATCCCATCCCACGTTCACTTGAGAATTTAATTAGCGTTGTTATTCACTTTAAAAGCTTTGCATCCATAGTTCATTTTCATCTTTAACATGTTACAAGCATGCATATCCATTTTTAAAACATGTGTAGAAGAAATCTCTTTCTTATCAAATTCCAAGCTATTAGGATTGAACTAGTGGAATTTCCCAAACTTGGATAAGAAAACTTTTTTGTTCATTTGTGGTGTGTGAATAAATTTTTATTACTTAAATTTGTTATTGTTTTAAATTTTATTCCTACATAAACTCTAAAATTTTCATTTTGTTGTGAACTATTAGCCTTTTTTGTTTATGGGATGAAGGGAGAGCGAAAACTAAAAGTTTTGATTTAAGAAAAAAGTATACATCTAAAATTGAAATGCACAATGCAAAAATGTAGAGAGAGATAATTCCTTAGAGTGTCTTTAATTTTTAGCAATTGTAAATAGTTTTTATATTTTAGGTTTTCCAATCGTCAGGAAAAGGGTGAAGCGGGGGATTTTTAACAGTGTTGATTCGCAATCCATAAGTCACTTCTTACATAAATATTGCTCGTTATGTAAGATAAATCACTACACAATCATCTATGATTTTTAGGTTAGCTTTGTGTAAATGAACAAAATAATGGCTTGTTTGACTCGGGTAAATATCCCACCGCACGTTCACTTGAGAATTTAATGAGCATTTGTTATTCTCTTTAAAATGTTTGGATCCATACGTCATTTGCATCTTTAACATGTTTCAAGCATGCATATCCATTTTTAAAACATGTGTAGAAGAAATCTCTTTCTTATAAAATTCCAAGCTATTAGGGTTGAACTAGTGAAATTTCCCAAACATGGATAATAAAAATTGTGTATATTTTTTGTGTGTGTATGAATTTTCTTTATTTAAATTTTTAGTTGTTTTAAATTTTTTGCAAACATAAACTCTAAAATTTTCATTTTTTTGTGAACTATTTGTCTTTTTTGTTTATAGGATGAAGGGAGAGTGAAAACTAAAAGTTTTTATTTAAGAAAAATGTGTACATCAAAAACAGATATGTACAATGCACAAATATAGAGAGAGATATTTGCAAAGAGTGTCTACAATTTTTAGGGATTGTAAACTCTTTTAGTTTTTATTTATTACGTTTTGCAATCGATGGGAAAAGGGGAAGGTGGGGGATTTTTAACTTAGTGTTGACTCCCAATCCATAAGTCAATTCTTACAAAAGTATAGCCTGTTACGCATGATAATTCACTTTACAATCATCCATGATTGTTAGGTCAGCTTTTTGTAAATGGGCAAAATATCCCATTGCACTTTCACTTGAGAATATAATTAGCCTTTGTTATTTTCTTCAAAAGGTTTGGATCCATTGCTCATTTTCATCTTTAACATGTTTCAAGCATGCATATCCATTTTTAAAATGTGTGTATAAGAAATATCTTTCTTATAAAATTCCTAGCAATTAGGGTTGAACTAGCGAAATTTCCCAAACTTGGATAACAAAATTTGTGTTCATTTGTCGTGGTTGAATAAATTTTCTTTACTTACATTTGTTGTTGTTTTAAATTATTTCTGTACATAAACTCTAAAATTTTCTTTTTGATGAGATCTATTTACCTTTCTTGTTTACGGGATGAAGGGAGCGCAGAAACTCATAGTTTTGATATAAGAAAAAAATATGCATGTAAAATAGAAATGCACATTACACAAATGTAGAGAGAGATAATTCCATAGAGTGTCTTTAATTATTAGGTATTGTAAACTCTTTTTAGTTTTTGTATATTTGGTTTTGCAATCGTCGGGAAAAGGGAGAGGTGGGGGATTTTTAACTGAGTGTTGACTCCCAATCCATAAGTCATTTCTTACAAAAATATATAGCCCGTTATGCATGATAAATCAATTTACAGTAATGTATGATTGTAAGGTCAACTTTTTGTAAATGGGCAAAATAATGGCTTCTTTGGCTCGGGTAAGTATCCCATGGCATGTTCACTTGAGAATTTAATGAGCGTTTGTTATTCTATTTGAACGGTTTAAATCCACTGGTCATTTGCATCTTTCACAAGTTTCAAACATGCATATCCATTTTTTAAACATGTGTACAAAAATCTCTTTCTTATAAAATTCCAAGCTATAAGGGTTGAATTAGTGGAATTATCCAAATTTGGATAACAAAACTTTTGTTTTCATTTGTAGTGTGTGAATAAACTTTCTTTTCCCTACATTTGTAGTTGTTTTAAATTTTTTCCTTACATAAACACTAAAAGTTTCATTTTGTTGTGATTTGTTTACCTTTTTTGTTTACTTGATGAAGAGAGAGCGAACACTCAAAGTTTTGATTTATGAAAAAAGTATACATCTAAAATGGAAATTAACAATGCAAAAAATGTAGATAAAAATAATTCCAAAGAGTTTTTGTAATTTTTAGGGATTGTAAACTCTTTTTAGTTTTTATATATTAGGTTTTGCAATCGTTCGGACAATGGGAGGCGGGGAATTTTTAACTGAGCATTGACTCCCAATCCATAAGTAATTTCTTAAAAAAATATATAGCCCATTACGCATGATAAATCACTTTACAATCATCGATGATTGTTAGGTCAATTTTTTGTAAATGGGCAAAATAATAGCTTGTTTGACTCGGGTAAATATCCTACCGCACGCTCACTAAAGAATTTAATGAACATTTATTATTCTCTTTATAAGCTTTTGATCCATAGGTCATTTGCATCTTTAACATGTTTCGAGCATGCATATCCATTTTTAAAACATGTGTAGAAGAAATCTCTTTCTTATAAAAATCCACGTTATTAGGGTGGAACTAGTGGAATTTCCAAAACTTGGAGAAGAAAACTTTTGTGTTCATTTGTGGTGTGTGAATAAATTTTCTTTACTTACATTTGTTATTGTTTTCAATTTTTTCAATACATAAACTCTAAAATTTCCATATTTTTCTGATCTATTTGCCTTTTTTGTTTATGGGATGCAAGGAGGGTGAAATCTAAAAGTTTTGATTTAAGAAAAAAGTAAACATCTAAAATTGAAATGCACAATGCACAAATGTAGAGAGAGATATCTCCAAAGATTTTCTGTAATTTTTAGGGATTGTAAACTCTTTTTAGTTTTTATATATTAGGTTTTGTAATCATCGAGAAAAGGGGGAGGCAGGGGATTTTTAACTATCTTTACTCCCAATCCATAAGTCATTTCTAACAAAAATGTAATCCGTTACACATGATAATTCAATTTACAATCATCCATGATTGTAAACTCAACTTTTTGTAAACGGTGAAAATAATGGCTTGTTTAACTCGTGTAAATATCCCACCGCACGTTCACATGAGAATTTAAGGAGCGTTTGTTATTCTCTTTAAAAGGTTTGTATCCATAGGTCATTTTCATTTTTAATACGTTCCAAGCATGCATATCCATTTTTAAAACATGTGCAGAAGAAATCTCTTTCTTATAAAATTCCTTGCTATTAGGGTTGTACTATTTGAATTTCTCAAACTTGGATAACACAACTTTTGTGTTCATTGGTGGTGTGTGAATAAATTTTCTTTATTTACAGTTGTTGTTGTCTTAAATTTTTTCCATACATCAACTCTAAAAATTTCATTTTGTTGTGATCTATTTTCCTTTTTTGTTTACGGGATGAAGTGAGAGTTAAAACTAAAAGTTTTGTTTTAAGAAAAAAGTATTGATCTAAACTGGAAATGAAAAATACACAAATGTAGAGAGAATTTAGTTTTTATATATTAGGTTTTGCAATCGTCGGGAAAAGGGGGAGGCAGGGGATTTTTAACTGAGTGCTGACACGCAATCCATAAGTCATTTATTAAAAAAATATAACCCAATAAGGGGGAGGCAGGGGATTTTTAATTGAGTGTTGACTCCCAATCCATAAGTTATTTCTTATAAAAACGTAGCCCATTGTGCATGTTAAATCACTTTACAATCACCTATGATTGTTAGGTCAGTTTTTTGAAAATGGGCAAAATGATGGCTTGTTTGACTGCGGTAAATATCCCTATGCACGTTCACTTGAGAATATATTGAGCATTTGTTATTCTATTTAAAAGGATTGGATCCATAGGTCATTTGCATCTTTAACACGTTTCAAGCATGCATATCCATTTTTAAAACATGTGTAGAAGAAATCTCTTTCTTATAAAATTCCAAGCAATTAGGGTTGAACTAGTGGAATTTCCCAAACTTGGATAAGAAAACTTATGTGTTCATTTGAGATGTGTTAATAAATTTTCTTTATTTATGTTTTTTGTTTTTTAAAATTTTTTCAATACATAAACTCTAAATTTTTCATTTGGTTGTGGTCTATTAGCCTTTTTTGTTTACAGGATGCAGGGATAGCGAAAACTCAAAGTTTTGATTTAAAAAAAAAAAAGTAAAAAACTAAAATTGAAATCCACAATGAACAAATGAAGAGAGAGATAATTCCAAAGAGTGTATGTAATTTTTAGGGATTGTAAACTCTTTTTAGTTTAAATATATTAGGTTTTGTAATAGTCGAAAAAAGGGGGAGGTGGGGGATTTTTAACTGAGTGTTGACTCCCAATCCATATGTCATTTCCTACCAAAATATAACCCGTTACAAATGATAATTCAGTTTAAAATCATCTATGATTGTTAGGTCAGCTTTTTGTAAATGGTCAAAATAAAGGCTTGTTTAATTTGGGTAAATCTCCCACCGCGTGTTCACTTGAGAATTTAATGAGCTTTTTTTATTCTCTTTAAAAGGTTTGCATCCATAGGTCATTTGAATTTTTAACACATTTCTAGCATGCATATCCATTTTTAAAACATGTGCAGAAAAAATCTCTTTTTTATAAAAGTCCTATCTTTTAGGGTTGAACTATTGGAATTTCCCATACTTGGATAACAAAACTTATGTGTTCATTTATGGTGTGTAAATAAATTTTCATTACTTACATTTGTTCTTGTGTTAAATTTTTTCCATACATAAACTCTAAAATTTTCATTTTGTTGTGATCTATTTGCCTTTTTTGTTTACGGGATGAAGTGAGAGCGAAAAATAAAAGTTTTGATTTAAGAAAAAAGTATACATCTAAAATGGATATGCACAATGCACGAATGTAGAGAGAGATAATTCCAAATTGTCTCTGTTGTTTTTAGGGATTGAAAACTCTTTTTAGTTTAAATATATTATGTTTTGCAATTGTAGGGAAAAGGGGGAGGCAGGTGATTTTTAACTGAATGTTGACTCCCAATCAATAAGTCATTTCTTACTAAAGTATAGACCGTTACACATGATAAATCAGCTTACAATCATCTATGATTGTTTGGTCAGCTTTTTCTAATTGGGCAAAATAATGGCTTGTTTGACTCAGGTAAATATCTCACCGCACATTCACGTGAGAATTTAATGAGCATTTGTTGTTATCTTGAAAAGGTTTGGATCCTTAGATCATTTGCATCTTGAACAAGTTTGAAGCATGCACACCCATTTTTAAAACATGTGTAGAATAAATCACTTTCTTATAAAATTCCAAGCAAATAGGGTTGAACTAGTGGAATTTCCCAAACTTGAATAACAAAACTTTTGTGTTCATTTGTGTTGCGCGAATAAATTTTCTTTACTTATATTTGTTGTTGTTTTAATTTTTTCCTTAAAAAAAGTCTAAAATTTTCATTTTGTAGTGATCTATTTGCCTTTTTTGTATACAGGATGAAGGGAGAGTGAAAACTCAAAAATTTGATTTAAGTAAAAAGTATATATCTAAAATGGAAATAAACAATGCACAAATGTAGAGAGAGAAAATTCCATATGTGTCTATAATTTTTAGGGATTGTAAACCCTTTTTAGTTTTGATATATTAGGTTTTGCAATCGTCGGGAAAAGGGGGAAGCGGGGGATTTCAAACTGAGTGTTGACTCCCAATCCATAAATCATTTCTTACAAAAATATAGCTCGTTATGCATGATAAATCACTTAACAATCATCTATGATTGTTAGGTCAACTTAATGTAAACGAGCAAAATAATGGCTCTTTTGACAAGGGTAATATCCCACCGCACGTTCACTTGAGAATTTAATGAGCGTTTGTTATTCTCTTTGAAAGGATTGGATCCAAAGGTCATTTGCATCTTTAACACGTATCAAGCATGCATTTCCATTTTTAAAACCTGTGTAGAAGAATATCTATATTATAAAATTCCAAGCTATTAGGGTTGAACTAGTGGAATTTCCCAAACTTGGATAAGAAAATTTTTGTGTTCTTTGGTGGTATGTGAATAATTTTTCTTTACTTACATTTGTTGTTATTTTAAATTTTTTCAATTCATAAACTCTAAAATTTTCATTTGGTTGTGATCTATTTGCCTTTTTTGTTTACGGGATGCTGGGAGAGCGAAAACTCAAAGTTTTGATTTAAGAAAAAAGTAAACATCTAAAATTGAAATTCACAATGTACAAATGTTGAGAGAGATAATTCGAAAGAGTGTCTATAATTTTTAGGGATTTTAAACTCTTTTTAGTTTTTGTATATTAGGTTTTGTGATCGTAGGGAAAAGGGGGAGGCGGGAGATTTTTAAATGAGTTTTGACTCCGAATCCATAAGTCAATTCTTACAAAAATATTACCCGTTATGCATGATAATTCAGTTTACAATCATCTATGATTGTTAGGTCAACTTTTTGTAAATTTTCAAAATAATGGCTTGTTTAACTAGGGTAAATATCCGACCACACGTTCACTTTAGAATTTAATGAGCGTTTGTAATTCTCATGAAAAGTTTTGAATCCATAGGTCATTTGGATTTTTAACATGTTTCAAGGATGCATATTCATTTTTAAAAGAATTGTAGAAGAAATCTCTTTTTTATAAAATTCCTAGCTTTTAGGGTTGAGCTATTGGAATTTCCCATACTTGGATAACTAAACTTTTGTGTTCATTTGTGGTGTGTGAATAAATTTTCATTACTTACATTTGTTGTTTTTTTAAATTTTTTCCATACATAAACTCTAAAATTTTCATTTTTTGGTGATCTATTTGCCTATTTTGTTTACGGGATGAAATGAGAGTGAAAACTAAAAGTTTTGAATTAAGAAAAAAGTATACATCTAAAATGGAAATGGACAATGCACAAATGTAGAGAGAGATAATTCCTTAGAGTGTCTATAATTTTTAGCAATTGTAAGCTCTTTTAAGTTTTTATATATTAGGTTTTGCAAAGTCGGGAAAAGGGCGAGGTGGGGGCTTTTTAACTGAGTGTTGACTCGCAATCCATAAGTCATTTCTTACAAAAATATAGCCTGTTACGCATCATAAATCACTTTACAATCATCTATTATTGTTAGGTCAGCTTTTTGTAAATGGGCAAAATAGTGGCTCGTTTGACTCAGGTAAATATCCCACCGAACGTTTAATATAGAATTTAATGAGCGTTTGTTATTCTCCTTAAAAGGTTTGGATCCATAGGTCATTTGCATCTTTAACATGTTTCAAGCATGCATATCCATTTTTAAAACATGTGTAGAAGAAATCTCATTCTTATAAAATTTGTAGCAATTAGGGTTGAATTAGCGGAATTTCCCAAACTTGGATAACAAAACTTGTGTTCATTTTTGGAGTGTAAATAAATTTTCTTTACTGACATTTGTTGTTGTTATAAATTATTTCCATAAATAAACTCTAAAATTTTCATTTTGCTGAGAACTATTTGCCTTTCTCTTTTACGAGATGAAAGGAGAACGAAAACTAAATGTAAAATGGAAATGCACAATACACAATGTAGAGAGAGAAAATTCCATATAGTGTCTACAATTTTAAGGGACTGTAAACTATTTTTATTTTTTATATATTTGGTTTTGCAATCGTCGGGAAAAGGGGGAGGCGGGGGATTTTTAATTGAGTGTTGACTCCCAATCCACAAGTCATTTCTTAAGAAAATATATAGCCCATTAGGCAAGATAAATCAATTTACAATCATCTATGATTGTTAAGTCAACTTTTCGCAAATGGGCAAAATAATGGCTTGTTTGACTCAGGTAAATATCCCACCACACGTTCACTTGAGAAATTAATGGGTGTTTGTTATTCACTTTAAAAGGTTTAGATCCATAGGTCATTTGCATCTTTAACTTTTTTCAAGCATGCATATCAATTTTTAAAACATGTGTTGAAGAAATCTCTTTCTTATAAAATTCCAAGCTATAAGGGTTGAACTAGTGGAATTTCCCAAACTTGGATAGCAAAACTTTTGTGTTCATTTGTGGTGTGTGAATAAATTTTCTTTACTTACATTTGTTGTTATTTTAAATTTTTTCCTTACATAAACTCTAAAATTTTTATTTTGTTGTGATTTATTTGCCTTTTTTGTTTACTAGATGAAGAAAGAGCGAAAACTCAAAGTTTTTATTTAAGAAAAAGGTATACATCTAAAATTTAAATGAACATGCACAAATGTGGAGAGATATAATTCAAAATATTTTCTTTTATTTTTATGGATTGCAAACTCTTTTTAGTTTTTATATATTAGGTTTTGCAATCGTCGGGAAAAGGGGGAGGCAGGGGATTTTTAACCGAGCGTTAACTCCCAATCCTTAAGACATTTCTTACAAAAATATATAGCCCATTACGCATGATAAATCACTTTACAATCATCTATAATTGTTAGGTCAGCTTTTTGTAAATGGGCAAAATAATGGCTTGTTTGGCTCGAGTAAATATCCCACTGCACGTTCACTTGATATTTAAATGAGCGTTTGTTATTCTCATAAAAAGGTTTGGATCCATGGGTCATTTGCATCTTTAACATGTTTCAAGCATGCATATCCATTTTGAAAACAAGTGTAGACGAAATTTCTTTCTTATAAAATTCCTAGCAATTAGGGATGAACTAATGGAATTTCCCAAACTTGGATAACAAAACTTTTGTGTTCATTTGTGGTGTGTGAATAAATTTTATTTACTTACATTTGTTATTGTTTTCAATTTTTTCCATACATAAACTGTAAAATTTTTATTTTGTTGTGTTCTGTTTGCCTTTTTTTTTTTTTTACTGGATGAAGGGAGAGAAAATACTCAAAGCTTTAATTTAAGAAAAAAGTATACATCTAAAATGGAAATGCACAATGCACAAATGTAGGGAGAAATAATTCAAAAGAGTATTTGTAGTTTTTAAGGGCGAAAACTCAAAGTTTTGATTTAAGAAAAAAGTATACATCTAACATTGAATTACACAATGCTCAAAATTAGAGAGATATAATTTCAAAGAGTGTTTGTAATTTTTTACAATTGTACACTCATTTTAGTTTTTATATATTAGGTTTTTCAATCGTCGGGAAAAGGGGGAGGCAGGGGATTTTTAACTGAGTGTTTACTCCCAATCCATATGTCATTTCTTATAAAAATATAGCCCGTTACGCATGATAAATCACTTTACAACCATCTACGATTGTTAGGTCAGCTTTTTGTAAATGTGCAAAATAATGGCTTGTTTGACTCGAATAAAAAGCCCACCACACGTGCACTTAATGATTTAATGAGCAATTGTTATTCTCTTTAAGAGGTTTGGGTCCATTGATCATTTGCATCTTTAACATGTTTCAAGCATGCATACCCATTTTTAAAAGAGGTGTAGAAGAAATCTATTTATTCTAAAATTCCTAGCTATTAGGATTGAACTAGTGGAATTTCCAAACATGGATATCAAAACTTTTGTGTTCATTTGTGGTGTGCGAATAAATTTTCTTGACTTACATTTTTTGTTGTTTTAAATTTTTTCCATACATAAACTCTTAAATTTTCATATTGTTGTGATTTAATTGCCTTTTTTGTTTACGGGAAGAAGTGAGAGTGACAACTCAAATATTTTACTTAAGAAAAAAGTATACATCTAAAACTGAAATGCACAATGCACAAATCTACAAAGAGATAATTCGAAAGGGTGTCTGTAATTTTATGGGTTTGTCAACTCATTTTAGTTCTTATATATTAGGTTTTGGAATCATAGGGAAAAGGGGGAGGCAGGAGATTTTTAAAAGAGTGTTGATTGCCAATCCATAAGTCATTTCTTACAAAATATAGCCCGTTATGCATGATAATTCCCTTTACAATCATCTATGATAGTTAGGTAAGAGTTTTGTAAATGGGCAAAATAATGGCTTGTTTGACTCGTGTAAATATCCCACTGCATATTCAATTGAGAATTTAATGAGCGTTTGTTATTCTCTTTAAAAGGTTTGGATCCATAGGTCATTTGCATCTTTAACATGTTTCAAACATGTATATCCATTTTTAAAACAGGTGAAGAAGAAATCTCTTTCAGATAAAATTCATAGCTAAAAGGGTTGAACTAGAGGAATTTCCCAAACTTGGATAACAAAACTTTTGTGTTCATTTGTGGTGTGTGAATAAATTTTCTTTACTGACATTTGTTGTTTTTTTTCAATTTTTCCATACATAAACTCTAAAATTTTCATATTGCTTTGATCTATTTGCCTTTTTTGTTTATGGGATAAAAACTGAGTGAAAACTCAAAGTTTTGATTTAAGAAAAAAGTGTTCATCCAAAATTGAAATTCACAATGCACAAATGTAGAGAAAGATAATTCCGAAGAGTGTCTGTAATTTTTAGGGATTGTAAGCACTTTTTAGTTTTTATATCTCAGGTTTTGTAATCGTTAGGAAAAGGGCGAGGAGGGGATTTTTAACTAAGTGTTGACTCCCTATCCATAAGTCATTTCTTAAAAAAATATAACCCGTTAAGCATGACAAATAACTTTACAATGATATATGAAAGTTAGGTCAGCATTTTCTAAATGGGCAAAATAATGGCTTGCTTGACTAGGGTAAATATCCCACCGCACGTTCTCTTGAGAATTTAATGAGCGTTTCTTATTCTCTTTAAAAGGTTTTGATCCATAGGTCATTAGCATCGTTAACATGTTTCATGCATGCATATCCATTTTTAAAACAGGTGTAGAAGAAATCTCTTTCTTTTAAAATTCCATGCTATTCGGGTTGAACTAGTGGAATTTCACAAACCTGGATAACAAAACTTTTCTGTTCATTTGTGGTGTGTAAATAAATTTTCCTTACTTATATTTGTTGTTGTTTTAAAATTTTTTGTTCATAAACTCTAAAATTTTCATATGGTTGTGATCTATTTGCCTTTTTTGTTTATGGGATGAAGGTAGAGTGAAAACTCAAAGTTTTGATTTAAGAAAAAAATATACATCTAAAATGGAAATGCACAATGCACAAATGTTGAGAGAGACAATTCCAACTAGTAACTGTAATTTTAGGGATTGTAAACTCTTTTTAGTTTTTATATATTAGGTTTTGCAATCGTCAGGGAAAGGGAATGGCAGGTGATTTTTAACTGAGAGTTGACTACCAATCCATGAGTCATTTCTTACAAAAATTACAGACTTTTACGCATGATAAATCACTTTACAATCATCAACAATTTTTAGGTCACTTTTTTGTAAATGGGCAAAATAATGGCTTGTTTGACTATGGTAATTATCCCACCGCACGTTCACTTGAGAATTTAATGTGCATTTGTTATTCTCTTTAAAAGGTTTGGATCCATAGGTCAATTGCATCTTCAACACGTTTCAAGCATGTATATCCATTTTTAAAACAAGTGTAGAAGAAATGTCTTTCTTATAAAATTCCAAGCTATTAAGGTTGAACTAGTGAATAGCTTGAACTAGTGGAATTTCCATAACTTGGATCACAAAACTTTTGTGTTCATTTGTGGTGTGTGAATAAATTTTCTTTACAGACATTTGTTGTTGTTTTAAATTTTTACCATACATAAACTCTAAAATTTCATTTTGTTGTGATCTATTTCGTTTTTTTTTACAGGATGAAGGGAGAGCGAAGACTCATAGTTTTGATTTAAGAAAAAAGTATACATCTAAAATGGAAATGCACAATGCACAAATGCTGAGAGAGATAATTGCAAAGAGTGTCTTTAATTTTTAGGGATTCTAAAATCATTTAATTTTTTATCATTAGGTTTAGCAATCGTCAGGAAAAGGGGGAGGTGGGGAATTTTTAATTGAGTGTTGTCTCCCAATCCATAAGTAATTTATTACAAAAATCTAGCTTGTTATGCATGATAAATCACTTTAAAACCATCTTTGATTGTTAGATCAACTTTTTGTCAATGGTCAAAATTATGGCTTCTTTGTCTCGGGTAAATATCCCACTGCACGTTCACTTGAGAATTTAATGAGTGTTTGTTATTATCTTTAAATGGTTTGGATCCATAGGTGATTTGCATCTTTAACACGTTTCAAGCATGCATATCCATTTTAAAAACATGTGTAGAAGAAATTTCGTTCTTATAAAATTCCAAGCTATTAGGGTTGAACTAGTGAAATTTCCCTAACTTGGATAACAAAACATTTGTGTTCATTTGTAGTGTGTGAAAAATTTTCTTTACTTACATTTGTTGTTGTTTTAAATTTTTTCAATACGTAAACTCTAGAATGTTCATTTTGTTGTGATCTATTTGCCTTTTTTTGTTTACGGGATGCAAGGAAAGTGAAAACTAAATGTTTTTATTTAAGAAAAAAGTATACATCTAAAATGGAAATGCACAATGCACAAATGTAGAGAGAGATAATTCTAAAGAGTTTCTTTAATTTTCAGGGACTCTAAACTGTTTTTAGTTTTTATATATTAGGTTTTGCAATCGTCAGGAAAAGGGGTAGGCAGCGGATTTTTAACTGAGTGTTGACTCATAATCCATAAATCATTTCTTACAAAAATATAGCTCGTTACACTTGATAATTCACTTTACAATCATCTATGAATGTTAGGTCATCTTTTTTTAAATGGGTAAAAGAATGGTTTGTTTGACTCTTGTAAATATCCCACCGAACGTTCAGTAGAGAATTTAATGTGCGTTTGTGATTCTCTTTAAAAGGTTTAGAACAATAGGTCATTTGCATCTTTAAAATGTTTCAAACATGTATATCAATTTTTAAAACATGTGTAGATGAAATCACTTCTTATAAAATTCTAAGATATTAGGGTTGAACTAGTGGAATTTCCCAAACTTGGAAAACAAAACATTTGTGTTCATTTGTGGTGTGTGAATAAATTTAACTTTTTTTTACAGGATGTTAGGAGAGCGAAAACTCCATGTTTTGATTAAAGAAAAATGTATACATCTAAAATGGAAATGCACAATGCACAATTGTTGAGAGAGATAATTCCAAAGAGTGTCTGTAATTTTTTGGGATTGTAAACTCTTTTTAGTTTTTATATATTAGGTTTTGCAGTCGTCGGGAAAAGGGGGAGGTGGGGGATTTTTAACTGAGTGTTGACTTGCAATCCATAAGACATTTCTTTAAAAAATGTAGCTTGTTATGCATTATAAATCACTTTACAATCATCTAGGATTGTTAGGTCAGCTTTTTGTAAATGGGATAAATAATGGGATTGTTTGACTCGGGTAAATATCCCACCGCAAGTTCACTTGAGAATTTAATGAGCGATTGTTATTCTCTTTAAAAGGTATGGATCCATAGGTCATTTGCATCTTTAACACATTTCAAGAAAGCATATCCATTTTTGAAACATGTGTAGAAGAAATCTCTTTCTTATAAAATTCCTAGCTATTAGGGTTGAACTAGTGGAATTTCCAAAACTTGGATATCAAAACTTTTGTTTTCATTTCTGGTGTGTGAATAAATATTTTTTACTACATTTGTTGTATTTTTAAATTTTTTCCACATGTAAACTATAAAATTTTAATATTGTTGTGATAATTTTGCCTTTTTTTTTTTACAGAATGAAGGGAGAGCGAAAACTCAAAGTTTTTATTTAAGAAAAAAGTATACATCTAAAATCGAAATGCACATAGCACAAATGTAGAGAGAGATAATTCCAAAGAATGCCTGTAATTCTTATGGATTTTAAACTATTTTTAGTTTTATATATTAGGTTTTGTAATCGTTGGGAAAAGGTGGAGCTGGGGATTTTTTAAACTGAGTGTTGACTCCCAATCCATTAGTCATTTCTTACAAAAATATATCCCGTTACGCTTGATAAATCACTTTAATATTATCTCTGATTCTTCGATCAGTTTTTTGTAAATGGTCCTAATAATGGCTTTTTTGACTCGGGTAAATATCCCACCGCACGTTCACTAGAGAATTTAATGAGCATTTGTTATTCTCTTTAAAAGGTTTGGATCTATAGGTCATTTGCATCTTTAACACGTTTCAAGCATACATATCCATTTTTAAAACATGTGTAGAAGAAATCTCTTACTTATAAATTTCCAAGCTAATAGGGTTTAACTAGTGGAATTTCCCAAACTTTGTTAACAAAACTTTTGTGTTCATTTGTGGTGTGTGAAAAATTTTATTTACTTACATTAGTTGTTGTTTTAAATTTTTTCCATACATAAACTCTAAAATTTTCATTTTGTTGTGATCATTTTGCCTTTTTTGTTTATGGGATGAAGAGAGAGTGAAAACTCAAAGTTTTGATTTAAGAAAAAAGTATACATCTAATATGGAAATGCACAATGCACAAATGTAGAGAGTGATAATTCCAAAGGGTGTCTATAATTTTTAGGGATTGTATACTCTTTTTAGTTTTTTTATTTTAGGTTTTGCAATCGTCAAGAAAAGGGGGAGGCGGGGAATTTTTTACTAAGTGTTGACCCCCATTCCATAAGTCATTTCTTAAAAAAATGTAGCCCGTTAAGCATGATAAATCACTTTAAAATCATCTCTGATTGTTAGATCAGCTTTTTGTTCATGGTCAAAATAATGGCTTGTTTGACTAGGGTAAATATCTCATCCCAAGTTCACTTGAGAATTTAATGAGCGTTTGTAATTCTCTCTAAAAGGTTTGGATCCATAGGTCAATTGCATCTTTAACACGTTTCAAGCATGCATATCCATTTTTAAAACATGTATAGAAGAAATCTCTTTTTTATAAAATTCCAAACTATTAGGGTTGAACTAGTGCAATTTGCCTAACTTGGATAACAAAACATTTGTGTGCATTTGTAGTGTGTGAATAAATTTTCTTTACAAATTTTTTTTTTTAAATTTTTTCAATAGATAAACTCTCAAATTTTCATTTTGTAGTGATCTATTTGCCTTTTTTGTTTACAGGATGCTGGGAGAGCGAATACTCAATTTTTTTATTTAAGAAAATAGTATAGATCTAAAATGTAAATGCACAATAAACAAATGTAGAGAAAAATAATTCCAAAGAGTGACTGTGATTTTAAAGGATTTTAAACTCTTTTTAGTTTTTATATATTAGGTTTTGTAATCATCGGGAAAGGGGGGAGGCGGGGGATTTTTACCTGAGACTTGACTCGCAATCGATAAGTCATTTCTTACTAAAATATAGCCCGTTATGCATGATAAATCACTTTACAATCATCTATGATTGTTAGGTCAACCTTTTGTAATTGGGCAAAATAATGGCTTGTTTGACTCGAGTAAATATCCCACCGTACGTTCACTAGAGAATTTAATTAGCGTTTGTTATTCTCTTTAAAAGGTTTGGATCCATAGGTCATTTGAATCTTTAACACATTTCAATCATGCATATCCATTTTTAAAACATGTGTAAAAGAAATCTCTTACTTACAAAATTCCAAGCGAATAGAGTTTAACTAGCGGAATTTCCCAAAGTTTGATAACAAAACTTTTTTGTTCATTTGTGGTGTGTAAAAAAATTTATTTACTTACATTTGTTTTTGTTTTAAATTTTTTCCATACATAAACTCTAAAATTTTCATTTTATTGTGATCATTTTGCTTTTTTGTTTATGGGATGAAGGGAGAGTGAAAACTCAAAGTTTTGATTTAAGAAAAAAATATACATCTAATATGGAAATACACAATGCACAAATGTAGAGAGAGATAATTCCAAAGGGTATCTATAATTTTAGGGATTGTAAACTCTTTTTAGTTTTTTTATTTTAGGTTTTACAATCGTAAAGAAAAGGGGGAGGCGGGGAATTTTTGACTGAGCGTTGACTCCCAATCCATAAGTCATTTCTTACAAAAATGTAGCCCGTTACGCATGATAAATCACTTTAAAATCATCTCTGATTGTTAGATCAACTTTTTGTTAATGGTCAAAATAATGGCTTGTTTGACTAGGGTAAATATCCCACTGCAAGTTCACTTGAGAATTTCATGAGCGTTTTTAATTCTCTCTAAAAGGTTTGGATGCGTAGGTCAATTGCATCTTTAACACGTTTCAAGCATGCATATCCATTTTTAAAACATGTGTAGAAGAAATCTCATTTTTATAAAATTCCAAACTATTAGGGTTGAGCTAGCGCAATTTGCCTAACTTGGATAACAAAACATTTGTGTGCATTTGTAGTGTGTGAATAAATTTTATTTACTTACATTTGTTATTTTTTAAAATATTTTCAATAGATAAACTCTCAAATTTTCATTTTTTAGTGATCTATTTGCCTTTTTTGTTTACGGGATGCTGGGAGAGCGAATACTCAATATTTGTTTTAATAAAAAAGTATACATCTAAAATGTAAATGCACAATGCACAAATGTAGAGAGAAATAATTCCAAAGAGGGACTGTGATTTTTAAGGATTTTAAACTCTTTTTTGTTTTTATATATTAGGTTTTGCAATCGTCGGGAAAAGGGGGAGGCGGGGGATTTTTAACTGAGACTTGACTCGCAATCGATAAGTCACTTCTTACTAAAATATAGCCCGTTATGCATGATAAATCACTTTACAATCATCAATGATTGTTAGGTCAGCTTTTTGTAATTGGGCAAAATAATGGCTTGTTTGACTCTGGTAAATATCCCACCGCACGTTCACTAGAGAATTTAATGAGCGTTTGTCCCTTAAAAAGGTTTGGATCCATAGGTCATTTTCATCTTTAACACGTTTCAAGCATGCATATCCATTTTAAAAAAATGTGAAGAAGAAATCTTTTACTTACAAAATTCCAAGCTAATAGGGTTTAACTAGTGGAATTTCCCAAACTTTGATAACAAAACTTTTGTGTTCATTTGTGGTGTGTGAAAAATTTTATTTACTTACATTTGTTGTTATTTTAAATTTTTTCCATACATAAACTCTAAAATATTCATTTTGTTGTGATCATTTTGCCTTTGTCGTTTATGGTATGAAGGGAGAGTGAAAACTCAAAGTTTTGATTTAAGAAAAAAGTATACATCTAATATGGAAATACACAATGCACAAATATAGAGAGAGATAATTCTGAAGGGTGTCTATAATTTTTAGGGATTGCAAACTCGTTTTAGTTTTTTTATTTTAGGTTTTGCAATCGTCGAGAAAAGGGGGAGGCGGGGAATTTTTGACTGAGTGTTGACCCCCAATCCATAAGTCATTTCTTACAAAAATGTAGTCCATTATTCATGATAAAGCACTTTAAAATCTTCTCTGATTGTTAGATCTGCTTTTTGTTAATGGTAAAAATAATGGCATGTTTGACTAGGGTAAATATCCCACCGCAAGTTCACTTGAGAATTTAATGAGCGTTTGTAATTCTCTCGGAAAGGTTTGGATGCGTAGGTCAATTGCATCTTTAACACGTTTCAAGCATGAATATCCATTTTAAAACATGTTTACAAGAAATCTCATTTTGATAAAATTCCAAACTATTAGGGTTGAACTAGCGCAATTTGCCTAACTTGGATAGCAAAACATTTGTGTGCATTTGTAGTGTGTGAATAAATTTTCTTTATTTACATTTGTTCTTTTTTAAATGTTTTTAATAGATAAACTCTCAAATTTTCATTTTGTAGTGATCTATTTGCCTTTTTTGTTTACGGGATGCCGGGAGAGTGAATACTTGATTTTTTTATTTAAGAAAAAGGTATACATCTAAAATGTAAATGCACAATGCAAAAATGTAGAGAGAAATAATTCCAAAGAGTGTCTGTGATTTTTAAGAATTTTATACTCTTTTTAGTTTTTATATATTAGGTTTTCCAATCGTCGGGAAAGGGGAGAGGCGTGGAATTTTTTACTAAGACTTGACTCGCAATCGATAAGTCATTTCTTACTAAAATATAACCCGTTATGCATGATAAATCACTTTACAATCATCTATGATTTTTAGGTCAGCTTTTTGTAATTGGGCAAAATAATGGCTTGTTTGATTCGGGTAAATATCCCACCGCACATTCACTTGACAATTTAATGAGCGTTTGTTATTCTCTTTACAAGGTTTGGATCCACACGTCATTTACATCTTTAACATGTTTCAAGCATGCATATACATTTTTAAAGCATGTGTAGAAGAAACCTCTTTCTTATAAAATTCCATGCTATTAGTGTGGAACTTGTGGAATTTCCCAGACTTGGATAAGAAAACTTTTGTCTTTATTTGTGGTGTGTGAATAAATTTTCTTTACCTACATTTGTTGTTGTTTTAAATTTTTTCCTTACAAAAACTCTAAATTTTTTTATTTTGTTGTGATCTATTTGGCTTTTTTGTTTATGGGATGAAGGGAGAGTGAAAACTCAAAGTTTTGATTTAAGAAAAAAGTATACTACTAAAATGGAAATGCACAATGCACAAATGTAGAGAGAGATAATTCCTTAGAGATATAATTCTTTAGAGTGTCTGTAATTTTTAGGGATTGTAAAATCTTTTTAGATTTTATATATTATGTTTCGCAATCGTAGGGAAAAGGGGGAGGCGGGGGATTTTTAACTGAGCGTTGTCTCCCAATCCATAAGTCCTATCTTACAAAAATATAGCCCATTACGCATGATAAATCACTTTACAATCATCTGTGATTGTTAGGTCAGCTTTTTATATATGGGCAAAATAATGGCTTATTTGACTCGGGTAAATATCCCACCGCACGTTTACTTGAGAATTTAATGAGATTTATTTATTCTCTTTAAAAGGTTTGGATCCATAGGTAATTTGCATCTTTAACACTTTTCAAGCATGCATATCCATTTTTAAAACAGGTATAGAAGAAATCTCTTTCTTAAGAAATTCCAAGCCATTATGGTTGAACTAGTGGAATTTCCAAAACTTGGATAACAAAACTTTTGAGTTCATTTGTGGTGTGTGAATAAATTTTCTTTTCTTAGACTTGTTTTCTTAAAAAAAAATTCCATACATAAACTCTAAAATTTTCATCTTGTTGTGATCTATTTGGCTTTTTTGTTTATGGAATGAAGGGAGAGCGACAACTCAAACTTTTTATTTAAGAAAATATTATACTTCTAAAATGGAAATGCACAATGCACAATGTAGAGAGAGATAATTCCAAAGAGAGTCTGTAATTTTTAGGGATTGTGGTGTGTGAATAAATGCTCTTTACTTACATTTGTACATTTGTGGTGTGTGAATAAATTTTATTTACTTACATTTGTTGTTGTTTTAAAAGTTTTCCATACATAAACTCCAAATTTTTCATTTCGTTGTGATCTATTTTTCTTTTTTGTTTACAGGATGAAGGGGGAACGAAAACTCAAAGTTTTGATATAAGAAAAACGTATACTTATAAAATGGAAATGCACAATGCACAAATGCAGAGAGAGAAAATTGCAAAGAGTGTCTTTAATTTTAAGGGATTGTAAACTCCTTTTTGTTTTTAAATATTAGGTTTTGCGATCGTCGGGAAAAGGAGAAGGCGGGGGATATTTAACTGAGTGTTGACTCCCAATCAATAAGTTATTTCTTAAAAAAATATAGCTTGTTACGCGTGATAAATCACTTTACAATCATCTATGATTGTTTGGTCAGCTTTTTTCTAAATGGGCAAAATAATGGCTTGTTTGACTTGGATAAATATCCCACCGCACGTTCACTAGAGAATTTAATGAGCTTTGGTTATTCTCTTTAAAATGTTTGGACCCATAGGTCATTGGCATCTTTAACACGTTTTAAGCAAGCATATCCATTTTTAAAACATGTGAAGAAGAAATATCTTTCTTATAAAATTCCAAGCAATTAGGGTTCAACTAGTGGAATTTCCCAAACTTGGATAACAAAATTTTTTTGTTCATTTGTGGTGTGTGAATAAATTTTCTTTACTTACATTTTTTTCTATTTTAAATTTTTTTCCATACGGAAACTCTATAATTTTCATTTTGTAGTGATCTATTTCCCTTTTTTGCTTACGGGATGAAGGGAGAGCGAAAACTCAATGTTTTTATTTAAGAAAAAAGTATACATCTAAAATGGAAATGCACATTGCACAAATGTAAAGAGAGATAATTCCAAAGAGTGTGTGTAATTTTTAGGGATTTTAAACATTTCTTAGTTTTTATATATTAGGTTTTGCAATTGTCGGGAACAGGGGGAGGCGGGGAAGTTTTGACTAAGTGTTGACTCCCAATCCATAAGTCATTTCTTACAAAAAAAATAGCCTGTAAGGCATGATAAATCACTTTAAAATCATCTCTGATTATTAGATCAACTTTTTGTAAATGATCAAAATAATGGCTTGTTTGACTCGAATAAATATCCCACCGCACACTCACTTGAGAATTTAATGAGCATTTGTTATTCTCTTTAAAAGGTTTGGATCCATAGGTCATTTGCATCTTTAACACGTTTCAAGCATGCATATCCATTTTTAAAACATGTGTAGAAGAAATCTCTTTCTTATAAAATTCCAAGCTATTATTGTTGAACAAAAGAATTTCCCTAACTTGGATAACAAAACAATTGTGTTAATTTGTAGTGTGTGAATAAAATTTCTTTACTTACATTTGTTGTTGTTTTAAATTTTTTCAATACATAAACTCTAAAATTTTCATTTAGTTGTGATCTATTTCCCTTTTTCGTTTACGGGATGTGCGGAGAGCGAAAACTCAAAGTTTTGATTTAAAAAAAATTATTCATCTAAAATGGAAATGCACAATGCAAAAATTTAGAGAGAGATAATTCCAAAGAGTGTCTATAATTTTTAAGGATTGTAAACTCTTTTTAGTTTTTATATATTAGGTTTAGCAATCGTCGGGAAAAGGGGAGGCAGGGGATTTTTAAATGAGTGTTGACTCGCAATGCATAAGTCATTTCTTACAAAAATTTAGCACGTTATGCATGATAAATCACTTTACAGTCATCTTTGATTGTTAAGTCAGATTTTTGTAAATGTGCAAAATAATGGCTAGTTTGACTCGAGTTAATATCCCACCTCACATTCACTTGAGAATTTTATGGAGCGTTTGTTATTCTCTTTAAAAGGATTGGATCCATCAGTCATTTGCATCTTTAGCACGTTTCAAGCATGCATATCCATTTTTAAAACATGTGTAGAAGAAATCTCTTTTGTATAAAATTCCAAGATATTAGGGTTGAACTAGTGAAATTCCCCAAACTTGCATAACAAAACTTTTATTTTCATTTTTTTTGTGTGAATAAATTTTCATTTTGCGGTGATCTATTTGCTTTATTTATTTACCGGATGAAGGGAGAGCGAAAACTCAAAGTTTTAATTTTAGAAATACGTACACATATAAAAAGGAAATGCACAATGCACAAATGTAGAAAGAGATAATTCCAAAGAGTGTCTTTAATTTTTATGGATTGTAAACTCTTTTTAGATTTTATATATTAGGTTTTGAAATCGTGGGGAAAAAAAGGGAGGTAGGGCATTTTTTACTAAGTGTTCACTCCCAATCCTTAAGTCATTTCTTACAAAAATATAGCCCCGTTACACATGATAAATCACTTTAAAATCTGCTCTGATTATTAGATCTGCTTTTTGTAAATGGTCAAAATAATGGCTTGTTTGACTCGGGTAAATATCCCACCACATGTTCACTAGAGAATTTAATGGGAGTATGTTATTCTCTTTAAAAGTTTTGAATCCATAGGTCATTTGCATCTTTAACTCATTTCAAGCATACATATCCATTTTTAAAACATGTGTAGCAAAAAATTGTTTCTTATAAAATTCCAAGCTATTAGGGTTGAACTAGTGGAATTTCAAAAACTTGGATAACAAAACTTTTGTATTTATTTGTGGTACGTGAATAAATTTTTTTTACTTACATTTGTTATTTTTAAAAAAAATTTCCATACATAAACTCTAAAATTTTCTTTTTGTTGTGATCTATTTGCCTTTTGTTATTTACGAGAAAAAGGGATAGCAAAAACTCAAAGTTTTGATTTAAAAAAAAAAGTATACATCTGAAATTGAAATGAACAATGCACAAATGTAGAGAGAGATAATTCCAAAGAGTGTCTGTAATTTTTAGCGATTGTAAACTCTTTTAAGTTTTTATTTATTAGGTTTTGCAATCGTCGGGAAAAAGGGGAGGCGAGGGATTTTTAACTGAGTGTTGACTCTCAATCCATAATTCATTTCTTACAAAAATATAGCCCGATACACATGATAATTCACTTTACAATCATCTACGATTGTTAGGTCAGCTTTTTGTAAATGGTCAAAATAGAGGCTTCTTTGATTCGGGTAATTATCCAACCACACGTTCTCTTGAGAATTTAATGAGCGTTTGTTATTTTCTTTAAAAGGTTTACATCCATAGGTCATTTCCTTTTTTAACACATTTCAAGCATGCATATCCATTTTTAAAACATGTGTAGAAGAAATCACATTCTTATAAAATTCCAAGCTATTAGGGTTGAACTATTGGAATTTCCCAAACTTGGATAACAAAACTTTTTTGTTCATTTGTGGTGTGTGAATAAATTTTCTTTACTTACATTTCTTGTTGTTTTAAATTTTTTTCCATACATAAACTCTAAAATTTTCATTTTGTTGTGATCTATTTGCCTTTTTTTATTTACGGGATGAAGGGAGAGAAAAAGTCAAAGTTTTGATTTAAGAAAAAAGTATACATCTAAAATGGAAATGCACAATACACAAATGTAGAGAGAGAGAATTCCTTAGTGTCTGTAATTTTTAACGATTGTAAAGTGTTTTTAGTTTTTATATGTTAGGTTTTGCAATCGTCTAGAAAAGGGGGAGGCGGGGGATTTTAAACTAAGTGGTGACTCCCAATGTATATGTCATTTCTTACAAAAATATATAGCCTATTGCGCATGATAAATCAATTTACAATCATCTATAAATCTTAGGTCAGCTTTTTGTAAATGGGTAAAATAATGGCTTGTTTGACTCGAGTAAATATCCCACCGCACGTTCACTTGAGAATTTAATCAGCATTTGTTACTCTCTTTAAAAGGTTTGGTTCCATAGGTCATTTGCATCTTTAACACGTTTCAAGCATGCATAACCATTTTTAAAACATGTGTAGAAGAAATCTCATTCATATAAAATTCCATGGTATTAGGGTTGAACTTGTGGAATTTCCAAAACTTGGATAACAAAACTTTTATGTTCATTAGTGGTGTGTGAATAAATTTTCTTTACATACATTTGTTGCTGTTTTAAATGTATTCCATTCATAAAATCTAAAATTTTCTTTTTGTTGGGATCTATTTGCCTTTTTTTTTACGAGATGAAGGGAGAGCGAAAACTCAAAGTTTTGATTTAAGAAAAATGTATACATCTAAAATGGAAATGCACAATGCACAAATGTGGAGATAGATAAGTCCAAAGGGTGTCTATAATTTTTAGGGATTGTAAACTCTTTTTAGTTGTTACATATTAGGTTTTGCAATCGTTGAGAAAAGGGGGAGGCAGGGGAATTTTAACTGAGTAATGACTCCCAATCCAAAAGTCATTTCTTACAAAAATATAGCGCATTATGCATGATAATTCACTTTACAATCATCTATGATTGTTGAGTCAGGTTTTTGTAAATGGTCAAAATAACAGCTTCTTTGACTCTGGTAAATATCCCACTGCACGTTCACTTGAGAATTTAATGAGCGTTTGTTATTCTCTTTAAAAGGTTTACATCCTTAGGTGATTTACATTTTTAAAACGTTTCAAGCATGCATATGTATTTTTAAAACATGAGTAGAAGAAATATCATTCTTATAAAATTCCAAGCTATTAGGGTTGTACTATTGGAATTTTCCAAACTTGGACAAAAAAACTTTTGTGTTCAATTGTGGTGTGTGAATAAATTTTCTTTACTTACATTTGTTGTTCTTTTAAATTTTTTCAATACATAAACTCCAAAATTTTCATTTTGTTGTGATTTATCTGCCTTTTTAGTTATGATCTGTTTGCGTTTTTTGTTTATAGGATGGACGGAGTGCAAAAACTCAAAGTTTTGATTGAAGAAAAAAGTACATATCTAAAATTTAAATGCACAATGCACAAATGTAGAGAGATATAATTCCAAAGAGTGTCTGTAATTTTTAGGGATTATAAACTCTTTTTAGCTTTTATATATTAGGCTTTGCAATCGTAGGGAAAAAGGGGAGGCAGGGGATTTTTAACTGAGCGTTGACTCCATCTACATAAGTCATTTCTTACAAAAATATAGCCTGTGATGCATGATAAATCAATTTACAATCATCTATGATTGTTAGGTCAGCTTTTTTTTAAATGGGCAAAATAATGGCTTGTTTGACTCTGGTAAATATCCCACCACACGTTCACTTCAGAATTTGATGAGTGTTTTTTATTCTCTTTAAAAGGTTTTCAACCATAGGTCATTTGCAACTTTAACACGTTTCAAGCATGCATATCCATTTTTAAAACATGTGTAGCAGAAATCTCTTTCTTATGAAATTCGAAGCTATTAGGGTTGAACTATTGTAATTTCCCAAACTTAGATAACAAAACTTTTTATTTCATTTGTGTTGTGTGAATAAATTTTCTTTACTTACATTTCTTGTTTTTTTAAATTTTTTCCATACATAAACTCTAAATTTTTTATTTTTTTGTGGTTTTGTTTCCTTTCTTTATTTACGGGATGTGCGGAGAGCAAAAACTCAAAGTTTTGATTTAATAAAAAAGTATACTTCTAAAATGGAATTGTACAATGCAAAAATGTAGAGTGAGATAATTCCTTAGAGTGTCTGTAATTTTTAGGGATTTTAAACTCTTTTTGGTTTTTATATATTATGTTTTACAGTCGTCGGGAAAAGGGGGAGGCGGGGGATTTTTAACTGAGCATTGACTCCCAATCCATCAGTCCTTTCTTACAAAAATATAGCCCGTTACACATGATAAATCACTTTAAAATCATCTATGATTATTTGATTCGCATTTTGTAAATAGTCAAATAATGGCTTGTTTGACTAGGGTAAATATCCCACCACACATTCACTTGAGAATTTAATGAGCGTTTTTTATTCTCTTTAAAAGGTTTGGATCCATAGGTCATTTGCATCTTTAACATGTTTCAAGCGTGCATATCCATTTTAAAAACATGTGTAGAAGAAATCTCTTTCTTATAATATTCCAAGCTGTTAGGGTTGAACTTGTGGAATTTCCCTAACTTGGATAACAAAACATTTATGTTCATATTTAGTGTGTGAATAAATTTTCTTCTCTCACATTTTTTTTTTAAAATTCATTAAAAAGACTATAAAATTTTCATTTTGTTGTGATCTATTTGCCTATTTTGTTAATGGGTTGCAAGGAGAGCGAAAAATCAATGTTTTGATTTAAGAAAAAAATATACATCTAAAATTGAAATGCACAATACACAAATGTGGAGAGAGATAATTCCAAAGAATGTCTATAATTTTTAAGGATTGTAAAATATTTTTAGTTTTTATATATTAGGTATCGTAATCATTGGGAAAAGGGGGAGGCAGGGGATTTTTACCTGAGTGTTGACTCACAATCCATAAGTCATTTCTTAATAAAATATAGCCCATTACGTATGATAAATCACTTTACAAGCATCTATGATTGTTAGGTAATGTTTTTTAAATGGGCAAAATAATGGATTGTTTGACTGGGGTAAATATCCCACCTCACGTTCACTTGAAAATTTAATGAGCGTTTGTTATTCTCTTTAAAAGGTTTGGATCCATAGGCCATTTGCGTCTTTAACACGTTTCAAGCATACATATCCTTTTTTAAAATAGGTGTAGAAGAAATCTCTTTCTTCTAAAATTCCAAGCTATTAGGGTTGAAAAAGTGGAATTTCTAAACTTGGATAATAAAACTTTTGGGTTCATTTGTGGTGTGTGAATAAATTTTCATTACTTACCTTCGTTGTTTTTTTAAAAAAAAAATTCCATAAATAAACTCTAAAATTTTCATTTTGTAGTAATCTATTTACCTTTTTTGTTTACGGGATGAAGGGAGTGCGACAACTTAAAGTTTTTATCAAAGAAAAAAGTATACATCTAAAATGGAAATGTACATTGCATAAATATAGAGAGAGATAATTCCAAAGAGTGTCTATAATTTTTAGGGATTGTAAACTCTTTTTTGTTTTTAAATATTAGGTTTTGCATTGGTTGGAAAAAGGGGGAGGCGGGGGATTTTTAACTGAATGTTGACTCCCAGTCCATATGTCATTTCTTACAAAAATATAGCCCATTACGTATGGTAAATCAAATTACAATCATCTATGATTGTTAGGTCAGCTTTTAATAAATGGGCAAAATAATGGCTTGGTTGACTCGGATAAATATCCTAATTACATCGGCTTTTATACCTCGCAAGCGTACGAATCGTTCATGTAATTTAGCGGGAAGCAAGGGTCATATCCACAGGGAGGACTGAATTTTGTGTGTTCTTTAGTCAACTAGCCTAACCAAATATGATGAATTAATCTGAACTAAACACTAATTATATCCTAAATTATCATGCAATCATCTGGTTAACTACTTTCACAACAGGAAACGTCAACTCTGGATTTTACGGTGATTCGTGCCTCTCTCGAGCGCCACGTAACCATAGATCTGATTTCTCAATCCTTGCGTCTAGCCCCTCTCAGGCGCATAGAGTGAAAGACAGAAATCGAATTAAAATACCAAAATCCAAACTAAATTATAATCCTACCCTAACTAGCTAATTTAATCAAATATCCGAAAAAAAAATTCAATAAACATTAATTATCCAATCACATTTAATAAACATTCAAAACCTAAGTTCAAACTATAGAAAAATTAAATTCCAAAATGATGAATTACTCCCCTTCTCCTTCCTCTCGCTCGGGCAGCAGACTCGTTCTCATGGGTGCTGCGATTTCCCGAAATTGATGGCTTCGGGTAGCAAGAGTGAGTGGCCAGAGGTAGAGACGATACTGGCGACTAAGGATAGAAGCCGACAGACGAAGGTGACGTCCGGCGAAGAACGAAACAGAGCTGAAGTCCTCTAACCGGCTCTCTCGAGTCTCGGTCGGAGTCGGAATAGCTCCGGGAATGGTCGGAAATACGTAATTGACGCCGGAGAATGGTCGGAATGTGGATTTGGCACCGGAGAAGCCCTCTCGGATCACCTCTCGGCCTGGCGAGCAGAACTTGGCACTGTCGAACTCACCGCGACGGAGACTCTCTCGAGCTCTCCTCGGGTCTGTTCTCAGTTGCCGGACATCGATAGACGACGGTGGGGCGGCGAACGACGGTGGCGCGGTGAACTACGGTGACAAACTCCTCTCGGGTCTTCCCCTATTTTGGTCCCCCGGTGCTCTGTTTTGGTCGATGATCTCCCCTTCTCTCGATGCTCTCTTCCCTGTAATAAACCTTAAAAAACAATGAAATATAATTCAGGAGAGAAAAATATGCAATATAGACAGTGATTAATGCCAAATTCAATAAAAGCACGTTTCATTTGAAAACCGATAAATAACCACCTATAACACAATTATAAAGATTATTCTATTATAATTAACCTAGTTCTCATGTTAGAATATGGCATCTATCAAGGGAGGCGGGGGATTTGTAACTGAGTGTTGACTCTCAGTCCATATGTCATTTCTTACAAAAATATAGCCCGTTACATATGGTAAATCAAATTATATCATCTATGATTGTTAGGTTAGCTTTTAATAAATGGGAAAAATAATGGCTTGGTTGACTCGGATAAATATCCTACTGCAAGTTCACTTCAGAATTTAATTAGAGTTTGTTATTCTCTAAAAAAGGTTTGGATCCACAGGTCATTTGCATCTTTAACACGTTTCAAGCATGCATATCCATTTTTAAAACATGTGCAGAAGAAATCTTTTTCTTATAAAATTCCAAGTTATTAGGATTGAACTAGTGGAATTTCCAAAACCTCGATAACAAAACTTTTGTGTTCATTTGTGGCGTGTGAATAAATTTTATTTACATACATTTGTTGTTGTTTTAAATTTTTTCCATACTTAAACTCTAAAATTTTCATATTGTTGTGATTTTTTTCCTTTTTTGTTTACGGCGTGAAGGGAGAGCGAAAACTCAAAGTTTTGATTTAATAAAAAAGTATAGATCTAAAATAGAAATGCTCAATGCACAAATGTGGAGAGATATAATTCCAAAGAGTTTTTGTAATGTTTAGGGATTCTAAAGTCTTTATAGTTTTTATATATTAGGTTTGGCAATCGTCGGGAAAAGGGGGAGGCGGGGAATTTTTAACTGAGTCTACACTCCCAATCGATAAGTCATTTATTACAAAAAATATAGCCCGTTACAAATTATAAATCACTTTAAAATTATCTCTGATTGTTAGATCAGTTTTTTGTAAATGGTCAAAATAGTGGCTTGTTTGACATAGGTAAATATTCCACCACACGTTCACTTGAGAATTTAATGAGTGTTTTTTATTCTCTTTAAAAGGTTTTGATCCATAGGTCATTCGCATCTTTAACACGTTTCAAGCATGCATATCCATTTTTAAAACATGTGTAGAAGAAATCTCTTTCTTATAAAATTCCAAGTTATTAGTATTGAACTAGTGGAATTTCCCTAACTTGGATAACAAAATATTTCTGTTCATTTGCATTGAGTGAATAAATTTTCTTTACTTACATTTTTTTTTAAAATTTTTTCAATACATAAACTCTATAATTTTCATTTTGTTGTGACCTATTTGCCTATTTTGTTTACGGGCAACAGGGAGAGCGAAAACTCAAGTTTTGATTTAAAAAAAAAAGTTTACATCTAAAACTGAAATGATAAATCCACAAATGGGGAGAGAGATAATTCCAAAGAGTGTTTGTAATTTTTATGGATTGTAAACTCCTTTTCATTTTTATATATTAGGTTTTGCAATCGTCCGGAAAAGGGGTGGGGGGGATTTTTAACTGAGTATTGACTCGCAATCCATAAGTCATTTCTTGAAAAAGTATAGCCTGTTACGCATGATAAATCACTTTACTATCATCAATGATTGCTAGGTCAACTTTTTCTAAATGGGCAAAATAATGGTTTGTCTGACTCGGGTAAATATCCCATCGCACATTCACTTGAGAATATAAAATGTTTGTGATTCTCTTTAATAAAAGGTTTGGACAAGTAGGTCATTTGCATCTTTAACACGTTTCAAGCATGCGTATCCATTTTTAAAACATGTGTAGAAGAATTCTCTTTCTTATAAAACTCCAAGCTATTAGGGTTGAACTAGGGAAATTTCCCAAACTGGGATACTAAAAATTTTGTGTTCATTTGTGGTGTGTGAATAAATTTTCTTTACTTACATTTGGTTTTTTTTTAATTTTTTCCATACATAAACTCTAAAATTTTCATTTTGTTGTGATCTATTAGGCTTTTTTGTTTACAGGATGAAGGGAGAGCGACAACTCAAAGTTTTTTTTGAAGAAAATAGTATACATCGAAAATGGAAATGCACACTGCAAAAAATTAGAGAGATATAATTCCAAAGAGAGTCTATAATTTTTAGGGATTGTAAACTCTTTATAGTTTTTATATATTAGGTTTTGCAATCGTCAGGAAAAGGGGAGGCGGGGGATTTTTAACTGTGTGTTGACTCCCAATCCATAAATCATTTCTTACATAAATATAGCATGTTACAGTTCATAAATCACTTTACAATCATCTATGATTGTTAGGTCAGCTTTTTGTAAATGGTCAAAATAATGGCTTGTTTGACTAGGGTAAATATCCCACCTTACATTCACTTGAGAATGTAATGAGAGTTTGTTATTCTCTTTAAAAGGTTTGGATCCGTAGGTCATTTGCATCTTTAACTAGTTTCAAGAATGCATATCCATTTTTAGAACGGGTGTAGAAGAAATCTCTATCTTCTAAAACTCCAAGCATTTGGGTTGAACTATTGAAATTTCCCAAACATGGAAAACAAAACTTTTGTGTTCATTTGTGGTGTGTGAATAAATTTTCTTTACTTACATTTGTTGTTGTTTTAAAGTTTTACCATACTTAAACTCTAAAATTTTCGTTTTAAAGTGATCTATTTCTCATTTTTTATTTACTGGATGAAGGGAGAGCACAAACTCAAAGTTTTTATTTAAGAAAAATGTATACAGCTAAAATAGTAATGCACAATGCACAAATGTAAAGAGATATAATTGAAAAGAGTGTCTTTATTTTTAAGGATTCTAAATTTTTTTTAGTTTTTATATATTAGGTTTTGCAATCGTCGGGATAAGGGGGAGACGGGGAATTTTTAACTGAGTGTTGACTCCCATTCCATAAGTCATTTCTTACAAAAGTATAGCCCATTACGCATGATTAATCACTTTAAAATCATCCCTGATTGTTAGATTAGCTTTTTGTAAATGGTCAAAATAATGGCTTGTCTGAATCGGGTAAATATCCCACCGCACATTCACTTGAGAATTTAAAATATTTGTTATTCTCTTTAAAAGGTTCGGATCCATAGGTCAAATGCATCTTTATCACGTTTCAAGCATGCATATCCATTTTTAAAACATGTGTAGAAGAAATCTGTTTCTTATAAAATTCCGAGCTATAAGGTTTGAACTAGTGAAATTTCCAAAACTTGGATAACAAATTTTTTTTGTTCATTTGTGGTGAGTGAATAAATTTTGTTTACTTACATTTGCTGTTGTTTTAAATTTTTTCCATACATAAACTCTAAAATTTTCATATTGTTGTGATATTTTTACCTTTTTTGTTTACGGGATGAAGTGGGAGCGAAAAATCAAAGTTTTGATTTAAGAAAAAAGTATATATCTAAAATGGCAATGCAAAATGCACAAATGTAGAGAGAGATAATTCCCAAGAGTGTCAGTAATTTTTAGCGATTGTAAACTCTTATTAGTTTTGGCCATCGTCGGGAAAAAGGGGAGGCGGGGAATATTTAACTAAGTGTTGACTCCCAATCCATAAGTCATTTATTACAAAAATATAGTCAGTTACGCATGATAAATCACTTTAAAATCATCTCTGATTCTAAATCAACTTTTTGTAAAAGGTCAAAATCATGGCTTCTTTGACTCGGGTAAATATCCCACTGCTCGATCACTTGAGTATTTAATGAGCGTTATTTATTCTCTTTAAAAGGTTTGGATCCAATTGTCATTTGCATCATTAACACGTTTCAAGCATGCATATCCATTTTTAAAACATGTGTACAAGAAATCTCTTTCTTTTAAAATTCCAAGCTATTAGGGTTGAACTAGTGGAATTTCCCTAACTTGGATAACAAAATATATGTGTTCATTTGTAGTGTGTGAAGAAATTTTTTTTACTTACATTTGTTGTTGTTTTAAATTTTTTCAGTACATAAACTCTAAAATTTTCATTTTGTTGTGATCTATTTTCCTTTTTTGTTTACAGGATAAAGGGAGAGTGAAAACTGAAAGTTTTTATTTAATCAAAAAGTATACATATAAAATGGAAATACACAATGCACAAATGTTGAGAGAGATAATTGCAAAGTGTGTCTTTAATATGTAGGGATTGCAAACTCTTTTTAGATTTTATTTATTAGGTTTTGCAAAAGAGTGTCTTTAATATGTAGGGATTGCAAACTCTTTTTAGATTTTATTTATTAGGTTTTGCAATAGATGGGAAAAGGGGGAGGCAGGAGATTTTTAACTGAGTGTTGACTCCCCATCCATAAGTTATTTCTTACAAAAATAGAGCCCGTTTAGCATGATAAATCACTTTACAATAAATCATATATGATTGTTAGGTCAGCTTTTTGTAAATGGGTAAAATAATGGCTTGTTTTACTCGGGTAAATATCCCACAGCACTTTCACTAGAGAATTTAATGAGCGTTTGTTATTCTCTTTGAAAGGTTTGGATCCATGGGTCATTTGCATCTTCAACACGTTTTAAGCATGCGTATCCATTTTTAAAACATGAGTAGAAGAAATCTCTTTCTTATAAAATTCCAAGCTATTAGGGTTGAACTAGTGGAATTTCCCAAACTTAGATAACAAAACTTTTGTGCTCATTTGTGGTGTGCAAATAGATTTTCTTTACTTACATTTGTTGTTGTTTTAAATTTTTTGCATACATAAACTCTAAAATTTTCATTTTGTTGTGATCATTTTGCCTTTTTTTTTACGGGATGGAGGGAGAGCAAAAACTCATAGTTTTTATTTAAGAATAAAGTATACAGCTAAAAAGGAAATGCATAATGCACAAATGTAGAGAGAGATAATTCCAAAGATTGTTTGTAATTTTAGGGATTGTAAACGCTTTTTAGTTTTTATATATTAGGTTTTGCAATCGTAGGGAAAGGGGGGAGGTGAGGGATTTTTAACTGAGTGTTGACTCGCAATCCATAAGTCATTTCTTAAAAAAATATAGGCCATTAGGCATGATAAATCACTTTACAATCATCAATGATGCTTAGGTCAGTTTTTTGTAAATGGGCAAAATAATGGCTTGTTTGACTCGGGATATATCCCACCACACGTTCACTTGAGAATTTAATGAGCATTTATTATTCTCATTAAAAGGTTTGGATGCATTGGTCATTTGCCTTTTTAACACGTTTCAAGCATGCATATCCATTTTGAAAACATGTGTAGAAGAAAGCACTTTCTTATAAAATTCCAAGCTATTATGGTTTACCTAGTAGAATTTTCCAAACTTAGATAAGAAAACTTTTGTGTTCATTTGGGGTAGGTGAATAAATTTTCTTTACTTACATTTTTTTTGTTTAAAATTTTTTCCATACATAAACTCAAAAATTTGCATTTTGTTGTGATTTATTTGCCTTTTTTGTTTACGGAATGAAGGGAGAGCGAAAACTTAATGTTTTTATTTAAGAAAAAAGTATACTACTAAAATGAAAATGCACAATGCACAATGCACAAATGTAGAGAGAGATAATTCCTTAGAGTGTCTATAATTTTTAGGGATTGTAAACTCTTTTTAGTTTTTATATATTAGGTTTTTAATTCGTGGGGAAGAGGGGGAGGCAGGGGATTTTTAACTGAGTGTTGTCTCCCAATCCATAAGTCCTTTCTTACAAAAATAAAGCCTGTTACGCATGATTAATCACTTTACAATCATCTATGATTGTTAGGTCAAATTTCTGTAAATGGGAAAATAATGGCTTGTTTGACTCGGGTAAATATCCCACCGGACGTTCACTTGAGAATTTAATGAGCATTTGTTATTCTCATTAAAAGGTTTGGATCCATAGGTCATTTGCATCTTTAACACATTTCAAGCATGCATATCCATTTTTAAAACAGGTGGAGAAGAAATCTCTTTCTTCTAAAACTCCAAGCTATTAGGGTTGAACTAGTTGAATTTCCTAAAATTGGATAACAAAACTTTTGTGTTCATTTGTGGTGTGTGAATAAATTTTATTTACATACATTTTTTGTTTTTTTTCCATACATTAACTCTAAAATTTTCATTTTTTGTGATCTATTAGGCTTTTTTGTTTACGAGATGAAGGGAGAGCGATAACTCAAATTTTTTATTTAAGAAAAAAGTGTACATCTAAAATGGAAATGCACAATGCATAAATATAGAGAGAGATAATTCCAAAGAGTGTCTGTACTTTTTAGGGATTGTAAACTCTTTTTAGTTTTTATATATTATGTTTTGCAATAGTCGGGAAAAGAGGGAGGTGGGGGAATTATAACTGAGTGTTGATTCCCAATCCATAAGTCATTTTTTACAAAAATATAGCCCGTTACGCAAGATAATTCACTTTACATTCATCTATGATTATTAAGTTAGCTTTTTGTAAATGGTCAAAATAATGGCTTGTATGACTCCGGCAAATATCCCATCGCATGTTCACTTGAGAATTTAATGAGTGTTTTTTATTCTCTTTAAAAGGTTTACATCCATAGGTGATTTGCATTTTTAACACGTTTGAAGCAAGCATATCCATTTTAAAAACATGTGTAGAAGAAATCTCATTCTTATAAAATTCCAAGCTATTAGGGTTGAACTAAAGGAATTTTCCAAACTTGGATAACAAAACTTTTGCTTTCATTTGTGGTGGGTGAATAAATTTTCCTTACTTACATTTGTTGTTGTTTTAAATTTTTTCCATACATAAACTCTAAAATATTCCTTTTCCTGACGATTGTAAAACCTGATATATAGAGCCTAAAAAGAGCTTACAATCCGTAAAAATTACAAACACTTCTAGGAATTATCTCTCTTTACATTTGTGAATTGTGCATTTCCATTTTGGATGTACTCTTTTTTTATTAAATCAAAACTTAGAGTTTCCACTCGCCCTTCAAACCGTAAAAAAAAAAATGGCAAATAGATCTCAATAATATGAAAATTTCAGAGTTTATGTCAGGAAAATATTTTAAAAAATAAAATATCAAGTAAATAAAATTTATTCACACACCACAAATGAACACTAAAGTTTTTTTTATCCAAGTTTGGGAAATTCCACTAGTTCAACCTTAATAGCTTGAAATTTAATAAGAAAGAGATTTCTTCTACATGTTTTAAAAATGGATATGCCTGGTTGAAACACGTTAAAGATGAAAATGACCTATGGATCCGAAGCTTCTAAAGAGAATAACAAACGCTCATTAAATTCTCAAGTGAACGTGCGGTGGGATAGTTACCCAAGTCAAACAATTTGTGCATTGTGCATTTCTGTTTTAGATGTATACTTTTTTCTTCAATAAAAACATGAGTTTTCACTTTCCCTTTATCTCGTAAATAAAAAAAAAAAGATGAAAGGCAAATATATCACTGCAAAATGAAAATTTTAGAGTTTAGGTATGGAAAGAATTGAAAGCAATAAACAAATGTAAGTAAAGAAAATTTATTCACACACCACAAATGAACACAAAAGTTTTGTTATCTAAGTTTGGGAAATTCCACTAGTTCAACCCTAATAGCTCAGAATTTTATAAGAAAGATATTTTTCTACACATGTTTTAGAAAATGGATATGCATGCCTGAAACATTTTAAAGATGCAAATCACCTATGGATCCAAACCTTTTAAAGAGAATAACATTAAATTCCCAAGTGAACGTGAGGTGGGATATTTACCCGAGTCAAACAAGCCATTATTTTTCCCATTTACAAAAATCTGACCTAACGATCATAGCTTATTGTAACGTGATTTACCATAAGTAACGGGCTACATTTTTGTAAGGAATGACTTATGCATATGGAGTCAACACGCAGTTAAAAATCCCCCACCTCCCCTTTTTCCCAACTATTGCAGAACCTGATATATAAAAACTAAAACGTTTTTACAATCCCTAAAAATAACAAACACTTTTTGGAATTATCTCTCTCTACATTTGGGCCTAGTGAATTTCAATTTTAGATGAATATTATTTTCTTAAATTAAAATTTGAGTTTTCACTTTCCCTTCATCTCGTAAACAAAAAAAAAGAGATAAGACGCAAATAGATCACAACAAAATGAAAATTTAAGAGTTTATGTATGGAAAAAATTTAAAGTAGTAAACAAATGTAAGTAAAGAAAATTTATTCACACACCACAAATGAAGACAAAAGTTTTGTTATCCAAGTTTGGGAAATTCCACTAGTTCAACCGTAATAGCTCGGAATTTTATAAGAAAGAGATTTTTCTACACATGTTTTAAAAATGGATATGCATGCTTGAAACATGTTAATGATGCAAATGACCTATGGATTCAAACCTTTTTAAGAGAATAACATTAAATTCCCAAGTAAACGTGCGATGGGATATTTACCCAAGACAAACAAGCCATTATTTTTCCCATTTACAAAAAGCTGACCTAATGATCATAGCTGATTATAACGTGATTTATCATAAGTAACGGGCTATATTTTTTTAAGGAATGACTTATGGGTATGGAGTCAACACGCAGTTAAAAATCCCCCACTTGGCCATTTTCCCGATGATTGCAAAACCTGATATATAAAAACTAAAAAGACTTTATAAATCCTAAAAATTACAGACACTTTTTGGAATTATCTCTCTCTAAATTTTGGCCTTGTGAATTTCCATTTTACATAAATACTTTTTTCTGAAATGAAAATTTGAGTTTTTTAGTTTTCCTTCATCTCGTAAACAAAAAAAAAAAGAGATAAAAGGCAAATAGATCACAACAAAATGAAAATTTTAGAGTTTATGTATGGAAAGAATTTAAATAAATAAACAAATGTAAGTAAATAAAATTTATTCACCCACCACAAATGAACACAAAAGTTTTGTTATCCAAGTTTGGGTAATTCCACTAGTTCAACCCTAGTAGCTCGGAATTTTATAAGAAAGAGATTTTTCTACACATGTTTTAAAAAATGGATATGCATGCTTGAAACATGTTAAAGATCCCAATGACCTATGGATCCAAACCTTTTAAAGAGAATAACTTTAAATTCTCAAATGAACATGCGGAGGGATATTTACCCGTGTCAAGCCAGCCATTATTTATCAACTTTACAAAAAAGTTGACCTAACGATCATAGATGATTGTAAAGTCATTTATCAAGCATAACGGGCTATATTTTTTCAAGGAATGACTTATGGATTGGGAGTCAACTCTCAGTTAAATATCCCCCGCATGCCCTTTTTCTGGACAATTGCCGAACCTGATATATAAAAACTAAAAAGAGTTTACTATCCCTAAAAATTATAGACACTTTTCAGAATTATCTCTCTCTACATTTGTTCATTGTGAATTTCCATTTTAGTTGAATACTTTTTTCTTAAATAAAAATTTGAGTTTTCACTTTCCCTTCATCTAGTAAATAAAAAAAAGAGATAAAAAGCAAAAAGATCACAAAAAAATGAAATTTTTTGAGTTTATGTATGCAAAGAATTGAAAACAATAAACAAATGTAAGTAAAGAAAATTTATTCTCACACCACAAATGAACACAAAAGTTTAGTAACACTAGTTTGGTAATTCCACTAGTTCAACCCTAATAGCTCTGAATTTTATAAGACAGATTTTTCTACACATGTTTTAAAAAATTTATTTGCATGCTTGAAACATGTTCAAGATTCAAATGACCTATGAATCCAAACCTTTTAAAGATAATAACATTAAATTCTCAAGTGAACGTGCGGAGGGATATATACCTGAGTGAGACAAGCCATTATTTTGCCCATATACAAAAAGTTGACCTAACGATCATAGATGATTGTGAAGTTATTTATCATGCGTAACGAGCTATATTTTTGTAAGGAATGACTTATGGATTGGGATTCAACACTCAGTTAAACATCCCTCGCCTGCCCCTTTTCCCGACGAATGCAGAACCTGATATATAAAAACTAGAAAAAGTTTACAATCCCTAAAAATTACAAACACGTTTTGGAATTATCTCTCTCTACATTTGTGCATTGTGAATTTCCATTTTAGATGTATACTATTTCTTACATCAAAATTTGAGTTTTCACTTTCCCTTCATCTTGTAAACATAAAAAAGAGATAAAAGGCAAATTGTTCACAACAAAATGAAATTTTTAGAGTTTATGTATGGAAAGAATTTAAAGCAATGAACAAATATAAGTAAAAAAATTTTATTTACCCACCACAAATGAACACAAAATCTTTGTTATCCAAGTTTGGCTAATACCACTAGTTCAACCCTAATAGCTCGGAATTTTATAAGAAAGAGGTTTTTCTACACATGTTTGAAAAAATGGATATGCATGCTTGAAACATGTTAAAGATTCAAATGACCTATGGATCCCAACCTTTTAAAGATAGTAACATTAAATTCTCAAGTGATCATGCGGAGGGATATTTACCCGAGTCAAAAGAGCCATTGTTTTACCCATTTAAAAAAAGTTGACCTAACGATCATGGATGATATTAAAGAGATTTATCATGCGTAACGGGCAATATTTTTATAAGGAATGACTTAAGGATTGGGAGTCAACAGTCAGTTAAAAACTAAAAAAAGTTTACTATCCCTAAAAATTACATAACCATTTTGGAATTATCTCTCTCTACATTTGTGCATTGTGCATTTCTATTTTAGATATATACTTTTTTCTTAATTCAAAGCTTGAGTTTTCACTTTCCCTTTATCTCGTAAACAAAAAAAAGAGATAAAAGGCAAATAGATCACAACAAAATGAAAATTTTAGAGTTTATGTATGGAAAGAATTTAAAGAAATAAAAAATGTAAGTAAAGAAAATTTATTCACGCACAACAATTGAACACAAATTTTTTGTTATCCAAGTTTGGGTAATTCCACTAGTTCTACCCGAATAGCTCAGAATTTTATAAGAAAGAGATTTTTCTACACATGTTTTAAAAAATTGATATGCATGTTTGAGACATGGTAAATATTCAAATCACCTATGGATCCAAACCTTTAAAGAGAATCACTTTAAATTCTCAAGTGAACGTGCGGTGGCATATTTACCCGGATCAAACAAGCCATTATTTTGCAACTTTACAAAAAATTGACCTAACGATCATAGGTTATTGTAAAGTGATTTATCATGCGTAACAGGTTATATTTTTTAAGGAATGACTTATGGATAGGGAGTCAACATTCAGTGAAAATTCCCCCGCTTCCCCCTTTTCCCAACGATTGCAGAAACTATTATATAAAAACTAAAAAGAGGTTGCAATCTTTAAAAATTACAGACACTTTTTGGAATTATTTCTCTCTACATTTGTGCATTGTTCATTTCTATTTTAATATGTATACTTTTTTCTTAAATTAAAACTTGAGTTTTCACTTTCCCTTTATCTCGTAAATAAAAAAAAGAGATAAAAGGCAAATTGATCACAACAAAATGAAAATTTTAGAGTTTATCTATGGAAATATTTTAAAGCAAGAAACAAATGTAAGTAAAAAAAATTTATTCACACACCACTAATGAACACAAAAGTTTTGTTACCCAAGTTTGGGCAAATCCATTAGTTCAACCCTAATAGTTCAGAATTTTATAAGAAGGAGATTTATCTACACTAAAGGATATGCATGCTTGAAACATGTTAAAGATGCAAATGACCTTTGGATCCAACCCTTTTAAAGAGAATCCATTTAAATTCTCAAGTGAACGTGCGGTGGGATATTTACCCGAGTGAATCAAACCATTATTTTGCCCATTTACAAAAAGTTGACCTAACGATCATAGATGATGGTAAAGTGATTGATCATGCGTAACGGACAAAATTTTTGTAAGGATTGACATATGGATTGGGATTCAACACTCAATTAAAAATCCCCCGCCACCCCCTTTTCCAAACAATACATAACCTGATATATAAAAACTAAAAAGAGTTTACCATCCCTAATAATTAAAGTCACTTTTTTGAATTATCTCTCTCTACATTTGTGTATAGTGAATTTCCAATTTAGATGTATACTTTTTTCTAAAATCAATACTTGAGTTTTCACTTTCCCTTCATCTCGTAAACAATAAAAAGAGATAAATGGAAAATAGATCACAATAAAATGAAAATTTTAGAGTTTATGTATGGAAATAATTTAAAATAATAAAAAAATGTAAGCAAAGAAAATTTATTCTCTAACCGCAAATGAACACAAAAGTTTTGTTATCCAAGTTTGGGTAATTCCACTAGTTAACCCCTAATAGCTCAAAAATTTATAAGAAAGAGATTTTTCTACACTTGTTTTAAAAAATTGATATGCATGCTTGAAACATGTTAAATATTCAAATGACCTATGAATCCAAACCTTTTAAAGAGAATAACATTAAATTCTCAGGTAAACGTGTGGGGGGGTATTTACCCAAGTCAAATAAACCATTATTTTGCCCGTTTACAAAATGTTAATCTAATGATCATAGATGATTGCAAAGTTATTTATCACACGTAATGGGGTATATTTTTGTAAGGAATGATTTATGGATTGGGATTCAACACTTAGTTAAAAATCCCCCTCATGACCTTTTTCCCGACAATTGTTGAACCTGATATATAAAAACTAAAAAGAGTTTACTATCCCTAAAAATTACTGACACTTTTTGGAATTATCTCTCTCTACAATTGTGCATTGTGAATTTCCATTTTAGATGTATACTTTTTTCTTAAATCAAAATTTGAGTTTACACTTTCCCTTCATCTCGTAAACAAAAAAAAAAAAAGAAATAATAGGCAAATAGATCATAACAAAATGAAAATTTTAGAGTTTATGTGTGGAAAAAATTTAAAGCAATAAAAAATTTTAAGTAAAGAAAATTTATTCTCACACCACAAATGACCACAAAAGTTTTGTTATCCAAGTTTGGGTAATTCCACTAGTTCAACCCTAATAGCTCAGAATTTTATAAGAGAGAGATTTTTCTACACATGTATTTAAAAATGGATATGCATGCTTGAAACATGTTAAATATTCAAATGACCTATGAATCCAAACCTTTTAAAGGGAATAAAATTAAATTCTCAAGTGACCGTGCGGAGGGATATTTTCCCGAGTCAAATAAGCCACTATTTTGCCCCTTTACAAAAAGATCACCCAACGATCATTGATGATTGTAAAGTTATTTATCATGCATAACAGGCTATATTTTTTTAAGGTATGACTTATAGATTAAGAGTCAACACTCAGTTAAAAATACCTTGCCTACCCCTTTTCCCGACTAATGCAGAACCTGATATATAAAAACTAAGAGTTTACAATCCCTAAAAATTACAGAAACTTTTTGGAATTATCACTCTCTAAATTTTTGCATTGTAAATTTCCATTTTAGATGTATACTTTTTCTTAAATCAAAATTTGAGTTTTCAGTTTCCGTTCATCTCGTAAACAAAAAAAAGAGATAAAAGGCCAATAGATCAAAACAAAATGAAAATTTTAGAGTTTATGTATGGAAAGAATTTAAAGGAATAAACAAATATAAGTAAAGAAAATTTATTTACACACCACAAATGAACACAAAAGTTTTGTTATCCAAGTTTGGGTAATTCCACTTGTTCAACCCTAATAGCTCGGAATTTTATAAGAAAGAGGTTTTTCTACACATGTTTGAAAAAACGGATAGTCATGCTTGAAACATGTTAAAAATTCAAATGACCTATGGATCCAAAGCTTTTAAAGATAATAGCATTAAATTCTCAAATGAACGTGCGGAGGGATATTTACACGAGTCCAACAATCCATTATTTTGCCACATTTACAAAAAGTTGACTTAACGATCATGGATGATATTAAAGAGATTTATCATGCGTAACGGGCAATATTTTTTTAAGGAATGACTTAAGGATTGGGAGTCAATAGTGAGTTAAAAATCTCCCGCCTTCCCCTTTTCCCGACGATTGCAGAACCTGATCTATAAAAACTAAAAAGAGTTTACTATCCCCAAATATTACAGACACTTTGTGGAATTATTTCTCTCTACATTTGTGCATTGTGCCTTTCTTTTTTAGATGTATACTTTTTTCTTGAATCAAAACTCGAGTTTTCACTTTCCCTTTATCTCATAAACAAAAAAAAGATAAAAGGCAAATAGATCACAACAAAATGAAAATTTTTCAGTTTATGTAGGGAAAGAATTAAAAGCAATAAAAAAATGTAAGTAAAGAAAATTTATTCACACACCACAAATGAACACAAAAGTTTTGTTATCCAAGTTTGGGAAATTCCACTAGTTCAACCCTAATAGCTCGGAATTTTATAAGAAAGAGATTTTTCTACACATGTTTTAGAAAATCGATATGCATGTTTGAAACATGTTAAAGATGCAAATGACCTATGGATCCAAACCTTTTAAATAGAATAACATTAAATTCCCAAGTGAACGTGCGGTGGGATATTTACCCAAGTCAAATAAGCCATTATTTTTCCTATTTACAAAATGCTGAGCTAACGATCATAGCTGATTGTAATGTGATTATCATAAGTAACGGGCAACAATTTTTTAAGGAATGACTTATGGATATGGAGTAACCACGCAGTTTAAAATCCCCCGCCTGCCCCTTTTCCTGCCGATTACAGAACCTGATATATAAAAACTAAAAAAACTTTACAATCCCTAAAAATAACAAACACTTTTCGGAATTATCTCTCTCTTCATTTGGACCTTGTGAATTTCTATTTTAGATGAATACTGTTTTCTTAAATTAAAATTCGAGTTTTCACTATCTCTTCATCTCGTAAACAAAAAAATATATATATAAAAGGCAAATAGATCACAACAAAATGAAAATTTAAGAGTGTATGTATCGAAGGAATTTAAAGTAGTAAACAAATGTAAGTAAAGAAAATGTATTCACACACCACAAATGAACACAAAAGTTTTGTTATCCAAGTTGGGGAAATTCCACTAGTTCAACCCTAATAGCTCAGAATTTTATAAGAAAGAGATGTTTCTACACACGTTTTAAAAAATGGATATGCATGCTTCAAACATGTTAATGATGCAAATGACCTATGGATCCAAACCTTTTTAAGAGAATAACATTAAATTCCCAAGTGAACATGCGGTGGGATATTTACCCGAGTCAAACAAGCCATTATTTTTCCCATTTACAAAAAGCAGCCCTAACGATCATAGCTGATTATAACGTGATTTATCATAAGCAACAACCTATATTTTTGTTAGGAATGACGTATGGATATGGAGTCAACACGCAATTAAAAGTCCCCTGCCTGCCCCTTTTCACAACGATTGCAAAACCTGATGTATAAAAACTAAAAAGAGTTTACAATCCCTAAAAATTACAGACACCTTTTGGAATTATCTCTCTCTACATTTGGGCCTTGTGAATTTCCATTTTAAATGAATACTTTTTCTTAAATGAAAATTTCAGTTTTAATTTTCCTTTCATCTCGTGAACAAAAAAAGAGATAAAAGGCAAATAGATCACAACAAAAGGAAAATTTTAGAGTTTATGCATGGAAAGTATTTAAAGCAATAAAAAAATGTAATTAAATAAAATTTATTCACACACCACAAATGAACACAAACGTTTTGTTCTCCAAGTTTGGGTAATTCCACTAGTTCAACCCTAATAGCTCGGAATTTTATAAGAAAGAGCTTTTTCTACAAATGTTTTAAAAAATGGACATGCATGCTTGAAACATGTTAAAGATCCGAATGACCTATGGATCCAAACCTTTTAAAGAAAATAACTTTAAATTCTCAGGTGAACGTGCGGAGGGATATTTACCCGTGTCAAACAAGCCATAATTTTTCAACATTACAAAAAGCTGACCTTACAATCATTGATGATTGTAAAGTAATTTATCATGCGTAACGGGCTATATTTTTGTACGGAATGACTTCTGCATTGGGAGTCAACTCTCAGTTACAAATCCCCCGCATGCCCCTTTTCCCGACAAATGCTGAACCTGATATATAAAAACTAAAAAGAGTTTACTATCCCTATAAATTACTGACACTTTTTGGAATTATCTCTCTCAACATTTGTGCATTGTGAATTTCCATTTTAGTTGCATACTTTTTTCTTAAATCAAAATTTGACTTTTCACTTTCCCTTCATCTTGAAAAAAAAGAAGAGATAAACGGCAAATAAATCACAACAAAATGAAAATTTTAGAGTTTATGTATGGAAAGAATTTTAAAAAATAAACAAATGTAAGTAAAGAAAATTTATTCTCACACCACAAATGAACACAAAAGTTTAGTTATCCAAGTTTGGTAATTCCATTAGTTCAACCCTAATAGCTCTGAATTTTATAAGAAAAAGATTTTTCTACACATGTTTTAAAAAATGGATATGCATGCTTGAAACATGTTAAAGATTCAAATGACCTATGAATTCAAACCTTTTAATGAGAATAACATTAAATTCTCAAGTGAACGTGCAGAGGGATATTAACCCGAGTCAAACAAGCCATTATTTATCCCATATAGAAAAAGTTGTCCTAACAATCATAGATGATTGTAAAGTTATTTATTATGCATAACGGGCTATATTTTTGTAAGGAATGACTTATGGATTGGGAGTCAACACTTAGTTAAAAATCCCTCGCCTACCCCTTTTCACGACGAATGCAGAACCTGATATATAAAAACTAGAAAGAGTTTACAATCCCTAAAAATTATAGACACTTTTTGGAATTATCTCTCTCTAGATTTGTGCATTGTGAATTTCCATTTTAGATGTATACTGTTTCTTAAATCAAAATTTGTGTTTTCACTTTCCCTTCATCTCATAAACATAAAAAAGAGATAAAAGGCAAATTGGTCACAACAAAATGAAAATTTTAGAGTTTATGTATGGAAAGAATTTAAAGCAATAAACAAATGTAAGTAAAGAAAATTTATTCACACACCACAAATGAACACAAATTTTTTGTTATCCAAGTTCGGAATTTTATAAGAAAGAGATTTTTCTACACGTTTTAAAAATTGATATGCATGTTTGAAACATAGTAAATATTCAAATGACCTATGGATCCAAACCTTTAAAGAGAATCACTTTAAATTGTCATGTGAACATGCGGAGGGATATTTACCCGTGTCAAAGAAGCCATTATTTTGCTTTTTTACGAAAATTTGACCTAACGATCACAGGTTATTGTAAACTGATTTATCATGCATAATGGGTTATATTTTTTAAGGAATGACTTATGGATAGGGTGTCAACACTCAGTGAAAAATCCCCCGCTTCCCCCTTTTCCCGACGATTGTAGAACCTGATATATAAAAACTAGAAAGAGTTTACAATCCCTAAAAATTACAGACACTTTTTGGAATTATCTCTCTCTAGATTTGTGCATTGTGAATTTCCATTTTAGATGTATACTGTTTCTTAAATCAAAATTTGTGTTTTCACTTTCCCTTCATCTCGTAAACATAAAAAAGAGATAAAAGGCAAATTGGTCACAACAAAATGAAAATTTTAGAGTTTATGTATGGAAAGAATTTAAAGCAATAAACAAATGTAAGTAAAGAAAATTTATTCACACACCACAAATGAACACAAATTTTTTGTTATCCAAGTTTGGAATTTTATAAGAAAGAGATTTTTCTACACATGTTTTAAAAATTGATATGCATGTTTGAAACATAGTAAATATTCAAATGACCTATGGATCCAAACCTTTAAAGAGAATCACTTTAAATTCTCATCTGAACATGCGGAGGGATATTTACCCGTGTCAAAGAAGCCATTATTTTGCTTTTTTACGAAAATTTGACCTAACAATCAGAGGTTATTGTAAACTGATTTATCATGCATAATGGGTTATATTTTTTAAGGAATGACTTATGGATAGGGTGTCAACACTCAGTGAAACATCCCCCGCTTCCCCCTTTTCCCGACGATTGTAGAACCTGATATATAAAAACTAAAAAGAGTTTACAATCTCTAAAAATTACAGAAACTTTTGGAAATTATCTCTTTCTACATTTGTGCATTGTTCATTTCTATTTTAGATGTATACTTTTTTATTAAATTAAAACTTGAGTTTTCCCTTAATCTCGTAAACAAAAAATAGAGATATAAGGCAAATAGATCACAACAAAATGAAAATTTTAGAGTTTATGTATGGAAAGAATTTAAAGCAAGAAACAAATTTAAGTAAAGAAAATTTATTCACACACCACTAATGAAGACAAAAGTTTTGTTATCTAAGTTTGGGCAAATCCATTAGTTCAACCGTAATAGTTCAGAATTTTATAAGAAGGAGATTTATCTACACATGTTTTAAAACAGGGATATGCATGCTTGAAACATGTTAAAGATGCAAATGACCTTTGGATCCAAACCTTTTAAAGAGAATAACATTAAATTCTCAAGTGAGCGTGCGGTGGGATATTTGCCCGGGTGAAACAAACCATTATTTTGCCCATTTACAAAAAGTTGACCGAACGATCATAGATGATGGTAAAGTGATTCATCATGCGTAACGGACTACATTTTTGTAAGGATGGACTTCTGGATAGGGATTCAACACTCAACTAAAAAGCCCCCGCCTCCCCATTTTCCCGATGATACATAACCTGATATATAAAAACTAAACAGAGTTTACAATCATTAAAAATTAAAGACACTTTTTGGAATTATCTCTATCTAAATTTGTGCATAGTGCATTTCCATTTTAGATGTATACTTTTTTGTCAAATCAAAACTTGAATTTTCACTTTTCCTTCATCTCGTAAGCAATAAAAAGAGATAAATGGCTAATAGATCACAAAAAAATGAAAATTTTAGAGTTTAAGTATGGCAATGATTTAAAGAAATAAACAAATGTAAGTAAAGAAAATTTATTCACACACCACAAATGAACACAAAATTTATGTTATCCAAGTTTGGGTAATTTCACTAGTTCAACCCAAATAGCTCAAAAATTTATAAGAAAAAGATTTTTTTACACATGTTTTAAAAAATTTATATGCATGCTCGAAACATGTTAAAAATTCAAATGACCTATGAATCCAAACCTTTTAAAGAGAATAACAATAGATTTTCAAGTGAACGTGTGGGGGGATATTTACCCGAGTCAAATAAGCCATTATTTTGCCCATTTACAAAATTCTGACCTAACGATCATAGATGATTGTAAATTTATTTACCATGCGTAACGGGCTATATTTTTGTAAGTAATAACTTATGGATTGGGATTCAACACTCAGTTAAAAATCCCCCGCATGCCCCTTTTCCCGACAATTGTTGAACCTGATATATAAAAACTAAAAAGAGTTTATTATCCCTAAAAACTACAGATACTTTTTGGAGTTATCTCTCTCTACATTTGTACATTGTGAATTTCCATTTTAGATATATACTTTTTCTTGAATGAAAATTTGAGTTGACACTTTCACATCTTCTCGTAAAAAAAATTAAAAATAAATGGCAAATAGATCATAAAAAAAATGAAAATTTTAGAGTTTATGTATGGAAAGAATTTAAAGCAATAAAAAATTGTAAGTTAAGAAAATTTAAAGCAATAAACAAATGACCACAAAATTTTTGTTATCCAAGTTTGGGTAATTCCACTAGTTCAACCCTAATAGCTCGGAATTTTATAAGAAAGAGATTTTTCTACACATGTTTTTAAAAATGGATTTGTATGCTTGAAACATGTTAAATATTCAAATGACCTATGAATCCAAACCTTTTAAAAGAAATAGCATTAAATTCTCAAGTGAACGTGCGGAGGGATATTTTACCCGAGTCAAACAAGCCACTATTTTGCCCATTTACAAAAAGATGACCTAACGATCATTGATGATTGTAAAGTTATTTATCATGCGTAATGGGCTATATTTTTGTAAGGAATGACTTATGGATTGGGAGTCAATACTCAGTTAAAAATCCCTCGCCTGCTACTTTTCTCGACTAATGCAGAACCTGATATATATAAAAAAGGAGTTTAAAATCCCTAAAAATTACAGACACTTTTGGAATTATCACTCTCTACATTTTTGCGTTGTGAATTTCAATTTTAGATGTATACTTTTTATTAAATCAAAATTTGAGTTTTCACTTTCCCTTCATCTCGTAAAAAAAAAAAAAAGAGATAAAAGGAAAATAGATCAAAACAAAATGAAAATTTTAGAGTTTATATATGGAAAGAATTTAAAGGAATAAACAAATATAAGTAAAGAAAATTTATTTACACACACAAAAGAACACAAAATTTTAGTTATCCAAGTTTGGGTAATCCCACTAGTTCAACTCTAATAACCTGGAAATTTATGAGAAAGAGGTTTTTCCCCACATGTTTGAAGAAAAAGATATGCATGCTTGAAACATATTAAAGATTCAAATGACCTATGGATCCAAAACTTTTAAAGATAATAACATTAAATTATCAAATAAACGTGCGGAGGGATATTTACCCAAGTCAAACAAGCATTTATTTTGCCCATTAACAAAAAGTTGACCTAACGATCATGGATGATATTAAAGAGATTTATCATGCGTAACGGGCTATATTTTTATGAGGAACAACTTAAGGATTGGGAGTCAATAGTGAGTAAAAAATCTCCCACCTTCCACTTTTCTGAACGATTGCAGAACCAGATATATAAAAACTAAAAAGAGTTTACTATCCCTAAAAATTATAGACACTTTTTGGAATTATCTCTCTTTACATTTGTGCATTGTGCATTTCAATTTTAGATGTATACTTTCTTCTTAAATCAAAACTTGAGTTTTCCCTTTCCCCTTATCTCATAAAAAAAAAGATAAAAGGCAAATAGATCACAACGAAATGAAAATTTTAGATTTTATGTATAGATAGAATTAAAAGCAATAAACAAATGTAAGTAAATAAAATTTATTCACATACCACAAATGAACACAAAAGTTTTGTTATCCAAGTTCGGGAAATTCCATTAGTTCAACCCTAGTAGCTCGGAATTTTATAAGAAAGAAATTTTTCTACTCATGTTTTATAAAATGGATATGCTTGCTTCAAACTTGTTAAAGATGCAAATGACTTATGGATCCAAACCTTTTAAAGAGAATAACATTAAATTCCCAAGTGAACGTGCGGTGGGATATTTACCCAAGTCAAACAAGCCATTATTTTTCCCATTTTCAAAAAGCTGACCTAATGATCATTGTTGATTGTAATGTGATTTATCGTAAGTAACGGGCAACATTTTTTAAGGAGTGACTTATGGATATGGAGTCAACACGCTGTTAAAAATCCTCCGCCTGCCCCTTTTCCCGACGATTGCAGAACCTGATATATAAAAATGAAAAAGAGTGGACAATGCCTAAAAATAACAGAAACATTTTGGAATTATCTCTCTCTACATTTGGGCCTTGTGAATTTCCATTTTAGATGAATACTTATTCTTAAATTAAAATTTGAGTTTTCAGTTTCCCTTCATCTCTAAACAAAAAAAAAAAGAGATAAAAGGCAAATTGATCACAACAAAATGAAAATTTTAGAGTTTATGTATGGAAAGAATTTAAAGTAGTAAACAAATGTAAGTAAAGCAAATGTATGCACACACCACAAATGAACCCAAAAGTTTCTTTATCCAAATTTGGGAAATTCCACTAGTTCAACCCTAATAGCTCGGAATTTTATAAGAAAGAGGTTTTTCTACACATGTTTCAAAAAATGGATATGCATGCTTGAAACATGTTAATGATACAAATGACCTATGGATCCAAACCTTTTTAAGAGAATAACATTAAACTCCCAAGTGAACGTGTGGTGGGATATTTGCCCGAGTGAAACAAGCCATTATTTTTCCCATTTACAAAAAGCTGACCTAACGATCATAGCTGATTATAACGTGATTTATCTTAAGTAACATCCTATATTTTTGTAAGGAGTGACTTATGGATATGGAGTCAACAAGCAGTTAAAAATTCCCCGCCTGCCCCTTTTCTCGACGTTTGCAAAACCTGATATATAAAAACTTAAAAGAGTTTACAATCCCAAAAAATTACAGACTCATTTTGGAATTATCTCTCTCTACATTTGGGCCATGTGAATTTCCATTTTAGATGAATACTTTTTTCTTAAATCAAAATTTGAGTTTTCACTTTCCCTTCATCTAGCAAACATAAAAAAGAGATAAAAGGAAAATTGATCACAACAAAATGAAAATTTTAGAGTTTATGTATGGAAAGAATTTCAAAAAATAAAAAAATGTAAGTAAAGAAAATTAATTCTCACACCACAAATGAACACAAAAGTTTGGTTATCCAAGTGTGGTAATTCCGCTATTTCAACCCTAATAGTTCTGAATTTTATAACAAAGATTTTTCTACACATGTTTTAAAAACTTGATATGCATGCTTGAAACATGTTAAAGATTCAAATGACCTATGAATCCAAACCTTTTAAAGATAATAACATTAAATTCTCAAGTGAACGTGCAGAGGGATATTTACCCGAGTCAAATAAGCCATTATTTTACCCATTTACAAAAAGCTGACCTAACGATCATAGATGATTGTAAAGTTATTTATCATGCGTAACGGGCTATATTTTTGAAAGGAATGACTTATGGATTCGGAGTCAACAGTCCGTTAAAAATCCCTCTTCTACCCCTTTTCCCAACGAATGCAGAACCATATATATAAAAACAAGAAAGAGTTTAAAATTCTTAAAAATTGGAGAGACTTTTTGGAATTATCTTTCTCCACATTTGGGCATTGTGAATTTCCATTTTAGATGTATACTGTTTCTTAAATAAAAATTTGAGTTTTCACTTTCCCTTCATCTCGTAAACATAAAAAAGAGATAAAAGGCAAATTGTTCACAACAAAATTAAAATTTTAGAGTTGATGCATGAAAATAATTTAAAGCAATGAACAAATATAAGTAAAGAAAATTTATTTACACACCGCAAACGAACTCAAAAGTTTTGTTATCCAAGTATGGGTAATACCACTATTTCAACCCTAATTGCTCAGAATTTTATAAGAAAGTGGTTTTTCTACACATGTTTGAAAAAATGGATATGCATGCTTGAAAGTTAAAGTCAAATGACCCATGGATCCAAACCTTTTAAAAATAATAACATTAAATCCTAAAGTGAACTTGCGAAGGGAAATTTACCCATGTCAAACAAGCCATTATTTTGCCCATTGAAAAAAAGTTGACCTAGCGATCAGGGATGATATTAAAGAGATTTATCATGTGTAACTGGCTATATTTTTATAAGGAATGACTTAAGGGTTGGGAGTCAACAATCAGTTAAACATCCCTCGCCTGCCCCTTTTCTAGACGAATGCAGAAGCTGATATATAAAAACTAAAAAGAGTTTACTATCCCTAAAAATTACAGACCCTTTTTGGAATTATCTCTCTCTACATTTGTGCATTGTCAAAACTTGAGTTTTCACTTTCCCTTTATCTCGTAAACAAAAAAAAAAAAAGAGATAAAAGGCAAATAGATCACAACAAAATGAAACTTTTAGAGTTTATGCATGGAAAGAATTTAAAGAAATAAATAAATGTAAGTAAAGAAAATTTATTCACACACCACAAATGAACACAAAAGTAATGTTATCCACGTTTGGGAAATTCCAGTAGTTCAACCCTAATAACTCGGAATTTTATAAGAAAAAGATTTTTTTACACATGTTTTAAAAAATGGATACGCATGCTTGAAACTTGTTAAAGATGAAAATGACCTATGGATCCAAATATTTTAAAGAGAATAACATTAAATTCCCAAGTGAAAGTGCGGTGGGATATTTACCCGAGTCAAACAAGCCATTATTATTCCCATTTACAAAAAGCTTACCTGACGATCATAGCTGATTGTAACATGATTTATCATAAGTAACAGGCTATATTTTTGTAAGGAATGACATATGGATATGGAGTCAACACGCAGTTAAAAATCCCCCGCATGTCCCTTTTCCCGACGATTGCAAAACCTTATATATAAAAACTAAAAGGAGTTTACAATCTCTGAAAATTACAGACACTTTTTGGAATTATCTCTCTCTACATTTGTGCCTTGTGAATTTCCATTTTAGATGTATACTTTTTTCTTAAATCAAAATTTGACTTTTCACTTTCCCTTCATCTTGTAAACAAAAAAAAAAAAAAAGAGATAAAAGGCAAATAGATCTGAATAAAATGAAAATTTTAGAGTGTATGTATGGAAATAATTTAAAGAAATAAACAAATATAAGTAAAGAAAATTTATTCACACACCACAAATGAACACAAAATTTTTGTTGTCCAAGTTTGGGTAATTCCACTAGTTCTACCCTAATAGCTCGGAATTTTATAAGAAAGAGATTTTTCTACACATGTTTTAAAAAATTGATATGCATGTTTGAAACATGGTAATTATTCAAATGACCTATGGATCCAAACCTTTAAAGAGAATGACTTTAAATTCTCAAGTGAACGTGCGGAGGGATATTTACTCGTGTCAAACAAGCCATTATTTTGCCCATTTAAACAAAGTTTACCTAACGATCATGGATGATATTAAAGAGATTTATCATGCATAACGGGCTATATTTTTATACGGAATGACTTAAGGATTTGGAGTCAACAGTCAGTTAAAAATCTCCCGCCTTCCCCTTTTCCTGATGGTTGCAGAACCTTATATATAAAAACTAAAAAGAGTTTACTATCCCTAAAAAATACAGACCCTTTTTAGAATGATCTCTCTCTACATTTGTACATTGTGCATTTCTGTTTTAGATGTATATTTTTTTCTTAAATCAAAACTTGAGTTTTCACTTTCCCTTTATCTCGTAAATAAAAAAAAGAGATAGAAGGCAAATAGATCACAACAAAATGAAAGTTTTAGAGTTTATGTATGGAAAGAATTTAAAGAAATTAACAAATGTAAGTAAAGAAAATTTATTCACACACCACAAATGAACACAAAAGTATTGTTATACATGTTTGGGAGATTCCACTAGTTCAACCCTAATAGCTCGGAATTTTATAAGAAAGTGATTTTTCTACACATGTTTTAAAAAATGGATACGCATGCTTGAAACTTGTTAAAGATGAAAATGACCTATGGATCCAAACTTTTTTCAGAGAATAACATTAAATTCCCAAGTGAACATGCGGTGGGATATTTACCCGAATCAAACAAGCCATTATTGTTCCCATTTACAAAAAGCTGACCTAACGATCATAGCTGATTATAACGTGATTTATCATAAGTAATGGCCTATATTTCTGTAATAAATGACTTATGGGTATGGAGTCAACACGCAGTTAAAAATCCCCCGCCTGCCCATTTTCCTGACGATTGCAAAACCTCATATATAAAAACTAAAAAGAGTTTACAATCCCTAAAAATTATAGACACTTTTTTGAATTATCTCTCTCCACATTTGGGCCTTGTGAATTTCCATTATAGATCAATAATTTTTTCTTAAATCAAAATTTGAGTTTTCACTTTCCCTTCATCTAGAAAAGAAAAAAAAGAGATAAAAGGCAAACAGATGACAACAAAATGAAAATTTTTGACTTTATCTAAGGAAAGAATTTAAAAAAATAACCAAATGTAAGTAAAGAAAATTTATTCTCGCACCACAAATGAAAACAAAAGTTTTGTTCTCCAAGTTTGGTAATTCCACTAGTTCAACCTTAATAGTTCTGAATTTTATAAGACAAAGATTTTTCTACACATGTTTTAAAAAATTGATATGCATGTTTGAAACATGTTAAAGATTCAAATGACCTATGTATCCAAACCTTTTAAAGAGAATAACATTAAATTCTCAGGTGAACGTGCGGAGGGATATTTACCCGAGTCAAACAAGCCATTATTTTGCCCATATACAAAAAGTTGACCTACCAATCATAGATGATTGTAAATTTATTTCTCATGCGTAACAGGCTATATTTTTCTAAGGAATGACTTATGGATTGGGATTCAACACTCAGTTAAAAATCCCTCGCCAGCCCTTTTTCCCGACGAATGCAGAACCTGATATATAAAAACTAGAAAGAGTTTAAAATCCGTAAAATTTTTTGACACTTTTAGAAATTATCTTTCTCTACATTTCTACATTGTGAATTTCCATTTTAGATGTATACTGTTTCTTAAATAAAAATTTGAGCTTTCACTTTCCCTTCATCTCGTAAACATAACAAAGAGATAAAAGGCAAATTGTACACAAAAAAAATGAAAATTTTAGAGTTTATGCATGGAAAGAATTTAAAGCAATGAACAAATATAAGTAAAGAAAATTTATTTACACACCACAAATGAACAAAAAAATTTTGTTATCCAAGTATGGGTAATACCACTATTTCAACCCTAATAGCTCGGAATTTTATAAGAAAGTGGTTTTTCTACACATGTTTGAAAAAATGGATATGCATGCTTGAAACCTGTTAAAGATTAAAATGACCTATGGATCCAAATCTTTTAAAGATAATAACATTAAATTCTCAAGTGAACGTGCGTAGGGATATTTACCCGTGTCAAACAAGCCATTATTTTGCCCATTTAAAAAAAGTTGACCTAACGATCATGGATGACATTAAAGAGATTTATCATGCGTACCGGGCTATATTTTTATAAGGAATATCTTAGGGATTGGGTGTCAACAGTCAGTTAAAAATCTCCCGCCTTCCCCTTTCCCCGACGATTATAGAACCTTATATATAAAAACTAAAAAGAGTTTACTATCCCTAAAAATTATAGACCCTTTTTTGGAATTATCTATCTCTACATTTGTGCATTGTGCATTTCTGTTTTAGATGTATACTTTTTTCTTCAATCAAAACTTGAGTTTTCACTTTCCCTTTATCTCGTAATAAAAATAAAAATAAAAGGCAAATAGATCACAACAAAATGAAAATTTTAGAGTTTATGTATGGAAAGAATTTAAAGAAATAAACAAATGTTAGTAAAGAAAATTTATTCACACACCACAAATGAACACAAAAGTAATGTTATCCACATTTGGGAAATTCCACTAGTTCAACCCTAACAGCTCGGAATTTTATAAGAAAGAGATTTTTCTACACATGTTTTAAAAAATGGATACACATGCTTGAAACTTGTTAAAGATGAAAATGACCTATGGATCCAAACCTTTGAAAGAGAATAACATTAAATTCCCAAGTGAACGTGCGGTGGGATATTTACCCGAGTCAAACAAGCCATTATTATTCTCATTTACAAAAAGCTGACCTAACTATCATAGCTGATTGTAACATGATTTATCATAAGTAATGGGCTATATTTTTGTAGGAAATGACTTATGGATATGGAGTCAACACGCAGTTAAAAATCCCCTGCCTGCCCCTTTTCTCGACGATTGCGAAACCTTATATAAAAAAACTAAAAGGGGTTTACAATCCCTAAAAATTACAGACACTTTTTGGAATTATCTCTCTCTACATTTGTGCCTTATGAATTTCCATTTTAGATGTAAGCTTTTTTCTTAAATCACAATTTGGCGTTTCACTTTCTCTTCATCTCGTAAACAAAAAAAAAAGAGATAAAAGGCAAATAGATCTCAATAAAATGAAAATTTTAGAGTTTACGTATGGAAAGAATTGAAAGAAATAAACAAATTTAAGTAAAGAAAATTTATTCACACACCGCAAATGAACACAAAATTTTTGTTGTCCAAGTTTGGGTAATTCCACTAGTTCTACCCTAATAGCTCGGAATTTTATAAGAAAGAGATTTTTCTACACATGTTTTAAAAAATTGATATGCATGTTTGGAACATGGTAAATATTCAAATGACCTATGGATCCAAACCTTTAAAGAGAATCACTTTAAATTCTCAAGAGAACGTGCGGAGGGATATTTACTCGTGTCAAACAAGCCATCATTGTGCAACTTTAAAAAAATTTGACCTAACGATCATAGATTATTGTAAAGTGATTTGTCATGAGTAACGGGTTATATTTTTTATGGAATGATTTATGGATAGGGAGTCATTACTCAATGAAAAATCCCCCGCCTCCCCCTTTTCTCGACGATTGCAGAACTTGTTACATAACAACTAAAAAGGGTTTACAATCCCTAAAAATTGCATACACTTTTTAGAATTATCTCTCTCTACATTTGTGCATTGTACATTTCTATTTTAGATGTGTACTTTTTTCTTAAATCAAAACTTGAGTTTTCACCATCCCTTTATCTCGTAAACAAAAAAAAGAGATAAAAGGCAAATACATCACAACAAAATGAAAATTTTAGAGTTTATGTATGGAAAGAATTTAAAGCAAGAAACAAATGTAAGTAGAGAAAATTTATTCACACACCACTAATGAACACAAAAGTTTTGTTATCCAAGTTTGGGCAAATCCATTAGTTCAACCCTAACAGTTCGGGATTTTATATGAAGGAGATTTATCTACACATGTTTTAAAAAAGGGATATGTATGCTTGAAACATGTTAAGGATGCAAATGACCATTGGATCCAAACCTTTTAAAGAGAATAACATTAAATTCTCAAGTGAACATGCTGTGGGATATTTACCAGGGTGAAACACACCATTATTTTGCCCATTTACAAAAAGCTGACCTAACGCTCATAGATGATGGTAAAGTGATTGATCATGCATAATAGACTACATTTTTGTAAGGATTGACTTATGGATTGGGATTCAACACTCAATTAAAAATCCCCCGCCTCCCCCTTTTCCCGACGTTACAGAACCTGATATATAAAAACTAAAAAGAGTTCACAATGCCTAAAAATTAAAGATACTTTTTTGAATTATCTCTCTCAACATTTGTGCATAGTGCATTTCCATTTTAGACGTATACATTTTTCTAAAATCAAAACTTGAATTTTCACTTTCCCTTCATCTCGTAAACAATAAAAAGAGATAAATGGCAACTAGATCACAACAAAATGAAAATTTTAAAATTTATGTATTGAAAGAATATAAAGCAATAAATAAATTTAAGTATAGAAAATTTATTCTCACACCACAAATGAATACAAAAGTTTTGTTATCCAAGTTTTGGTAATTCCACTAGTTCAACCCTAATTGCTCATAAATTTTTAAGAAAGAGATTTTTTCTACACATGTTTTAAAAAATGGATATGCACGCTTGAAACTTGTTAAAGATTCAAATGACCTATGAATCCAAACCTTTTAAAATGAAAAACATTAATTCTCAAGTAAACGTGCAGGGGTATATTTACCCGAGTCAAATAAGCCATTATTTTGCACATTTACAAAAATTTGACCCAACGATCATAGATGATTGTAAAGTTATTGATCATGCGAAACAGGCTACATTTTTTTAAGGAATGACTTATGGATTGGGAGTCAACACACAGTTAAAAATCCCCCGCCTGCCCCTTTTCCAGTAAATTACAGAACCTGATATATAAAAACTAAAAAGAGTTAGCTATCCCTAAAAATTATAGACACTTTTTGGAATTATCTCTCTCTACATTTGTGCATTGTGATTTTCCATTTTAGATGTATACTTTTTTCTTAAATAAAAATTTGAGTTTACACTTTCCCTTCATCTCGTAAACAAAACAAAGAGCTAAAAGGCAAATAGATCACAACAAATTGAAAATTTTAGAGTTTATGTATGGAAAGAATTTAAAGCAATAAACAAATGTAGGTAAAGAAAATTTATTCTCACACCACGAATGAACTCAAAAGTTTTGTTATCCAAGTTTGGGTAATTCCACTAGTTCAACCCTAATAGCTCGAAATTTTATAAGAAAGAGATTTTTCTACACATGTATTTAAAAATGGATATGCATGCTTGAAACATGTTAAAGATTCAAATGACCTATGAATCTAAACCTTTTAAAAGGAATAACATTAAATTCTCAAGTGAACGTGCGGAAGGATATTTACCTGAATCAAACAAGTCATTATTTTGCCCATTTACAAAAAGCTGACCTAACGATCATTGTTGATTGTAAAGTTATTTATCAGGCGTAACGGGCAATATTTTTTTATGGCTTGACTTTTGGATTGGGAGTCAACACTCAGTTAAAAATCCCTAGCCTGCTCCTTTCTCGACGAATGCAGAACCTGATATATAAAAACTAGAAAGAGTTTACAACCCCTAAAAATTACTGACACTTTTTGGATTTATCTCACTCTATATTTTTGCATTATGAATTTCCATTTTAGATGTATAATTTTTCTTAAATCAAAATTCGAGTTTTCAGTTTCCCTTCATCCCGTAAACAAAAAAAAAATGAGATAAAAGGCAAATAGATCACAGAAAAAGGAAAATTTGAGAGTTTATGTATGGAAATAATTTAAAGGAATAAACAAATATAAGTAAAGAAAATTTATGTACACACAACAAATGAACACAAAAGTTTTGTTATCCAAGTTTGGGTAATTCCACTAGTTCAACCCTAATAGCTCTGAATTTTATAAGAAAGAGGTTTTTCTACACATGTTTGAAAAATCGGATATGCATGCTTGAAGCATGTTAATGATTCAAATGACCTATGGATCCAAACCTTTTAAAGATAATAACATTAAATTCTCAAGTGAACGTGCGAAGGGATATTTACACGAGTCAAACAAGCCATTATTTTGCCCATTTACAAAAAATTGACCTACGATCATGGATTATATTAAATAGATTTATCATGCGTAACGGGCTATATTTTTGTAAGGAATGACTTATGGATTGGGTGTCAACAGTCAGTTAAAAATCTCCGGCCTCCCCCTTTTCCCAACGATTGCAGAACCTATTATATAAAAACTAAAAAGAGTTTACTATCCCTAAAAATTATTGACACTTTTTGGAACTATCTTTCTCTACATTTGTGTAATGTGCGTTTCTGTTCTAGATGTATACTTTTTTCTTAAATCAAAACTTGCGTTTTCACTTTTCCTTTATCTCGTAAACAAAAAAAAAGAGATAAAAGGCAAATAGATCACAACAAAATGAAAATTTTAGAGTTTATGTATGGAAAAAATTTAAAGCAATAAAAAAATGTAAGTAAAGAAAATTTATTCACACACCACAAATGAACACAAAAGTTTTGTTATCCAAGTTTGGGCAATTCCACTGCTTCAACCCTAATAGCTCGAAATTTTAAAAGAAAGAGATTTTTCAACACATGTTTTAAAAAATGGATCTGCATGCTTGAAACAAGTTAAAGATCCAAATGACCTATGGATCCAAACCTTTTAAATAGAATAACTTTAAATTCTCAAGTGAACATGCGGAGGGATATTTACCCGTGTCAAACCAGCCATTATTTTTAAACTTTACAAAAAGTTGACCTAACGATCATTGATGATTGCAAAGTGATTTATCATGCGTAACAAGCTATATTTGTGTAAGGAATGACTTATGGATTGGGAGTCGACTCTCAGTTAAAAATCCCCCGGTTCCCCTTTTCCCCACAATTGCCAAACCTGATATACAAAAACTAAAAAGAGTTTACTATCCCTAAAAATTACAGATACTTTTCGGAATTAACTCTCTCTACATTTGTGCATTTTGAATTTCCATTTTAGTTGTATACTTTTTTGTAAAATCAAAATTTGAGCTTTCACCTTCCCTTAGTCTAGTAAACAAAAAAAAAAAAGAGATAAAAGGCAAATAAATCACGACAAAATGAAAATTTTAGAGTTTATGTATGGAAAGAATTTAAAACAATAAAAAAATGTAAGTAAAGAAAATTAATTCTCACACCACAAATGAACACAAGAGTTTAGTTATCCAAATTTGGTAATTCCTCTAGTTCAACCCTAATAGCTCTGAATTTTATAAGACAGAGATTTTTCTACACATGTTTTAAAAAATGGATATGCATGCTTGAAACATGTTAAAGATTCAAATGACCTATGAATCCAAACCTTTTCAAGAGAATAACATTAAATTCTCAAATGAACGTGCGGAGGGATATTTTCCCGAGTCAAACAAGCCATTATTTTGCCCATACACAAAAAGCTGACCTAACGATCATGGATGATATTAAAGAGATTTATCTTGTGTAACGGGCTAGATTTTTATAAGGAATGACTTAAGGATTGGGAGTCAACAGTTAGTTAAAATTCTACCTCATTCCCCTTTTCCCGACAATTGCAGGACCTTATATATAAAAACTAAAAAGAGTTTACTATCCCTAAAAATAACAGACCCTTTTTGGAATTATCTCTCTCTACAATTGTGCATTGTGCATTGTGCATTTCTATTTTAGATGGACACTTTTTTCTTAAATCAAAACTTGAGTTTTCACTTTCCTTTTATTTCGTAAACAAAAAAAAGAGATAAAAGGCAAATAGATTACAACAAAATGAAAATTTTAGAGTTTAAGTATGGAAAGAATTTAAAGAAATAAACAAATGCAAGTATAGAAAATTTATTCACATACCACAAATGAACACAAAAGTTTTGTTATCCACGTTTGGGAAATCCCAATAGTTTAACCCTAATAGCTCAGAATTTTATATATAAGACATTTTTCTACACGTGTTTTAAAAAATGGATACACATGCTTGAAACATGTTAAAGATGAAAATGACCTATCGATCCAAACATTTTAAGAGAATAACATTAAATTCCTAAATGAACATGCGGTGGGATATTTACCCTAGTCAAACAAGCCATTATTTTTCCCATTTTCAAAAAGCTGACCTAACGATCATAGCTGATTGTAACGTGATTTATCATAAAGTAACATGCTATATTTTTATAAGGAATGACTTATGGATATGGAGTCAACACGCAGTTAAAAATCCCCTGCCTGCCACTTTTTTCGACGATTGCAAAACCTGATATATTAAAACTTAAAAGAGTTTACAACCCCTAAAAATTACAGGCACTTTTTGGAATTATCTCTCTCTACATTTGTGCCTTGTGAATTTCCATTTTAGATGTACACTTTTTTCTTAGATCAAATTTTGACTTTTCACTTTCCCTTCTTTTCGTAAAAAAAAAAAAAAAAGAGATAAAAACAAATAGACACAATAAAATGAAAATTTTAGTGTTTAGGTATGGAAAAAATTTAAAGCAATAAACAAATGTAAGTAAATAAAATTCATTCACACACCACAAATGAACACAAATTTTTTTTTATCCAAGTTTGGGTAATTCCACTAGTTCTACCCTAATAGCTTGGAATTTTATAAGAAAGAGATTTTTCTACACAAGTTTTAAAAAATTGATATGCATGTTTGAAAAATCGTAAATATTCAAATGACCTATGGATCCAAACCTGTAAAGAGAATCACTTTAAATTCTCAAGTGAACGTGCGGAGGGATATCTACCCATGTCAAACAAGTCATTATTTTGCAACTTTAAAAAAATTTGACCTAACGATCATAGATTATTGTAAAGTGATTTGTCATGCGTAACGGGTTATATTTTTTAGGGAATGACTTATGGATAGGGAGTCAACACTCAGTGAAAAATCCTCCGCCTACCCCTTTTCCCGACGATTGCATAACCTGTTATATAAAAAAACTAAAAAGAGTTTATAATCCCATAAAATTACAGACACTTTTTGGAATTATCTCTCTCTACATTTGTGAATTGTTCATTTATATTTTAGATATATACTTTTTTCTTAAATCAAAACTTGAATGTTCACTTTCCCTTTTTCTCGTAAACAAAAACAAGAGACAAAAGGCAAATAGATCACGACAAAATGAAAATTTTAGAGTTTATGTATGGGAAAAATTTAAAGCAAGAAACAAATGTAAGTAAAGAAAATTTATTTACACACCACTAATGAACACAAAGTTTTGTTATCTATGTTTGGGGAAATCCATTAGTTCAACCCTAATAGTTTGGAATTTTATAAGAAGGAGATTTATCTACAAATGTTTTAAAAAAGGATATGCATGCTTGAAACATGTTAAAAATGCAAATGGCCTTTGGATCCAAACCTTTTAAAGAGAATAACATTAAATTCTCAAGTGAAGGTGCAGTGGGATATTTACCCGGGTGAAACAAACCATTATTTTGCTCGTTTACAAAAAGCTGACCTAACGATCATAGATGATTGTAAATTGATTGAACATGCGTAACAGACTATATTTTTGTAAGGATTGACTTATGGATTGGGATTCAAAACTAACCTAACAATCCCCTGCTTCCTTCGTTACCCGATATATAAAAACTAAAAAGAGTTTACAATCCCTAAAAATTAAAGACAGTTTTTAGAATTATCTCTCTACATTTTTTCATAGTGCATTTCCATTTTAGATGTATACTTTTTCGTAAAATCAAAACTTGAGTTTTGACTTTCCCTTCATCTCGTAAACAATAAAAAGAGATAAATGGCAAATAGATCACAACAAATTGAAAATTTTAAAGTTTATGTATGGAAAGAATATAAAGCAATAAACAAATGTAAGTAAAGGAAATTTATTCTCACACCACAAATGAACACAAAAGTTATGTTATCCAAGTTTGGGTAATTCCACTAGTTCAACCCTTATTGCTCAAAATTTATAAGAAAGAGATTTTTCTACACATGTTTTAAAAAATGGATATGCATGCTTGAAACATGTTAAAGATTCAAGTGACATATGAATCCAAACCTTTTAAAGAGAATAACATGAAATTCTCAAGTGAATGTGCGCGGGGATATTTACCCGAGTCAAATAAGCCATTATTTTTCCCATTTACAAAATGTCGACTTAATGATCATAGATGATTTTAAAGTTATTGATCATGCGTAACGGGCTATATTTTTGTAAGGAATGACTTATGGATTGGGAGTCAACACGTAGTTAAAAATCCCCCGCCTGCCCCTTTTCCCGACAGTTGCAGAACCTAATATATAAAACTTAAAAAGAGTTTACTATGCCTAAAAATTACAGACACTTTTTGGAATTATCTCTCTCTACATGTGTGCATTGTGAATTTCAATTTTAGATGTATAATTTTTTCTTAAATCAAAATTTGAGTTTACACTTTCGCTGCATCTCGTAAACAAAAAAATTAGATAAAAGGCAAAAAAATCACAACAAATAGAAAATTTTAGAGTTTATATATGGAAAGAATTTAAAGAAATAAAAAAATTTTATTAAAGAAAATTTATTCTCACACCACAACTGAACACAAAAGTTTTGTTATCCAAGTTTCAGTAATTCCACTAGTTCAACCCTAATAGCTCGGAATTTTATAAGAAAGAGATTTTTCTACATATGTTTTTAAAAATGGATATGCATGCTTGAAACATGTTCAAGATTCAAATGACCAATGAATCCAAACCTTCTAAAGGGAATAACATTAGATTCTCAAGTGAACATGCGGAGGGATATTCACCCGAGTCAAACAAGCCATTATTTTGCCCATTTTCAAAAAGCTGACCTACCGATTATAGATGATTTTAAAGTGATTTATCATGCGTAATGGGCTATATTTTTTTAAAGAATGACTTTTGGATTGGGAGTCAACACTCAGTTAAAAATCCCTAGCCTACCCTTTTTCTCGATGCATGCAGAACCTGATATATAAAAACTAGAAAGAGTTTACAACCCCAAAAAAATACTGACACTTTTTGGAATTATCTCACTCTACGTTTTTGCATTGTGAATTTCCATTTTAGATGTATACCTTTTCTTAAATCCAAATTCGAGTTTTCAGTTTCCCTTCATCTAGTAAACGTAAAAAAAAGAGATAAAAGGCAAATAGATCACAACAAAATGAAAATTTTAGAGTTTATGTATGGAAAGAATTTAAAGGAATAAACAAATATAAGTAAAGAAAATTTATTTACACTCCACAAATGAACACAAAAGTTTTGTTATCCAAGTTTGGGTAATTCCACTAGTTCAACCCTAATAGCTCAAAATTTTATAAGAAAGAGGTTTTTCTACACATGTTTGAGAATTGGATATGCATGCTTGAAACATGTTAATGATTAAAATGACCTATGGATCCAAACCTTTTAAAGATAATAACATTAAATTCTCAAGTGAACGTGCAAAGGGATATTTACCCGAGTCAAACAATCCATTATTTTGCCAATTTAAAAAAAGTAGACCTAACGATCATGAATGATATTAATGAGATTTATCATGCATAACGGGCGATATTTTTATAAGGAATGGCTTGAGGATTGGGAGTCAACAGTCAGTTAAAAGTCTCCCGCCTCCCCCTTTTCCCGACTATTGCAGAACCTGTTATATAAAAACTAAAAAGAGTTTACAATCCCTAAAAATTAGTGACACTTTTTGGAACTTTCTTTCTCTACTTTTCTGCATTATGCATTTTTGTTTTAGATGTATACTTTTTTCTTAAGTCAAAACTTGATTTTTTATTTTTCCTTTTTCTCGTAAACAAAAAAAAAGAGATAAAAGGCAAATAGATCACAACAAAATGAAAATTTTAGAGTTTATGTATGGAAAGAATTTAAAGTAATAAACAAATTTAAGTAAAGAAAATTTATTCACACACCACAAAAAACTCAAAAGTTTGGTTATCCAAGTTTGTGAAATTCCACTAGTTCAACCCTCATAGCTTGGAATTTTATAAGAAAGAGATTTTTCTACACGTATTTTAAAAAATGGGTATGCATGCTTGAAACATGTTAAATATTAAAATGACCTATGGATCCAAACCTTTTAAAGTGAATAACATTAAATTCCCAAGTGAACGTGCGGGGGGATATTTACCCGAGTCAAACAAGCCATTCTTTTGCCCATTTACAAAAAGTTGACCTAATGATCATATATGATTGTAAAGAGATTTAGCATGCGGAATGGTCTACATTTTTATAAGGAATGACTTAAGGATTGGGAGTCAACTGTCAGTTAAAAATGTCCCGCCTCCCCCTTTTCCCGATGATTGCAGAACCTAATATTTAAAAACTAAAAAGAGTTTACAATCCCTAAAAATTACTGATACTTTTTGGAATCATCTCTCTCTACATTTGTGCATTGTGCATTTCTGTTTTAGATTTATACTTTTTTCTTAAATCAAAACTTGAGTTTTCCCTTTCCTTTTATCTCGTAAACAAAAAAAAAGAGATAAAAGGCAAATAGATAACAACAAAAGGAAAATTTTAAGAGTCTATGTATGGAAAGAATTTCAAGCAATAAACAAATGTAAGTAAAGAAAATTTATTCACACACCACAAATGAACACAAAAGTTTTATTATCCAAGTTTGGGAAATTCCACAAGTTCCACCCTAATAGCTCAAAATTTTATAAGAAAGAGATTTTTCTACACATGTTTTAAAAAAAGGATATGCATGCTTGAAACATGTTAAAGATTCAAGTGACCTATGGATCCAAACCTTTAAAAGAGAATACCTTTAAATTCTCAAATGAACGTGTGGAGGGATATTTACCCGAGTCAAACAAGCCATTATTTTTCCCATTTACTAAAAGCTTACCTAATGATCATAGCTGATTGTAATGTGGTTTATCATAAGTAACGGGCAATATTTTTGGAAGGAATGACTTATTGTTATGGAGTTAGCACGCAGTAAAAATCCCCCGAGTGCCCCTTTTTTCGAGTATTGCAGAACCAGATATATAAAAACTAAAAAGAGTTTACAATCCCTAAAAATTATAGACACTTTTTGTAATTCTCTCTCTCTACATTTTTGCCTTGTGAATTTCCATTTTAGATGTAACATTTTTTCTTATATCAAAATTTGACTTTTCACTTTCCCTTTATCTGGTAAACAAAAAAAGAGATAAAAGGCAAATAGATCACAATAAAATGAAAATTTTAGAGTTTATGTATGAAAAGAATTTAAAGCAATAAACAAATGTAAGTAAAGAAAATTTATTCACACACCACAAATGAACACAAAATTTTTGTTCTCCAAGTTTGGGTAGTTCCACTAGTTCAACCCTAATGGTTCGGAAATTTATAAGAAAGAGATTTTTCCACACATGTTTTAAAAAAAGGATACGAATGCTTGAAACATGTTAAAGATTAATATGACCGATGGATCGAAACTTTTAAGGAGAATAACTTTAAATTCTCAAGTGAACGTGCGGAGGGATATTTACCCGTGTCAAACAAACCATTATTTTGCAACTTTACCAAAAAGTTGACCTAACGATCATAGATGATTGTAAAGTGATTTATCATGCGTAACGGGTTATATTTTTCTAAGGAATGACTTATGGATTGGAAGTCAACACCCAGTGAAAAATGCCCCACCTCCCCTTTTCCTGACGATTGCAGAACCGGATATATAAAAATCTTAGAGTATATGTATGGAAATAATATAAAGCAGTAAAAAATGTAAGTAGAGAAAATTTATTCACACACCACAAATGAACACAAAAGTTTTTTTATCAAAGTTCCGGAAATTCCATTAGTTCAACCCGAATAGCTCGAAATTTAACGAGAAAGAGTTTTTTCTACACATGTCTTAAAAAATGGATAGGCATGCTTGAAACATGTTAAAGATGCGAATGACCTATGGATCCAAACCTTTTAAAGCGAATAAGATTAAATTCCCAAGTGAACGTGTGGTGGGATATTTACCCGAGTCAAACAAGCCATTATTTTGCCCTTTTACAAAATGCTGACCTAACGATCATAGATGACTGTAAAGTTATTTATCATGCATAACGGGCCATATTTTTTTGAGGATTGACTTATGGATTGGGATTCAACACTCAATAAAAAATCCCCAGCCTCCCCCTTTTCCCGACGATTACAGAACCTCATATATAAATATTAAAAAGAGTTTACAATCCCTAAAAAATACAGACACTTTTTGGAATTATCTCTCTCAACATTTGTGCATAATGCATTTCCATTTTAGATGTAAACTTTTTTCTTAAATCAAAACTTGAGTTTTTACTTTCCCTTCTTCTCGTAAACAAAAAAAATAGATAAAAGGCAAATAGATCACAACAAAATGAAAATTTTAGAGTTCATGTATGGAAAGAATTTAAAGAAATAAACAAATGTAAGGAAAGAAAATTTATTCACATACCACAAGTGAACACAAAAGTTTTTTTATCCAAGTTTGGGTATTTCCACTAGTTCAACCCTAATAGCTCAGAATTTTATAAGAAAGAGATTTTTTCGCACATGTTTTAAAAAATGGATATGCATGCTTGAAACATGTTAAAGATGCAAATGACGTATGGATCCAAAACTTTTAAAGTGAATAACATTAAATTCTGAACTGAACGTGTGGTGGGATATTTACCCGAGTCAAACATGCCATTATTTTGCCAATTTAAAAAAAGTTGACCTAACGATCATAGATGATTGTAAAGTGATTTATCATGCGTAACGGGCTATTTTTTTTTCTAAAGAATGACTTATGGATTTGGAGTCAACACTCAGTTAAAAATCCCCCGCCTCCCCCTTTTCCCCACGATTGCAGAACCTCTTATATAAAAACTAAAAAGAGTTTACAATCCCTACAAATTTCAGACACTTTTTGGATTTATCTCTCTACATTTGTGCATTGTGCATTTCTATTTTAGATGTATACTTTTTTCTTAAATCAAAACTTGACTTTTCACCTTCCCTTTTACTCGTAAACAAAAAAAAGAGATGAAAGGCAAATAGATCACAACAAAATGAAAATTTTAGAGTTTATGTATGGAAAGAATTTAAAGCAAGAAACAAATGTAAGTAAAGAAAATTTATTCACACATGAGAAATGAACATAAAAGTTTTGTTTCCATGTTTGGGAAATTCCACTTGTTCAACCCATATAGCTTGGAATTTATATGAAAGAGATTTTTCTACACATGTTTTAAAAAATGGATATGCATGCTTGAAACATGTTATAGATGCAGATGACCTATGGATCCAAGCCTTTTGTAGAGAATAACTTTAAATTCTCAAGTGAACGTGGGGAGGGACATTTACTCAAAGAGAAACAAGCCATTATTTTGCAACTTTACAAAAAGTTGACCTAACGATCATTGATGATTGTAAAGTGATTTATCATGGGTAACGGACTATATTTTTGTATGGAATGACTTATGGATAGGGAGTCACCACTCTGTGAAAAATCCCCCGTCTCCCCCTTTTCCCGAAGATTGTAGAATCTCATATATAAAAACTAAATAGAGTTTACAATCCCTAAAAATTCCAGACAGTTTTTGGAATTATCTCTCTCTACATTTGTGCATTGTGCATTACTATTTTAGATGTATACTTTTTTCTTAAATCAAAACTTGTGTTTTCACTTTCCATTTATCTCGTAAACAAAAAAAAGAGATAAAAGGCAAATAGATCACAACAAAATGAAAATTTTAGAGTATATGTATGGAAAGAATTTAAAGCAAGAAACTAATGTAAGTAAAGAAATTTTTTTCACAAACCACAAATGAACACAAAAGTTTTGTTATCCAAGTTTGGCCCATTCCAATAGTTCAACCCTAATAGTTTTGAATTTTATAACAAGGAGATTTTTCTACACATGTTTTAAAAAAGGGATATATATATGCCTGAAACATTTTAAAGATGTAAATGACCTATGGATCAAAACCTTTTAAAGAGAATAACATTAAACTCTCAAGTGAACGTCCGGTGGGATATTTACCCGAGTCAAACAAGCCGTTATTTTGCCCATTTACAATAAGTTGACCTAACGATGATAGATGATTGTAAAGTGATTTATCATGCGTAATGGGCTATATATTTGTAACGATTGACTTATGGATTGGGAGTCAACACTCAGTTATAATCCCCCGCCTCCCCCTTTTCCCGATGATTGCAGAACCTGATATATAAAAAATAAAAAGAGTTTACAATCCTTTAAAATTACAGACACTTTTTGAAATTATCTCTCTCTACATTTGTGCCTTGTGAATTTCCATTTTAGATGTATACTTTTTTCTTAAATCAAAATTTGACTTTTCACTTTCCCTTCATCTCGTAAACAATAAAAAGAGAAAAAATGCAAATTGATCTCAATAAAAAGAAAATTTTTGAGTTTATCTACGGAAAGAATTTAAAGCAATAAACAAATGTAATTAAAGAAAATTTATTCACACACAACAAATGACCACAAAATTTTTGTTGTCCAAGTTTGGGTAATTCCACTAGTTCTACCCTAATAGCTCGGACTTTTATAAGAAAGAAAATTTTCTACACATGTTCTAAAAAATTGATATGCATGTTTGAAACATGGTAAATATTCAAATGACCTACGGATCCAAACCTTTAAAGATAATCACTTTAAATTCTCAAGTGAACGTGTGGAGGGATATTTATCCGTGTCAAACAAGCCATTATTTTGCAACTTTACAAAACTTACCTAACGATCATAGATTATTGTAAAGTGATTTATCATGCGTAATGGGTTATATTTTTAAAGGGAAGACTTAGGGATAGGGAGTCAACACTCAGTGAAAAATCCCCCGCCTACCCCTTTTCCTGACGATTGCAGAACCTGTTATATAAAAACTAAAAAGAGTTTACAATCCCTAAAAATTACAGACACTTTTTGGAATTATCTCTCTGTAAATTTGTGAATTGAGCATTTATTTTTTAGATTTATACTTTTTTCTTAAATCAAAACTTGGGTTTTCACTTTCCCTTTATCTTGTAAACAAAAACAAGAGATAAAAGGCAAATAGATCACAACAAAATGAAAATTTTAGAGTTTATATATGGAAAAAATTTAAAGCAAGAAACAAATGTAAGTAAAGAAAATTTATTCACACCACTAATGAACACAAATTTTTGTTATCAAAGTTTGGGCAAATCCATTAGTTCAATCCTAATAGTTTGGAATTTTATAAGAAGGAGATTTATCTACACATGTTTTAAAAAAGGGATATGCATACTTGAAACAAGTTAAAGATGCAAATCACCTTTGGATCCAAACCTTTTAAAGAGAATAACATTAAATTCTCAAGTGAACGTGCGAAGGGATATTTACCCGGGTGAAACAAACCATTATTTTGCCCATTTACAAAAAGCTGACCTAACGATCATAGATGATGGTACAGTGATTGATCATGCGTAACGGACTACATTTTTGTAAGGATTGACTTATGGATTGGGATTCAACACACAATTAAAAATCCCCCGCCTCCCCCTTTTCCTGACGATACAGAACCTGATATATAAAAAATAAAAAGAGTTTACAATCCCTAAAAATTAATGACACTTTTTGGAATTATCTCTCTCTACATTTGTGCGTAGTGCATTTCCATTTTAGATGTATACTTTTTTCTAAAATCAAAACTTGAGTTTTCACTTTCCCTTCATCTCGTAAACAATAAAAAGAGATAAATGGCAAATAGATCACAAAAAAATGAAAATTTTAAAGTTTATGTATGGAAATAATATAAATCAATAAACCAATGTAAGAAAAAAAATTTATTCTCACACCACAAATGAACACAAAAGTTTTGTTATCCAAGTTTGGGTAATTCCACTAGTTCAACCCTTATTGCTCGAAATTTATAAGAAAGAGATTTTTTCTACACATGTTTCAAAAAATGGATATGCATGCTTGAAACATGTTAAAGATTCAAATGACCTATGAATCCAAACCTTTTAAAGAGAATAACATGAAATTCACACGTGAACGTGAGAGGAGATATTTACTCGAGTCAAATAAGCCATTATTTTGTCCACTTACCAAAAGTTGATGTAACGATCATAGATGATTGTAAAGTTATTGATCATGCGTAATAGGCTATATTTTTTTAAGGAATGACTTTTGGATTGGGAGTCAACAAGCAGTTAAAAATCCCCCGCCTACCCCTTTTCCCGAAAATTGCATAACCTAATATATAAAACCTAAAAAGATTTTACTATCCCTAAAAATTACAGACACTTTTTGGAATTATCTCTCTCTAATTTTGTGCATTGTGAATTTCATTTTTAGATATATACTTTTTTCTTAAATCAAAATTTGAGTTTACACTTTCGTTTCATCTCGTAAACAAAAAGAAGAGATAAAAGGCAATTAGATCACAACAAATAGAAAATTTTAGAGTTTATGTATGGAAAGAATTTAAAGCAATAAACAAATGTAAGTAAAGAAAATTTATTCTCACACCACAACTGAACACAAATGTTTTGTTCTCCAAGTTTGGGTAGTTCCACTAGTTCAACCCTCATAGCTCAGAATTATATAAGAAAGAGATTTTTCTACACATGTTTTAAAAAAAGGATATGCATGCTTGAAACATGTTAAAGATTCAAATGACCGATGGATCCAAACGTTTAAGGAGAATAACTTTAAATTCTCAAGTGACCGTGCGGAGGGATATTTACCTGTGTCAAACAAGCCATTATTTTGCAACTTTACAAAAAAGTTGACCTAACGATTATAGATGATTGTAAAGTGATTTATCATGCATAACGGGTTATATTTTTCTAATGAGTGACTTATGGATTGGAAGTCAACACTCAGTGAAAAATCCCCTACCTCCCCCTTTTCCTGACTATTGCAGAACCTGGTATATAAAAACTTAAAAGAGTTTACAATCCCTAAAAATTACAGACACTTTTTGGAATTATCTCTCTACATTTGTGAATTGTGCAGTTATATTTTAGATGTATACTTTTTTCTTAAATTAAAACTTGAGTTTTCACTTTCCCTTTATCTCGTAAACAAAAAAAAGAGATAAAAGGCAAACAAATCACAACAAAATGAAAATTTTAGAGTTTAAATGGAAATAATATAAAGCAGTAAAAAGGGTAAGTAGAGAAAATTTATTCACACAATTCAAATGAACACAAAAGTTTTGTTATCAAAGTCCAGGAAATTCCACTAGTTCTACCCGAATAGCTCAAAATTTAACGAGAAAGAGATTTTTCTACACGTCTTAAAAAATGAATAGGCATGCTTGAAACATGTTAAAGATGCAAATGACCTATGGATCTAAACCTTTTAAAGAGAATAACATTAAATTCCCAAGTGAACGTGCGGCGGGATATTTACCCGCTTCAAACAAGCTAATATTTTGCCCTTTCACAAAATGTTGACCTAACAATCATAGATGATTGTAAAGTTATTTACCATGCATAACAGACTATATTTTTGTAAGGATTGACTTATGGATTGGAGTCAACACTCAATTAAAAATCCCCCGTCTCCCCCATTTCCCGACGATTGCAGAACCTCATATATAAAAACTAAAAAGAGTTTAAAATCCCTAAAAAATACGGACACTTTTTTGAAATTACCTCTCTCAACATTTTTGCATAGTGCATTTCCATTTTAGATGTATAGTTTTTTCTTAAATCAAAACTTGAGTTTTCACTTTCCCTTCATCTCGTAAACAAAAAAAATAGATAAAAGGCAAAGAGATCACAACAAAATGAAAATTTTAGAGTTTATGTGTGGAAAGAATTTAAACAAGTAAACAAATGTAAGTAAAGAAAATTTATTCACACACCACAATTGAGCACAAAAGTTTTGTTATCCAAGTTTAGGTAATTCTACTAGTTCAACCCCAATAGCTCGGAATTTTATAAGAAAGAGATTTTTCTACACAATGTTTTAACAAATGGATATGCATACTTGAAACATGTTAAAGATACAAATGACCTATGGATCCAAACCTTTTAAAGATAATAACTTCAAATTCTCAAATGAAGCGAAGGAATATTTACCCGTGTCAAACAAACCATTATTTTCAACTTTAAAAAAAAAAGTTGACCTAAAGATCATAGATTTTTGTAAAGTGATTTATCATGCCTAATGGGCTATATTTTTGTAAGGAATGAGTTATGGATTGGGAGTCAGCACTCAGTTAAAAATCGCCTGTCTGCCCCTTTTCCCGACTAATGCAGAACCTGATATATAAAAACTAGAAAGAGTTTACAATCCCTAAAAATTACAGACACTTTTTGGAATTATCACTCCCTACATTTGTGCTTTGTGAATTTCCATTTTAGATATATTGTTTCTTAAATCAAAATTTGATTTTTCACTTTCATTTCATCTCGTAAACAAAAAAAAAGAGATAAAAGGCAAATAGATCACAACAAAATGAAAATTTTAGAGTTTATGTATGGAAAGAATTTAAAGCAATGAAAAAATATAAGTAAATAAAATTTATTTACACACCACAAATGAACACAAAATTTTTGTTATCCACGTTTGGGTAATACCACTAGTTCAACCCTAATAGCTTAGAATTTTATAAGAAAGAGATTTTTCTGCACATGTTTTAAAAAATGGATATGCATGCTTGAAACATGTTAAAGATTCAAATGACCTATGGATCCAAAAGTTTTAAAGAGAATAACATTAGATTCTCAACTGAACGTGCGGTGGGATATTTACCCGTGTCAAACATGCCATTATTTTTCTAATTTAAAAAATAGTTGACCTAACGATCATAGATGATTGTAAAGTGATTTATCATGCGGAATGGGCTATTTTTTTTTGTAAAGAATGACTTATGGATTTGGAGTCAACACTCAGTAAAAACTCCCCCGCTTCCCCCTTTTGCTGACGATTGAAGAACCTTATATATAAAAACAAAAAAGAGTTTACAATCCCTAAAAAATACAGACACTTTTTGGAATTATCTCTCTCTATATTTGTGCATTATGAATTTCCATTTTAGATGTATACTTTTATCTTAAATCAAAATTTGAGTTTTCACTTACCCTTAATCTCGGAAACTAAAAAAGAGATAAATGGAAAAAAGATCACAACAAAATGAAGATTTTAAAGTTTATGTATGGAAATAATTTAAAGAAATTACCAATGTAAGTGAAGAAAATTTATGCACACACGTAAAATTTCCATCTTTGGGAAATTCCACCAGTTCAATCCTTATAGCTCGGAATTTATAAGAAAGAGATTTTTCTACACATGTTCTAAAAAATGGATATGCAGGCTTGAAACATGTTATAGGTGCAAATGACCTATGGATCCAAACCTTTTAAAGCGAATAACTTTAAATTCTCAAGTGAACGTGTGGAGGGATATTTACCCAAGACAAACAAGCCATTATTTTGTCACTTTACAAAAAGTTGACCTAATGATCATAGATGATTGTAAAGTGATTTATCATGTGTAACAGGCTATATTTTTGTATAGAATGACTTATAGATAGGGAGTCAACACTATGTGAAAAATCCCCCTCTTCCCCCATTTCCCGATGGTTGTAGAACCTGATATATAAAAACTAAATAGAGTTTACAATCCCCAAAAATTCCAGACAGTTTTTGGAAGTCTCTCTCTCTACATTAGATGTATACTTTTTTCTTAAATAAAAACTTGAGCTTTCACTTTCCCTTTATCACGTAAACAAAGAAAAGAGATAAAAGGCAAATAGATCACAACAAAATGAAAATTTCAGAGTATATGTATGGAAAGAATTTAAAGCAAGAAACAAATGTCAGTAAAGAAATTTTTTTCACAAGCCACAAATGAACACAAAAGTTTTGTTATCCAAGTTTGGGCCATTCCAATAGTTCTACCCTAACAGTTTTGAATTTTATAAGAAGGAGATTTTACTACACATGTTTTAAAAAAGGGATATATATGCTTGAAATATTTTAAAGATGCAAATGATCTATGGATCCAAACCTTTTAAAGAGAATAACATTAAACTCTCAAGTGAACCGGGGGGATATTTACCCGAGTCAAACAAGCCATTATTTTGCCCATGTACAAAAAGCTGACCTAACGATCATAGATGATTCTAAAGTGATTTATCATGTGTAACGGGCTATTTATTTGTAAGGATTGACTTATGGATTGGGAGTCAACACTCAGTTATAATCCCCCGCCTCCCCTTTTCCCGATGATTGCACAACCAGATATATAAAAACTAAAAAGAGTTTACAATCCTTTAAATTACAGACACTATTTGGAATTATCTCTCTCCACATTTTTGCACAGTGCATTCCCATTTTGGACGTATACTTTTTTCTTCATTCAAAACTTGAGTTTTCACTTTCCCATCATCTCATAAATATAAAAAAAAAAGATAAAAGGCAAATAGATCACAACAAAATGTGGATGGAAAGAATTTAAAGCAATAAACAAAAGTAAGTAAAGAATATTAATTCACACACCACAAATGAACACAAAAGTTTTGTTATCCAAGTTTGGGAACCCTTATTGTTCGGAAGTTTATAAGAATGAGATTTTTCTACACATGTTTTAAAAAATGGATATGCATGCTTGAAACATGTTAAAGATGCAATTGACCTATGGATCCAAACCTTTTAAAGAGACTAACATAAAATTCTCTAAGGAACGAGCGGTGGGATATTTACCTGAGTCAAACAAGCCATTATTTTGCCAATTTACAAAAAGCTGACCTAACAATCATAGATGATTGTAAATTGATTTATCATGCATAACACGCTATAATTTTTTAAGTAATGACTTATGGATTGGGAGTCAACACTCAGTTAAAAATCCCCCGCCTCCCCCTTTTCTCGACTATTGCAGAACCTAATATATAAACACTAAAAAGAGTTTACAATCCTTAAAAATTGACGACACTTTTTGGAATTATCTCTCTCTACATTTGTATATTGTGCATTTCCATTTTAGATTTAAACTTTTTTCTTATATCCAAATTTGAATTTTCACTTTCCCTTCATCTTGGAAACAAAAAAATGAGATAAAAGGCAAATAGATCACAACAAAATGAAAATTTTAGAGTTTATGTATGGAAAGAATTTAAAGTAATAAAAAGATCTAAGTAAAGGAAATTTATTCACACACCACAAATGAACACAAAAGTTTTGTTATCCAAGTTTTGGAAATTCCACTAGTATAACCCTAATAGCTCGAAATTTTATAAGAAAGAGATTTTTCTACACATGTTTTAAACAATGGATATGCATGCTTGAAACATGTTAAAGATGCAAATGACCTATGGATCCAAACCTTTTAAAGAGAATAACATTAAATTCCCAAGTGAAGGTGCGGTGGGATATTTACCCGAGTCAAAGAAGCCATTATTTTGCCCATTTACACAATGCTCTCCTAAAAATCATAGATGATTGTAAAGTGATTTATCATTCGTAACGGTCTATATTTTTATAGGAATGCCTTAAGGATTTGGAGTCAACACTCAATTAAAAATCCCCCGCCTCCCCCTTTTCCGGACGATTGCATAACCTAATATATAAAAACTAAAAAGAGTTTACAATTCCTAAAAGTTACATACACTTTTTGGAATTATCTCTCTCTACATTTGTGCATTGTGCATTTCCATTTTAGATGTATTATTTTTTTGTAAATTACAACTTGAGTTTTCACCTTCCCTTCATCTCGTAAAAAAAAAAAGAGATAAAAGGCAAATAGATTACAACAAAATGAAAATTTTAGAGTTTATGTATGGACAGAATTTAACGCAATTAAGAAATGTAAGTAAAGAAAATTTATTCACAAACCACAAATAAACACAAAATTTTTGTTATCCAAGTTTGCTAAATTCCACTAGTTCAACCCTAATAGCTCGGAATTTTATAAGAAAGAGATTTTTCTACACATTTTTTAAAAAAGGGATATGCATGCTTGAAACATGTTAAAGATGCAAATTACCTATGAATCCAAACCTTTCAAAGAGAATAACATTAAATTCTCAAGTGAACATGCAGTGGGATATTTACCCGAGTCAAACACGCCATTATTTTACCCATTTAGAAAAAGCTGACCTAACGATTATAGATGATTGTAAAGTGATTTTTCTTGCGTAATGGTCTATATTTTTGTAAGGAATGACTTACAGATTGGGAGTCAACACTCAGTTAAAAATCCCCTTGCCTCCCCCTTTTACAGAAGATTGGAGAACCTGATATTTAAAAACTAAAAAAAGTTTATAATCCCTTAAAATTACAGACACTTTTTGGAATTATCTCTCTCGATATTTGTGAATTGTGCATTTCCATATTATATTTATATTTTTTTCTTAAATTAAAACATGAATTTTCACTTTCCCATCATCTCGCAGACAAAAAAAAAGAGATTAAAGGCAAATAGATCACAAAAAAATGAAAATTTTAGAGTTTATGTATGGAAAGAATTTAAAAAAATAAAAAAATATATGTAAAAAAAATTTATTCATTCCCCACAAATGAACACAAAAGTTTTGCTATCCAAGTTTGAGAAATTCCACCAATTCAACCCTAATTGCTCGGAATTTTATAAAAAAGAGATTATTCGACACATGTTTTAAAAAATGGATATGCATGCTTGAAACATTTTAAAGATACAAATGACCTATGGATCAAAACCTTTTAAATAGTCTAACAATAAATTCTCAAGTGAATGTGCGGTGGGATATTTACCCGAGTCAAACAAGCCATTATTTTGCCCATTTTAAAAAAGTTGACCTAACGATCATAGACGATTGTAAAATGAATTATCTTGAGAAATGGGCAATATTTGTTTAAGGAATGACTTCTGGATTGGGCGTCAACACGCAGTTAAAAATGCCCTGCCTCCCCTTTTCCCGATGATTGTTGAATCTGATTTATGAAAACTAAAAAGAGTTTACAATCCCTAAAAATTATAGACACTTTTGGAATTATCTCTCTCTACATTTGTGCATTGTGCATTTCCATTTTAGATGTATACTTTTTTCGTAAATAAAAACTTGACTTTTATCTTTCCCTTCATCTCCTACACAAAAAAAGAGATAAAAAGGAAAATAGATCACACCAAAATGAAAAGTTTAGAGTTTATGTATGGAAAGAATTTAAAGGAATAAACAAATGTTAGTATAGAAAATATATTCACACACCACAAATGAACACAAAATTTTTGTTATCCAAGTTTGGGAATTTCCACTAGTTCAACCCTAATAGCTCGGAATTTTATAAGAAAGTGATTTTTCTACACATGTTTTGAAAAAGGGATATGCATGCTTGAAACATGTTAAAGATGCAAATTACCTATGAATCCTAACCTTTTAAAGAGAATAACATTAAATTCTCAAGTGAACGTGCGGTGGTTTTTTTACCCGAGTCAAACAAGCCATTATTTTGCCCATTTAGAAAAACCTGACGTAACGATCATAGATGACTGTATAGTGATTTATCAAGTGTAACGGGCTATATTTTTGTAAGGAATGACTTATTGATTGGGAGTCAACACTCTTTCAAAAATCCCCCGCCTCCCCCTTTTTCAGACAATTGCAGAACCTAATATATAAAAACTAAAACAATTTTACAATCCCTTAAAATTACAGACACTTTTTGGAATTATCTCTCTTTACATTTGTGCATTGTGCATTTCCATATTAGATGTATACTTTTTTCTTGAATCAAAACTTGAATTTTTATTTTTCCTTCTTCTAGATCACAAAAAAAAAAGAGATTTTAGAGTTTATGTATGGAAAGAATTTAAAGCAATAAACAAATGTAGGTAAAAAAAATTTATTCATGCACCACAAATGAACACGGAAATTTTGCTATCCAAGTTTGGGAAATTCCACTAGTTTGACCCTAATAGCTCAAAATTTTATAAGAAAGAGATTTTTGACACATGTTTTAAAAAAAGGATATCCATGCTTGAAACATGTTAAAGAAGAAAATGACCTTTGGATCCAAACCTTTAAAGAGAATAACATTAAATTCTCAAGTGAACATGTGGAGGGATATTTACCCGAGACAAACAAGCTATTATTATGCCCATTTAAAAAAAGTTGACCTAACGATCATAGATGATTGCAAAATGATTTATCACGCGTAGCGGGCTATATTTGTGTAAGGAATGACTTATGGATTGGGAGTCAACACGCAGTTAAAAATCCTCCCCCCCCCCCCCCCCCCCCCCCCCCCCCCCCTTTTTCCCGACGATTTTAGAACCAGATTTATAAAATCAAAAAAAAAGTTTACAATCCCTAAAAATTACATACACTTTTGGAATTATCTCTCTCCACATTTGTGCTTTGTGCATTTACATTTTAGATGTATACTTTTTTCTTAAATACAAACTTGAGTTTTATCTTTCCCTTCATCTCGTAAACAAAAAGAGAGATAAAAGGCAAATAGATCACAACAAAATGAAAAGTTTAGAGTTTATGTATGGAAAGAATTTAAAAAAATAAAAAAATGTAAGTTAAAAAAATTTATTCACACCACAAATCAACAAAAGAGTTTTGTTATCCAACTTTTGGAAATTCCACTACTTCAACCCTAATTCCTCGGAATTTTATAACAAATAGAATTTCTACACATGTCTTAAAAAAATGGATATGCATTCTTGAAACATGTTAAATATGCAAATGACCTATGCATCTAAAATTTTTAAAGAGAATAACATTGAATTCTAAAGTAAAGGTGCGGTGGGATATTTACCTGAGTCAAACAAGCCAATATTTTGCCCATTTACAAAAATATGACCTAATGATCATAGATGATTGTAAATTTTTTTATCATGCATAAAAAATGTATGTAAAAAAAATTTATTCACACACCACAACGGAACACAAAAGTTTTGCTATCCAGGTTTGGGAAATTCCACTAGTTCGACCATAAGAGGTCAAAATTTTATAAGGAAGAGATTTTTCTACACTTGATATAACAAATGGATATGCATGCTTGAAACATGTTAAAGATGCAAATGACCTATGGATCAAAAAAATTTAAAGAGAATAACATTAAATTCTCAAGTGAACGTGCGGTGGGATATTTACCCGAGTCAAACAAGCATTTATTTTGCCCATTTACAAAAAGCTGACCTAACGATCATAGATGATTGTAAAGTGATTTATCATGCATAATAGGCTATATTTTTGTAAGGAATGACTTATGGATTGGGAGTCAACACTCAGTTAAAAATTCCCCGCCTCCCCTTTTCCCGATGATTGTAGAACCTAATATATAAAAAGTAAAAAGAGTTCACAATCCCTAAAAAATAAAGACACTTTTAGGAATTATCTCTCTCTACATATATGAATTGCATATTTATATTTTAGATGTATACTCTTTTCTTAAATCAAAACTTGAGTTCTCACTTTCCCTTTATCTCGTAAAAAAAAAAACAAGAGATAAAAGGCAAATAGATCACAACAAAAAGAAAATGCTAGAGTTTATATATGGAAAGAATTTGAAGCAGGACAAAAATGTAAGTACAGAAAATTTATTCACACACCACAAATGAACACAAAATTTTTTTTATCCAATTTTGGGAAATTCCACTAGTTCAACCCAAATTGTCCAGAATTTTATAAGAAGGTGATTTTTCTAAACATGTTTTAAAAAATGGATATGCTTGCTTGAAACATGTTAAAGATGAGAATGACCTACGGATCGAAACCTTTTAAAGAGAATAACATTAAATTCTCAAGTGATCATGAGGTGAGATATTTACCCGAGTGAAACAAGCCATTATTTTTCCCATTTAAAAAAATCTGACCTACTGATTATAGATGATTGTAAAGTGATTTATCATGCGTAATGGGCTATATTTTTGTAAGGATTGACTTAAGGATTGAGAGTCAACACTCAGTTAAAAATCCCTCGCCTCCCCCTTTTCCTGACGATTGCAAAACCTGATATATGAAAACTAAAAAGAGTTTACAATGCCTAAAAATTGCAGATACTTTTAGGAATTATCTCTCTCTACATATGTGAACTGTGCATTTCTATTTTAGATCTAAACTTTTTTCTAAAATCAAAACTTGAGCTTTCAGTTACCCTTCATCTCGTAAACAATAAAAAGAGATAAATGGAAAATACATTACAAGAAAATGAAAATTTAAGAGTTTATTTATGGAAAGATTTTAAAGCAATAATTAAATGTAAGTATATAAAATTTATTAACACACCACTAATGAACACAAAAGTTTTGTATCCAAGTTTGGGTAATTCCACTAGTTCAACCCTAAGAGCTCGAAATGTTATAAGAAAGAGATTTTTCTACACATGTTTTAAAAAATGGATAGGCATGCTTGAAAGAGGTTAAAGATTCAAATCGCCTATTGATCCAAACCTTTTAAAGAGAATAACATTAAATTTTCAAGTGAACGTGCGGTGGGATATTTACCCGAGTAAAACAAGCCATTATTTTGCCTATTTACAAAAAGCTGACCTAACGATCATAGATGATTGTAAAGTGATTTATCACGCATAACGAGCTATATTTATTTAAGGAATGACTTATGGATTGGTAGTCAACACTCAGTTAAAAATCCTTCGCTTTCCCCTTTCCCTAACAACTGTAGAACCTGATATATAGAAACTAAAAAGAGTTTACAATCCCTAACAATTATAGACACTTTTTGGAATTATCTCTCTCTACATTTGTGCATTGTGTATTTCTATTTTAGATGTATACTTTTTTCTTAAATCAAAACTTGAGTTTTCACTTTCCCATTATCTCGTAAAAAAAAAAGAGATAAAATGGAAATAGATCACAACAAAATGAAAATGTTAGAGTTTATATAGGGAAAGAATTTAAAGCAGAAAAAAATGTAAGTAAAGAAAATTTATTCACACCACCAATGAACACAAAAGTTTTGTTATCCAAGTTTGGGAAATTCCACTAGTTCAACCCAATTGTTCGGAATTTTATAAGAAGGAGATTTTTCTTAACTTGTTTTAAAAAATGGATATGCATGCTTGAAACATGTTAAAGATGCAAATGACCAATGGATCCAAGCCTTTTAAAGAGAATAACATTAAATTCTCAAGTGAACGTGCGGTGGGATATTTACCCGAGTGAAACAAACCAATATTTTTCCAATTTACAAAAAGCTGACCTACCGATTATAGATGATTGTAAAGTGATTTATCATGCGTAACGGGCTACATTTTTGTAAGGATTGGGAGTCAACACTCAGTTAAAAATCCCTCGCCTCCCTTTTTTCCCGCGGATTGTAGAACATGATATATAAAAACTAAAAAGAGTTTACAATGCCTAAAAATTACAGACACTTTTTGGAATGATCTCTTTGTACATATGTGAATTGTGGATTTCCATTATAGATGTATACTTTTTTCTAAAATCAAAACTTGAGTTTGCACTTTCCCTTCATCTCGTAAAAAATAAAAAGAGATAAATGGCAAATAAATCACAAAAAAATGAAAATTTTAGAGTTTATGTATGGAAAGAATTTAAAGAAATAAAGAAATGTTAATAAATAAAATTTACTCACACACCACAAATGAACACAAAAGTTTTGTATCCAAGTTTCAGTCATTCCACTAGTTCAACCTAATAGCTCAGAATTTTATAAGAAAGAGATTTTTCAACACATGTTATAAAAAATGGATATGAATGTTTGAAACATGTCAAAGATGCAAATGACATTTGGATCCAAACCTTTTAAAAAGAATAACATTAAATTCCCAAGTGAACGAGCGGTGGGATATTTACCCGAGTCAAACAAGCCATTATTTTGCCCATTTACAAAAAGCTGACCTAGCGATCATAGATGATTGTAAAGTGATTTATCATGAGTAATGGGCTATGTTTTTAAGGAATGACTTACGGACTGGGAGTCAACACTCAGTTAATAATCTGTCGCCTCTCCCTTTTCCCGACGATTGTAAAACCTGATATATAAAAACTAAAATGAATTTACAATCCCTAAAAATAACAGACACTTTTTGGAATTATCTCTCTCTACATTTGTGCATTGTTCATTTCTATTTTTGATGTATACTTTTTTCGTAAATCAAAACTTGAGTTTTCACTTTTCCTTTATCTCATAAAAAAAAAAGAGAGATAAAAGACAAATAGATTACAACAAAATGAAAATGTTAGAGTTTATATATTGAAAGAATTTATAGCAGAAACAAATGTGAGTAAAGAAAATTTATTCACACACCACAAATGAACACAAAAGTTTTGTTATCCAAGTTTGGGAAATTCCACTATTTCAACCCTAATTGTTCAGAAATTTATAAGACAGAGATTTTTCTAAACAAGTTTTAATAAAAGGATATGCATGCTTGAAACATTTTGAAGATACAAATGACCAATGGATCCAAACGCTTTTAAGAGAATAACATTAAATTCTCAAGTGAACGTGCGGTGAGATATTTACCCGAATGAAACAAGCCATTATTTTTCATATTTACAAAAAGCGGAACTACCGATTATAGATGATTTTAAAGTGATTTATCATGTGTAATGGGCTATATTTTTTGTAAGGATTGACTTATGGATTTGGAGTCAACACTCAGTTTAAAATCACTTGCCTCCCCCTTTTCCCAACGATTGCAGAACTTGATATATAAAAACAAAAAAAAATTTACAATGCCTAAAAATTACAGTCACATTTTTGAATTATCTCTCTCTATATATGTGAATTGTGCATTTCCATTTTAGATGTATACTTTTTTCTAAAATCAAAACTTGAGTTTGCACTTTCCCTTCATCTCGTAATTAAAAAAAAAAGAGATAAAAGGCAAATAGATCGCAAAAAAATGAAAATTTTAGAGTTTATGGATGGAAAGAATTTAAAGCAATAAACAAAAGTAAAGAAAATTAATTCACACACCACAAATGAACACAAAAGTTTTGTTATCCAAGTTTGGGAACCCTTATTGTTCGGAAGTTTATTAGAAGGAGATTTTTCTACACATGTTTTAAAAAATGGATATGCATGCTTGAAACAAGTTAAAGATGCAATTGACCTATGGATCCAATCCTTTTAAAGAGAATAACATTAAATTCTCTAGTGAACGAGCGGTGGGATATTTACCCGAGTCAAACAAGCCATTATTTTGCCAATTTACAAAAAGCTGACCTAACAATCATAGATGATTGTAAAGTGATTTATCATGCATAATAGGCTATATTTTTGTAAGGAATGACTTATGGATTGGGAGTCAACACTCAGTTAAAAATCCCCCGCCTCCCCTTTTTCCCGACTATTGCAGAACCTAATATATAAAAACTAAAAAGAGTTGACAATCCCTAAAAATTAACGACACTTTTTGGAATTATCTCTCTCTACATTTGTACATTGTGCATTTCCATTTTAGATTTAAACTTTTTTCTTATATCCAAATTTGAATTTTCACTTTCTCTTCATCTCGCAAACAAAAAAATGAGATAAAAGGCAAATAGATCACAACAAAATGAAAATTTTAGAGTTTATCTATGGAAAGAATTTAAAGTAATAAAAAAATGTAACTAAAGAAAATTTATTCACACACCACAAATGAACACAAAATTTTTGCTATCCAAGTTTGGGAAATTCCACTAGTTTAACCCTAATAGCTCGAAATTTTATAAGAAAGAGATTTTTCTACACATGTTTTAAAAAATTGATATGCATGCTTGAAACATGTTAAAGATGCAAATGACCTATGAATCCAAACCTTTTAAAGAGAATAACATTAAATTCCCAAGTGAACGTGCGGTGGGATATTTACCCGAGTCAAACAAGCCATTATTTTGCCCATTAACACAAAGCTCTCCTAACAATCATAGATGATTATAAAGTGATTTACCATTCGTAGTGGTCTATATTTTTTGAAGGAATGACTTATGGATTTGGAGTCAACACTCAATTAAAAATCCTCCGCCTCCCCCTTTTCACGATGATTGCAGAACCTGATTCATAAAAACTAAAAAGTGTTTACAACCCCTAAGAATAACAGAAAGTTTTTGCAATTATCTCTCTCTACATTGGTGCATTGTGCATTTCCATTTTAGAAGTATACTTTTTCCTTCAATAAAGACATGGCTTTTCACTATCCCTTCAGTCCGTACACAATAAAAGATATAAAAGGCCAATAGATCCAAACATTATCAAAATTTTAGAGTTTATGTATGGGAAGAATTTAAAGCAATAAACAATGTAAGTAATGAAAATGTATTCACACACCACAAATGAACACAAAAGTTTTGTTTTCCAAGTTTTGGAAATTCCACTAGTTCAACCCTAGTTGCTCGGAATTTTAAGAAAGAGATTTTTTTACACAAGTTTTAAAAAATGGATATGCATGCTTGAAACATGTTAAAGATGCAAATGACCTATGGATCGAAACACTTTTAAAGATAATAACATTAAATTCTCAAGTGAACGTGAACATTAAATTCTCAAGTGAACGTGCGGAGGGATATTTACCCGAGTAAAACAAGCCATTATTTTGCCCATTTACAAAAAGCTAACCTCACGATCATAGATGATTGTAAAGTGAATTATCATGCATAACTGGCTATATTTATGTAACGAATGACTAATGGATTTGGACTCAACACTCAATTAAAAAACCCCCGCCTCCCCCTTTTCCTGAAGATTGCAGAACCTGATATTAAAAAACTAAAAAAAGTTTACAATCCCTTAAAATTACAGACACTTTTTGGAATTATCTCTCTCTTTATTTGTGAATTTTGCATTTCCATATTAGATTTATATTTTTTTCTTAAATCAAAACTTGAATTTTCACTTTCCGTTCATCTCGCAAACAAAAAAAAGAGATAAAAGGCAAATAGATCACAAAAAAATGAAAATTTTAGAGTTTATGTATGGAAAGAATTTAAAGAAATAAAAAAATGTTTGCAAAAAAAATTTATTCATTCACCACAAATGAACACAAAATTTTTGCTATCCAAGTTTGAGAAATTCCACCAGTTCAACCCTAATTGCTCGGAATTTTATAAGAAAGAGATTATTCGACACATGTTTTAAAAAATGGATATGCAAGCTTGAAACATTTTAAAGATACAAATGACCTATGGATCCAAACCTTTTAAATAGTCTAACAATAAATTCTCAAGTGAATGTGCGGTGGGTATTTACCCAAGTCAAACAAGCCGTTATTTTGCCCATTTTTAAAAAGTTGACCTAACAATCATAGATGATTGTAAAATGAATTATCTTGAGAAATGGGCAATATTTGTGTAAGGAATGACCTCTGGATTAGGAGTCAACACGCAGTTAAAAATCCCCCGCCTCCCCTTTTCCCGATGATTGTTGAATCTGATTTATAAAAACTAAAAAAAGTTTACAATCCCTAAAAATTACAGACACTTTTGGAATTATATCTCTCTACATTTGTGCATTGTGAATTTCCATTTTACATGTATACTTTTTTCGTAAATAAAAACTTGACTTTTATCTTTCCCTTCATCTCCTACCCAAAAAAAAGATAAAAAGGAAAATAGATCACACCAAAATGAAAAGTTTAGAGTTTATGTATGGAAAGAATTTAAAGCAATAAAAAAATGTTAGTATAGAAAATATATTCACACACCACAAATGAACACAAAATTTTTGTTATCCAAGTTTGGGAATTTCCACTAGTTCAACCCTAATAGCTCGGAATTTTATAAGAAAGTGATTTTTCTACACATGTTTTGAAAAAGGTATATGCATGCTTGAAACATGTTAAAGATGCAAATTACCTATGAATCCAAACCTTTTAAAGAGAATAACATTAAATTCTCAAGTGAACGTGCAGTGGGATATTTACCCGAGTCAAACAAGCCATTATTTTACCCATTTAGAAAAAGCAAACCTAACGATTATAGATGATTATAAAGTGATTTTTTTGCGTAACGGGCTATATTTTTATAAGGAATGACTTATGGAATGGGAATCAACACTCAGTTAAAAATCCCCCTACCTCCCCCTTTTCCAGAAGATTGCAGAACCTGATATTAAAAAACTAAAAAAAGTTTACAATCCCTTAAAATTACTGACACGTTTTAGAATTATCTCTCTCGATATTTGTGCATTGTGCATTTCCATATTAGATTTATATTTTTTTCTTAAATCAAAACTTGAATTTTCACTTTCCGTTCATCTCGCAAACAAAAAAAAAGAGATAAAAGGCAAATAGATCACAAAAAAATGAAAATTTTAGAGTTTATGAATGGAAAGAATTTAAAGAAATAAAAAAATTTTTGCAAAAAAAATTTATTCATTCACCACAAATGAACAAAATTTTTGCTATCCAAGTTTGAGAAATTCCACCAGTTCAACCCTAATTGCTCGGAATTTTATAAGAAAGAGATTATTCAATACATGTTTTAAAAAATGGATATGCATGCTTGAAACATTTTAAAGATACAAATGACATATGGATCCAAACCTTTTAAATAGTCTAACAATAAATTCTCAAGTGAATGTGCGGTGGGATATTTACCCGAGTCAAACAAGCCGTTATTTTGCCCATTTTAAAAAAGTTGACCTAACGATCATAGATGATTGTAAAATGAATTATCTTGAGAAACGGGCAATATTTGTGTAAGGAATGACTTCTGGATTGGGAGTCAACACGCTGTTAAAAATCCCCCGCCTCCCCTTTTCCCGATGATTGTTGAATCTGATTTATAAAAACTAAAAAGTGTTTACAATTCCTAAAAATTACAGACACTTTTGGAATTATCTCTACATTTGTGCATTGTTCATTTCCATTTTACATGTATACTTTTTTCGTAAATAAAAACTTGACTTTTATCTTTCCCTTCATCTCCTACACAAAAAAAGAGATAAAAAGGAAAATAGATCACACCAAAATGAAAAGTTTAGAGTTTGAAAGAATTTAAAGCAATAAAAAAATGTTAGTTTATAAAATATATTCACACACCACAAATGAACACAAAATTTTTGTTATCCAAGTTTGGAAATTTCCACTAGTTCAACCCTAATAGCTCGGAATTTTATAAGAAAGTGATTTTTCTACACATGATTTGAAAAAGGGATATGCATGCTTGCAACATGTTAAAGATGCAAATTACCTATGAATCCTAAACTTTTAAAGAGAATAACATTAAATTCTCAAGTGAACGTGCGGTGGTTTTTTTACCCGAGTCAAACAAGTCATTACCCATTTAGAAAAACCTGACCTAACGATCATAGATGACTGTATAGTGATTTATCAAGCGTAACGGGCTATATTTTGTTAAGGAATGACTTATTGATTGGGAGTCAACACTCTTTTAAAAATCCCCTGCCTCCCCCTTTTTCAGATGATTGCTGAACCTAATATATAAAAACTAAAAAGAGTTTACAATCCCTTAAAATTTCAGACACTTTTTGGAATTATCTCTCTCTACATTTGTGCATTGTGCATTTCCATATTAGATGTATACTATTTTCATGAATCAAAACTTGAATTTTTATTTTTCCTTCATCTAGATCACAAAAAAAAGAGATTTTAGAGTTTATGTATGGAAAGAATTTAAAGCAATAAACAAATGTCAGTAAAAAAAATTTATTCACGCGCCACAAATGAACACAGAAATTTTGCTATCCAAGTTTAGGAAATTCCACTAGTTTGACCCTAATAGCTCGAAATTTTAAAAGAAAGAGATTTTTTGACACATGTTTTAAAAAATGGATATGCATGCATGAAACATGTTAAAGAAGCAAATGACCTATGGATCCAAACCTTTTAAAGAGAATAACATTAAATTCTCAAGTGAACATGTGGAGGGATATTTACCCAAGTCAAACAAGCCATTATTATGCCCATTTAAAAAAAGTTGACTTAACGATCATAGATGATTGTAAAATGACTTATCATGCGTAACGGGCTATATTTTTGTAAGGAATTACTTATGGATTGGGAATCAACATGCAGTTAAAAATCCTCCCCCCCCCCCTTTTTCCCGACGATTGCAGAACTAGATTTATAAAAACAAAAAAAAAGTTTACAATCCCTTAAAATTACATACACTTTTGGAATTATCTCTCTCCACATTTGTGCATTGTGCATTTCCATTTTACATGTATACTTTTTTCGTAAATAAAAACTTGACTTTTATCTTTCTCTTCATCTCCTACACAAAAAAAGAGATAAAAAGGAAAATAGATCACACCAAAATGAAAAGTTTAGAGTTTATGTATGGAAAGAATTTAAAGCAATAAAAACATGTTAGTATAGAAAATATATTCACACACCACATATGAACACAAAATTTTTGTTATCCAAGTTTGGGAATTTCCACTAGTTTAACCCTAATAGCTTGGAATTTTATAAGAAAGTGATTTTTCTACACATGTTTTGAAAAAGGGATATGCATGCTTGAGACATGTTAAAGATGCAAATTACCTATGAATCCTAAACTTTTAAAGAGAATAGCATTAAATTCTCAAGTGAACGTGCGGTGGTTTTTTTACCCGAGTCAAACAAGTCATTATTTTGCCCATCTAGAAAAACCTGACCTAACGATCATAGATGACTGTATAGTGATTTATCAAGCGTAACGGGCTATATTTTTGTAAGGAATAACTTATTGATTGGGAGTCAACACTCTTTTAAAAATCCCCCGCCTCCCCCTTTTTCAGACGATTGCTGAACCTAATATATAAAAACTAAAAAGAGTTTATAATCCCTTAAAATTACAGACACTTTTTGGAATTATCTCTATCTACATTTGTGCATTGTGCATTTCCATATTAGATGTATACTTTTTTCTTGAATCAAAACTTGAATTTTTATTTTTCCTTCATCTAGATCACAAAAAAAAGAGATTTTAGAGTTTATGTATGGAAAGAATTTAAAACAATAAACAAATGTCAGTAAAAAAAATTTATGCACGCACCACAAATGAACACAAAAATTTTGCTATCCAAGTTTGGGAAATTCCACTAGTTTGACCCTAATAGTTCGAAATTTTAAAAGAAAGAGAGTTTTTGACACATGTTTTAAAAAATGGATATGCATGCTTGAAACATGTTAAAGAAGCAAATGACCTATGGATACAAACCTTTTTAAAGAGAATAACATTACATTCTCAAGTGAACATGTGGAGGGATATTTACCCAAATCAAACAAGCCATTATTATGCCCATTTAAAAAAAGTTGACTTAACGATCATAGATGATTGTAAAATGATTTATCATGCGTAACGGGCTATATTTGTATAAGGAATGACTTATGGATTGGGAGTCAACACGCAGTTAAAAATCTCCCCCCCCCCCCCCCCCCCACCCCCCTTTTTCCCGACAATTGGACAACTAGATTTATAAAAACAAAAAAAAAAGTTTACAATCCCTTAAAATTACATACACTTTTGGAATTATCTCTCTACATTTGTGCTTTGTGCATTTCCATTTTAGATGTATACTTTTTTCTTAAATACAAACTTGAGTTTTATCTTTCCCTTCATCTCGTAAACAAAAAAAGAGATAAAAGGCATATAGATCACAACAAAATGAAAAGTTTACAGTTTATGTATGGAAAGAATTTAAAACAATGAACAAATGTAAGTTAAAAAAATTTATTCACACCACAAATCAACAAAAAAGTTTTGCTATCCAAGTTTGGGAAATTCCACTACTTCAACCCTAATAGCTCCGAATTTTATAACTATAGATTTTTCTACAAATGTTTTAAAAAAATGGATATGCATGCTTGAAACATGTTAAATATGCAAATGACCTATGCATCTAAAACTTTCAAAGAGAATAACATTGAATTCTAAAGTAAAGGTGCGGTGGGATATTTACCTGAGTCAAACAAGCCATTATTTTGCCCATTTAAAAAAAGATGACCTAATGATCATAGATGATTGTAAATTGATTTATCATGCATAAAAAATGTTTGTAAAGAAAATTTATTCACACACCACAACGGAACACAAAATTTTTGTGATCCAGGTTTGGGAAATTCCACTAGTTCGACCATAAGAGGTCGAAATTTTATAAGAAAGAGATTTTTCTACACTTGTTTTAACAAATGGATATGCATGCTTGAAACATGTTAAAGATGCAAATGACCTATGGATCAAAAAAATTTAAAGGGAATAACATTAAATTCTCAAGTGAACGTGCGGTGGGATATTTACCCGAGTCAAACAAGCCTTTATTTTGCCCATTTACAAAAAGCTGACCTAACGATCATAGATGATTGTAAAATGATTTATCATGCATAACATGCTATATTTTTGTAAGGAATGACTTATGGATGGGGAGTCAACACTCAGTTAGAAATTCCCCGCCTCCCCTTTTCCCGTTGATTGCAGAACCTAATATATAAAAAGTAAAAAGAGTTCACAATCCCTAAAAATTAAGGACACTTTTAGGAATTATCTCTCTACCTATATGCATTGCACATTTATATTTTAGATGTATACTCTTTTCTTAAATCAAAACTTGAGTTCTCACTTTCCCTTTATCTCGTAAAAAAATAAAGAGATAAAAGGCAAATAGATCATAACAAAAATAAAATGTTAGAGTTTATATATGGGAAGAATTTAAGGCAAGAAAAAATTGTGAGTAAATAAAATTTATTCCCACACCACAAATGAACACAAAAGTTTTGTTATCCAAGTTTGGGAAATTCCAGTAGCTCAACCCTAATTGTTCAGAATTTTATAAGAAGGAGATTTTTCTAAACATGTTTTGAAAAATGGATATGCATGCTTGAAACATGTTAAAGATGCAAATGACCTATGGATCCTATCCTTTTAAAGAGAATAACATTAAATTCTCAAGTGAACGTGTGGTGGGATATTTATCGAGTGAAACAAGCCATTATTTTGCCCATTTACAAAAAGCTAACCTACCAATTATAGATGATTGTATAGTGATTTATCATGCGTACCGGGCTATATTTTTGTAAGGATTGACTTATGGATTGGGAGTCAACACTCAGTTAAAAATCCCTCACCTCCCCCTTTTCCTGTCGATTACAGAACCTGATATATAAAAACTAAAAAGAGTTTACAACGCCTAAAAATTACAGACACTTTTTGGAATTATCTCTCTCTACATATGTGAATTTTGTATTTCCATTTTAGATGTATACTTTTTTCTAAAATCAAAACTTCAGTTTTCTCTTTCCCTTCATCACGTAAACAATAAAAACAGATAAATGGCAAATAGATCACAACACAATGAAAATTTTAGAGTTTATGTATGGAAAGAATTTAAAGCAATAAACAAATGTTAGTAAATAATATTTATTCACACCCCACAAATGAACACAAAAGTGTTGTATCCAAGTTTGAGTTATTCCACGAGTTCAACCGTAAGAGCTCGGAATTTTGTAAGAAAGAGATTTTTTTACACATGTTTTAAAAAATGGATAGGCATGCTCGAAACATGTTCATGATTCAAATGACCTATTCTCCCAAACCTTTTAAAGAGAATAACATTAAATTTTCAAGTGAAGGTACGGTAGGATATTTACACGAGTAAAACAAGCCATTATTTTGCCTATTTACCACAAGTTCACCCAACGATCATAGATAATTGTAAAGTGATTTATCATGCATAACGAGCTCTATTTTTGTAAGGAATGACTTATGGATTGGGAGTTAACACTGTTAAAAATCCCCCGCCTCCCCCTTTTCTCGACGATTGCAGAACCTAATATATAAAAACTAAAAAGAGTTTAAAATCCCTAAAAATTACATATAATTTTTGGAATTATCTCTCTCTACATTTGTGCATTGTGCATTTCAATTTTAGATGTATACTTTTTTCTTTAATTAAAAATTGATTATTCATTTTCCCATTATCTCGAAGTAAAAAAAAGTGATAAAAGGCAAATAGATCACAACAAAAAAAATGTTACAATTTATATAAGTAAAGAATTTAAAGCAGAAAAAAATGTAAGTACAAAAATTTTATTCACACACGACAAATGAACACAAAAGTTTTGTTATCCAATTTTTGGAAATTCCACTAGTTCAACCCAGATTGTCCAGAATTTTATAAGAAGGAGATTTTTCTAAACATGTTTTAAAAAATGGATATGCTTGCTTGAAACATGTTAAAGATGCAAATGACCTATGGATCCAAACCTTTTAAAGAGAATAACATTAAATTCTCAAGTGAACTTGCGGTGAGATATTTACCCGAGTGAAACAAGCCATTATTTTGCCCATTTACATAAAGCTGACCTACCGATTATAGATGATTGTAAAGTTATTTATCATGCGTAAAGGGCTATATTATTGTAAGGATTAACTTATGGATTGGAAGTCAACACTCAGTTAAAAATCCCTCGCCTCCCCCTTTTCCCAACGATTGCAGAACCAGATATATAAAAACTAAAAATATTTTACAATGCCTAAAAATTACAGATACTTTTTGGAATTATCTCTCTCTACATATATGAACTGTGCATTTCTATTTTAGATCTATACTTTTTTCTAAAATCAAAACTTGAGTTTTCAGTTTCCCTTCATCTCGTAAACAATAAAAAGAGATAAATGGAAAATACATTACAACAAAATGAAAATTTTAGAGCTTATGTATGGAAAGATTTTAAAGCAATATTTGAATGTAAGTAAATAAAATGTATTCACACACCACAAATGAACACAAAAATTTTGTATCCTAGTTTGGGTAATTCCACTAGTTCAACCCTCAGAGCTCGGAATGTTATAAGAAATAGATTTTTCTTCACATGTTTTAAAAAATGGATAGGCATGATTGAAACATGTTAAAGATTCAGATGACTTATTGATCCAAACCTTTTAACGAGAATAACATTAAATTTTCAAGTGAACGTGCGGTGGGATATTTACCCGAGTAAAACAAGTCATTATTTTGCCTATTTACAAAAACGCTGACCTAAAAATCATAGACGATTGTAAAGTGATTTATCAGGCATAACGGGCTATATTTATTTAAGGAATGACTTATAGATTGGGAGTCAACACTCAGGTAAAAATCCCCCGCCTTCCCCTTTCCCTGACGACTGTAGAACCTGATATATAGAAACTAAAAAGAGTTTACAATCCCTAAAAATTACAGAAACTTTTTGAAATTATCTCTCGCTTCATTTTTGCAATGTGAATTTCTATTTTAGATGTTTACTTTTTTCTTAAATCAAAACTTGAGTTTTCACTCTCCCTTTATCTAGTAAAAAAAAAAGAGATAAAATGGAAATAGATCACAACAAAATGAAAATGTTAGAGTTTATATAGGGAAAGAATTTAAAGCAGGAAAAAAAATGTATGTAAAGAAAATTTATTCACACACCACAAATGAACACAAAAGTTTTGTTATCCAACTTTGGGAAATTTCACTAGTTCAACCCTAATTGTTCGGAATTTTATAAGAAGGAGATTTTTCTTAACTTGTTTTAAAAAATGGATATGCATGCTTGAAACATGTTAAAGATGAAAATGACCAATGGATCCAAGCCTTTTAAAGAGAATAACATTAAATTCTCAAGTGAACGTGTAGTGGGATATTTTCCCGAGTGAAACAAGCCAATATTTTGCCAATTTACAAAAAATGGACCTACTGATTATAGATGATTGTAAAGTGATTTATCATGTGTAACGGGATACATTCTTTTAACGATTGACTTATAGATTGGGAGTCGACACAAAGTTAAAAATCCCTTGCCTCCCCTTTTCCCGACGATTGTAGAACATGATATATAAAAAATAAAAAGAGTTTACAATGCCTAAAAATTACAGACACGTTTTGGAATTATCTTTCTCTACATATGTGAATTGTGGATTTCCATTATAGATGTATACTTTTTTCTAAAATCAAAACTTGAGGTTTCACTTTCCCTTCATCTTGTAAACAATAAAAAGAGATAAATGGCAAATAGCTCACAACAAAATGAAAATTTTAGAGTTTATGTATTGAAAGAATTTAAAGCAATAAAGAGATGTTAGTAAATAAAATTTCTTCACACACCACAAATGAACACAAAAGTTTTGTATCCAAGTTTCGGTCATTCCACTAGTTCAACCCTAAGTGCTCGGAATTTTATCAGCAAAAGATTTTTCTACACATGTTTTAAAAAATGGATATGCATGCTTGGAATTATATAAAAAATAAAAAGTGTTTACAATCCCTAAAAATTACAGACACTTTTTGGAATTATTTCTCTCTACATTTGTGCATTGTGCATTTCTATTTTAGATGTATACTTTTTTCGTAAATCAAAACTTGAGTTTTCACTTTTCCTTTATCTCGTAAAAAAAAGAGAGATAAAAGACAAATAGATCACAACAAAATGAAAATGTTAGAGTTTATATATTGAAAGAATTTAAAGCAGGAAAAAAATGTGAGTAAGGAAAATTTATTCACACACCACAAATGAACACAAAAGTTTTGTTATCCAAGTTTGGGAAATTCCACTATTTCAACCCTAATTGTTCGGAAATTTGTAAGACGGAGATTTTTCTAAACTAGTTTTAATGAAAGGATATGCATGCTTGAAACATTTTGAAGATGCAAATGACCTATGGATCGAAACGTTTTAAAGAGACTAACATTAAATTCTCAAGTGAACGTGCGGTGAGATATTTACCCGAATGAAACAAGCCATTACTTTTCACATTTACAAAAAGCGGACCTACCAATTATAGATGATTTTAAATTGATTTATCATGTGCAATGGGCTATATTTTTTGTAAGGATTGACTTATGGATTTGGAGTCAACACTCAGTTTAAAATCCCTTGCCTCCCCCTTTTGCCAACGATTGCAGAACCTGATATATAAAAACAAAAAAGAGTTTACAATGCCTAAAAATTACAAACACTTTTTGGAATTATCTCTTTGTACATATGTGAATTGTGCATTTCCATTATAGATGTATACTTTTTTCTAAAATCAAAACTTGAGTTTGCACTTTCCCTTCATCTCGTAAACAATAAAAAGAGATAAATGGCAAATAAATCACAACAAAATGAAAATTTTAGAGTTTATGTATGGAAAGAATTTAAAGAAATAAATAAATTTTAGTAAATAAAATTTATTCACACACCACAAATGAACACAAAAGTTTTGTATCCAAGTTTCAGTCATTCCACTAGTTCAACCCTAAGAGCTCAGAATTTTATATGAAAGAGATTTTTCTACACATGTTTTAAAAAATGGATTTGCATGCTTGGAACATGTTAAAGATGCAAATGACCTATGGACCCAAACCTATTAAAGAGAATAACATTAAATTCTCAAGTGAACGTACGGTGGGATATTTACCGAAGTAAAACAAGCCATTATTTTGCCTATTTACAAAAAGCTGACCTAACGATCATAGATGATTGTAAAGTGATTTACATGCGTAATGGGCTATATTTTTTAAGGAATGACTTATGGATTGGGAGTCAACACTCAGTTAAAAATCCCCCGCCTCCCCCTTTTCCCGAAGATTGCAAAACCAGATATATAAAAACTAAAAAGTGTTTACAATCCCTAAAAATAACAGACACTTTTTGGAATTATCTCTCTCTACATTTGTGCATTGTGGATTTCTATTTTAGATGTATACTTTTTTCGTAAATCAAAACTTGAGTTTTCACTTTTCCTTTATCTCGTAAAAAAAACAGAGATAAAAGACAAATAGATCACAACAAAATGAAAATGTTAGAGTTTATATATTGAAAGAATTTAAAGTAGGAAAAAATGTGAGTAAAGAAAATTTATTCACACACCACAAATGAACACAAAAGTTTTGTAATCCAAGTTTGGGAAATTCCACTATTTCAACCCTAATTGTTCGGAAATTTATAAGACGGAGATTTTTCTAAACTAGTTTTAATAAAAGGATATGCATGCTTGAAACATTTTGAAGATGCAAATGACCTATGGATCCAAACGTTTTTAAGAGAATAACATTAAATTCTCAAGTGAACGTGCGGTGAGATATTTACCCGAATGAAACAAGCCATTATTTTTCACATTTACAAAAAGCAGACCTACCGATTATAGATGATTTGAAAGTGATTTATCATGTGCAATGGGCTATATTTTTTGTAAGGATTGACTTATGGATTTGGAGTCAACACTCAGTTTAAAATCCCTTGCCTCCCCCTTTTCCCAACGATTGCAGAACCTGATATATAAAAACAAAAAAGAGTTTACAATGCCTAAAAATTACAGTCACTTTTTTGAATTATCTCTCTCTATATATGTGAATTGTGCATTTCCATTTTACATGTATAATTTTTTCTAAAATCAAGACTTGAGTTTTCACTTTCCCTTCATCTCGTATACAATAAAAAGAGATAAATGGCAAATAGATCACAACAAAATGAAAATTTTAGAGTTTATGTATGGAAAGAATTTAAAGCAATAAAAAAATGTAAGTAAATGAAATTTATTCACATACCACAAATGAACAAGAAAGTTTTGTATCCAAGTTTGGGTCATTCCACTAGTTGCACCCTAAGAGCTCGGAATTTTATGAGAAAGAGATTTTTCTACACATGTTTTAAAAAATGGATAGGCATGCTTCAAACATGTTAAAGATTCAAATGACCTATAGATCCAAAACTTTTAAAGAGAAGAACATTAAATTTTCAAGAGAACATGCGGTGGGATATTTACCCGAGTAAAACAAGCCATAAATTTTCCAATTTACAAAAAGTTAACCTAACGATCATGGATGATTGTAAAGTGATTGATCTTGCGTAACGGGCTATATTTTTTAAGGATTGATAAACCTAATTTTATAAAAACTAAAAAGAGGTTACAATCCCTAAAAATTAAAAACTCTTTTTGGAATTATCTCTCTCTTCATTTGTGCATTGTGCATTTCCATTTTAGATGTATATTTTTCTCTTAAATAAAAACTTGAGTTTTCACTTTCCCTTCATCTCGTAAACAAACAAAAGAGATGAAAGGCAAATAGATCACAACAAAATGAAAATTTTTGAGTTTATGTATGGAATGAATTTAAAGAAATAAACAAATGTAAGTAAACAAAATTTATTTACACACCACAAATGAACACAAAATTTTTGTTATCCAAGTTTGGGAAATTCCACTAGTTCAACCCTAATGGCTCGGAATTTTATAAGAAAGAGATTTTTCTACACATGTTTTAAAAAATGGATATGCATGCTTGAAACATGTTAGAGATGAAAATTACCTATGGATCCAAACCTTTTAAAGAGAATAACATTAGATTCTGAAATGAACGTGCGGTTGGATATTTACCTGAGTCAAACAAGCCATTACTTTGCCCATTTACAAAAAGCTGAACTAACGATCATAGAGGATTGTAAAGTGATTTATCATGCGTAATGGGCTATAGATTTTTAAGGAATGACCTATGGATTGGGAGTCAACACTCAGTTAAAAATTTCCTGCCTCCCCTATTTCCGGATGATTGCCAAACCTGAATCTTAAAAACTAAAAAGTGTTGACAATTCCTAAAAATTACAAACACTTTTTGGAATTATCTCTCTCAACATTTGTGCATTGTGCATTTATATTTTAGATGTATACTTTTTTCTTAAATCAAAACTCGTGTTTTCACTATCCTTTCATTCCATAAACAATAAAAGATATAAAAGGCAAAAAGATCAAAACAAAATGAAAATTTTAGAGTTGATGTATGGAGATAATTTAAAGCAATAAACAAATGTAAGTAATGAAAATTTATTCACACACCACAAATGAACAATAAATTTTTATTTGCCAAGTTTGGGAAATTCCACTAGTTCAACCCTAGTAGCAATGAATTTTAAGAAAGGGATTTTTGTACACAAGTTTTAAAAAATGGATACGCATGCTTGAAACATCTTAAAGAAGCAAATCACCTATGGATCCAAACCTTTTAAAGAGAATAACATTAAATTCCCAAGTGAACGTGTGGTGGGATATTTACCTGAGTCAAACCAGCCATTATTTTTCCCATTTACAAAAAGCAGACCTAACGATCATAGATGGTTGTAAAGTGATTTATCATGCGTAACAGTGTATATTTTTGTAAGGAATGACTTATGGATTGGGAGTCAACACTGAGTTAAAAATCCCCACCTCCCCCTTCTCCCTACGATTTCAGAACCTGATATATAAAAACGGAAAAGTGTTTACAATCCCTAAAACTTACTGACACTTTTTAGAATTATATCTCTCTACATTTGTGCATTGTGCATTTCCATTTTAGATGTATACTTTTTTATTAAATCAAAAATTGTGTTTCCACTTTCCCTTCATTTCATAAACAATAAAAGATGTAAAAAGCAAATAGTTCACAACAAAATGAAAATTTTATAGCTGATGTATGGAAAGAATTTTAAGCAATAAACAAATTTAAGTAAAGAAATTTTATTCACACCACAAATGAACACAAAACTTTTGTTATCCAAGTTTGCGAAATTCTACTAGTTCAACTCTAATAGCTCGGAATTTTATAAGAAAAAGATTTTTCTACAAATGATGTAAAAAATTGATTTACATGCTTGAAACATGTTAAAGATGCAGATGACCGATGGATCCAAACGTTTTAAAGAGAATAACATTAAATTCTCAAGTGAATGTGCGGTGGAATATTTACCCGAGTCAAACAAGCCATTATTTTTCCCATTTACAAAAAGCTGACCAAACGATCATAGATGATTGTAAAGTGATTTATCATGCGTAACGGTGTATATTTTTGTAAGGAAGGATTTATGGATTGGGAGTCAACACTCATTTAAAAATCCCTTGCCTCCTAATTTTCCCGACGATTGCAGAACCTGATATATAAAAATTAAAAAGAGTTTACAGTCCCTAAAAATTACAGACACTTTTTTGGAATTGTTTCTCTCTAAATTTATGCATTGTGCATTTCCATTTTAAATGTATACTTTTTTCGTAAATCAAAACGTGAGTTTTCACTTTCCCTTCATCTCGTAAACATAAAAAGAGATAAAAGGCAAAAAGATCACAACAAAATGAAAATTTTAGAGTTTATGGATCCAAACATTTTTAAGAGAATAACATTAAATTCTCAAGTGAACATGTAGTGAGATATTTACCCGAGTGAAACAAGCCATTATTTTTCACTTTTATAAAAAGTGGACCTACCGATTATAGATGATTGTAAAGTGATTTATCATGTGCAATGGGCTATATTTTTTGTATGGATTGACTTATGGATTTGGAGTCAACATTCAGTTGAAAATCCCACGCCTTCCCCTTTTCCCGACGATTGCGGAACCTGATATAGAAAAACAAAAAAGAGTTTACAATGCCTAAAACTTACAGTCACTTTTTTGAATTATCTCTCTCTATATATGTGAATTGTGCATTTCCATTTCAGATGTATACTTTTTTATGAAATCAAAACTTGAGTTTTCACTTTTCCTTTATCTCGTAAACCAAAAAAACCAGATAAAAGGCAAATAGATCACAACAAAATGAAAATTTTAGAGTTTATGTATGGAAAGAATTTAAAGCAATAACAAATATAAAAAAAAAAATTATTCACACACCATAAATGAAGACAATAGTTTTGTTAGCCAAGTTTGGGAAAATTCCACTAGTTCAACCCTAATAGCTCGGAATTTTATAAGAAAGAGATTTTTCTGCACATGTTTAAAAAAATGGATATGCATGCTTGAAACTTGTCAAAGATGCAAATGACCTACAGATCCAAACCTTTTAATGAGAATAACATTAAATTCTCAAGTGAATGTGCGGTGGGATATTTATCCGAGTGAAACAATCCATTATTTTGCCCATTTACAAAAAGCTGACCTAACGATCATAGATGATTTTAAAGTGATTTATCATGTGTAATGGGCTATATTTTTGTAAGGAATGACTTATGGATTAGGAGTCAACACTCAGTTAAAAATCCCCTGCCTCCCCCTTTTCCCAACGATTGCAAAACCTGATAAATAAAAACAAAAATGAGTTTACAATCCCTAAAAATTGAAGACACTTTTTGGAATTATCTCTCTCTATATTAGTGCATTGTGGATTTCCATTTTAGATGTATACTTTTTTCTTAAATAAAAACTTGAGTTTTCACTTTCCCTTCATTTCGTAAACAATAAAAGATATGAAAGGGAAATAGATCACAACAAAATAAAAAATTTTAGAGTTTATGTATGGAAAGAATATAAAGCAATAACAAATATAAGTAAATAAAATTTATTCAAACACCATAAATGAACACAAAAGTTTTGTTATCCAAGTTATGGAAAATTCCTCCATATCATCCCTAATTCCACGGAATTTTATAAGAAATTGATTTTTCTACACATGTTTTAAAAAATGGATATGAATGCTTGAAACATGTTAAAGATGCAAATGACCTATGGATCCAAATATTTTAAAGAGAATAACATTAAATTCTCAAGTGAATGTGTGGTGGGATATTTACCCGAGTGAAACAGGGTATTATTTTGCCCATTTACAAAAGCTGACCTAAGGATCGTTGATGATTGTAAAGTGATTTATCATGCAAAACAAATGTAAGTAAAGAAAATATTTTCACACACCACAAATGAACTCAAAATTTTTGTTATCCAAGTTTGGGAAATTCCACTAGTTCAACCCAAATAGCTCCGAATTTTATAAGAAAGAGATTTTTCTACACATATTTTAAAAAATGGATATGCATGCTTGAAACATGTTCAAGATGCAAATGACCTATGGTTCCAAACCTTTTAAAGAGAATAACATTAAATTCTCAAATGAACGTGCGGTGGGATATTTACCAGAGTCAAACAAGCCATTATTTTGCCCATTTACAAAAAGCTAACCTAATGATCATAGATGATTGTAAAGTGATTTATCATGCGATAGAAGTGTAAGTACAAAAAATTTATTCACACACCACAAATGAACTCAAAAGTTTTCTTATCAATGTTTGGGAAATTCCACAAGTTCAACCCTAATAGCTCGGAATTTTACAAGAAAGAGATTTTTCTACACATGTTTTCAATAGTGGATATCCATGCTTCAAACAAGTTAAAGATGCAAATGACTTGTGGATCCAAAATTTTCAAAGAGAAGAACATTAAATTCTCAAGTGAACGTGCGGTGCGATATTTACCCACGTCAAACAAGCCATTATTTTGTCCATTTACAAAAAGTTGACCTAACGATCTTCGATGATTTGTCATGCATAACGGGCTATTTTTTCTTAAGGAATGACTTAAGGATGGGGAGTCAACACTCAGTTAAAAATCCCCTACCTCCCCTTTTCCCAACGATTGCAGAACCTGATATATAAAAACTAAAATAAGTTTACAATCCCTAAAAATTACAGACACTTTTTGGTATTATCTCTCTCTACATTAGTGCATTGTGAATTTCAATTTTAGATGTATACTTTTTTCTTAAATCGAAACTTGTGTTTTAACTTTCCCTTCATTTTGTAAACAATAAAAGATATAAAAGGCAAATAGATCACAAGAAAATGAAACTTTTAGAGTTTATGTATGGAAAGAATTTAAAGTAATAAAAAATATAAGTAAATAAAATTTACTCACACACCACAAATGAACGCAAAATTTTTGTTGTCCAAGTTTGGAAAAATTCCTCTATATCATCCCTAATTCCAGGGAATTTTATAAGAAAGCGTTTTTTCAACACATGTTTTAAAAAATGGATTTGCATGCTTGAAACATGTTAAAGATGCAAATGACATATGGATCCAAATATTTTAAAGAGAATAACATTAAATTCTCAAGTGAATGTGGGGTGGGATATTTACTCGAGTGAAACAAGCTATTATTTTGCCCATTTAAAAAAAGCTGACCTAAGGATTGTAGATGATTTTAAAGTGATTTATGATGTGTAACAAATTTAAGTAAAGAAAACAATTTTCACACACCACAAATGAACTCAAAAGTTTTGTCATCCAAGTTTCAGAAATTCCACTAGTTCAACCCAAATAGCTCCGAATTTTATAAGAAAGATATTTTTCTACACATATTTAAAAAATAGATATGTGTGCTTGAAACATATTTTAGATGCAAATGACCTATGGATCCAAACCTTTTAAAGAGAATAACATTAAATTCTCAAGTGAACGTGCGGTGGGATATTTACCTAAGTCAAACAAGCCATTATTTTGCCCAATTACAAAAATAAGACCTAACGATCATAGATGATTATAAAGGGATTTATCATGTGTAACGGGCTATATTTTTTTAAGGAATAACTTATCGATTGGGAGTCAACACTCAGTTAAACATCCTCCACCTCCCCCTTTTCCCAATGATTGCAGAACCTAATATATAAAAACTAAAAAGAGTTTACAATCCATAAACAATATAGACACTTTTTGGAATTATCTCTCTCTACTTTTGTGCATTGTGAATTTCCATTTTAGATGTATACTTTTTTCTTAAGTCAAAACTTGAGTTTTCACTTTCCCTTCATCTCGGAACAAAAAAAGAGATCACAAAAAAATGAAACTTTTTGAGTTTATGTATGGAAAGAATTTAAAGCAATAAAGAAATGTAAGTAAATATAATTTATTCACACACCAGAAATAAACTCAAAAGTTTTGTTATCCAAGTTTGGGAAACTCAACTAATGCAACCCTAATAGCTCGGAATTTTATAAGAAAGAGAATTTTCTATACATGTTTTAAAAATGGATATGCATGCTTGAAACATGTTAAAAATGCAAATGACCTATGGATCCAAATTTTTTAAAGAGAATAACATAAAATTGTCAAATGAAAGTGCGGTGGGATATTTATCCGAGTCAAACAAGCCATTAATTTGCCCATTTACAAAACGCTTACCTAATGATCATAGATGATTGTAAAGTGATTTATCATGCGTATTAAATTTAAGTAAGGAAAATTTATTCACCCCCCACAAATGAACTCAAAAGTCTTCTTATCAATGTTTGGGAAATTTCACTAGTTCAACACTAATTGCTCATAATTTTATAAGAAAGAGATTCTTCTACACATGTTTTAAAAAATGGATATGCATGCTTGAAACAAGTTAAAGATGCAAATGACCTGTGGATCCAAAATTTTTAAAGAGAATAATATTAAATTCTCGAGTGAACTTGTAGTGCGATATTTACCCGAGTTAAACAAGTCATTATTTTGCCCATTTATAAAAAGCTGACCTAACGATCTTAGAGGATTGTAAAGTGATTTATCATGCGTAACGGGCTATATTTTTTTAAGGAATGATTTATGGATTGGGAGTCAATACTCAGTTAAAAATCCCCTGCCTCCCCCTTTTCCAAACGATTGCAGAACTTGATATATAAAAACTAAATTGAGTTTACAATCCCTAAGAAGTACATACACTTTTTGGAATTATCTCTCTCTACATTAGTGCATTTTGCATTTCCATTTTAGATGTATACTTTTTTCTTAAATCAAAAATTGTGTTTTCACTTTCCCTTCATTTCATAAACAATAAAAGATTTAAAATTCAAATAGATCACAACAAAATGAAAATTTTAGAGTTTATGAATGGAAAGAATTTAAAGAAATAACCAATATAAGTAAATAAAATTTACACACACACCATAAATGGACATAAAAGTTTTGTTATCCAATTTAGGAAAAATTCCTCTATATCATCCCTAATTCCAAGGAATTGAATAACAAAGTGATTTTTCTATATGCATGCTTAAAACATGTTAAAGATGCGAATGACCTACGGATCTAAACAATTTAAAGAGAATAACATTAAATTCTCAAGTGAATGTGCGGTGGGATATTTACCTGAGTGAAACAAGCTATTATTTTGCCCAATTACAAAAAGAAGACCTAATGATCATAGATGATTGTAAAGGGATTTATCATGTGTTACGGGCAATATTTTTGTAAGGAATGACTTATGGATTGGGAGTCAACACACAGTTAAATATCCCTCGCCTCCCCCTTTTCCCAACGATTGCGGAACCTGATATATAAAAACTAAAAAGAGTTTACTATCCATAAAAAATATAGAAAATTTTTGGAATTATATTTCTCGACTTTTGTGCATTGTGAATTTCCATTTTAGATGTATACATTTTTTTTAAATCAAAACTTGAGTTTTCACTTTCCATTCATCTCGGAAACAAAAAAAGAGATAAAAGGCAAATAGATCACAAAAAAATGAAACCTTTACAATATATGTATGGAAAGAATGTAAAGCAACAAAGAAATGTAAGTAAAAAAAATTTATTCACTCACCCAAAAATGAACACAAAAGTTTTGTTATCCAAGTTTAGGAAATTCAACTAGTTCAACCCTAATAGCTCGGAATTTTATAAGAAAGAGAATTTTTTACACATGTTTTTAAAAATGGATATGCATTCTCGAAACATGTTAAAGATGCAAATGACCTATGGATCCAAACCTTTTAAAGTGAATAACATTAAATTCTCAAATCAATGTACGGTGGGATATTTACCCGAGTCAAACAAAGCATTATTTTTGCCCATTTAAAAAAAAACTGACCTAATGATCATAGATGATTTTAAAGTGATTTATCATGCGTAAGAAATGTAAGTACAGAAAATTTACTCACACACCACAAATGAACTCAAAAGTTTTCTTATCAATGTTTGGGAAATTCCACTAGTTCAACCCTAATAGCTCAGAATTTTATACGAAAGAGAATTTTCTACACGTGTTTTAAAAAGGGGATATGAGTGCTTCAAACAAGTTAAAGATGAAAATGACCTGTGGATCCAAAATTTTTAAAGAGAATAGCATTAAATTCTCAAGTGAACGTGCAGTGCAATATTTACCTAAGTCAAACAAGCCATTAGTTTGCCCATTTACAAAAAGTTGACCTAACGATCTTAGATGATTGTAATGTGATTTATCATGCATAACAGGCTATAGTTTTGTAAGGAATGACTTATGGATTGGGGGTCAACACTCAGTTAAAAATCCCTCGGCTTTCCCTTTTCCCAACAATTGCAGAACCTGATATATAAAAACTAAAATGAATTTACAATCCTTAAAATTACAGACACTTTTTGGAATTATCTCTCTCTACATTAGTGCATTGTGTATTTCCATTTTAGATGTATACTTTTTTTTAAATCAAAACTTGTGTTTTCAGTTTCCCTTCATTTTGTAAACAATAAAAGATATAAAAGGCAAATAGATCACAACAAAATAAAAATTTTAAAGTTTATGTATGGAAAGAATTTAAACCAATAACAAATACATGTAAATAAAATGTATTAACACACCATAAATGAACACAAAAGTTTTGTTTTCCAAGTTTGGCAAAATTCCTCTATATCATCCCTAATTCCACGGAATTTTATAAGAAAGTGATTTTTCTACACATGTTTTAAAAATTGGATATGCATGCTTGAAACATGTTCAAGATGCAAATGACCTATGGATCCAAACTTTTTAAAGAGAATAATAATAAATTCTCAAGTGAACATGCGGTGGGATATTTACCTAAGTGAAACAAGCCATTATTTTGCCCATTTACAAAAAGAAGAGCTAACGATCTTATATGATTGTAAAGGGATTTATCATGGGTAATGGGCTATATTTTTGTAAGGAATGATTTATGGATTGGGAGTCAATACTCAGTTAAACATCCCCCGCCTCCCCCTTTTCCCAACGATTGCAGAACCTGATATATAAAAACTAAAAAGAGTTTACAATCGATAAAAAATATAGACAATTTTTGGAATTATCTCTCTCTAATTTTGTGCATTGTGCATTTCCATTTTAGATGTATACTTTTTTCTTAAATCAAAGCTTGAGTTATCACTTTCCCTTCAACCCGAAAACAAAAAAAGAGATAAAAGGCAAATAAATCACAACAAAATGAAAATTTTAGAGTTTATGTATGGAAATAATTTAAAGCAATAAAAAAATGTAAGTAGAGAAAATTTATTTACACACCACAAATGAACACAAAAGTTTTGTTATCCAAGTTTGGGAAATTCCACTAGTTCAATCCTAATTGCTCGGAATTTGATAAGAAAGAGATTTCTTTTCACATGTTTTAACAAATGGATATGCATGCTTGAAACAAGTTAAAGATGAAAATGACCTATGGATCCAAACCTTTTAAAAAGAATAACATTAAATTCTCAAGTGAACGAGCGGTGGGAAAATTACGTGAGTCAAAGAAGTAATTATTTTGCCCATATACAAAAAACTGACCTAACTATCATAGATTATTGTAAAGTGATTTATCATGTACAACGGGATATATTTTTGTAAGGAATGACGTATGGATTGGGAATCAACGCTCAGTTAAAAATCCCCCACCTCCCCCTTTTCCAGACAATTGCAGAACCTGATATACAAATACTAAAAAGAGTTTACAATCCCTAAAAATTATAGACACTTTTTGGAATTATCTATCTATACATTTGTGCATTGTGCAATTACATTTGCTTAAATCAAAACTTGAGTTTTCACTTTCACTTCATCTCGTAAAAAAAAAAAAGAGATAAAAAGCAAATAGATCACAACAAAATGTAAATTTTAGAGTTTATGTATGGAAAGAATTTAAAGAAATAAAAAATATAAGTAAATAAAATGTATTCACACACCAGAAATGAACAAAAAAATTTAGTTATCCAAGTTTGGGAAAATTCCACTAGTTCAACCCTAATAGCTTGGAATTTAATAAGAAAGAGATTTTTCTACACATGTTTTAAAAAATAGATATCCGTACTTGAAACATGTTAACGAAGAAAATGACTTATGGATCCAATCCTTTTGAAGAGAATAACATCAAATTCACAAGTGAATGTACGATGGGATATTCACCCATGTCAAACAAGCCATTATTTTGCCCATTTACAAAAAGCTGACCTAACAATCATAGATGATTGCAGAGTGATTTATCATGCGTAATGGGCTATATTTTTGTATGGAATGACTTATGGATTTGGAGTCAACACTCAGTTAAAAATCCCCCACCTCCCCCTTTTCCCGACGATTGCAAAACCAGATATATAAAAACTAAAAAGAGTTTACAATCCCTAAAAACTACAAACACTTTTTGGAATTATCTCTCTCTTCATTAGTGCATTGTGCATTTCCATTTTAGATACAAACTTTTTTCTTAAATCAAAAATTTAATTTTTACTTTCCCTTCATCTCGGGTACTAAAATAGAGATAAAAAGCAAATAGATCACAACAAAATGAAAATTTTAGAGCTTATGTATAGAAAGAATTTAAAGTAATAAACCAATGTAAGTAATGAAAATTTATTCACACACCACAAATGAACACAAAAGTTTTCTTATCCAAGTTTGGGAAATTCCACTAGTTCAACCCTAATAGCTCGGAATTTTATAGGAAAGAGATTTTTCTTGACATGTCTTAAAAAATGGATAAGCATGCCTGAAACTTATTGAAGATGCAAATGACCTATGGATCCAAACCTTTTAAAGAGAATAATATGAAATTCTAAAGTGAACGTGCGGTGGGTATTTACTCAAGTCAAACAAGCCATTATTTTGCCTATTAACAAAAAGCTGACCTAACTATCATAGAAGATTGTAAAGTGATTTATCGTGCGTAACGGGCAATATTTTTGTAAGGAATGACTTATGGATTGGGAGTCAATACTCAGTTGAAAAACCCTTGCCTCCCCCTTTTCTCGTCGATTGCAGAACTGGATATATAAAAACTAAAAATAGTTTACAATCCCTAAAAATTACTGACACTTTTTGGAATTATCTCTCTCTCTATATTTTTGCATTGTGAATTTCCATTTTAGATCTATACTTTTTTCTTGAATAAAAATTAGAGTTTTCACTTTTCCTTCATCTCGTAAACAAAAAAGAAACGAAAGGCAAATAGATCACAACAAAATGAAAACTTTAGAGTTTATGCATGGAAAGAATTTAAAGCAATAAACAAATGTAAGTAAAGAAAATTTATTCACACACCACAAATGAACACAAAAGTTTTGTTGTCCAAGTTTGGGAAATATCACTAGTTCAACCCTAGTAGCTCGGAATTTTATAAGAAAGAGATTTTTCTACACATGTTTTAAAAATGGACATGCATGCTTGAAACATGTTAAAGATGAAAATGACCTATGGATCCAAATTTTTTAAAGAGAATAACATTAAATTTTCATGTAAACGTGCGGTGGGATATTTACCCGAGTCAAACAAGCCATTATTTTGCCCCTTTACAAAAAGCTGACCTAACAATCATAGATGATTGTAAAGTAATTTATCATGAATAGCAAATGTACGTAAGGAAAATTTATTCACACACCACAAATGAACACAAAATTTTTTTTATCCAAGTTGGGGAAATTCCAGAAGTTCAACCCTAATAGCTTGGAATTTTATAAGAAAGAGATTTTTCTACACATGTTTTAAAAAATGGATAAGCATGCTTGAATCATGTTAATGAAGCAAATGACCTATTGAGCCAAACCTTTCAAAGAGAATAACATTAAATTCTTAAGTGAACGTGTGGTGGGATATTTACATGAGTCAAACAAGCCATTATTTTGCCCATTTACAAAAAGGTGACCTAACGATAGATGATGATTGTAAATTGATTTATCATGCATAACAGGCTAAATTTTTGTAAGGAATGACTTATAGATTGGGAGTCAACACTCAGTTAAAAATCCCCCGCCTCCCCCTTTTCCGGAGTATTACAGAACCTGATATATAAAAACTAAAAAGAGTTTACAATCTCTAAAAATTACACACACTTTTTGGAATTATCTCTCTCTACATTTGTACATTGTGCATTTTGCATTTACATTTTAGATGTATACTTTTTTCTTAAATCAAAACTTGACTTTTCACTTTCCCTTGATCTCGTAAACAAAAAAAGAGATTAAAGGTAAATATATCATAATAAAATGAAAATTTTAGAGTTTAAGTATGGAAAGAATTTAAAGCAATAAACAAATGTAAGTAAAGAAAATCTATTCACACAGCACAAATGAACACAAAAGTTTTTTTTATCCAAGTTTGGGAAATTCCACTAGTTCAACCTTAATACTCGGAATTTTATAAAAAAGAGATTTTTCTACACATGTTTTAAAAAATGGATATTCATGCTTGAAACATGTTAAAGATGCAAATGAACTATGGATCCAAACCTTTTAAAGAGAATAACATTAAATTCTCAATTGAACATACGGTGGGATATTTACCCTCCAATCCCCCTTTTCCCAACGATTACAGAACCAGATATACAAAAACTAAAATGAGTTTACAATCCCTAAAAATTACAGACACATTTTGGAACTATCTCTCTCTACATTTGTGCATTGTGCACTGTGCATTTACATTTTAGATGTATAATTTTGTCTTAAATCAAAACATGAGTTTTTACTTTTCATTCATCTCATAAACATAAAAAGAGATAAAAGGCAAGTAGATCACAACAAAATGAAAATTTTAGAGTTTATGTATGGAAAGATTTTAAAGCAATATACAAATGTAAGTAAAGAAATTTTATTCATACACCACTAGTGAATACAAAAGTTTTGTCATCCAAGTTTGGGAAATTCCACTAGTTCAACACTCTTAGCTTGGAATTTTATAAGAAAGAGATTTTTCTACACATGTTTTAAAAAATGGATATGCATGCTTGAAACCTGTTAAAGATGCAAAGGACCTATGGATCTAAACCTTTTAAAGGGAATAACATTAAATTCTCAAGTGAACGTGCGGTGGGATATATACCTGAGTCAAACAAGCCATTATTTTACCCATTTACAAAAACTTGATCTAACTATCATAGATGATTTTAAAGTGATTATGATGTGTAACAGGCTATATTTTTGTAAGGAATGACATATGGATTGGGAGTCAACACTCAGTTCAAAATCCCCTGCTTCCCTCATTTCCCGACGATTGCATAACCTGATAAATAAAAACTAAAAAGAGTTCACAATCCATAAAAATTAATGACATTTTTTGGAATTATCTCTCGCTACATTTGTGCATTGTGCATTTCCATTTTAAATGAATACTTTTTTCTTAAATCAAAGCTTGAGTTTTCACTTTCCCTCCATCTCGTAAAAAAAAAAGAGATCAAATGCAAATAGATCACAAGAAAAAGAAAATTTTAGAGTTTATGTATGGAAAGAATTTAAAGCAATAAACAAATGTCAGTAAAAAAAACTTATTCACACTCCACAAATGAACACAAAAGTTTTATCCAATTTTGGGAAATTCCACTAGTTCAACCCTAATAGCTCAGAATTTTATAAGAAAGAGATTTTTCTACACATGTTTTAAAAAAAGGATATGCATGCTTGAAACATGTTAAAGATACAAATGACCTATGGATCCAAACCTTTTAAAGAGAATAACATTAAATTCTCAAGTGAACGTGCGGTGGCATATTTACCCGAGCCAAACAAGCCATTATTTTGCCCATTTACAAAAAGCTTACCTAACGATCATAGATGATTTTAAAGTGATTTATCATACGAAACTGGCTATATTTTTCTAAGGAATGACTTATGGATTGGGAGTCAACACTCAGTTAAAAATCCCCCGCCTCCCCCTTTTCCCGACGATTGCAAAACCTGATATATAAAAAATAAAAAGAGTTAACAATCCCTCAAAATTACAGACACTTTTTGGAATTATCTATCTCTACATTTGTGCATTGTGCATTTCTATTTTAGATGTATACTTTTTTCTAAAATCAAAGCTTGAGTTTTCACTTTCCGTTCTTCTCGTAAACAAAAATAGAGATAAAAGGCAAATAGATCAGAACTAAATAAAAATTTTGGAGTTTATGTATGGAAATAATTTAAAGCAATAAACAAATTTGAGCAAAGAAAATTTATTCACACACCGAAAACGAACACAAAAGTTTTGTTAACCAATTTGGGAAATTCCACTAGTTCTACTCTAATAGCTCGGAATTTGATAAGAAAGATATTTTCTACACATGTTTTAAAAAATGGATATGCAAGCTTGAAACATGTTATAGAAGCGAATGACCTATGGATCCAAACCTTTTAAAGAGAATAACATTAAATTCTCAAGTGAACGTGTGGTGGGATATTTACCCGAGTCCAACAAACTATTATTTTGCCCATTTACAAAAAGTTGAACTAACTATCATAAATGATTGTAAAGTGATTTATCATGCGTAACGGGCTATATTTTTGTAAGAAATGACTGATGGATTAGGAGTCAACACTCTATAAAAAATCCCAGTCTCCTCCTTTTCCCTACCATTACAAAATCTGATATATACAAACTAAAAACAGTTTACAATCCCTAAAAATTACAGATAGTTTTTGGAATTCTCTCTCTCTACATTTGTGCATTGGGCATTTCCATTTTAGATCTATATTTTTTACTTAAATCAAAACTTGAAGTTTCACTTTCCCATCATCTCGTAAACAAAAAAAAAAAAAAAAAGAGATAAAAGGCAAGTAGATCACAACAAAATGAAAATTATAGAGTTTATGTATGGAAAGAATTTAAATCAATAAACAAATATAAGTAAATAAAATTTATTCACATACCACAAATGAACACAAAAATTTTGTTGTACTAGTTTGGGAAATTCAACTAGTTCAACCCTAATAGCTCAGAATTTTCTAAGAAAGAAAATTTTCTCCTCAAGTTTTAAAAAATGGATATGCATGCTTAAAACATGTTAAAGATGAAAATTGCCTAAGGATCCAAACCTTTAAAGAGAATAACTATAAATTCTCAAGTGAATGTACGGTGGGGTATTTACCCGAGTCAAACAAGCCAATATTTTGCCCATTTACAAAAAGCTGACCTAACGATCATATATGATTGTAAAGTGATTTATCATACGTAACGGGCTATATTTTTGTAAGGAATGACTTATGGATTGGGAGTCAACACTCTTAAAAATTTCCAGCCTCCTCCTTTTCCTGACGATTACAGAACCTGATATATAAAAACTAAAACGAGTTTTCAATCCCTAAAAATTATAGACAGTTTTTGGAATTATCTCTCTCTACATTTGTGCGTTGGGCTTTTCAATTTTAGATGTATACTTTTTGCTTAAATTTAAACTTGAGTTTTCTTTTTCCCTTCATCTCGTGACCAAAAATAGAAAGAAAAGCAATTTGATCACAACAAAATGAAAATTTTAGAGTTTATGTATATAAATAATTTAAAGAAATAAACAAATGTAAGTAAAGAAAATTTTTTCACACACCACAAATGAACACAAAAGTTTTGTTGTCCTAGTTTGGGAAATTTCACTAGTTCAACCCTAATAACTCAGAATTTTATATGAAAGAGAGTTTTCTACACATGTTTTAAACAATGGATATGAATGCTTGAGACATGTTCAAGATGAAAATGACCTATGGATCCAAACCTTTGAAAGAGAATAACAATAAATTCTCAAGTGAATGTGCAGTGGGATATTTACCAGAGTCAACCAAGCCATTATTTTGCCCATTTGAAAAAAGTTGACCTAACGATGAGAGATGGTTGTAAAGTGATTTATCGGACATAACGGGCTATATTTTTGTAAGGAATCTCCCTCTACATTTGTGCATTGTGCATTTCCATTTTAGATGTATACTTTTTTCTTAAATCAAAGCTTGAGTTTTCACTTTCCCTTCATCCCGTAAACAAAAGCAGAGAAAAAAGGCAAATAGATTGTCACAAAATGAAAATTTTAGAGTTTATGTATGGAATGAATTTAAAGCAATAAACAAATGTAAGTAAAGAAAATTTATTCATACACAACAAATGAACACAAAAGTTTTGTTTTCCTAGTTTGGGAAATTCCACTTGTTCAACCCTACTAGCTCGGAATTTTATAAGAAAAAGATTTTTCTACACATGTTTTAAAAAATGGATAGGCATGCTTAAAACATGTTAAAGATGCAAATGACCTATGGATCAAAAATTTTTAAAGAGAATAACATTAAATTCTCAAGTGAACATGCTGTGGGAGATTTACCTGAGTCAAACAAGCCAATATTTTTCCCATTTACAAAAAGCTTACCTAACGATTATAGATTATTGAAAACTGATTTATCATGCGTAACGGGCTATATTTTTGTAAGCCATGACTTATGGATTGGGAGTCAACACTTAGTTAAAAATCACCCGCCTCCCCCTTTTCCTGATGATTGCAGAACCTAATATATAAAAACTAAGAAGAGTTTACAATCCCTAAAAATTAATTGCACTTTTTGGAATTATCTCTCTCTACATTTGTGTATTGTGCATTTCCATTTTAGCTGTATACTTTTTTTAAAAATCAAAACTTGAGTTTTCACTTTCCCTTCTTCTCGTGAACAGAAAAAGAGAGAAAAGGCAAATAGATCACAACAAAATGAAATTTTTAGAGTTTATGTTTGGAAAGAATTTAAAGCAATAAACAAATGTAAGTAAAAAAAAATTATTCACACCACAAATGAACACAAAAGTTTTGTTATCCAAGTTTGGCAAATTCCTCTATTTCAACCCTAATATCTTGGAATTTTATAAGAAAGATGTTTTTCTACACATGTTTTAAAAAATGGATATGCATGCTTGAAACAAGTTAAAGATGCAAATGACCTATGGATTCAAACCTTTTAAAGAGAATAACATTCAATTCTCTAGTGAACGTGCGGTGGGATATTTACCTGAATCAAACAAGCCTTTATTTTGCCTATTTCCAAAAGCAGACCTAACGATCATAGATGATTGTAAAGTAATTTATCTATTATGGTCCCTAGCCATGGATCTAGTAACTCGGTGAGTCAAATAAGGATCCAGCACTGTTAGAGCGTTTCTTAACACATTTTTTTGAAAAAATCTTTCTTTTACTTCCCTCACATGTTATAATTGAAAAGGAGTTTCCTTTTCTCAATTATAGATGCACCAATTCAATCAAGACACTGTTTAAGGATCCAATTATGAAACCCCACTTTATACCTCACGTCATTGAGTAGGGTTTCTGAATTCATGGAACTACCAATGCTGTATGTAAAGAAGGTAGTCTATAGCTCTTCTAAACTAGGAAAAGATAGATAAAAATATATCTTGAAGACCTCCTACAATCAGTAACTCAAAAACCCCTTTCTTGATGCTAAGGCTCACGCAAAATCTCCTTCCCTCACTGCTGGTTCGTGGAAGAGATGGATAACTATTGCAGGTTGGAAGAGAAGGCTGATTCCTTTTCCTTTTCCTTCCAATATCTCTTCAAAGACTCCCCAATGGATGCAGCAAACCACCAAGTATAGTTCATGCCAAGAACCCAAGGATAAGGAACCTAGCAAGAACCTAATTATTCTATTTTACTCTAAATTCGAACTTACCTTATTTCTCATTCCTTACCCTTTAAATAGGGTCCTTCACGCCAAGATAGGTTAGGGTTAGGTTTATAAATCCCAACTATACCCCTACCTTCAAGTCTTATTACATAATCAATCAAATTCGAAATTAAAAGCAACATAAGTAATAAAAGTAAAATTAGGTGACTTGGTGAGTCATTGTCTCCTCCTCTGAGTGACTCGGTGTGCTATTGAGTCCATAACATCTGCCTCCCCTAGGAGAAAGAACTTGTCCTCAAGCTCGTAAGCTGGATAGACCTGTTTGAAGGTCTCTAACCGCTCCCATGTCGCTGCCTCGGGGTCTGTAGCAGTCCACTGCATGAGGATGTCCCACTGGTCATTCGTCACACGCGCCCGTAACACCGCGTAGGGTGTCAGAATGACATGGCCATTGTCCACTGGAGGAAGGAACGGTGGAGAAGAAGGGGTTGGCCCCTTGTGAGGTTTTAGTAGTGAGACACGAAACACATCATGCAGCTTCGCTGTGTCCGATAATTTTAGTTGATACGCCACCTTCCCGACACGTCGAATGATGGCTAAGGGCCCAAAGTACTTGGGGGATAGCTTATGGTGCGCTGGCCTGGTGAGAGAGTGCTGTCGGTACTGCTGGAGACGTAGACACACATACTCCCCAACCACGTATGACACATCCCGATGGCCCTTGTTGTAAGTCGTAGTCATCCGGTCCTGATCCTTTTGTAGCTGGTCTGTAAACGTCTTCAACACCTGATCTCGATCCATTAGTGCCTCATCAATGGCATCCACGAGGGTGGTGCCTCTAGTCTAAGAGAGAAGCCGTGGGGGGTCCCTCCCATAAAGAAGCCGAAAAGGAGAAGATTGCAAGGCCGAGTGGAATGAAGTGTTATAATAGTATTTTGCTCTGAGTAGCCATTGAACCCACTATTTCGATCGATCTCCCACTAAACACCAGATATACATCTCTATGGTCCGATTAACCACCTCGGTTTGGCCATCCGTCTGAGGGTGATATGCAGAGGAAATTGCATTCCACTCAGTCGAAACAGTTCCCTCCAGAAAGTACTCATGAAAACTGCGTCCCGGTCACTCACAATAGACTCAGGAATGCCATGTAAGCATACAATATGCTCCAAGAAGGTGTGACCCACGTGAGATGCCGTGTAGGGGTGAGCCAATGGGATAAAATGACCATACTTGGAGAAGTGATCAACCACCACAAACAAAACAGACTTCCCGGTTGAGAGGGGAAGACCTCCACGAAGTCCATTGAAATATCTGACCATACCTAAGTAGGGAGAGCGAGAGGCTGGAGAAGACCTGAAGGACTCAAATGATCTTATTTGTTCCTTTTACATACCTGACAATCAGAGACATATGTAGTAATGGAGGACTTCATAGCCGGCCAATAGAAATCCGCCCGAATATGCCACAACGTCTTCTGTAACCCCTCATGGGTAGAATAATGATAAGCCGAGAGAATGGTTGGAATCAACTCGGACGTGGTCAGAAGGTAAATCCGTTGCTTATAGAAAATTAGTGAATCCTGAATGGACCACTTAGAATCCATCTCCCCATAGGAAATTTTGCGGTGTAGCTCCTGTAGTACTGGAAGTGTGGCATGCGCATCACGGACCTTGTCTAGAATGAGAAAACGCGGTTGGCTGATGGCATAGATGAGCTGCTGATGTTCAAAACGTCTGGACAAGGCATCCGCCACCTTGTTTAATTTGCCCGCACAATACTCCACTAAGAAATCAAAGCCCATCAACTTACTAATCCAATGCTGCTGTAGTGACGTCGTGAGACACTGCTCAAGTAAGAACTTGAGACTATAATGATCAGTGCGGATAAGAAAAGTACATCCCCATAAATACGACCACCAGTGTTGGACCACCTTGGCCAACCCGATCAGTTCGCATTCATATGTAGCCAATTTCTGATAACGAGAGGCCAACTGTTGACTGAAATAAGCAATGGGGTGAGAGTTTTGATGCAACACGGCCCCAATGCCCCCACCAGAAGCATCGTATTCTATCACTAACAAGTCATCAAAATTTGGAAGTTGTAGCACCGGTGTAGATGCAAGAGCATTCTTGAGTGCGTCAAATGCCATGGAAGCCTCTTCGTTCCACTGAAAGGAATTCGTTTTAAGAAGGTTTGTCAAAGGTGCTGCCAACAAACCAAGACTCCAAATAAATTTCTGGTAATAGCCTACCAAACCAAAAAATCCGCGTACTGCTGAGCAAGACTGAGGCTGTGGCTACTCACTAATGTCCTAAACCTTCTTCGGATCAACATTGACCCCCTCATGGGAAATAATGTGGCCCAGGTAATCAACATGAGATGCCCCAAAGGAGCATTTGGACTTCTTCAAATATAATTGGTGTGCTCGCAATAAATCAAATAAAATTCTCAAATGTGCTAAGTGGTCATCTCGAGATTTGCTATATATGAGTATATCATAAAAAAAAACAAGTATGAATTTCCGAAGGTAAGAGATAAATACCTCATTCATCAGTGCCTGGAAAGTAGAAGGAGCATTTGATAGCCCAAAAGGCATGACCACAAATTCAAAGTGGTCGTGATGTGTTCGGAATGCCGTCTTTTCAATATCTATTGGATGCATGCGAATCAGATGATACCCAGACAATAAGTCTAATTTTGTGAAGACCCACGATCCATGTAGCTCATCAAGGAGCTCCTCCACCACCGGAATGGGAAATTTGTCTTTCACTCTCAGCGCGTTCAACTTACGATAATCAGCACAAAAGCGCCAAGTCCCATCATGTATCTGTACGAGCAGAACTGGTGAAGAGAAGGGGGACCTACTGCTGCGAATAAGGCCTTGTTGTAGCATTGGCTGAGACTGTCTTTCAATCTCATCTTTCTGGAGGTGAGGGTACAGATACGAACGAACAACTACCACATCTGACCCTGGTTTCAAACATATACGGTGATCACACTGTCTGAGCGGGGGGAGCACTGTAGGCTCACAAAAAAGGTAGGAGAACTCATCAATAAGACTCTCAATCCTGCCTGCTGAATAATCTAGGGCAATCAGAGAATGAATGTGTTGTTGTGTTTCTGTCTGACTTCCTTGTAGGAGCACTTGGCTACCACGTAGGACAAAACTCTTGTCAATGCAGAAAAGTCCAACAAAATGGGTCCCAACATTTGTAACCATTTGATTCCCAACACCATATCAAAACCAACCAGAGGAATAACAAAAAATTCAGCATGAAACAAAGTAGTGCCAATAGTAAAATTTGCCACCTTGCTGATTCTGTAGCTAGGAACCTTCTCCCCATTGGCCATTGAGACTGTGGTTGTCAGATGGGGAAGAATTTTTAACTGCAGGTGCTCGGCCACTGTCAAACTAAGAAAATTGTGGGTGCTCCCCGAGTCCACTAGACCACAAGTTCTCGATCGAAGATCTGAGCTCTGACTTGCATGGTTTTGGGTGACTTTTGCCCAATAATTGCATGCAAGGAAATTTCCGGTGGTGCTTCCTCTATCATATCCTCTGTCACCTCGATATCATCATCTTCAACTGTATCAATTACAAACAATCTTTTGCACTGATGACCAACCCGATATGGTTCATCACAGTTGTAACACAGATTTTTGGACCGCCTCTCCATCATTTAGCACTTGTCAATTTTTTAATGTATTGAGGTGGATGACTGCTCGATTTTGTATCCCCTAGTAAAGTGGTGGTTGGAGTGTGTCTAGGAGGAGGTGTTGTGGTCTGAACCCCCTGAGGATAATTGTGTCTGCTTTGCCAGGTGGAGCAAGTGCTCCTCTCCCCTAACCATGTGGGTCGTCTATGCAGGGCCTTCTGTCGCAGTTCTAAAGCACGGGCTACATTCATCGCGTGTGATAATGTAATCAGTGCATAGAGCTCCACCTCAAGCTTTAACGCCTCCGTCAGGCCTGCTGTAAATAACGCCACTTGCTGGTCAACTCGTACCATACCTTTGCTCGTGCTAAATTTTCTTGGAACAGTTTTTGATATTGCTCCATGGAACCAGTTTTTTGTAACAGAACCAAATCACCCAATGGATTGCTATACGCCAGAGGACCAAAACGAAGAGAGCATAAATTCATAAATTCTTCCCACTCCACAACTGGTCTATCTGCCTCAACTTGCTGATACCAGAGTTGTGCTTCTCCCATTAAGTGGAAAACAGCCATCCGCACTTTATCATACGCTGGTACTCGTTGATAGGCAAAAATATTATTGCAGCAATATAGCCATACAAAAGGGTCTTCTGACCCATTATAAGTGGAAAATTCAAGTTTAGTGTACCTAGGTACTGTGCCTCCTCCTTGGTGGAAGGGTCCCCCAGGGATGAAGGGTCCTTGCTGGCCAGAGAAACTCGTGCACCTTGTAAACTCTTCTCCCCCTCTGTTATATGAATGGTCCCCTCCTCTTTGCTCTGGAGTTGTGTTCCTTCCAGTAGTCAGACTAGTCTCCATGTTGTCCATTCTTCCATTCAAGGTCTCCATACCGATATCAACCTTAGAAAACCTCTCCTCCAATCAGCAAATCTTTTCTCATTATCTGCATTGCCTTTGAGGATAGCTTCAACCAATTCATGGCTGCTGATATCTGCCAGGTTACCCTGCTCTGATACCAAGTTGTTATGGTCCCTAGCCATGGATCTAGTAACTCGGCGAGTCAAATAAGGATCCAGCACTGTTAGAGGGTTTCTTAACACGTTTTTTGTGAAAAGAAACTCTCTTTTATTTCCCTCACACGTGATAATTGAAAAGGAGTTTCCTTTCCTCAATTATAGATGCACCAATTCAACCAAGAGACTGTTTAAGGATCCAATTGTGAAACCCCACTTTATACCTCAATTCAATGAGTAGGGTTTCTGAATTCATGCAACTACCAATGTTGTATGTAAAGAAAGCAGTCTATAGCTCTTCTAAACTCGGAAAAGATAGATAAAAATACCTCTTGAAGACCTCTTTCAATCAGCAACTCGAAAACCCCTTTCTTGAAGCTAAGGCTTGCGCAAAACCTCCTTCCCTCACTGCTGGTTCGTGGAAGAGATGGATAACTATAGATGCTAGGAAGAGAATGCTGATTCCTCTTCCTTTTCCTTCCAAGATCTCCTCAAAGACTCCCCAATGGATGCAGCAAACCACCACGGATAGTTCACACCAAGAACCCTACGATAGGGAACCTAGCAAGAACCTAATTACTCTATTTTACTCTAAATCCGAACTTACCTTATTTCTCATTCCTTACCCTTTAAATAGGGTCATTCACGCCAAGATAGGTTAGGGTTAGGGTTAGGTTTATAAACCCCAACTATACACATACCTTCAAGTCTTATTACATAATCAATCAAATTCGAAATTAAAAGCAACATAAGCAATAAAAGTAAAATTAGGTGACTTGGTGAGTCATTGTCTCCTCCTCTGTGTGACTCGGTGTGCTATTGACTCCATAACATTGTCATGCATAACGGGCTATATTTTTGTAAGGAATGACTTATGGATTGAGAGTCAACACTCAATTAAAAATCCCCCGCTGCCCCCTTTTCCCGATGATTGCAGAACCTGATATATAAAAACTAAAAATAGTTTACAATCCCAAAAAATTATAGACACTTTTTGGAATTATCTCTCCCTACATTGGTGCATTGTGCATTTCCCTTTTAGATGTATACATTTTTCTTAAATCAAAACTTGAGTTTTCACTTTCCCTTCATCTCATAAACCAAAAAAAAAGAGATCAAAGGCAAATAGATAAAAAAAAAATGAAAATTTTAGAGTTTATTTATAGAAAGAATTTAAAGCAATAAACAAATGTAAGTAAAGAAAATTTATTCATACACCACAAAAGAACACAAAAGTTTTGTTATCGAAGTTTGGGAAATTCCACTAGTTCAATCCTAATAGCTCGGAATTTTATAAGAAAGACAATTTTCTACACATGTTTTAGAAAATGGATATGCATGCTTGAAACAAGTTAAAGAGAATAACATTAAATTCTCAGGTGAAGGTGAGGTGGGATATTTACCCGAGTCAAACAAGCCATTATTTTGCCCTTTAACAAAAAGCTGACCTAACGATCATTAGTGATTTATCATGCGTAACGGGCTATATTTTTCTAAGGATTGACTTATTGATTGGGAGTCAACACTCAGTTAAAAATTCCTCGCCTCCCCCTTTTCCCGTCGATTGCAGAACTAGATATATAAAAACTAAAAATAGTTTACAATCCCAAAAAATTACAGAAACTTTTTGGAATTATCTCTCTTTAAATTTGTGCATTGTGAATTTCAATTTTAGATCTATACTTTTTTCTTAAATAAAAACTAGAGTTTTCACTTTTCCTTCATCTCCTAAACAAAAACGAGACAAAAGCCAAATAGATCACAACAAAATCAAAAGTTTAGAGTTTATGCATGGAAATAATTTAAAGAAATAAACAAATGTAAGTAAAGAAAATTTACTCGCACACCACAAATGAACACAAAAGTTTTGTTATCCAAGTTTGGGAAATACCACTAGTTCAATCCTAATAGCTCAGAATTTTATAAGAAAGAGATTTTTCAACGCATGTTATAAAAAATGGATATGCATGTTTCAAACATGTTAAAGATGCAAATGACCTTTGGATCCAAACCTTTTAAAGAGAATAACATTAAATTCCCAAGTGAACGAGCCGTGGGATATTTACCCGAGTCAAACAAGCCATTATTTTGCCCATTTACAAAAAGCTGACCTAGCGATCATATATGATTGTAAAGTGATTTATCATGAGTAATGGGCTATTTTTTTAAGGAATGACTTATGGATTGGGAGTCAACACTCAATTAATAATCCGTCGCCTCTCCCTTTTCCCAACGATTGTAAAACCTGATATATAAAAACTAAAATGAATTTACAATCCCTAAAAATTACAAAAAAATTTTGGAATTATCTCTCTCTACAATTGTGGATTGTGTATTTCCATTTTAGATGTATATTTTTTTCTTAAATCAAAATTTGAGTTTTCACTTTCCCTTCATCACATAAAAAAAAAGAGATAAGAGGCAAATAGATCACAACAAAATGAAAATTTAGAGTTTATTTATAGAAAGAATTTAAAGCAATAAAGAAATGTAAGTAAAGAAAAATTATTCACACACCACAAATGAACACAAGTCAAACAAGCCATTATTTTGCCCATTTAAAAAGAGCTGACCTAACGATCATAGATGTAAAGTGATTTATCATGTGTACTGGGCTATAATTTTGTAAGATATGACATTTGGATTGGGAGTCTACACTCAGTTAAAAATACCCCGCCACCCCTTTTCGTTGACGATTGCAGAACCTGATACATAAAAACTAAAATGAGTTTAACATCCCTAAAAATTACAGACACTTTTTGAATTATCTCTCTCTACATTTGTGGATTGGGTATTTCAAATTTAGATGTATACTTTTTTCTTAAATCAAAACTTGAGTTTTCACTTTCCCTTCATCTCTTAAACAAAAAAAAGGAAATAAAAGGCAAATAGATCACGGCAAAAGGAAAATTTTAGAGTTTATTTATAGAAAGAATTTAAAGCAATAAAAAAATGTAAGTAAAGAAAATTTATTCACACACCACAAATGAACACGAAAGTTTTGTTATCCAAGTTTGGGAAATTTCACTAGTTCAACCCTAATAGCTCAAAATTTTATAAGAAAGACATTTTTCTACACATATTTTAAAAAATGGATATGCATGCTTGAAACAAGATAAATACCCAAATGACCTATGGATCCAAACCTTTAAAAGAGAATAACATTAAATTCTCAAGTGAAGGTGCGATGGGATATTTACCCAAGTTAAACAAGCCATTATTTTGCCCATTTACAAAAAGCTGACCTAACGATCAAAGATGATTGTAAAGTGATTTGTCAAGCGTAATGGGCTATATTTTTGTAAGGAATGACTTATAGATTTGGAGTCAACACTCAGTTAAAAATCCCTCGCCTCCCCCTTTTCCCGTCGATTGCAAAACTGGATATATAAAAACTAAAAAGAGTTTACAATCCCTAAAAATTACAGACATTTTTTTGGAATTATCTCTCTACATTTGTGCATTGTGCATTGTGCATTTCCATTTTAGATCTATACTTTTTTCTTAAATAAAAACTAGAGTTTTCACTTTCGATTCATCTCGTAAACAAAAAAGAGACAAAAGGAAAATAGATCCCAACAAAATGAAAATTTTAAAGTTTATGTATGGAAAGAATTTATAGCAATAAACAAATGTAAGTAAAGAAAATTTATTCACACACCACAAATGAACACAAAAATTTTGTTATCCAAGTTTGGAAAATTCCACTAGTTCAACCTAATAGCTCGGAATTTTATAAGAAAGAGATTTTTCAACACATGTTATAAAAAATGGATATGAATGTTTGAAACATGTTAAAGATGCAAATGACCTTTAGATCCAAACCTTTTAAAAAGAATAACATTAAATTCCCAAGTGAACGAGCGGTGGGATATTTACCCGAGTCAAACAAGCCATTATTTTGCCCATTTACAAAAAGTTGACCTAGCGATAATAGATGATTGTAAAGTGATTTATCATGAGTAATGGGCTATTTTTTTAAGGAATGACTTACGGACTGGGAGTCAACACTTAGTTAATAATCCGTCGCCTCTCCCTTTTCCCGATGATTGTAAAACCTGATATATAAAAACTAAAATGAATTTAAAATCCCTAAAAATTACAAAAACTTTTTGGAATTATCTCTCTTTACATTTGTGGATTGTGTATTTCCATTTTAGATGTATATTTTTTTCTTAAATCAAAATTTGTGTTTTCACTTTCCCTTCATCTCATAAAAAAAAAGAGAAAAAAGGCAAATAGATCACAACAAAATGAAAATTTAGAGTTTATTTATAGAATGAATTTAAAGCAATAAAGAAATGTAAGTAAAGAAAAATTATTTACACACCACAAATGAACACAAAAGTTTTGTTATCCAAGTTTGGGAAATTCCACTAGTTCAACCCTAATAGCTCGGAATTTTATAAGAAAGACATTTTTCTACACATGTTTGAAAAAATGGATATGCATGCTTGAAGTAAGTTAAAGATTCAAATGACCTATGGATCTAAACCTTTAAAAGAGAATAACATTAAATTCTCAAGTGAAGATGCGGTGGGATATTTACCCAAGTCAAACAAGCCATTATTTTGCCCATTTACAAAAAGCTTACCTAACGATCATAGATGATTGTAAAGTGATTTATCATGCCTAACGGGCTATATTTTTGTTAGGAACGACTTATGGATTGGGAATCAACACATAGTTAAAAATCACTCGCCTCTCCGTTTCCTGTCGATTGCAGAACTGGATATATAAAAACTAAAAAGAGTTTATAATCCCTAAAAATTACAGACACTTTTTTGAATTCTCTCTCTCTACATTTGTGCATTGTAATTTATTCACACACCACAAAGGAACACAAATTTTTTGTTATCCAAGTTTGGGAAATTCTACTAGTAAACCCTAATAGCTCGAAAATTTATAAGAAAGAGATTATTCTACACATGTTTTAAAAAATGGATATGCATGCTTGCAACATGTTAAATATGCAAATGACCTATGGATCCAAACCTTTTATAGAGAATACCATGAAATTCGCATGTGAACGTGCGGTGGGATTTTACACAAGTTAAACTAGCCGTTATTTTGCCCAGTTACAAAAAACTTACCTAACGATCATAGATGATTGTAAAGTGATTTACCATGCATAACAGGCTATATTTTTTTAAGGAATGACATATGGATTGGGAGTCAACACTTCGTTGAAAATCCTCCACCTCCCCCTTTTCTCGACGATTGCAGAACCTGATATATAAAAACTAAAAAGAGTTTACAATCCCTAAAAATTAAGAACACTTTTCTGAATTATCTCTCTCTACATTTATGCATTGTTCACTTCCATTTTAGATGTATACTTTTTTCTTAAATCAAAACATGAGTATAGATCACAACCAAAAAAAGAGATAAAAGGAATATGGATCACAAAAAAATGAATATTTTAGAGTTTATGTATGGAAAGAATTTAAAGAAATAAAAAAATGTAAGTAAAGAAAATTTATTCACACACCAGAAATGAACACAAAAGTTTTGTTGTCCAAGTTTAGGAAATTTGACTAGTTATAACCTAATTACTCGGAATTTTATAAGAAAGAAATTTTTCTACCCATGTTTTAACAAATGTATATGCTTGCTTCAAACATGTTAAATATGCAAATGACCTATGGATCCAAACCATTTAAAGAGAATAACATTAAATTCTCAAGTGAACGTGCGGTGGGATATTTATCCAAGTCAAACAAGCCATATTTTTGCTCATTGAAAAAAAGATGAACTAATGATCATAGATGATTGTAAAGTGACTTATCATGCATAGCGAGCTATATTTTTGTAGGGAATGATTAATGGATTGGGAGTCAACACTCAGTTCAAAATTCTGTGCGTCCCCCTTTTCCCGACGATGGCTGAACCTGATATATAAAAACTTAAAAGGGTTTATAATCCCTAAAAATTACAAAAACTTTTTGGAATTATCTCTCACTACATTTGTGCATTGTGCGTTTCCATTTTAGATGTATATTTATTTCTTCAATCAAAACTTGAGATTTCACTTTATCTTCATCTCGTAAAGAAAAAAAGATAAAAAAAGAAAATAGATCACAACTTAAGGAAGATTTTAGAGTTTATGTATAGAAAGAATTTAAAGCAGTAAAAAATATAAATAAAGAAAATTTATTCCCACACCACAAATGAACAAAAAATTTTGGTTATCCAAGTTTGGGAAATTCCACTAGTTTGGTTATCCAAGTTTGGGAAATTCCACAAAAAAATGAAGATTTTAGAGTTTATGTATGGAAAGAATTTAAAGCAATAACTAATGTAAGTAAAGAAAATTTATTCCCTCACCACAAATGGACACAAAGTTTTTGTTATCCAAGTTTGGAAAATTCCACTAGTTCAACACTAATTGCTCGGAATTTTATAAGAAAGAAATTTTTCTACACATGCTTTAAAAAATGGATATGTATACATGAAAGATCTTAAAGATTCAAATGAACTTTGGATCCAAACCTTTTAAAGAGAATAAAATTAAATTCTCAAGTGGACGTGCAATGCGAGATTCACCCGAGTCAAACAAGCCATTATTTTGCCCATTTACAAAAACCTGACCTAACAACCATACATGATTGTTCAGGGATTTATCAAGCGTAATGGGTTATATTTTTTTAAGGAATGACTTATGGATTGCGAGTCAACACTTAGTTAAAAATCCCCTGCCTCACCCTTTTCCCGACGATTGTAGAACCTGATTTATCAACACTAAAAAGAGTTTACAATCCCTAAAAATTATAGACACTTTTTGGAATAATCGGTCCCTGCATTTGTACATTGTATTTTAGATGTACAATTTTTTCTTAAACCAAAACTTGAGTTTTCACTTTCCCTTCATTTCGTAAACAAAAAAAGAGATAAAAGGCAAATAGATCACAACAAAATGAAAATTTTAGAGTTTATGTTTGGAAAGAATTTAAAGCAATAACAAATGTAAGTAAAGAAAATTTATTCACACACCACAAATGAACACAAAAGTTTTGTTATACAAGTTTGGGAAATTCCACTAGTTCAACCCTAATTGTTCAGATTTTTATAAGAAATATTTTTCTACACATGTTTTAAAAAATGGATATCCATGCTTGAAACATGTTAAAGATGCAAATGACCTATGGATCTAAACCTTTAAAAGAGAATAACATTAAATTCTCAAGTGAACATGCGGTGGGATATTTACCCGAGTCAAACAAGCCATTATTTAGCCCATTTACAAATAGATAACCTAACGATCATAGATGATTTTAAAGTGATTTATCATGTGCAACGGGCTATATTTTTTTAAGGAATGACTTATGGATTGGGAGTCAACACTCAGTTAAAAATCCCTCGCCTCCCCCTTTTCCCAACAATTGCAGAACTTGATATATAAAAACTAAAAAGAGTTTACAATCCCTAAAAATTACGTACACTTTTTAGAATTATCTCTCTCTATATTTGTGCATTGTGCATTTCCATTTTAGATGTATACTTTTTTCGTAAATCAAAACTTGAGTTTTCACTCTCCCTTCATCTCATAAAAAAAAAAAGAGATAAAAGGCAAATAGATCAAAACAAAATGAAAATTTAAGAGTTTATGTATGGAAAGAATTTAAAGCAGTAAACAAATGTAAGTAAAGAAATTTTTTTCACACAATACAAATGAACACAAAAGTTTTCTTATCCAAGTTTGGGAAATTCCACTAGTTCAACCCTAATAGCTCGGAATTTATAAGAAAGAGATTTTTCTACACATGTTTTAAAAAATGGATATGCATGCTTGAAACATGTTAAAGATGCAAATGACCCATGGATCCAATCCTTTAAAGAGAATAACATTAAATTATCGAGTGAACATGTGGTGGGATATTTTCCTAAGTCAAACAAGCCATTATTTTGCCCATTTACAAAAACCTGACCTAACGATCATAGATGATTGTAAAGTGATTTATCATGCATAATGGGCTATATTTTTGTAAGGAATGACTTATGGATTGGGATTCAACACTGAGTTAAAAATCCCCCGACTCCCCCCTTTCCCAACAATTGCAGAACTTGATATATAAAAACTAAAAAGAGTTTACAATCCCTAAAAATTACGTACACTTTTTAGAATTATCTCTCTCTATATTTGTGCATTGTGCATTTCAATTTTAGATGTATACTTTTTTCGTAAATCAAAACTTGAGTTTTCACTCTCCCTTCATCTCATAAAAAAAAAAAGAGATAAAAGGCAAATAGATCAAAACAAAATGAAAATTTAAGAGTTTATGTATAGAAAGAATTTAAAGAAATAGACAAATATAAGTAAATAAAATTTATTCACACACCACAAATGAACACAAAATTTTTGTTATCCAAGTTTGGGAAATTCCACTAGTTCAACCCAAATAGCTTGGAATTTCATAAGAAAGAGATTTTCCTACACATGTTTCAAAAAATGGATATGCCTGTTTGAGACATGTTAAAGATGCAAATTACCTATGGATCCAAACCTTTAAAAGAGAATAACATTAAATTTTCAAATGAATGTCCGGTGGGATATTTACCCGAGTCAATAAACCCATTATTTTTCCCATTTACAAAAAGCTGACCAACGATCATAGATGATTATAAATTGATTTATCATGCGTAAGGGGCTATATTTTTGTAAGGAATGACTTATTGATTGGGAGTCAACACTCAGATAAAAATGCTCTGCTTCCCCTTTTTCCCGACGATTGTGGTACCTGATATATAAAAACTAAAAAGAGTTTACAATCCCTAAAATTACAGACATTTTTGGAATTATCTCTCACTCTATTTGTGGATTGGACATTTCCATTTTAGATGTATACTTTTTTCTTAAATGAAAACTTTAGTTTTCACTTTCCCTTCATCTCGTAAAGAAAAAAAAAAGATAAAAAAGGCAAATAGATCACAATGAAATGACGATTTTAGAGTTTATGTATGGAAAGAATTTAAAGCAATAACAAATGAAAGTAAAGAAAATTTATTCACACACCACAAATGAACACAAAATTTTGTTATCCAAGTTTTGGGAAATTCCACTAGTTCAACCCTAATAGGTCGGAATTTTATAAGAAAGAAATTTTTCTACACATGTTTTAAAAAATGGATATGATAGCTTGAAACATGTTAATGATTCAAATGTCCTACGGATCCAAACCTTTGAAAGAGAATAACATTAAATTCTCAGTGGGATATTTACTGTAGTCAAATTAGCCATTTGCTCATTTACAAAAAGCATACCTAAAGATCATAGATGATTGAAAAGTGATTTATAATGCGTAATGGGCTATATTTGTTATGGAATGACTTATGGATTGGGAGTCAACATTCAGTTAAAAATCTCCCGCCTCCCCCTTTTCCCGACTATTGCAGAATCTGGTATTTAAAAACGAAAAATTGTTTACAATCCCTAAAAATTACAGCCTCTTTTTGGAATGATCTCTCTCTACATTTGTGAATTGTGAAATTCCATTTTATTTGTATACTTTTTTCTTATATTAAAACTTGAGTTTTCAGATTCCCTTCATCTAGTAAACAAAAAAGGAGACAAAAGGCAAATAGATGACAACAAAATGCAAAATTTTAGAGTTTATGTATGAAAATAATTTAAAAAAATAAACAAATGTAAGTAAAGAATATTTATTCACACACCACAAATGAACAAAAAAGTTTTGTTATCCAAGTTTGGGAAATTCCACTAGTTCAACCCTAATAGCTCGGAATTTTATAAGAAAGAGATTTTTCTACACATGTTTTCAAAAATGGATATGCATGCTTGAAACATGTTAAAGATGCAAAAGACCAATGAATCCAAACCTTTTAAAGAGAATAACATTAAATTCTCGAGTGAACTAGCGGTGCGATTTTACCCCAGTCAATCAAGCTATTATTTTGCCCATTTATAAAAAGCTAATGTTATGGTCCCTAGCCATGGATCTAGTAACTCGGCGAGGTATAGATGAATCCTGCACGTTAAGAGGGTTTGACTCACTGTAATGATCCAAGAACAACCTGTTCTTTTTGCTGAATTTGTTTCCCTTGAAAAGGAGTTTCCTTTTCATAATTATGGATGAAACCAGAGAATCAATGGAGCTCTTTGATGCCCCGACATGGATCCCCCTTTCTTATGACTCACATCAAGGTAGGGTTTCCTCTACCACGCAATATTGGTACCTTACATAAAAAGAAACAGAATTCTAATATTCAATACTTTGAACAAGATTAATAATTACCTCTTGTCATCAACACCAATCCAGCAACCAGAATTCGTCCTCCATCCTGGTTAGGTCACGCCAACCCTTCTCCCTTTCTGGAATTTTCGTGAAAGAGAAGGTCTTCTCTTGCAGCTCGGAAGAGAAAGGTAATTCCTCTTCCTTTTCCTTCCAAGATCTCCTCAAAGACTCCCCAATGGATGCAGCAAACCACCAAGAGAGTTCACACCAAGAACCCTAGAATAGGGAGCCTTGCAAGAACCTAAATTACCCTAGTTTATGCTAATTCAGAACTTGCTTTATTTCTCCACCCTTACCCCTTAAATAGAGTAATTAAAATCAACATAAGTTAGGGTTATAAAACCCAATTCTACCCCTACCTTTAAGTCTTATTACAAATAAAAAAAATTAGAAATTAAAAGCAACATAAATAATAATAGTAAAGTAGATGAATCAATGTTATTGAGTCCATAACAGTAGACCTAACGATCATGGATGAATGTAAAGTAATTTATCATGCGTAACGGGCTATATTTTTTTAAGGAATGACTTATGGATTGGGAGTCGACACTCAGTTAAAAATGCCCCGCCTCCCCCTTTTGCCAACGATTGCAGAACCTGACATATAAAAACTAAAAAGAGTTTACAATGAATCAAAATTACAGACACTTTTTGGAATGATCTCTCTCTATATTTGTGCATTATGCATATCCATTTTAGATGTAGACTTTTTATTTATATCAAAACTTGAGTTTTCACTTTCCCTTCATCTCGTAAACAAAAAAAGAGATAAAAGGCAAATACATCACAATGAATTGAAGATTTTAGAGTTTATGTGTGGAAAGAATTTAAAGAAAAAAAAAATGAAAGTAAAGAAAATTTATTCACACATGAAAAATAATCACAAAAGTTTTGTTATCCAAGTTTGGGAAATTCCACTACTTCTACCCTAATAGCTCGGAATTTTACAAGAAAGAGATTTTTCTTCACATGTTTTAAAAAATGGATATGCATTGAAACATGTTAAAGATGCAAATGACCTATGGATCCAAACCTTTTAAAGAGAATAAAATTAAATTCTCAAGTGAAAGTGCGGTGGGATATTTACCTGAGTCAAACAATACATTATTTTGCCCATTTTCAAAAAATTGACCTAATGATCAAAGGTGATTGTAAAGTGATTTATGATGTGTAATGGGCTATATTTTTATCAGGAATGACTTATGGATTGGGAGTCAACACTTAGTTAAAAATCCCAACCCTCCCCCTTTTTGCGACGATTGTAGAACCTGATATATAAAAACTAAAAAGACATTACAATCCCTAAAAATTATAGACACTTTTTGGAAATATCTCTCTCTACATTTTTTCATTGTGCATTTGCATTTTAGATATATACTTTTTTCTTAATTTAAAATTAAATTTTCACTTTCTTTTCATCTCGAAAACAAAAAAAGAGATAAAAGGCAAATAGATCGCAACAAAATGCAAATTTCAGAGTTTATGTGTGGAAAGAATTTAAAGCAATATACAAATGTATGTAAAAAAAAAATTCACACACCACAAATGAACACAAAAGTTTTGTTATCCAAGTTTGGGAAATTCCACTAGTTCAACACTAATAGCTCAGAATTTTATAAGAAAGAGATTTTTCTACACATGTTTTAAAAAATGGATATGCATGCTTGAAACATGTTAAAGATGCAAATGACCTATGGATCCAAACTTTTTAAAGAGAATAACACTAAACTCTCAAGTGAACTAGCGGTGGGATTTTACCTGTGTCAAACTAGCCATTAATTTGCCCATTTACAAAAGCTGACAAAACAATCATCGATGATTGTAAAGTAATTTATCATGCGTAACGGGCTATTTTTGTAAGGAATGATTGATGGATTGGGAATCAACACTCAGTTAAAAATGCCCCTCCTCCCCCTTTTGCCAACGATTGCAGAACCTGATATATAAAAACTAAAAAGAGTTTACAATCCCTAAACATTATAAACACTTTTTGGAATTATCTCTCACTGCATTAATGCGTTGTGAATTTCTATTTTAGATGTATATTTTTTTCTTAAATGAAATCTTGAGTTTTCACTTTCCCTTCCTCTCGTAAAGAAAAATAAAGATAAAAAAGGCAAAAAAATCACAACAAAATGAAGATTTTAGAGTTGATGTATGGAAAGAATTTAAAGCAATAACAAATAAAAGTAAAGAAAATTTATTCACACACAAAAAATAATTAGAAAAGTTTTGTTATCCAAGTTTCGGAAATTCCACTAGTTCAACCCTAATAGCTCGAAATTTTACAAGAAAGAGATTTTTCTTCACATGTTTTCAAAAATGGATATGCATGCTCGAAAGATGTTAAAGATTTAAATAACCTATGGATCCAAACCTTTTAAAGAGAATAAAATTAAATTCTCAAGTGAATGTCCGGTGGGATATTTACCTGAGTCAAACAATCCATTATTTTGCCCATTTTAAAAAAACTGACCTAACGATCATAGATGATTGTAAAGTGATTTTTGATGCGTAACGGGCTATATTTCTATAAGGAATGACTTATGGATTGGCAATCAACATTCAGTTAAAAATCCCTAGTATCCCGCTTTTTGCGACGATTGTAGAACCTGATATATAAAAACTAAAAAGAGATTACAATCCCTAAAAATTACAGACACTTTTTGGCAATATCTCTCTCTACATTTTTGCATTGTGCATTTACATAGTAGATATATACTTTTTTCTTAATTTAAAATTGAATTTTCACTTTCCCTTCATCTCGTAAACAAAAAAAAGAGATAAAAGGCAAATAGATCACAACAAAACGCAAATTTCAGAGTTTATGTGTGGAAAGAATTTCAAGAAATATACAAATGAATGTAAAAAAAATTTATTCACACACCACAAATGAACACAAAAGTTTTGTTACCCAAGTTTGGGAAATTCCACTAGTTCAACACTAATAGCTCAGAAATTTATAAGAAAGAGATTTTTCTACACATGTTTTAAAAAATGGATATGCATGCTTGAAACATGTTAAAGATGCAAATGACCTATGGATCCAAACATTTTAAAGACAATAAAATTAAATTCTCAATTGAACTAGAGGTGGGATTTTACCCGTGTCAAACAAACTATTATTTTGCCCTTTTTCGAAAAGCTGACCTAACGATCATAGATGATTGTAAAGTAATTTATCATGTGTAACGGGCTATATTTTTTTAAGGAATGACTTATGGATTGGGAGTCAACACTCAGTTAAATAAACGATGCTTCCCCCTTTTGCCGACAATTGCAGAATCTGATATATAAAAACGAAAAATAGTTTACAATCAATAAAAATTACAGACACTTTTTGGAATGATCTCTCTCTACTTTTGTGCATTATGCATTTCCATTTTAGATGTATACTTTTTTCTTAAATCAAAACTTGAGTTTTCACTTTCCCTTCATCTCGTAAACAAAAAATGAGATCAAAGACAAATAGATCACAACAAAATGAAAATTTAAGAGTTTATGTTTGGAAAGAATTTAAAGAAATAAAAAATGTAAGTATAGAAAAATTATTCCCATACCATAAATGAACACAAAAGTTTTGTTATCCAAGTTTGGGAAATTCCACTAGTTCAACCCAAATAGCTCGGACTTTTATAAGAACAAGATTTTTCTACACATGTTTTAAAAAATGGATATGCCTGCTTGAAACATGTTAAAGATGCAAATGACCTATGGATCCAAACCTTTTAAAGAGAACAACATTAAATTCTCAAATGAACGTGCGATGGGATATTTACCCGAGTCAAACAAGCCATTAATTTTTCCCATTTACAAAAGCTGACTAAACAATCATTGATGATTGTAAAGTGATTTATCATGCATAACGGGCTATTTTTGTAAGGAATGACTAATGGATTGGCAGTCAACACTCAGTTAAGAATGCCCTGCCTCCCCCTTTTGCCAACGATTGCAGAACCTGATATATAAAAACTAAAAAGAGTTTACAATCAATAAAAATTACAGACACTTTTTGGAATGATCTCTCTCTATATTTGTGCATTATCCATATCCATTTTAGATGTATACTTTTTTCTCAAATCATAACTTGAGTTTTCACTTTCCCTTCATCTCGTAAACAAAAAAAGACATAAAAGGCAAATAGATCACAACGAATTGAAGATTTTAGAGTTGATGCAGGGAAAGAATTTAAAGAAATAACAAATGAAAGTAAAAAAAAAATTATTCACATACGACAAATAATCACAAAAGTTTTGTTTTCCAAGTTTGGGTAATTTCACTAGTTCAACCCTAATAGCTCGGAATTTTATAAGAAAGAGATTTTTCTTCACATGTTTTAAAAAATGGATATGCATGCTTCAAACATGTTAAAGATGAAAATGACCTATCGATCCAAACCATTTAAAGAAAATAAAATTAAATTCTCAAGTGAAAGTGTGGTGGGATATTTACATGAGTCAAACAATCCACTATTTTGCCCATTTTCAAAAAACTGACCTAACGATCATAGATGATTGTAAAGTGATTTGGGATGCGTAACGGGCTATATTTTTATAAGGAATCACTTATGGATTAGGAGTCAACACTCAGTTAAAAATCCCTAGCCTCCCCCTTTTTGCGACGATTGTAGAACCTGATATATAAAAACTAAAAAAAGATTACAATCCCTAAAAATTCCAGACAAATTTTGGCAATATCTCTCTCTACATTTTTGCATTATGCATTTACATTTTAGATATATACTTTTTTCTCAATTTAAAATTGAATTATCACTTTCCCTTCATCTCGTAAACAAAAAAAGAGATAAAAGGCAAATAGATCACAACAAAATGCAAATTTTACAGTTTATGTGTGGAAAGAATTTAAAGCAATATACAAATGTATGTAAAAAAAATTTATTCACACACCACAAATGAACACAAAAGTTTTGTTATCCAAGTTTGAGAAATTCCACTAGTTCAACACTAATAGCTCAGAATTTTATAAGAAAGAGATTTTTCTACACATGTTTTTAAAAAATGGATATGCATGCCTAAAACATCTTAAAGATGCAAATGACCTATGGATCCAATCCTTTTAAAGAGAATAACATTAAATTCTCAAGTGAACTAGCGGTGGGATTTTACCCGTGTCAAACAAGCTATTATTTTGCCCATTTTCGAAAAGTGTACCTAACGATCATAGATGATTGTAAAGTAATTTATCATGCGTAATGGGCTGTATTTTTTTAAGGAATGACTTATGGATTGGGAGTCAACACTCAGTTAAATATACCATGCTTCCCCCTTTAGCCGACGATTGCAGAATCTGATATATAAAAACTAAAAAAAGTTTACAATCAATAAAAATTATAGAAACTTTTTGGAATGATCTCTCTCTACTTTTGTGCATTATGAATTTCAATTTTAGATGTATACTTTTTTCTTAAATCAAAACTTCATTTTTCACTTTCACTTCATCTCGAAAAAAAAAAGAGATAAAAGGCATATAGATCACAACAAAATGAAAATTTTAGAGTTTATATTTGGAAAGAATTTAAAGCAATAAAAAATGTAAGTATAGAACATTTATTCCCATACCATAAATGAACACAAAATTTTTGTTATCCAAGTTTGGGAAATTCCACTAGTTCAACCCAAATAGCTCGGACTTTTATAAGAACGAGATTTTTCTACACATGTTTTAAAAAATGGATATGCCTATTTGAAACATGTTAAAGATGCAAATGACCTATGGATCCAAACCTTTTAAAGAGAAGAATATTAAATTCGCAAGTGAACGTGCGATGGATATTTACCCGAGTCAAACACGCCATTAATTTGCCCATTTACAAAAAGCTGAACAATATATGATAGATGATTGTAAAGTGATTTATCATGCATAATGGGATATTTTTGTAAGGAATGACTGATGGATTGGGAGTCAACACTTAGTTAAAAATGCCCTGCCTCCCCCTTTTGTCGACGATTACGGAACCTGATATAGAAAAACTAAAAAGAGTTTACAATCCCTAAACATTATAAACACTTTTTGGAATTATCTCTCACTGCATTAATGCGTTGTGAATTTCTATTTTAGATGTATATTTTTTTCTTAAATGAAATCTTGAGTTTTCACTTTCCCTTCCTCTCGTAAAGAAAAATAAAGATAAAAAAGGCAAAAAAATCACAACAAAATGAAGATTTTAGAGTTGATGTATGGAAAGAATTTAAAGCAATAACAAATAAAAGTAAAGAAAATTTATTCACACACAAAAAATAATTAGAAAAGTTTTGTTATCCAAGTTTCGGAAATTCCACTAGTTCAACCCTAATAGCTCGAAATTTTACAAGAAAGAGATTTTTCTTCACTTGTTTTAAAAAATGGATATGCATACTTGAAACATGTTAACGATGAAAATGAACTATGGATCCAAACATTTTAAAGAGAATAAAATTAAATTCTCAAGTGAAAGTGCGGTGGGATATTTACCTGAGTCATACAATATATTATTTTGCCCATTTTCAAAAAACTGACCTAACGATCATAGATGATTATAAAGTGATTTATGATGCGTAACAGGCTATATTTTTATAAGGAATGACTTATGGATTGGGAGTCAACACTTAGTTAAAAATCTCTAGCCTCTCCCTTTTTGCGACGATTGCAGAACCTGATACATAAAAACTAAAAAGAGATTACAATTCCTAAAAATTACATACACTTTTAGGCAATATCTCTCTCTACATTTTTGCATTGTGCATTTATATTTTAGATATATACTTTTTTCTTAATTTAAAATTGAATTTTCACTTTCCCATCATCTCGTAAACAAAAAAAGAGATAAAAGGTAAATATAGATCACAACAAAATGCAAATTTCAGAGTTTATGTGTAGAAAGAATTTAAAGCAATATACAAATGTATGTAAAAAAAATTTATCCACACACCACAAATGAATACAAAAGTTTTGTTATCCAAGTTAGGGAAATTCCACTAGTTCAACACTAATAGCTCAGAATTTATAAGAAAGAGATTTTTCTACACATTTTTAAAAAAATGGATATGCATGCTTGAAACATGTTAAAGAAGCAAATGACCTATGGATCCAAACCTTTTAAAGAGAATAACATTAAATTCTCAAGTGAACTAGAGGTCAGATTTTACCCGTGTAAAACAATCTATTATTTTGCCCATTTTCGAAAAGCTGACCTATCGATCATAGATGATTGTAAAGTAATTTATCATGCGTAACGGGCTATATTTTTTTAAGGAATTACTTATGGATTCGAAGTCAACACTTCGTTAAGTATCCCATGCTTCCCCCTTTTGCCGAGGATTGCAGAATCTGATATATAAAAACTAAAAAGAGTTTACAATCAATAAAAATTACACATACTTTATGAATGATCTCTCTGTACTTTTGTGCATTATGCATTTCCATTTTCGATGTATACTTTTTTCTTAAATCAAAACTTGAGTTTTCACTTTCCCTTCTTCTCGTAAACAAAAAAAGAGATAAAAGGCAAATAGATCACAACAAAACAAAAATTTTAGAGTTTATGTTTGGAAAGAATTTAAAGCAACAAAAAATGTAAGTATAAAAAATTTATTCCCAAACCATAAATGAACACAAAAGTTTTGTTATCAAAGTTTTGGAAATTCCACTAGTTCAACCCAAATAGCTCGGACTTTTATAAGAACGAGATTTTTCTACACATGTTTTAAAAAATGGATATACCTGCTTGAAACATGTTAAAGATGCAAATGACCTATGGATCCAAACCTTTTGAAGAGAACAACATTAAATTCTCAGGTGCACGTGCTATTGGATATTAACCCGAGTCAAAGAAGCCATTAATTTTCCCATCTACGAAAAGCTTACCAAACAATCATAGATGATTGTAAGTGATTTATCATGCATAACGGGATAATTTTTTAAGGAATGACTGATGGATTGGGAGTCAACACTCAGTTAAAAATGCCCCGCCTCCCCCTTTTGCAGACGATTGCAGACCTTGATATATAAAAACTAAAAAGCGTTTACAATCAATAAAAATTACAGATACTTTTTGGAATGATCTCTCTCTATATTTGTGCATTATGCATATCCATTTTAGATGTATACTTTTTTCTTAAATAAAAACCTGAGTTTTCACTTTCCTTCATCTCGTAAACAAAAAAAAGAGATAAAAGGCAAATAGATCACAACGAATTGAAGATTTTAGAGTTGATGTATGGAAAGAATTTAAAGCAATAACAAATGAAAGTAAAGAAAATTTATTCACACATGAAAAATAATCACAAAAGTTTTGTTATCCAAGTCTGGGAAATTCCACTAGTTCAACCCTAATAGCTCGGAATTTTACAAGAAAGAGATTTTTCTTCACATGTTTTAAAAAATGGATATGCATGCTTGAAACATGTTAAAGATTCAAATGACCTATGGATCCAAACCTTTTAAAGAGAACAAAATTAAATTCTTAAGTGAAAGTGCGGTGGGATATTTACCTGAGTCAAACAATCCATTATTTTGCCCATTTTCAAAAATCTGACCTAACGATCATAGATGATTGTAAAGTGATTTATGATGCGTAACGGGCTATATTTTTATAAGGAATGACTTATGGATTAGGAGTCAACACTCAGTTAAAAATCCCTCGCCACCCCATTTTTGCAACGATTGCAGAACCTGATATATAAAAACTAAAAAGAGATTACAATCCCTAAAACCTACAGACACTTTTTGGAAATATCTCTCTCTATATTTTTGCATTGTGCATTTACATTTTAGATATATACTTTTTTTAATTTAAAAGTAAATTTTCACTTTCCCTTCATCTTGTAAATAAAAATAGAGGTAAAACGCAAATAGATCACAACAAAATGAAAATTGGAGAGTTTAAGTGTGGAAAGAATTTAAAGCAATATACAAATGTATGCAAAAAAACATTATTCACACACCACAAATGAACACAAAGGTTTTGTTATCCAAGTTTGGGAAATTCCACTAGTTCAACACTAATAGCTCAGAATTTTATAAGAAAGAGATTTTGTACACATGTTTTAAAAAATGGATATGCATGCTTGAAATATGTTAAAGATGCAAATGACCTATGGATCCAAACCTTTTAAAGAGAATAACATTAAATTCTCAAGTGAACTAGCGGTGGGATTTTACCCGTGTCAAACAAGCTATTATTTTGCCCATTTTGGAAAAGCTAACCAAACGATCATAGATGATTGTAAAGTAATTTATCATGCGTATCGGGCTATATTTTTTTAAGGAATGACTTATGAATTGGGTGCCAACACTCAGTTAAATATCCCATGCTTCCCGCTTTTGTCGACGATTGCAGAATCTGATATATAAAAACTAAAAAGAGTTTACAATTAATAAAAATTACAGACACTTTTTGGAATGATCTCTCTCTACTTTTGTGAATTATGCATTTCCATTTTAGATGTATACTTTTTTCTTAAATCAAAACTTGAGTTTTCACTTTCCCTTCATCTCGTAAACAAAAAAAGAGATAAAAGGCAAATAGATCCCAACAAAATGAAAATTTTAGAGTTTATGTTTGAAAAGAATTTAAAGCAATAAAAAAATGTAAGTATAGAAAATTTATTCACACCCCACAAATGAACACAAATGTTTTGTTATCCATGTTTGGGAAATTCCACTAGTTCAACCTTAATAGCTCGGAAATTATAAGAAAGAGATTCTTCTACACATGTTTTAAAAAATGGATATGCATGCTTGAAAAATGTTAAAGATGCAAATGACCCATGGATCCAAACCTTTTAAAGAGAATAAAAATAAATTCCCAAGTGAACGTGCGGTGGGATATTTACCCGAGTCAATCAAGCCATTAATTTGCCCATTTACAAAAAGCTGACCTAACAATCATAGATGATTGTAAAGTGATTCATCATGCGTAACGGGCTATTTTTGTAAGGAATGACTAATGGATTGGGAGTCAACACTCAGTTAAAAATGCCCCGCTTCTCCCTTTTCCTGACGATTGCAGAACCTAATATAGAAAAACTAAAAAGAGTTTACAATCCCTAAACATTACAGACAGTTTTTGGAATTATCTCTCACTGCATTTGTGCATTGTGCATTTCCATTTTAGATGTATATTTGTTTCTTAAATCAAATCTTGAGTTTTCACTTTCCCTTCCTCTAGTAAAGAAAAACAAAGATAAAAAAGGCAAACAAATCACAACGAAATGAAGATTTTAGAGTTTATGCATTGAAAGAATTTAAAGAAATGAAAAATGTAAGTAAAGAAAATTTATTCACAACTCAAAAATGAAAACAAAAGTTTTAATATCCAAGTTTGGAAAATTCCACTAGTTCAACCCTAATTGCTCAGAATTTTATAAGAAAGAGATTTTTCTACACATGTTTTAAAAAATGGATATGCCTGCTTGAAACATGTTAAAGATGCAAATGACCTATGTATCCAAATCTTTTAAAGAGAATAACATTAAATTCTCAAGTGAACATGCGGTGGGATATTTACCCGAGTCAAACATGCCATTATTTTTTCCATTTACCAAAAGCTGACCTAACGATCATAGATGATTGTAAAGTGATTTATCATGCGTAATAAGCTATATTTGTGTAAGGAATGACTTATGGATTGGGAGTCAACACTCTCCTAAAATTGCCCTGCCTCCCCCATTTCCCGATGATTGCAGAACCTGTTATATGAAAACTAAAAAGAGTTTATAATCCCTAAAAATTACAGACACTTTTTAGAATTATCTCTCAAAATTTTTGGCATAGTGCATTTTCTTTTTAGATGTATACTTTTTACTTAAATCAAAACTTGTTAAATTCTCAAGTGAACGTGCGGTGGGATATTTACCCGAGTCAAACTAGCCATTATTTTACCCTTTAAAAAAAGCTGACCCAACGATCATGGATGATTGTAAAGTGATTTTTCATGCGCAGCGAGCTATATTTTTGTAAGGAATGACTTATGGATTGGGAGTCAACACTCAGTTAAAAATGCCCCGCCACCCCCTTTTCCCGACGTTTGCAGAGCTTGATACATAAAAACTCAAATGAGTTTAAAATCCCTAAAAATTATAGAAACTTTTTGGAATTATCTGGCACTACATTTGTGCTTTGTGCATTTCCATTTTAGATGTATACTTTTTTCTTAAATCAAAACTTCAGTTTTAACTTTCCCTTCATCTTGAAAAGAAAAAAAAAAGATAAAAAAGGCAAATAGATCACAACGAAACTAAGATTTTAGAGTTTATGTATGGAAAGTATTTAAAGCAATAAAAAATGTAAGTAAAGATAATTTCTTCACACACCTCAAATGAACACAAAAGTTTTGTTATCCAAATTTGGGAAATTCCACTAGTTTAACCCTAATTGCTCGGAATCTTATAAGAAAGAGATTTTTCTACACATGTTTTCAAATATGGATATGCAAGTTTGTAACATGTTAAAGATTCAAATGACCTATGGATCCAAACCTTTTGAAGAGAATATCATTAAATTCTCAAGTGAACGTGCGGTGGGATATTTACCCGAGTCAAACTAGCCATTATTTTACCCTTTAAAAAAAGCTGACCCAACGATCATGGATGATTGTAAAGTGATTTTTCATGCGCAGCGAGCTATATTTTTGTAAGGAATGACTTATGGATTGGGAGTCAACACTCAGTTAAAAATGCCCCGCCACCCCCTTTTCCCGACGTTTGCAGAGCTTTTAAAGAGAATAACATTAAATTCTCAAGTGAACGTGCGGTGGGATATTTACCCGAGTCAAACTAGCCATTATTTTACCCTTTAAAAAAAGCTGACCCAACGATCATGGATGATTGTAAAGTGATTTTTCATGCGCAGCGAGCTATATTTTTGTAAGGAATGACTTATGGATTGGGAGTCAACACTCAGTTAAAAATGCCCCGCCACCCCCCTTAAATTCTCAAGTGAACGTGCGGTGGGATATTTACCCGAGTCAAACTAGCCATTATTTTACCCTTTAAAAAAAGCTGACCCAACGATCATGGATGATTGTAAAGTGATTTTTCATGCGCAGCGAGCTATATTTTTGTAAGGAATGACTTATGGATTGGGAGTCAACACTCAGTTAAAAATGCCCCGCCACCCCCTTTTCCCGACGTTTGCAGAGCTTGATACATAAAAACTCAAATGAGTTTAAAATCCCTAAAAATTATAGAAATGCAAATGACCTATGTATCCAAATCTTTTAAAGAGAATAACATTAAATTCTCAAGTGAACATGCGGTGGGATATTTACCCGAGTCAAACATGCCATTATTTTTTCCATTTACCAAAAGCTGACCTAACGATCATAGATGATTGTAAAGTGATTTATCATGCGTAATAAGCTATATTTGTGTAAGGAATGACTTATGGATTGGGAGTCAACACTCTCCTAAAATTGCCCTGCCTCCCCCATTTCCCGATGATTGCAGAACCTGTTATATGAAAACTAAAAAGAGTTTATAATCCCTAAAAATTACAGACACTTTTTAGAATTATCTCTCAAAATTTTTGGCATAGTGCATTTTCTTTTTAGATGTATACTTTTTACTTAAATCAAAACTTGTTAAATTCTCAAGTGAACGTGCGGTGGGATATTTACCCGAGTCAAACTAGCCATTATTTTACCCTTTAAAAAAAGCTGACCCAACGATCATGGATGATTGTAAAGTGATTTTTCATGCGCAGCGAGCTATATTTTTGTAAGGAATGACTTATGGATTGGGAGTCAACACTCAGTTAAAAATGCCCCGCCACCCCCTTTTCCCGACGTTTGCAGAGCTTGATACATAAAAACTCAAATGAGTTTAAAATCCCTAAAAATTATAGAAACTTTTTGGAATTATCTGGCACTACATTTGTGCTTTGTGCATTTCCATTTTAGATGTATACTTTTTTCTTAAATCAAAACTTCAGTTTTAACTTTCCCTTCATCTTGAAAAGAAAAAAAAAAGATAAAAAAGGCAAATAGATCACAACGAAACTAAGATTTTAGAGTTTATGTATGGAAAGTATTTAAAGCAATAAAAAATGTAAGTAAAGATAATTTCTTCACACACCTCAAATGAACACAAAAGTTTTGTTATCCAAATTTGGGAAATTCCACTAGTTTAACCCTAATTGCTCGGAATCTTATAAGAAAGAGATTTTTCTACACATGTTTTCAAATATGGATATGCAAGTTTGTAACATGTTAAAGATTCAAATGACCTATGGATCCAAACCTTTTGAAGAGAATATCATTAAATTCTCAAGTGAATGTGCGGTCGGATATTTACCCGAGTCAAACAAGCCATTATTTTGGCCATTTACAAAAAGCCGACCGAACTATCATAGATGATTGTAAAAGTGATTTACATTGCGTAACGGGCTATATTTTTGTAATGAATGACTTATGGATTGGGAATCAACAGTCAGTTAAAAATCCCCGGCCTCCCCCTTTTCCCGAAGATTGAAGAACCTGATATATAAAAACTAAAAAGAGTTTACAATCCCTAAAAATTACAGACACTTTTTGGAATTATCTCTCTCATCATTTGTGCATTGTGAATTTCCTTTTTAGATGTATACTTTTTTCTTAAATCAAAACATGATTTTTTACTTTCCCTTCATCTCATAAAAAGAAAAAGAGATAAAAGGCAAATAGATCACAATAAAATGAAGATTTTAGAGTTTATGTATGGAAAGAATAGAAAGCACTAACAAAGGTAAGTAAAGAAAATTTATTCACACATGACAAATGAACATAAAAGTTTTGTTATCCAAGTTTGGGAAATTTCACTAGATCAACCCTAATAGCTCGGAATTTTATAAGAAAGAGATTTCTCTACACAAGTTTTAAAAAATGGATATGCATGCTAGAAACATGTTAAAGATGCAAATGACCTATATACCCAAGCCTTTTAAAGAGAATAACATTAAATTCTCAAGTGAACGTGCGGTGCGATATTTACCCGAGTCAAAGAAGCCATTATTTTGCCCATTTACAAAAAGCTGACCTAACGATCATAGATGATTGTAAAGTTATTGATGATGCATAAAAGGCTATATTATTGTATGGAATGACTTATGGATTGGAAGTCAACACTCAGTTAAAAATCCCTCGCCTCCCCCTTTTCCCGACAATTTCAGAACCTGATATATAAAAACTACAAAGAGTTTACAAACCCTAAAAATTAAAAAAAAAAATTGGAATGATCTCTCACTTACGCTTCATCTCGTAAACAAAAAAAGAGAGAAAAGGCAAATAGATCACAAGAAAATGAAAATTTTAGAGTTTATGTATAGAAAGAATTTAAAGCAATAAAACAAAGTAAGTAAAAAAATTTAATCACACACCACAAATGAACACAAAAGTATTGTTATCCAAATTTGAGATATTCCACTAGTACAACCCTAATAACTCGGAATTTTATAAGAAACAAATTTTCCTACACATTGTTTTAAAAAATGGATATTCCTGGTTGAAGTATGTTAAAGATGGAAATGACCTATGGATCCGAACCTTTTATTGTGAATAACATTGAATTCTCAAGTGAACGTGCGGTGGGATATTTACCCGAGTCAAATAAGCCATTATTTTGCCCAATTACAAAAAGCTGACCTAACGATCATAGATGATTGTAGTGATTTATCATGCGTAATGGGCTATATTTTTGTAAGGAATGACTTATGGATTGGGACTCAACACTCAGTTAAAAATGCCGCGCCTCCCCCTTTTCCAGACGATAGCAGAACCTGATATATAAAAACTAAAAAGATTTTACAATCCCTAAAAATTACATAAACTTTTTGGAATTATGTCTCTCTACATTTGTGCAATGTGCATTTCCTTTTTAGATGTATACTTTTTTCTTATATCAAAACTTAACTTTTCCATTACCCTTAGAGTTTATGTGTGGAAAGAATTTAAAGCAATAACAAATGTATGTAAAGAAATTTTATTCACCAACCACAAATGAACACAAAAGCTTTTTTATCCAAGTTTTGGAAATTCGACAAGTTCAACCCTTATAGCTCGAAATTTTATAAGAAAGAGAATTTTCTCCACATGTTTAAAAAAAATGGATATGCATGCCTGAAACATGTTAAAGATGCAAATTCTGGATCGAAACCTTTTAGAGAAAATAACATTAAATTCTCAAGTGAACGTGTTGTGGGTTATTTACCCGAGTCAAACCAGCCTTTATTTTGCCCATTTACAAAAAGCTAACCAAACGATCATAGTTGATTGTAAAGTGATTTATTATGCATAACAGGCTATATTTTTGTAAGGAATGACTTATGGACTGGGAAACAACACTCAGTTAAAATCCCCCACCTCCCCTTTTTTCTCAATGATTGCAGAACCTAATAAATAAAAACTAAAAAGATTTTACAATCCATAAAAATTACAGACACGTTTTGGAATTATCTCTCTTCATTTGTCCATGGTGCATTTCCATTTTATTTGTATACTTTTTTCTTAAATCAAAACTAGAGTTTTCACTTTCCCTTCATCTTGTAAACAAAAAAATAGATAAAAGGCAAATAAATCACAATGAAAAGAAGATTTTAGAGTTTATGTATGGAAAGAATTTAAAATAACAAAAAATGAAAGTAAAGTTAATATATTCACACACCCCGAATGAACACAAAAGTTTTGTTATCCAAGTTTGGGAAATTCCACTAGTTCAACCCTAATAGCTGAAAATTTTATAAGAAAATGATTTTTTTACACATGTTTTTTAAAATGGATATGCAAACTTGAAACTTCTTAAATACTCAAATTACCTATGGATCCAAACCTTTTAAAGAGAATAACATTAAATTCTAAAGTGTACGTGCGGTGGGATATTTACCCGAGTCAAACAAGCCATTATTTTGCCCATTTACCAAAAACTCACGTAACGGTGATAGATGATTGTAAAGTGATTAATCATGCGTAATGGGCTATATTTTTGTAAGGAATGACTTATGGATAGAGAGTCAACACTCTGTTAAAAAACCCCCGCCACCCCCTTTCCTAACAATTTCAAAACTTGATATAAAAAAATAAAAAGAGTTTACAATCTCTAAAAAGTACAGACATTTTTTGGAATTATCTCTCTCAACATTTGTGCATTGTGTGTTTCCTTTTTAGATGTATACTTTTTTCTTAAATCAAAACTTATGTTTTCACTTTCCCTTCATCTCGTAAACAAAAAAAGAGATGAAAGGCAAATAGATCACAAGAAAATGAAGATTTTAGAGTTTCTGTATGGAAATAATTTAAAGCAACAACAAATGTAAGTAAAGAAAATTTATTCACTCACCACAAATAAACACAAAAGTTTTGTTATCCAATTTTGGGAAATTCCACTAGTTCAACCCTTATAGCTCGGATTTTTATTAGAAAGAGATTTTTCTACGCATGTTTTAAAAATGGATATGCATGCTTGAAACATGTTAGAGATGTAAATGACCTATGGATCCAAACCTTTTAAAAAAATAACATTAAATTCTCAAGTCAACGTGCGGTGGGATATTTACCCGAGTCAAACAAGCCATTATTTTGCCCATTTACAAAAGGTTGACCTAACGATCATAGTTGATTGTAAAGTGATTTATCATGCATAACGGGCTATATTTTTGTAAGGAATGACTTATTGATTGCAGAACCTGATATATAAAAACTAAAAAGATTTTACAATCCCTCAAAATTAAAAACACTTTTTGGAATTATCTCTCTCTACATATTTGGGCATTGAGTATTTCCATTTTATATGTTTAATTTTTTCTTAAATCAAAACTTGTGTTTTCACTTTCCCTTCATCTCGTCAACAAAAAAGAGATAAAAGGCAAATAGATAAAAACAAAATGAAGATTTTTGAGTTTATGTATGGAAAGAATTTAAAACAATCACAAATTTAAGTAAAGAAAATTTATTCACACAACACAAATGAATACAATAGTTTTGTTATCCAAGTTTGGGAAATTCCACTGGTTCAGCCCTAATAGCTCGGAATTTTATAAGAAAAATATTTTTCTACACATGATTTAAAAAATGGATATGCATGCTTGAAACTTGTTATAGTTGAAAATGACATATGGATCCAAACCTTTTAAAGAGAATAACATTAAATTCCCAAGTGAACGTGCGGTGGGATATTTACCGACTCAAAGAAGACATTATTTTGCCCATTTACAAAAAGTTGACCTAACAATCATAAATGATTGTAAAGTGAATTATCATGCGTAACGGGCTATATTTTGGTAAGGAATGACTTATGGATTGGGAGTCAATACTCAGTTAAAAATCCCCCGCTTCCCCCTTTTCCCGACGATTGCAGAACCTGATATATAAAAACTAAAAAGAGTTTACAATCCCTAATTGCTCGGAATTTTATTAGAAAGACATTTTTCTACACATGTTTTAAAAATGGATATGCATGCTTGAAACATGCTATAGATGCAAATGACCTATGGATCCAAACCTTTTAAAGAGAATAACATTAAATTCTTAAGTGAACGTGCGGTGGGATATTTACCCGAGTCAAACAAGCCAATATTTTGTTCATTTACAAAAAGTTGTCCTAAGGATCAGAGATTAATGTAGAGTGATTTATCATGCATAATAGGTAATATTTTATTTAGGAATGAGTTATGGACTGGGAGTCAACACTCAGTGAAAAAGCCACCGCCTCCTCCATTTCCCAACGATGGCGGAACCTGATATATAAAAACTAAAAAGGGTTTACAATCCCAAAAAATTACATACACTTTTTGGAATTATCTCTCTCTGCAATTGTGCATTGTGCTTTTCCATTTTATATGTATACTTTTTTCTTAAATAAAAACTTGAGTTTTCACTTGCCCTTCATCTCGTAAACAAAAAAGAGATAAAAGGCTAATAGATCACAATAAAATGAAAATTTTAGAGTTTATGTATGAAAAGAATATAAAGCAATAACAAATGTATGTAAAGAAAATTTATTGACCCACCACAAATGAATACAAAAGTTTTGTTATCCAAGTTTGGGAAAACCCACTAGTTCAAGCCTAATAGCTCTGAATTTTATAAGAAAAAGATTTTTCTACACATGTTTTAAAAAATGGAAATGCATGCTTGAAACATGTTCAAGATGCAAATGACCTATGGATTCAAACCTTTTAAAGAGAATAACATTAAATTCCCAAGTGAACGTACGGTGGGATATTTACCCGAGTCAAACAAGCAATTATTATGCCCATTTACAAAAAGTTGACCTTACGATCATAGATGATTGTAAAGTGATTTATCATGCGTAACATGCTATATTTTAGAAAGAATGGCATATGGATTGGGAGTCAACACTCAGTTAAAAATCCCCCACCACCCCCCTTTCCCCATATATAAAAACTAAAAAGAGTCTACAATCCCTAAAAAATATAAACACTTTTTGGAATTATCTCTCTCTACATTTGCGCATTGTGCTTTTCCGTTTTTGATGTATACTTTTTTCTTAAATCAAAACTTGAGTTTTCACTTTCCCATCATCTCATAAACAACAAAAGAGATAAAAGGAAAATAGATCAAAACAAAATGAAGATTTTAGAGTTTATGTTTGGAAAGAATTTAAAGAAATAACAAATTTAAGTAAAGAAAATTTATTCACACACCATAAATGAACACAAAAGTTTTGTTATCCAAGTTTGGGAAATTCCACTAGTTCGACCCTAATAGCTCGAAATTTTATAAGAAAGAGATTTTTCTACACATGTTTTAAAGAATGGATATCCATGCTTTAAGCATGTTTAAGATGCAAATGACCTATGGATCCTAACCTTTTAAAGAGAATAACATTAAAATCCCAAGTGAACGTGCGGGGGGATATTTACCCGAGTGAAAGAAGCCATTATTTTGCCCATTTACAAAAATTTGCCCTAACGGTCGTAGATGATTGTAAAGTGATTTATCATGCGTAACGGGCTATATTTTTGTTAAGAATGACCTATGGATTTGGAATCTACACACAATTCAAAATCCCCCCCCCCCTCCCCCGTTTCCCGACGATTATAGAACCTGATATATAAAAACTAAAAAGAGTTTACAATCCCTAAAAATTGTAGACAATTTTCCAAATTATATCTCTCTACATTTTTGCATTGTGCATTTCCATTTTAGATGTATACTTTTTTCAGAAATCAATAATTGAGTTTTCACTTTCCCTTCATCTTGTAATAAAAAAAAGAGATAAAAGGCAAATAGATCACAATAAAATGAAAATTTTAGAGTTTATGTATGGAAAGAATTTAAAGCAATAACAAATATAAGTAAAGAAAATTTATTCACACACCACAAATGAACACAAAAGTTTTATTATCCACGTTTGGGAAATTCCACTAGTTCAACACCAATAGCTGGGAATTTTATAAGAAAGAGATTTTTCTACACATTTAAAAAAAAAAGGATATGCATGCTTGAAAATTTTTAATGGTGCAAATGACCTATGAATCTAAACATTTTAAAGAGAATAACATTAAATTCCAAAGTGAACGTGCGATGGGATATTTACCCGAGTCAAACAAGACATTATTTGGCCATTTACAAAAACCTGACCTAATGATCTTAGAAGATTGTAAAGTGATTAATCGTGCATAACAAGCTATATTTTTTTAAGGTATGACTTATGGATTGGAAGTCAAGACTCAGTTAAAAATCCCTTGCCTCTCCCTTTTTCCCGATGATTGCAGAACCTGATATATAAAAACTAAAAAGAGTTTACAATCCCTAAAAATTATAGACAATTTTTGGAATTATCTCTCTCTTCATTTGTGCATTGTGCATTTCAATTTTCGATGGATACTTTCTTCTTAAATCAAAACTTGAGTTTTCACTTTCCCTTCATCTCGTTAAAAAAAAAGACATAAAAGGCAAATAGATAACAACAAAATGAAGATTTTAGAGTTTATGTATGGAAATAATTTAAAGAAAAAACAAATGTAAGTAAAGAAAATTTATTCATACACCAAAAATGAACACAAAAGTTTTGTTATCAAAGTTTGGGAAATTCCACTAATTCAACCCTTATATCTCGGAATTTTAAAAGAAAGACATTTTTCTACACATGTTTTAAAAAATGGATATGCATGCTTGAAACATTTTAAAGATGCAAATGACCTTTGGATCCAATCCTTTTAAAGAGAATAACATTAAATTCTCAACTGAACGTGCGGTGGGATATTTACCCGAGCAAACAACCCATTATTTTACCCTTTTAAAAAAAGCTAACCTAATGATCATAGGTGAATGTAAAGTGATTTATCATGCATAATGGGATATATTTTATTAAGGAATGACTTATGGATTCGAAGTCAACACTCAGTTAAAAATCCCCCGCTACCCCCTTTTCCCAAGGATTGTAACACCTGATATATAAAAACTAAAAAGAGTTTACAATCCCAAAAAATTACATACACTTTTTGGAATTATCTGTCTCTGCATTTGTGCATTGTGTTTTTCCATTTTATATGTATAATTTTTTCTTAAATAAAAACTTGAGTTTTCACTTGCCCTTCATCTCATAAAAAAAAAAAAAGAGATAAAAGGCAAATAGATCACAATAAAATGAAAATTTTAGAGTTTATGTATGAAAAGAATATAAAGCAATAACAAATGTATGTAAAGAAAATTTATTGACACACCACAAATGAACACAAAAGTTTTGTTATCCAAGTTTGGGAAATTCCACTAGTTCAAGCCTAATAGCTCTGAATTTTATAAGAAAGAGATTTTTCTACACAAGTTTTAAAAAATGGAAATGCATGCTTGAAACATGTCCAAGATGCAAATGACCTATGGATTCAAACCTTTTGAAGAGAATAACATTAAATTCCCAAGTGAACGTGCAGTGGGATATTTACCCGAGTCAAACATGTCATTATTATGCCCATTTACAAAAAGTTGACCTTTCGATCATAGATGATTGTAAAATGATTTATCATGTGTAATGGGCTATATTTTAGAAAGAATATCTTATGGAATTGGAGTCAACACTCAATTAAAAATCCCCCACCACCTCCCTTTTCTCGATAATTGTAGAACCTGATATATAAAAACTAAAAAGAGTTTACAATCCCTAAAAATTACAGACACTTTTTGGAATTATCCCTCTCTACATTCGTGCATTGTGCATTTCCATTTTAGTTGTATTCTTTTTTCTTAAATCAAAACTTGAGTTTTCACTTTTCCGTCATCTCTTAAACAAAAAAAGATATTAAAGGCAAATAGATCACAAAAAAATGAAAATTTTAGAGTGTATGTTTGGAAAGAATTTAAAGCAATAACAAATGTAAGTAAAGAAAATTTATTCACACCCATCAAATGAACTCAAAAGTTTTGTTATCCAAGTATGGAAAATTCAACTAGTTCAACCTTAATAACTCGGAATTTTATTAGATAGAGATTTTTCTTCACAACTTTTTAAAAATGGATATGCATCCTTGAAACATGTTAAAGATACAAATGACCTATGGATCCAAACCTTTTAAATAGAATAACAATAAATTCTCAAGTGAACGCGCTATGGAATATTTACCCGAGTCAAACAAGCCATTATTTTGCCCATTTAAAAACACATGACCTAACGATCATAGATGATAGTAAAGTGATTTATCATGCGTGATGGGCTATATTTTTGTAAGGAATGACTTATGGATTGGGAATCAACACTCTATTAAAAATCCCCAGCCTCCCCCTTTTCCTGACGATTGCAGAATGATATATAAAAAATAAAAAGAGTTTACCTTCCCTAAAAAATACAGACAATTTTTAGAATTATATCTCATTACATTTGTTCATTGTGCATTTCCATTTTAGATATATACTTTTCTGAAATCAAAAATTGAGTTTTCACTTTCCCTTCATCTCGTAAACAAAAAAAGAGATAAAAGGCAAAAAGATCACAATAAAATAAAAAATTTAGAGTTTATGTATGGGCAGAAATTGAAGCAAGAACAAATCTAAGAAAAGAAAATTTATTCACACCCCACAAATGAACACAAATGTTTTGTTATCCATGTTTGGGAAATTCCACTAGTTCAACCTTAATAGCTCGGAATTTTATAAGAAAGAGATTCTTCTACACATGTTTTAAAAAATGGATATGCATGCTTGAAAAATGTTAAAGATGCAAATGACCCATGGATCCAAACCTTTTAAAGAGAATAAAAATAAATTCCCAAGTGAACGTGCGGTGGGATATTTACCCGAGTCAAACAAGACATTATTTTGCCCATTTACAAAAAGCTAACCAAACGTTCATAGATGATTGTAAAGTGATTTATCATGCGTAACGGTCTATTTTTTTACTATAGAAAGACTTATGGATTGGCAGTCAACCCTCAGTTAAACATCCCCCGCCTCCCCTTTTTCCCGAAGTATGCAGAACCTGATATATAAAAATTAAAAAGAGTTTAGAATCCCTAAAAATTAAAGGCACTTTTTGGAATTATCTCTCTCTACATTTGTGCATTGTGCATTTCCTTCTTCGATCTATACTTTTTTCTTAAATCGAAACTTGAGTTTTCACTTTTGCTTCATCTCATAAACAAAAAAAAAAAGAGATAAAAAACAAATAGATCACAACAAAATGAAAACTTTAGAGTTTATGTATAGAAAGAAGTTAAAGCAATAACAAGTGTAAGTAAAGAAAATTTATTTACACACCACAAATGAACACAAAAATTTTGCTATTTAAGTTTGGTAAAATTCCACTAGTTCAACCCTAATTGGTCGAAATTTTATAAGGAAGACATTTTTCTACACATGTTTTAAAAAATGGATATGCATGCTTGAAACATTTAAAAGATGCAAATGACCTTTGGATCCAATCCTTTTAAAGAGAATAACATTAAATTCTCAACTGAACGTGCTGTGGGATATTTACCCGAGTCAAACAAGCCCTTTTAAAAAAAGCTAACCTAATGATCATAGATGAATGTAAAGTCATTTATCATGCGTAACGGGCTATATTTTATTAAGGAATGACTTATGGATTCGAAGTCAACACTCAGTTAGAAAGCCCCCGCCACCCCCTTTTCCCCAGGATTACAAAACCTGATATATAAAAACTAAAAGGAGTTTACAATCCCAAAAAATTACATACACTTTTTGGAATTTTATGATCACAATAAAATGAAAATTTCAGATTTTATGTATGAAAAGAATATAAAGCGATAATAAATGTATGTAAAGAAAATTTATTGACACACCACAAATGAACACAAAAGTTTTGTTATCCAAGTTTGGGAAATTCCACTAGTTCAAGCCTAATAGCTCTGAATTTTATAAGAAAGAGATTTTTCTACACAAGTTTTAAAAAATGGAAATGCATTCTTGAAACATGTCCAAGATGCAAATGACCTATGGATTCAAACCTTTTAAAGAGAATAACATTAAATTCCCAAGAAAACGTGCAGTGGGATATTTACCCGAGTCAAACAAGCCATTATTATGCCCATTTACAAAAGTTGACCTTACGATCATAGATGATTCTAAAGTGATTTATCATGCGTAATGGGCTATATTTTAGAAAGAATGGCTTATGGATTTGGAGTTAACACTCAATTAAAAATCCCCCACCACCCCCTTTTCTCGAAATTTGTAGAACCTGATATATAAAAACTAAAAAGAGTTTACAATCCCTAAAAATTACAGACACATTTTGGAATTATCCCTCTCTACATTCGTGCATTGTGCATTTCCATTTTAGGTGTATTCTTTTTTCTTAAATCAAAACTTGAGTTTTCACTTTTCCGTCATCTCTTAAACAAAAAAAGAGATTAAAGGCAAATAGATCACAACAAAATGAAAATTTTAGAGTATATGTTTGGAAAGAATTTAAAGCAATAACAAATGTAAGTAAAGAAACTTTATTCACACCCCACAAATGAACACAAAAGTTTTTTTATCCAAGTATGGGAAATTCAACTAGTTCAACCCTAATAACTCGGAATTTTGTTAGATAGAGATTTTTCTTCACAACTTTTTAAAAATGGATATGCATCCTTGAAACATGTTAAAGATGCAAATGACCTATGGATCCAAACCTTTTAAATAGAATAACATTAAATTCTCAAGTGAACGCGCGGTGGGATCTTTACCCGAGTCAAACAAAACATTATTTTACCCATTTACAAAAAGTTGACCTAACGATCATAGATGATAGTAAAGTGATTTATCATGCGTAACGGGCTATATATTTGTAAGGAATGACTTATGGAATGGGAATCAACACTCTGTTAGAAATCCCCAGCCTCCCCCTTTTCCTGACGATTGCAGATCCTGATATATAAAAAATAAAAAGAGTTTACTATCCCTAAAAATTAAAGATAATTTTCGGAATTATATCTCACTACATTTGTGCATTGTGCATTTCCATTTTAGATATATACTTTTATGAAATCAAAAATTGAGCTTTCACTTTCCCTTCATCTCGTAAACTAAAAAAGAGATAAAAGGCAAAAAGATCACAATAAAATAAAAAATTTAGAGTTTATGTATGGAAAGAAATTGAAGCTAGAACAAATCTAAGAAAAGAAAATTTATTCACACCCCACAAATGAACACAAAAGTTTGGTTATCCATGTTTGGAAATTTCACTAGTTCAACCTTAATAGCTCGGAATTTTATAAGAAAGAGATTTTTCTAGACATATTTTAAAAAATGGATATGCATGCTTGAAAAATGTTAAAGATGCAAATGACCCATGGATCCAAACCTTTTAAAGAGAATAAAAATAAATTCCCAAGTGAACGTGCGGTGGGATATTTACCCTAGTCAAACAAGACATTATTTTGCCCATTTACAAAAAGCTGACCAAACGTTCATAGATGATTGTAAAGTGATTTATCATGCGTAATGGGTTATGTTTAAATATAGAATGACTTATGGATTGGCAGTCAACCCTCAGTTAAACATCCCCCGCCTCCCCTTTTTCCTGAAGTATGCAGAACCTGATATATAAAAACTAAAAAGAGTTTACAATCCCTAAAAATTAAAGGCACATTTTGGAATAATCTCTCTCTACATTTGTGCATTGTGCATTTCCTTCTTTAAATCGAAACTTGAGTTTTCACTTTCGCTTCATCACGTAAATAAAAAAAAGAGATAAAAAAATAAATAGATCACAATAAAATGAAAATTTTAGAGTTTATGTAAGGAAAGAAGTTAAAGCAATAACAAATGTAAGTAAAGAAAATTAATTTACACACCACAAATGAACACAAAAGTTTTGTTATCTAAGTTTGGTAAAATTCCACTAGTTCAACCCTAATTGGTCGAAATTTTATAAGGAAGTGAATTTTTTACACATGTTTTGAAAAATGGATGTGCATGCTTGAAACATGTTAAAGATGCAAATGACCTAAGGATCCAAACCTTTTAAAGAGAATAACATTAAATTTCAAGTGACGTGCGGAGGCAAATTTACCCGAGTCAAACTAGCCATTATTTTTCCCATTTACAAAAAGTTGACCTAACGATCGTAGAGGATTGTAAAGTGATTTATCATGCGTAACTGGCTATATTTTTGTAAGGAATCACTTACAGATTGGAAGTCGCACTCAGTTTAAAATCCCCTCCCTCCCCCTTTTGCCGATGTTTGCAGAACCTCATATATAAAAACTAATTAGAGTTTACAATCCCTAAAAATTTCAGACACTTTCCAGATTTATATCTCTCTACATTTGTGCATTGTTCATTTCCATTTTAGATGTATACTTTTTTCTTAAATCAAAGCTTGAGTTTTTATTTTCCTTTCATCTCGTAATAAAAAAAAGAGATAAAAGACAAATAGATCATAACAACATGAAAAATTTAGAGTTTATGTGTGGAAAGAATTTAAAGCAATAACGAATGTAAGTAAAGAAAATTTATTCACATTCCGCAAATGAACACAAAAGTTTTATTATCATAATTTGTGAAAATTCAATTTGTTCAACCCTAATATCTCCAAGTTTGGGTAATTCCAATAGTTCAACCCAAATAGCTTGGAATTTCATGCTTGAAACATGTTAAAAAATTGATATGCATGTTTGAAACATGTAAAAGATGCAAATGACCTATGGATCCAACCCTTTTAAAGAAAATAACATTAAATTCTCAAGTGAACATGCAGTGGGATCTTTACCCGAGTCAAACAAAGCATTATTTTACCCATTTACAAAAAGTTGACCTAACGATCATAGATGATTTTAAAGTGATTTATGATGCGTAACGGGCTATATATTTGTAAGGAATGACTTATGGAATGGGAATCAACACTCTGTTAGAAATCCCCAGCCTCCCCCTTTTCCTGACGATTGCAGGTCCTAATATATAAAAAATAAAAAGAGTTTACTATCCCAAAAAATTAAAGACAATATTCGGAATTATATCTCACTTCATTTGTGCATTGTTCATTTCCATTTTAGATATATACTTTTATGAAATCAAAAATTGAGCTTTCACTTTCCCTTCATCTCGTAAACAAAAAAAGAGATAAAAAGTAAAAAGATGACAATAAAAAAAAATTTAGAGTTTATGTATGGAAAGAAATTGAAGCTAGAACAAATCTAAGACAAGAAAATTTATTCACACCCCACAAATGAACACAAAAGTTTGGTTATCCATGTTTGAAAATTTCACTAGTTCAACCTTAATAGCTCGAAATTTAATAAGAAAGAGATTTTTCTTGACATGTTTTAAAAAATGGATATGCTTGCTTGAAAAATGTTAAAGATGCAAATGACCCATGGATCCGAACCTTTTAATGAGAATAAAAATAAATTCCCAAGTGAACGTGCGGTGGGATATTTACCTGAGTCAAACAAGACATTATTTTACCCATTTACAAAAAGCTGACCAGACGTTCATAGATGATTATAAAGTGATTTATCATGCGTAACAGGCTGTTTTTTTAGTATAGAATGACTTATGGATTGGTAGTCAACACTCAGTTAAACATCCCCCGCCTCCAATTTTTCCTGAAGTATGCAGAACCTGATATATAAAAACTAATAAGAGTTTACAATCCCTAAAAATTTCAGACACTTTTCAGATTTATATCTCTCTACATTTGTGCATTGTTCATTTCCATTTTAGATGTATACTTTTTTCTTAAATCAAAACTTGAGTTTTCATTTTCCTTTCATCTCGTAATAAAAAAAAGAGGTAAAAGACAAATAGATCACAACAACATGAAAAATTTAGAGTTTATGTGTGGAAAGAATTTAAAGCAATAACAAATGTAAGTAAAGAAAATTTATTCACACACCGCAAATGAACACAAAAGTTTTGTTATCCTAATTTGGGAAAATTCAACTTGTTCAACCCTAATATCTCCAAGTTTGGGTAATTCCACTAGTTCAACAAAAATTGGTTGGAATTTCATGCTTGAAACATGTTAAAAAATGGATATGCATGTTTGAAACATGTTAAAGATGCAAATGACCTATGGATCCAAACCTTTTAAAGAGAATAACATTAAATTCACAAGTGAACATGCAGTGGATCTTTACCCGAGTCAAACAAACCATTATTTTACCCATTTACAAAAAGTTATCCTAACGATCATAGATGATTTTAAAGTAATTTATGATGCGTAACGGGCTATATATTTGTAAGGAATGACATATGGATTGGGAGTCAACAGTCAGTTAGAAATCCCCCGCGTCCCGTTTGTAGAACCTGATATAAAAAAACTAATAATAGTTTACAATCCCTAAAAATTAAAGACACTTTTTTGAATTATCACTCTCTCCATTTGTGCATTGTGCATTTCCATTTTAAATGTATACTTTTTTTCGTAAATGAAAAGTTGAGTTTTCACTTTCCCTTCTTCTCGTACAAAAAAAAAGATAAAAGGCAAGTAGATCTCAACAAAATGAAAATTTTAGAGTTTATGTTTGGAAAGAATTTAAACCAATAACAAATGTAAGTAAAGAAAATATATTCACACACCACAATTGAACACAAAATTTCTTTGTTATCCAAGTTTTGGAAAATTCCACTAGTTCAACCCTAATTGCTCCAAGTTTTATAAGAAAGAGATTTTTCAACACATTTTTCAAAAATGGATATGCATGCTTGAAACATGTTAAATATGCAAATGACCTATGGATAAAAAAATTTCAAAGATAATAACATTAAATTCCTAAGTGAACATGCGGTGGGATATTTACACTCAGTTAAAAATCTCCCGCCTCCCCCTTTTCCCGACGATTGCAGAACCTGATATTTAAAAACTAAAAAGGTTTACAATCCCTAAAAATTACAGACACTCTTCGGAAGTATATCTCTCTACAATTTTTCATTGTGCATTTTTCCATTTCAGATGTAAACTTTTTTTTTAAATCAAAACTTGAGTTTTCACTTCATCTCGTAAACAACAAAAGAGTTAACTGGCAAACAGATCACAACAAAATGAAAAATTAAGAGTTTAAGTAAGGAAATAATTTAAAGCAATAACAAATATCAGTAAAGGAAATTTATTCACACACCAAAAATGAACACAATAGTTTTGTTATCCAAGTTTGGGAAACTTCCACTAGTTCAACCGTAATAGCTCGGAATTTTAAAAGAAAGAGATTTTCTACTAATGTTTTAAAAAATGGTTATGCGAGCTTGAAACATCTTAAAGATAAAAATGACCTATGGATCCAAACCTTTTAAAGAGAATAACATTAAGTTTCCAAGTGAACGTGCAGTGGGACATTTACCCGAGTCAAACAAGCAATTAATTTTTCTATTTAAAAAAAGCTAACCTAGCCATGATAGATGATTGTAAAGTGATTTATCATGCGTAACGACCATTTTTAGTAAAGAATGGTTTATGGATTGGGTGTCAACACTCAATTAAAAATCCCTCGCTTGCCCCTTTTCCCGATGATTGCAAAACCGGATATATAAAAACTAAAAAGAGTTTACAATCCCTAAAAATTACAGACACTTTTTGGAATTATCTCTTTCTTTATTTGTGCGTTGTGGATTTCCATTTTTTATGTATATTTTTTTCTTAAATCAAAACATGAATTTTCACTCTCCCTTCATCTCATAAACAAAAAAAAAAAGAGATAAAAGGCAAAAAGATCACAACAAAATGAAAATTTTAGTGTTTACGTATGGAAAGAATTTAAAGAAATAACAAATATAAGTAAATAAAATTTATTCATACACCACCAATGAATACAAAAGTTTAGTTATTCAAGTTTGGGAAATTCCACTAGTTCAACCCTAATAGCTCAGAATTTCATAAGAAAGAGATTTGTGTACACATGTTTTAAAAAATGGTTATGAATGCTTGAAACATGTTCAAGATGCAAATGACCAATGGATCCAAACCTTTTCAAGAGAAGAAAATTAAATTTCCCAGTGAACGTGCGGTGGGATTTTTATCCGAGTCGAACAAGCCATTATTTTGCCCTTTTAAAAAAAGTTGACCTAAGGATCATAGATGATTGTAAAGTGATTTATCATGCAAAATGGGCTATATTTTTGTAACGATGGCTTACGGATAGGGAGTTAACCCTAGTTAAAAATCCCCCGCATCTCCCTTTTCCTGACGATTGCAGAACTTGACATATAAAAACTAAATAGAGTTTAAAATTCCTAAAAATTATAGAAACTTTTCGTAATTATATCTCTCTACAATTGTGCAATGTACATTTCCATTTTAGATGTATAATTTTTTCTTAAAGAAAAGCTTGACTTTTCACTTTCCTATCATCTCTTAAACAAAAAAAGAGATAAAAGGCAAATAGATCACAACAAAATGAAAATTTTAGAGTTAATCTATGGAATAAATTTTAAGCAATAACAAATGTAAGTAAAGAAAATTTATTCACAAACCACAAATGAACACAAAAGTTTTTTTATTGAAATTTGGGAAATTCCACTAGTTCAACCCTAATAACTCGAAATTTTATAAGAAAGAGATTTTTCTACACAACTTTTAAAAAAAGGGTATGCATGCTTGAAACATGTTAAAGATGTAAATGACCTATCGATCCAAACCTTTTAAAAAGAATAATTTTAAATTCTCTAGTGACGTGCGGTGGAATATTTACCCGAGTCAAACAAGCCATTATTTTGCCCATTTAAAGAAAGTTGACCTAATGATCATAGATGATTGTAAAGTGATTTATCATGCGTAATGGGCTACATTTTTGCACGGAATGGTTTAGGGAAATGGAGTCAACACTCTGTCAAAAATCCCCCGCCTCCCCCTTTTCCCGACGATTGCAGAACCTGATATATAAAAAGTAAAAAAAGTTTACAATCCCTAAAAATTGTAGACAATTTTCCAAATTATATCTCTCTACATTTATGCATTGTGCATTTCCATTTTAGATGTAAACTTTTTTCTGAAATCAATAATTTAGTTTTCACTTTCCCTTCATCTTGTATTAAAAAAAAGAGATAAAAGGCAAATAGATCACGATAAAATGAAAATTTTAGAGTTTATGTATGGAAAGAATTTAAAGCAATAACAAATATAAGTAAAGAAAATTTATTCACACACCACAAATGAACACAAAAGTTTTATTATCCAAGTTTGGGAAATTCCACTAGTTCAACACCAATAGCTGGGAATTTTATAAGAAAGAGATTTTTCTACACATTTTTAAAAAAATGGATATGCATGCTTGAAAAAGGTTAATGGTGCAAATGACATATGAATCCAAACATTTTAAAGAGAATAACATTAAATTCCAAAGTGAATGTGCGATGGGATATTTACCTGAGTCAAACAAGACATTATTTTGCCATTTACAAAAAGTTGACCTAACGATCGTAGAAGATTGTAAAGTGATTAATCGTGCATAACAGGCTATATTTTTTTAAGGAATGACCTATGGATTGGAAGTCAAGACTCAGTTAAAAATCCCTTGCCTATCCCTTTTCCCCGATGATTGCAGAACCTGATATATAAAAACTATTATAATCCCTAAAAATTATAGACAATTTTTTGAATTATCTCTCTCTTCATTTGTGCATTGTGCTTTTAAATTTTCGATGTATAATTTTTTATTAAATAAAAACTTGAGTTTTCACTTTCCCTTCATCTCGTAAAAAAAAAGACATAAAAGGCAAATAGATCACAACAAAATGAAGATTTTAGAGTTTATGTATGGTAATAATTTAAAGCAAAAACAAATGTAAGTAAATAAAATTTATTCATACACCACAAAAGATCACAAGAGTTTTGTTATCAAAGTTTGGGAAATTCAACTAGTTCAACCCTAATATCTTGGAATTTTAAAAGAAAGACATTTTTCTACACATGTTTTAAAAAATTGATATGCATGCTTGAAACATTTTAAATATGAAAATGCCCTTTGGATCCAATCCTTTTAAAGAGAATAACATTAAATTCTCAACTGAACGTGCGGTGGGATATTTACCCGAGCAAACAAGCCATTATTTTACCCTTTTAAAAAAGCCTAACCTAATGGTCATAGATGAATGTAAAGTAATTTATCATGCGTAACGGGCTATATTTTATTAAGGAATGACTTATGGATTCGAAGTCAACACTCAGTTAAAAAGCCCCTGCCACCCCCTTTTCCCCAGGATTGAAAAACCTGATATATAAAAACTAAAAAGAGTTTACAATCCCAAAAAATTACAAACACTTTTTGGAATTATCTCCCTCTGCATTTGTCCATTGTGCTTTTCCATTTTATTTGTATACTTTTTTCTTAAATAAAAACTTGAGTTTTCACTTGCCCTTCATCGTAAACAAAAAAGAGATAAAAGGCAAATAGATCACAATAAAATGAAAATTTTAGAGTTTATTTATGAAAAGAATATAAAGCAATAACAAATGTATGTAAAGAAAATTTATTGACACACCACAAATGAACACAAAAGTTTTTTTATCCAAGTTTGGGAAATTCCACTAGTTCAAGCCTAATAGCTCTAAATTTTATAAGAAAGAGATTTTTCTACACAAGTTTTAAAAAATGGAAATGCATGCTTGAAACATGTCCAAGATGCAAATGATTTATGGATTCAAACCTTTTAAAGAGAATAACATTAATTCCCAAGTGAACGTGCAGTGGGATATTTACCCGAGTCAAACAAGCCATTATTATGCCCATTTACAAAAAGTTGACCTTTCGATCATAGATGATTGTAAAGTGATTTATCATGCGTAATGGGCTATATTTTAGAAAGAATGTCTTATGGAATTGGTGTCAACAGTCAATTAAAAATCCCCCACCACCCCCCTTTTCTCGATAAGTGTAGAACCTGATATATAAAAACTAAAAAGAGTTTACAATCCCTACAAATTACAGACGCATTTCATAATTATCCCTCTCTACATTCGTGCATTGTGCATTTCCATTTTAGTTGTATTCTTTTTTCTTAAATAAAAACTTGAGTTTTCACTTTTCCGTCATCTCTTAAACAAAAAAAGAGATTAAAGGCAAATAGATCACAACAAAATGAAAATTTGAGAGTATATGTTTGGAAAGAATTTAAAGCAATAACAAATGTAAGTAAAGAAAATTTATTCACACCCCACAAATGAACACAAAAGTTTTGTTATCCAAGTATGGGAAATTCAACTAGTTCAACCCCAATAACTCGGAATTTTATTAGATAGAGATTTTTCTTTACAACTTTTTTAAAATGGATATGCATCCTTGAAACATGTTAAAGATGCAAATGACCTATGGATCCAAACCTTTTAAATAGAGTAATATTAAATTCTCAAGTGAATGCACGATGGGATACTTACCAAAGTCAAACAAGCCATTATTTTGCCCATTGAAAAAAACATGACCTAACGATCATAGATGATAGTAAAGTGATTTATCATGTGTCATGGGCTATATTTTCTTAAGGAATGACTTATGGATTGGGAATCAACACTCTGTCAGAAATCCCCAACCTCCCCCTTTTCTTGATGATTGCACAACCTGATATATAAAAAATAAAGAGAGTTTACTATCCCTAAAAATTACAGACAATTTTTGGAATTATATCTCATTACATTTGTGCATTGTGCATTTCCATTTTAGAAATATACTTTTCTGAAATCAAAAATTGAATTTTCACTTTCCCTTCATTTCGTAAACAAAAAAAGAGATAAAAGGCAAAAAGATCACAATAAAATAAAAAATTTATAGTTTATGTATGGAAAGAAATTGAAGCAATAACAAATCTAAGAAAAGAAAAGTTATACACACCCCACAAATGAACACAAAATTTTTGTTATCCATGTTTGGGAAATTCCACTAGATCAACCTTAATAGCTCGAAATTTTATAAGAAAGAGATTCTTCTACACATGTTTTAAAAAATGGATATGCATGCTTGAAAAATGTTAAAGATGCAAATGATCCATGGATCCAAACCTTTTAAAGAGAATAAAAATAAATTCCCAAGTGAATTTGCGGTGGGATATTTAGCTGAGTCAAACAAGGCATTATTTTGCCCATTTACAAAAAGCTGACCAAACGTTCATAGATGATTGTCAAGTGATTTATCATGCGTAACGGTCTATTTTTTTTACTATAGAATGACTTATGGATTGGCAGTCAACCCTCAGTTAAACTTCCCCCGCCTCCCCTTTTTCCCGAAGTATGCAGAACCTGATATATAAAAATTAAAAATAATTTACAATCCCTAAAAACTAAAGGCACTTTTTGGAATTATCTCTCTCTACATTTGTGCATTTCCTTTTCCTTCTTCGATCTATACTTTTTCCTTAAATCGAAACTTGAGTTTTCACTTTCACTTCATCTCGTAAACAAAAAAATGAGATAAAAAACAAATAGATCACAACAAAATGAAAATTTTAAAGTTTATGGATGGAAAGAAGTTAAAGCAATAACAAATGTAAGTAAAAAAAAATTATTTACACACCACAAATGAACACAAAAGTTTTGTTATCCAAGTTTGGTAAAATTCCACTAGTTCAACCCTAATTGGTCGAAATTTTATAAGGAAGCGAATTTTTTATACATGTTTTGAAAAATGGATGTGCATGCTTGAAACATGTTAAAGATGCAAATGACCTATGGATCCAAACCTTTTAAAGAGAATAACATTAAATTTCAAGGGATGTGCAGTGGCAAATTTACCCGAGTCAAACAAGCCATTATTTTTCCCATTTACAAAAAGTTGACCTAACGATCGTAGAGGATTGTAAACTGATTTATCATGGGTAATGGGCTATATTTTTGTAAGGAATTACTTACAAATTGTAAGTCACACTCAGTTTAAAATCCCCTCCCTCCCCCTTTTGCCGATGTTTGCTGAACCTCATATATAAAAACTAATTAGAGTTTACAATCCCTAAAAATTTCAGACACTTTTCAGATTTATATCTCTCTACATTTGTGCATTGTTCATTTTCATTTTAGATGTACACTTTTTTCTTAAATCAAAACTTGAGTTTTCATTTTCCTTTCATCTCGTAATAAAAAAAAGAGATAAAAGACAAATAGATCACAACAACAAGAAAAATTTAGAGTTTATGTGTGGAAAGAATTTAAAGCAATAACAAATGTAAGTAAAGAAAATTTATTCACACACCGCAAATGAACACAAAAGTTTTTCTATCCTAATTTGTGAAAATTCAACTTGTTCAACCCTAATATCTCCAAGTTTGGGTAATTCCACTAGTTCAACCCAAATAGCTTGGAATTTCATGCTTGAAACATGTTAAAAAATGGATATGCATGCTTGAAACATGTTAAAGATGCAAATGACCTATGGATCCAAACCTTTTAAAGAGAATAACATTAAATTCTCAAGTGAATATGCGGTGGGATCTTTACCCGAGTCAAACAAACCATTATTTTACCCATTTAATAAAAGTTGACCTAACGATCATAGATGATTTTAAAGTGATTTATCATGCATAACGGGCTATATATTTTTAAGTAATGAGATCTGGATTGGGAGTCAACACTCGGTTAGAAATCCCCCGCGTCCCCTTTTTCCCGACGGTTGTAGAACCTGATATAAAAAAAAAACTAATAATAGTTTACTTTCCCTAAAAATTAAAGACACTTTTTTGAATTATCACTCTCTTCATTTGTGCTTTGTGCATTTCCATTTTAAATATATACTTTTTTTCGTAAATCAAAAGTTGAGTTTTCACTTTCCCTTCTTCTCGTACAAAAAAAGAGATAAAAGGCAAGTAGATCTCAAAAAAATGAAAATTTTAGAGTTTATGTCTGGAAATAATTGAAACCAATAACAAATGTAACGAAAAAAATATATTCACACGCCACAATTGAACACAAAATTTCTTTGTTAGCCAAGTTTTGGAAAATTCGACCAGTTCAACCCTAATTGCTCCGAGTTTTATAAGAAAGAGATTTTTCAACACATTTTTCAAAAATGGAAATGCATGCTTGAAACATGTTAAATATGCAAATGACCTATGGATAAAAAATTTTCAAAGAGAATAACATTAAATTCCTAAGTGAACATGCGGTGGGATATTTACACTCAATTAAAAATCTCCCGCCTCCCCCTTTTCCCGACGATTGCAGAACCTGATATTTAAAAACTAAAAAGGTTTACAATCCCTAAAAATTACAGACACTTTTCGGAAGTATATCTCTCTACAATGTTGCATTGTGCATTTTTCATTTCAGATGTATACTTTTTTTTTAAATCAAAACGTGAGTTTTCACTTTCCCTTCATCTCGTAAACAAAAAAAGAGTTAAATGGCAAACAGATCACAACAAAATGAAAAATTAAGAGTTTAAGTAAGGAAATAATTTAAAGCAATAACAAATATAAGTAAAGGAAATTTATTCACACACCACAAATGAACACAAAAGTTTTGTTATCCAAGTTTGGGAAACTTCCACTAGTTCAACCCTAATAGCTCGGAATTTTAAAAGAAAGAGATTTTCTACTAATGTTTTAAAAAATGGTTATGCGAGCTTGAAACATGTTAAAGATGAAAATGACCTATGGATCCAAACCTTTTAAAGAGGATAACATTAAGTTCCCAAGTGAACGTGCAGTGGGACATTTACCCGAGTCAAACAAGCAATTAATTTTCCAATTTAAAAAAAGCTAACCTAACTATCATAGCTGATTGTAAAGTGATTTATCATGCGTAACGAGCATTTTTACTAAAGAATGGCTTATGGATTGGGAGTCAACACTCAATTAAAAATCCCCCGCCTCCCCCTTTTCCCGATGATTGCAAAACCAGATATATAAAAACTAAAAAGAGTTTACATTCCCTAAAAATTACAGACACTTTTTGGAATTATCTCTCTCTTTATTTGTGCATTGTGCATTTCCATTTTATATGTATACCTTTTTCTTAAATCAAAACATGAATTTTCACTTTCCCTTCATCTCATAAACAAAAAAAAGAGATAAAAGGCAAATAGATCACAACAAAATGAAAATTTTAGAGTTTATGTATGGAAAGAATTTAAAGAAATAACAAATGTAAGTAAATAAAATTTATTCACACTCCACCAATGAATACAAAAGTTTAGTTATTCAAGTTTGGGAAATTCCACTAGTTCAACGATAATAGTTCAGAATTTTATAAGAAAGAGATTTGTGTACACGTGTTTTAAAAAATGGATATGAAAGCGTGAAACATGTTCAAGATGCAAATGACCAATGGATCCAAACCTATTCAAGATAAGAAAATTAAATTTCCCAGTGAACGTGCGGTGGGATTTTTACCCGAGTCAAACAAGCCATTATTTTGCCCTTTTAAAAAAAGATGACCTAAGCATCATAGATGATTGTAAAGTTATTTACCATGCAAAATGGGCTATATTTTTTTAAGGATGGCTTACGGATAGGGAGTTAACCCTTAGTTAAAAATCCCGCGCATCCCCCTTTTCCTGACGATTGCAGAACCTGACATATAAAAAATAAATAGAGTTTAAAATCCCTAAAAATTATAGAAAATTTTCTTAATTATATCTCTCTAAATTTTTTCAATGTAAATTTCCATTTTAGATGTATACTTTTTTTGTAAAGAAAAACTTGAGTTTTCACTTTCCCATCATCTCTTAAACAAAAAAAGAGATAAAAGGCAAATAGATTACAAGAAAATGAAAATTTTAGAGTTTATCAATGGAAAGAATTTTAAGCAATAAAAAATGTAAGTAAAAAAAATTTATTCACAAACCACAAATGAACACAAAAGTTTTTTTATTGAAGTTTGGGAAATTCCACTAGTTCAACCCTAATAACTCGGAATTTTAAAAGAAAGAGATTTTTCTACACAACTTTTTAAAAAAAAAGGGTATGCATGCTTGAAACATGTGAAAGATGTAAATGACCTATCGATCCAAACCTTTTAAAGAGAATAAATTTAAATTCTCTAGTGAACGTGCGGTGGAATATTTACCTGAGTCAAACAAGCCATTATTTTGCCCATTTACAGAAAGTTGACCTAATGATCATAGATGATTGTAAAGTGATTTATCATGCATAATGGGCTACATTTTTTCACTGAATTCTTTAAGGAAATGGAGTCAACACTCTGTTAAAAATCCCTTGCCTCCCCCTTTTCCCGACGATTGCAGAACCTGATATATAAAAACTAAAAAGAGTTTACAATCCCTATAAATTGTAGACAATTTTCCAAATTATATCTCTCTACATTTGTGCATTGTACATTTCCATTTTATATGTATACTTTTTTCTGAAATCAATAATTGAGTTTTCACTTTCCCTTCATCTTGTAATAAAAAAAAGAGATAAAAGGGAAATAGATCACAATAAAATGAAAATTTTAGAGTTTATGTATGGAAAGAATTTAAAGCAATAACAAATATAAGTAAAGAAAATTTATTCACACACCACAAATGAACACAAAAGTTTTATTATCCAAGTTTGTAAAATTCCACTAGTTCAACACCAATAGCTTGGAATTTTATAAGAAAGAGATTTTTTTGCACATTTGTAAAAAAATGGATATGCATGCTTAAAAAACGTTAATGGTGCAAATGACCTATGAATCCAAACATATTAAAGAGAATAACATTAAATTCGAAAGTGAACGTGCGATGGGATATTTACCCGAGTCAAACAAGACATTATTTTGCCATTTACAAAAAGCTGACCTAACGATCGTAGAAGATTGTAAAGTGATTAATCATGGATAACAGGCTATATTTTTTTAAGGAATGACTTATGGATTGGGAGTCAAGACTCAGTTAAAAATCCCTTGCCTCTCTCCCTTTTCCCCGATGATTGCAGAACCTCATATATAAAAAATAAAAAGAGTTTACAATCCCTAAAAATTATTGACAATTTTTGGAATTATCTCTCTCTTCATTTGTGCATTGTGCATTTCAATTTTCGATGTATACTTTTTTCTTAAATCAAAACTTGAGTTTTCACTTTCCCTTCATCTCGTAAGAAAAAAAGACATAGAAGGCAAATAGATTACAACAAAATGAAGATTTTAGAGTTTATGTATGGAAATAATTTAAAGCAAAAAAAAAATGTTTGTAAACAAAATTTATTCATACACCACAAATGAGCACAAAAGTTTTGTTATCAAAGTTTGGGAAATTCCACTAGTTCAACCCTAATACTTCAGAATTTTAAAAGAAAGACATTTTTCTACACATGTTTCAAAAAATGTATATGCATGCTTGAAACATTTTAAAGATTCAAATGACCTTTGGATCCAATCCTTTTATTCCAATCCTTTTAAAGAGAATAACATTAAATTCTCAACTGAACGTGCGGTGGGATATTTACCCGAGTCAAACAGGCCATTATTTTACCCTTTTAAAAAAAGCTAACCTAATGATCATAGATGAATGTAAAGTGATTTATCATGCGTAACGGGCTATATTTTATTAAGGAATGACATATGGATTCGAAGTCAACACTCAGTTAAAAAGCCCCCGCCACCCCCTTTTCCCTAGGATTGCAACACCTAATATAAAAAAACAGAAAAGAGTTTACAATTCCAAAAAATTACATACACTTTTTGGAATTATCTCTCTCTGCATTTGTGCATTGTGCTTTTCCATTTTATATGTATACTTTTTTCTTAAATAAAAACTTGAGTTTTCACTTGCCCTTCATCTCGTAAACAAAAAAGAGATAAAAGGCAAATAGATCACAATAAAATGAAAATTTTAGAGTTTATGTATGAAAAGAATATAAAGCAATAACAAATGTATGTAAAGAAAATTTATTGACACACCACAAATGAACACAAAAGTTTTGTTATCCAAGTTTGGGAAATTCCACTAGTTCAAGCCTAATAGCTCTGAATTTTATAAGAAAGAGATTTTTCTACACAAGTTTTAAAAATGGAAATGCATATTTGAAACATGTCCAAGATGCAAATGACCTATGGATTCAAACCTTTTAAAAAGAATAACATTAAATTCGCAAGTGAACGTGCAGTGGGATATTTACCCGAGTCAAACAAGCCATTATTATGCCTATTTACAAAAAGTTGACCTTAAGATCATAGATGATTGTAAAGTGGTTTATCATGCATAATGGGCTATATTTGAGAAAGAATGTCTTATGGATTTGGAGTTAACACTCAATTAAAAATCCCCCACCACCCCCCTTTTCTCGATATTTGTAGAACCTGATGTATAAAAAATAAAAAGAGTTTACAATCCCTAAAAATTACAGACACTTTTTGGAATTATCCCTCTCTACATTCATGCATTGTGCATTTCCATTTTAGTTGTATTCTTTTTTCTTAAATCAAAACTTGAGTTTTCACTTTTGGAAATCTGTTAAACTAAAAAAGAGATTAAAGGCAAATACATCACAACAAAATGAAAGTTTTAGAGTATATGTTTGGAAAGAATTTAAAGTAATAAAAAAATTAAGTAAAGAAAATTTATTCTCACCCCACAAATGAACACAAAAGTTTTGTTATCCAAGTATGGGAAATTCAACTAGTTCAACCCAAATAACTTTGAATTTTATTATATAGAGATTTTTCTTCACAACTTTTTAAAAATGGATATGCATCCTTGAAACATGTTAAAGATGCAAATGACCTATGGATCCAAACATTTTAAATAGAATAACATTAAATTCTCAAGTGAACGCGCGATGGGATATTTACCCGAGTCAAACATGCCATTATTTTGCCCATTTAATAAAACATGACCTAACGATCATAGATGATAGCAAAGTCATTTATCATGCGTCATGGGCTATATTTTTGTAAGGAATGACTTATGGATTGGGAATCAACATTCTGTTAGAAATCCCCAGCCTCCCCCTTTTCCTGACGATTGCAGAACCTGATATATAAAAAATAAAAAGAGTTTACTATCCCTAAAAATTACAGAAAATTTTTGGAATTATATCTCACTACATTTGTGCATTGTGCATTTCCATTTTAGATATATACTTTTCTGAAATCAAAAATTGAGTTTTCACTTTCCCTTCATCTCGTAAACAAAAAAAGAGATAACAGGCAAAAATATCACAATAAAATAAAAAATTTAGAGTTTATGTTTGGAAAGAAATTGAAGCAAGAAAAAATCTAAGAAAAGAAAATTTATTCACACCCCACAAATGAACACAAAAGTTTTGTTATCCATGTTTGGGAAATTCCACTAGTTCAACCTTAATAGCTCAGAATTTTATAAGAAAGACATTTTTCTACACATGTTTTAAAAAAAGGATATGCAAGCTTGAAAAATGTTAAAGATGCAAATGACCCATGGATCCAAACCTTTTAAAGAGAATAAAAATAAATTCCCAAGTGAACATGCGGTGGGATATTTACCCGAGTCAAACAAGACATTATTTTGCCCATTTACAAAAAGTTGAGCAAACGTTCATAGATGATTGTAAAGTGATTTATCATGCATAACAGGCTGTTTTTTAGTATAGAATGACTTATGGATTGGTAGTCAACACTCAGTTAAACATCCCCCACCTCCCCTTTTTCCCGAAGTATGCAGAACCTGATATATAAAAACTAAAAAGAGTTTACAATCCCTAAAATTTAAAGGCACTTTTTGGAATAATCTCTCTCTACATTTGTGCATTGTGCATTTCCTTCTTCAATCTAAACTTTTTTCTTAAATCGAAACTTGAGTTTTCACTTTCGCTTCATCTCGTAAACAAAAAAAAAAAGATAAAAAACAAATAGATCACAACAAAATGAAAATTTTAGAGTTTATATATGGAAAGAAGTTAAAGCAATAATAAATGTAATTAAATAAAATTTATTTACACACCGCAAATGAACACAAAAGTTTTTTTATCCAAGTTTGGTAAAATTCCACTAGTTCAACTCTAATTGGTTGAACTTTTATAAGGAAGTGAATTGTTTACACATGTTTTGAAAAATTGATGTGCATGCTTGAAACATGTTAAAGATGCAAATGACCTATGGATCCTAACCTTTTAAAGAGAATAACATTAAATTTCAAGGGACGAGCGGTGGCAAATTTTCTGAGTCAAACTAGCCATTATTTTTCCCATTTACAAAAAGTTGACCAAATGATCGTAGAGGATTGTAAAGTGATTTATCATGGGTAACGGGCTATATTTTTGTAAGGAATGACTTACGGATTTGAAGTCACACTCAATTTAAAATCCCCTCCCTCCCCCTTTTGCCGATGTTAGCTGAACCTCATATATAAAAACTAGTTAGATTTTACAATTCCTAAAAATTTCAGACACTTTTCAGATTTATATCTCTCTACATTTGTGCATTGTTCATTTCCATTTTCGATGCATACTTTTTTCTTAAATCAAAACTTGAGTTTTCATTTTCCTTTCATCTCGTAATAAAAAAAAAGAGATAAAAGACAAATAGATCACAACAAGATGAAAAATTTAGAGTTTATGTGTGGAAAGAATTTAAAGCAATAACAAATGTAAGTAAAGAAAATGTATTCACACACCGCAAATGAACACAAAAGTTTTGTTATCCTAATTTGTGAAAATTCAACTTGTTCAACCCTAATATCTCCAAGTTTGGGTAATTCCACTAGTTCAACCCAAATAGCTTGGAATTTCATGCTTGAAACATGTTAAAAAATGGATATGCATGCTTGAAACATGTTAAAGATGCAAATGACCAATGGATCCAAACCTTTTAAAGAGAATAACATTAAATTCTCAAGTGAACATGCGGTGGGATCTTTACCCGAGTCAAACAAACCATTATTTTACCCATTTAATAAAAGTTGACCTAACGATCATAGATGATTTTAAAGTGATTTAGCATGCGTAACGGGCTATATATTTGTAAGGAATGACATCTGGATTGGGAGTCAACACTTAGTTAGAAATCCCCCGCGTCCCCTTTTTCCCGACGAATGTAGAACTTGAAATAAAAAAAACTAATAATAGTTTACAATCCCTAAAAATTAAAGACACTTTTTTGAATTATCACTCTCTTCATTTTTACATTGTGCATTTCCATTTTAAATGTATACTTTTTTTCGTAAATCAAATGTTGAGTTTTCACTTTCCCTTCTTCTCATACAAAAAAAGAGATAAAAGGCAAGTAGATCTCAACAAAATGAAAATTTTAGAGTTTATGTTTGGAAAGAATTTAAACCAATAAGAAATGTAAGTAAAGAAAATATATTCACACACCACAATTGACCACAAAATTTCTTTGTTAGCCAAGTTTTGGAAAATTCCTCTAGTTCAACCCTAATTGCTCCGAGTTTTATAAGAAAGAGATTTTTCAACACATTTTTCAAAAATGGATATGCATGCTTGAAACATGTTAAAAATGCAAATGACCTATGGATACAAAATTTTCAAAGAGAATAACATTAAATTCCTAAGTGAACATGCGGTGGAATATTTACACTCAGTTAAAAATCTCCCACCTCCCCCTTTTCACGACGATTGCAGATCCTGATATTTAAAAACTTAAAAGGTTTACAATCCCTAAAAATTACAGACACTTTTCGGAAGTATATCTCTGTACCATTTTGCATTGTGCATTTTTCCATTTCAGATGTATACTTTTTTTTAAATCAAAACGTGAGTTTTCACTTTCCCTTCATCTCGTAAACAAAAAGAAGAGTTAAATGGCAAACAGATCACAACAAAATGAAAAATTAAGAGTTTATGTAAGGAAATAATTTAAAGAAATAACAAATATAAGTAAAGAAAATTTATTCACACACCACAAATGAACACGAAAGTTTTGTTATCAAAGATTGGGAAACTTTCACTAGTTCAACCTTAATAGCTCAAAATTTTAAAAGAAAGAGATTTTCTACTAATGTTTTAAAAATGGTTATGCGAGCTTGAAACATGTTAAAGATGAAAATGACCTATGGATCCAAACCTTTTAAAGAGAATAACATTAAGTTCCCAAGTGAACGTCCAGTGGGACATTTACCCGAGTCAAACAAGCAATTAATTTTCCTATTTAAAAAAAGCTAACCTAACGATCATAGATGATTGTAAAGTGATTTATCATGCGTAACGAGCATTGTTAGTAAACAATGGCTTATGGATTGGGAGTCAACACTCAATTAAAAATCCCCCGTCTCCCCCTTTTCCCGATGATTGCAAAACCGGATATATAAAAACTAAAAAGAGTTTACAATACCTAAAAATTACAGACACTTTTTGGAATTATCTCTCTCTTTATTTGTGCGTTGTGCATTTCCATTTTTGATGTATACTTTTTTCTTAAATCAAAACATGAATTTTCACTTTCCCTTCATCTCATAAACAAAAAAAAAGAGATAAAAGGCAAATAGATCACAACAAAATGAAACTTTTAGAGTTTATGTATGGAAAGAATTTAAAGAAATAACAAATGTATGTAAATAAAATTTATTCACACACCACCAATGAATACAAAAGTTTAGTTCTTCATGTTTGGGAAATTCCACTAGTTCAACCCTAATAGCTCAGAATTTTATAAGAAAGAGATTTGTGTACACATGTTTTAAAAAATGGATATGAATGCTTGAAACATGTTCAAGATGCAAATGACCAATGGATCCAAACCTTTTCAAGAAAAGAAAGTTAAATTTCCTAGTGAACGTGCGGTCGGATTTTTACCCGAGTCAAACAAGCCATTATTTTGCCCTTTTAAAAAAAGATGACCTAAGGATCATAGATGATTGTAAAGTGATTTATCATGCAAAATGGGCTATATTTTTGTAAGGATGGCTTACAGATAGGGAGTTAACCCTTAGTTAAAAATCCCCCGCATCCCCCTTTTCCCGACGATTGCTGAACCTGACATATAAAAACTAAATAGAGTTTAAAATCCCTAAAAATTATAGAAAATTTTCATAATTATATCTCTCTACATTTGTTCAATGTACATTTCCATTTTAGATGTATACTTTTTTCTTAACGAAAAACTTGAGTTTTCACTTTCCTATCATCTCTTAAACAAAAAAAGAGATAAAAGGCAAATAGATCACAACAAAATGAAAATTTTAGAGTTTATCTATGGAAAAAATTTTAAGCACTAACAAATGTAAGTAAATAAAATTTATTCACAAACCACAAATGAACACAAAAGTTCTTTTATTGAAGTTTGGGAAATTCCATTAGTTCAACCCTAATAACTCGAAATTTTATAAGAAAGAGATTTTTCTACACAACTTTTAAAAAAAGGGTATGCTTGCTTGAAATATGTTAAAGATGTAAATGACCTATCGATCCAAACCTTTTAAAGAGAATAACTTTAAATTCTCTAGTGAACGTGCGGTGGAATATTTACCCAAGTGAAACAAGCCATTATTTTGCCCATTTACAGAAAGTTGACCTAATGATCATAGATGATTGTAAAGTGATTTATCATGCGTAATGGGCTACATTTTTGCACGGAATGGTTCACGGAAATGGAGTCAACACTCTGTTAAAAATCACCCGCCTCCCCCTTTTCCCGACGATTGCAGAACCTGATATATAAAAACTAAAAAGAGTTTACAATCCCTAAAAATTGTAGACAATTTTCCAAATTATATCTCTCTACATTTGTGCATTGTGAATTTCCATTTTAGATGTATACTTTTTTCTGAAATCAATAATTGAGTTTTCACTTTCCCTTCATCTTGTAATAAAAAAAAGAGATAAAAGGCAAATAGATCACAATAAAATTGAAAATTTTAGAGTTTATGTAAGGAAAGAATTTAAAGAAATAACAAATATAAGTAAAGAAAATTTATTCACACACCACAAATGAACACAAAATTTTTATTATCCAAGTCTGGGAAATTCCACTAGTTCAACACCAATAGCTGGGAATTTTATAAGAAAGAGATTTCTCTACACATTTTAAAAAAAATAGATATGTATGCTTGAAAAATGTTAATGGTGCAAATGACCTATGAATCCAAACATTTTAAAGAGAGTAACATTAAATTCCAAAGTGAACGTGCGGTGGGATTTTTACCCGAGTCAAACAAGCCATTATTTTGCCCTTTTAAAAAAAGATGACCTAAGGATCATAGATGATTGTAAAGTGATTTATCATGCAAAATGGGCTAAATTTTTGTAAGGATGGCTTACGGATAGGGAGTTAACCCTTAGTTAAAAATCCCCCGCATCCCCCCTTTCTTGACGATTGCAGAACCTGACATATAAAAACTAAATAGAGTTTAAAATCCCTAAAAATTATAGAAAATTTTCATAATTATATCTCTCTACATTTTTTCAGTGTACATTTCCATTTTAGATGTATACTTTTTTCTTAAAGAAAAACTTGAGTTTTCACTTTCCCATCATCTCTTAAACAAAAAAAGAGATAAATGGCAAATAGATCACAACAAAATTAAAATTTTAGAGTTTATCTATGGAAAATTTTTTAAAAAATAACAAATGTATGTAAAGAAAATTTATTCACAAACCACAAATGAACACAAAAGTTCTTTTATTGAAGTTTGGGAAATTCCATTAGTTCAACCCTAATAACTCGAAATTTTATAAGAAAGAGATTTTTCTACACAACTTTTAAAAAAAGGGTATGCTTGCTTGAAATATGTTAAAGATGTAAATGACCTATCGATCCAAACCTTTTAAAGAGAATAACTTTAAATTCTCTAGTGAACGTGCGGTGGAATATTTACCCGAGTGAAACAAGCCATTATTTTGCCCATTTACAGAAAGTTGACCTAATGATCATAGATGATTGTAAAGTGATTTATCATGCGTAATGGGCTACATTTTTGCACGGAATGGTTCACGGAAATGGAGTCAACACTCTGTTAAAAATCCCCTGCCTCCCCCTTTTCCCGACGATTGCAGAACCTGATATATAAAAACTAAAAAGAGTTTACAATCCCTAAAAATTGTAGACAATTTTCCAAATTATATCTCTCTACATTTGTGCATTGTGCATTTCCATTTTAGATGTATACTTTTTTCTGAAATCAATAATTGAGTGTTCACTTTCCCTTCATCTTGTAATAAAAAAAAGAGATAAAAGACAAATAGATCACAATAAAATGAAAATTTTAGAGTTTATGTATGGAAAGAATTTAAAGCAATAACAAATATAAGTAAAGAAAATTTATTCACACACCACAAATGAACACAAAATTTTTATTATCCAAGTCTTGGAAATTCCACTAGTTCAACACCAATAGCAGGGAATTTTATAAGGAAGAGATTTCTCTACACATTTTTAAAAAAATGGATATGCATGCTTGAAAAATTTTAATGGTGCAAATGACCTTTTAAAGAGAATAACATTAAATTCCAAAGTGAACGTGCGATGAGATATTTACCCGATTCAAACAAGACATTATTTTGCCATTTACAAAAAGCTGACATAAGAATCGTAGAAGATTGTAAAGTGATTAATCATGCACAATAGGCTATATTTTTTTAAGTAATGACTTATGGATTGGAAGTCAAGACTCAGTTAAAAATCCCTTGCCTCTCCCTTTTCCCCGATGATTGCAGAACCAGATATATAAAAACTAAAAAGAGTTTAAAATTCCTAAAAATTATAGACAATTTTTGGAATTATGTCTCTCTTCATTTGTGCATTGTGCATTTCAATTTTCGATGTATACTTTTTTCTTAAATCAAAACTTGGGTTTTAACTTTCCCTTCATCTCGTAAAAAAAAAAAAAGACATAAAAGGCAACTAGATCACAACAAAATGAAGATTTTAGAGTTTATGTATGGAAATAATTTAAAGCAAAAACAAATGTGTGTATAGAAAATTTATTCATACACCACAAATGAACACAAAAGTTTTGTTATCAAAGTTTGGGAAATTCAACTAGTTCAACCCTACTATCTCGGAATTTTAAAAGAAAGACATTTTTCTACACATGTTTTAAAAAATGGATATGCATGCTTGAAACATTTTAAAGATGCAAATGACCTTTGGATCCAATCCTTTTAAAGAGAATAACATTAAATTCTCAACTGAACGTGCGGTGGGATATTTACCCGAGCAAACAAGCCATTATTTTACCCTTTTAAAAAAAGCTAACCTAATGATCATATATGAATGTAAAGTGATTTATCATGCATAACGGGCTATATTTTATGAAGGAATGACTTATGGATTCGAAGTCAACACTCAGTTAAAAAGCCCCCGCCACCCCCTTTTCCCCAGGATTGCAAAACCTGATATATAAAAACTAAAAAGAGTATACAATCCCAAAAAATTACATAGACTTTTTGGAATTATCTCTCTCTGCATTTGTGCATTGTGCTTTTCCATTTTATATGTATAATTTTTTCTTAAAGAAAAACTTGAGTTTTCACTTGCCCTTCATCTCGTAAACAAAAAAGAGATAAAAGGCAAATAGATCACAATAAAATGAAAATTTTAGAGTTTATGTATGAAAAGCATATAAAGCAATAACAAATGTATGTAAAGAAAGTTTATTGACACACCACAAATGAACACAAAAGTTTTGTTATCCAAGTTTGGGAAATTCCACTAGTTCAAGCCTAATAGCTCTGGATTTTATAAGAATGAGATTTTTCTACACAAGTTTTAAAAAATGGAAATGCATGCTTGAAACATGTCCAAGATGCAAATGACCTATGGATTCAAACCTTTTAAAGAGAATAACATTAAATTGCCTAGTGAACATGCAGTGGGATATTTACTTGTTATGCCCTTTTACAAAAAGTTGAACTTTTGATCATAGATTATTGTAAAGTGATTTATCATGCGTAATGGGCTATATTTTAGAAAGAATGTCTTATGGATTTGGAGTCAACACTCAATTAAAAATCCCCCACCACCCCCTTTTCTCGATAATTGTAGAACCTGATATATAAAAACTAAAAAGAGTTTACAATCCCTAAAAATTACAGACACTTTTTGGAATTATCCCTCTCTACATTCGTGCATTGTGCATTTCCATTTTAGTTGTATTCTTTTTTCTTAAATCAAAATTGAGTTTTCACCTTTCCGTCATTTCTTAAACAAAAAAAGAGATAAAAGGCAAACAGATCACAAGAAAATTAAAAATTTAGAGTTTATGTATGGAAAGATATTGAAGCAAGAACAAATCTAAGAAAAGAAAATTTATTCACACCCAACAAATGAACACAAAAGTTTTGTTATCCATGTTTGGGAAATTCCACTAGTTCAACCTTAATAGCTCGGAATTTTATAAGAAAGAGATTTTTCTACACATGTTTTAAAAAATGGATATGCATGCTTGAAAAATGTTAAAGATGCAAATGACCCATGGATCCAAACCTTTTAAACAGAATAACATTAAATTCCCAAGTGAACGTGCGGTGGGATATTTACCCGAGTCAAACAAGACATTATTTTGCCCATTTACAAAAAGCTGACCAAACGTTCATAGATGATTGTAAAGTGATTTATCATGCGTAACGGGCTGTTTTTTTAGTATAGAATGACTTATGGATTGGCAGTCAACACTCAGTTAAACATCCCCCGCCTCCCCTTTTTGCCGAAGTATGTAGAACCTGATATATAAAAACTAAAAAGAGTTTACAATCTCTAAAAATTAATGGCACTTTTTGGAATTATCTCTCTCTACATTTGTGCATTGTGCATTTCCTTCTTCGATCTATACTTTTTTCTTAAATCGAAACTTGAGTTTTCACTTTCGCTTCATCTCGTAAAAAAAAAAGAGATAAAAAACAAATAGATCACAACAAAATGAAAATTTTAGAGTTTATGTACGGAAAGAAGTTAAAGCAATAAAAAATGTAAGTAAAGAAAATTTATTTACACACCACAAATGAACACAAAACTTTTGTTATCCAAGTTTGGTAAAATTCCACTACTTCAACCCTAATTGGTCAAAATTTTATAAGGAAGTGAATTTTTTACACATGTTTTGAAAAATGGATGTGCATGCTTGAAACATTTTAAAGATGCAAATGACCTATGGATCCAAACCTTTTAAAGAGAATAACATTAAATTCTCAAATGAACGTGTAGTGGGGTATTTACCCGAAGTCAAACAAACCATTATTTAGCCCATTTACAAAAAGCTGACCTAACGATCATTGATGATTGTAAAATGATTTATCATGCGTAACAGGCTATATTTTTGTAAGGAATGACTTATGGATTGGGAGTCAACACTCAGTTAAAAATCCGCCACCTCTACCTTTTCTCGACGATTGCAGAACCTGATATATAAAAACTAAAAAGAGATTACAATCCCTAAAAAAGACAGACACTTTTTGGAATTATCATTCTCTACATTTTTTCATTGTGCATTTCAATTTTTGATGTATAATTTTTACTTAAGTCAAAACTTGAGTTCTCACTTTCCCTTCCTCTCGTAAACAAAAAAAGTGATAAAAGGCAAACAGATCACAACAAAATGAAAATTTCAGAGCTTTTTGTATGGAAAGAATTTAATACACTAACATATTTAAGTAAAGAAAATTTATTCACACACCACAAATGAACACAAAAGTTTTGTTATCTAAGTTTGGGAAATTCGGCTAGTTCAACCCTAATTGCTCGGAATTTCATAAGAAAGAGATTTTTCTACACATGTTTTAAAAAATGGATATGCATGCTTGAAACATGTTAAAGATGTAAATGACCTATGGATCCAAACATTTTAAAGAGAATAACATTAAATTCTCAAGTGAACGTGTGGTAGGATATTTACCCGAGTCAAACAAGCGATTATTTTGCCCACTAACAAAAAGCTCACCTAACGATCATATATGATTGTACAGTGATTTATCATGCATAACAGGGACTAGGAGTCAAGACACAGTTAAAAAGCCCCCACCTCCCCCATTTCCCAACGATGGCGGAACCTGATATATAAAAACTAAAAAGAGTTTTCAATCCCTTAAAATTACAGACACTGTTTTGAATTATCTCTCTCTACGTTTGTGCATTGTGCATTTCCAATTTAGATTTATATTTTTTCTTAAACCAAAACGTGAGTTTTCACTTTCCCTTCATCTCGTAAACAAAAAAAGAGATAAAAGGCAAATAGATCATATCAAAATGAAGATTTTAGAGTTTATGTATGGAAAGAATTTAAAGCAATAACAAATGTAAGTAAAGAAAATTTATTCACAGACCACAAATGAACACAAAAGTTTTGTTATCCAAGTTTTGGAAACTCCACTAGTTACACCATAATAGCTCAGAATTTTATAAGAAAGAGATTTTTCTACACATGTTTTAAAAAATGGATATGTATGCTAGAAACATGGTAAAGAAACAAATGACCTTTGGATCCAAACATTTTAAAGAGAATAACATTAAATTCTCAAGTCAACATGCGGTGGGATATTTACCCGAGTCAAAGAAGCCATTATTTTGCCAATTTAAAAAAAGCTGACTAAATGATCATAGATGATTGTAAAGTGATTTATCATGCCTAATGGGCTATATTTTTGTAACGAATGACTTATGGTTTGGGAGTCAACACTGAGTTAAAAATCCCCGACTCCCCCTTTTCCAGATGATTTGTAGAATTTGATATATAAAAACTTAAAAGATTTTAAAATCCCTAAAAATTAAAAAACTTTTTGGAATTATCTCTCTCTACATTTGTGCATTGTTCATTTCCATTTTTAATGTATACTTTTTTCTTAAATAAAAACTTGAGTTTTCACTTTCCCATCATCTCGTAAACAAAAAAAGAGATAAAAGGCAAATAGATCAAAACAAAATGAAGATTTTAGAGTTTATGTTTGGAAAGACTTTAAAGCAATAACAAATGTAAGTAAAGAAAATTTATTCACACACCACAAATGAAAAAAAAAGTTTTGTTATCCAAGTTTGGAAAATTCCACTAGTTCAACCCTAATAGCTCGGAATTTTATAAAAAAGAGATTTTTCTACACATGTTTTAAAGAATGGATATGCATGCTTTAAACATGTTAAAGATGCAAATAACCTATGGATCCTAACCTTTTAAAGAGAATAACATTAAATTCCCAAGTGAATGTGCGGAGGGATATTTGCCCGAGTCAAAGAAGCCATTTTCTTGCTCATTTACAAAAAACTGACCTAACGATCATAGATGATTGTAAAGTGATTTATCATGCGTAACGGGCTATATTTTTGTTTGGAATGACCTATGGATTGGGAGTCAACACATAGTTCAAAATCCCCCCCCCCCCCCCCCCCCCCCCCTCCCCCGTTTCCCGACGATTATAGAACTTGATATAAAAAACTAAAAACAGTTTACAATCCCGAAAATCTATAGATAAATTTTGGAATTATCTCTCTCTACATTTGTGCATTGTGCTTTTACATTGTAGATGTATACTTTTTTATTAAATAAAAACTTGAGTTTTCACTTTCCTTGCATCTCGTAAACAAAAAAATAGATAAAAGGCAAATAGATCACAACAAAATGAAACTTTTAGAGTTTATGTATGGAAAAAATTTAAAGCAATAAAAACTATAAGTATAGAAAATTTATTCACACCACAAATGAACACAAATTTTTTTTATCCAAGTTTGGAAAATTCCACTACTTCAGCCCTAATAACTCGGAATTTTATAAGAAAGATTTTTCTGCACATGTTTTAAAAAATAGATATGCATGCTTGAAACATGATAAATATGAAAATGACCTATGGATCCAAACTTTTTAAAGAGACTAACATTAAATTCCCAAGTGAACATGCGGTGGGATATTTACCCGAGTCAAACAAGAAATTATTTTGCCCATTTAAAAAAACCTGGCCTAATGATCATTGATGATTGTAAAGAGATTTATCATGCGTAACGGGCTATATTTTTGTAAGGAATGACTTATGGATTGGGAGTCAACACTCAGTTAAAAATCCCCCACCTCCCCCTTTTCCCCACGATTGCTGAACCCGATATATAAAAACTAAAAAGAGTTTACAGTCCCAAAAAATTACATACACTTTTTGGAATTATCTCTCTCTGCATTTATGCATTGTACATTTCTATTTTATGTATACTTTTTTCTTAAATAAAAACTTGAGCTTTTACCCTTCATCTCGTAAACAAAAAAAGAAATATTAGGCTAATATATCACAATAAAATGAAAATTTTAGAGTTTATGTATGGAAAGAATTTAAAGCAATAAAAAATGTAAGTAAATAAAATTTATTCACACACCACAATTGAACACAAAAGTTTTGTTATCCAAGTTTTGGAAATTCCACTAGTTCAACCCAAATAGCTCGGAATTTTATAAGAAAGAGATTTTTTTACACTTGTTTAAAAAAATGGTTATGCATGCTTGAAACAAGTTAAAGATGCAAATGACCTATGGATTCCAACCTTTTAAAGATAATAACATTAAAATCCCAAGTGAACGTGCGATTGGATATTTACCAGAGTCAAATAAGCCATTGTTATGCCATTTTACAAAAAGTTGACCTAATGATCATAGATGATTGTAAAGTGATTTATCATGCGTAACGGGCTATATTTTAGAAAGAATGGCTTATGGATGGGAGTCAACACTCAATTAAAAATCCCCCGTCGCCCCCCTTTTCCCGATGATTGCAGAACCTGATATATAAAACCTAAAAAGAGTTTACAATCCCTAAAAATTACAGACACTTTTTTGAATTATCTCTCTCTACATTCGTGCATTGTGCATTTCCATTTTAGTTGTATTCTTTTTTCTAAAATCAAAAATTGAGTTTTCGCTTTTTCGTCTTCCCTTAAACAAAAAAAGAGATTAAAGGCAAATAGATCACAACAAAATGAAAATTTTAGAGTATATGTATTGAAAGAATTTAAAGCAATAACAAATGTAAGTAAATAAAATTTATTCACACACCACAGATGAACACAAATGTTTTGTTATCTAAGTTTGGGAAATTCAACTAGTTCAACCCTAATAACTTGGAATTTTATTAGAAAGAGATTTTTCTTCAAAAAATTATAAAAATGGATATGCATGCTTGAAACATGTTAAACATGCAAATGACCTATGGATCATAAACTTTTGAATAGAATAACAGTAAATTCTCAAGTGAACGCGCGATGGGATATTTACCCGAGTCAAACAGCCATTATTTTGCCAATTTTAAAAAAAATGACCTAACGATCATATATGATTGTAAAGTGATTTATCATGCGTCACGGGCTGTATTTTTGTAAGGAAAGACTTTTGGATTGGGAGTCAACACTCTGTTAAAAATCCCTTGCCTCCCCCTTTTCCTGACGATTGCAGAACCTGATATATAAAAACTAAAAAGAGTTTACTATTCCTAAAAATTACAGACAATTTTCAGAATTATATCTCTCTACATTTGTGCATTGTGCATTTCCATTTTAGATGTATACTTTTCTGAAATAAAAAATTGAATTTTCACTTTCCCTTCATCTCGTAAACAAAAAAAGAGCTAAAATGCAAAAAGATCACAATAAAATTAAAGATTTAGAGTTTATGTATGGAAAGAAATTAAAACAAGAACAAATGTAAGTAAAGAAAATTTATTCACACACCACAAATGAACACAATAGTTTTTTTATCCAAGTTTTGGAAATTCCACTAGTTCAACCTTAATTGCTCGGAATTTTATAAGAAAGAGATTTTTCTACACATTTTTAAAAAAATGGATATGCATACTTGAAAAATGTTAAAGATGTATATGACCTATGGATCCACATCTTTTAAATAGAATAACAATAAATTCCCAAGTGAACGTGCGGTGGAATATTTACCCGAGTCAAACAAGACATTATTTTGCTCATTTACAAAAAGCTGACCTAATGTTCATAGATGATTGGTAAGTGATTTATCATGCGTAACGGGCTGTTTTTTTGTAAAGAAAGACTTATGGATTGGCAGTCAACACCCAGTTAAACATCCCCCACTTTCCCCTTTTCCCGAAGATTGCAGAACCTGATATATAAGAACTAAAAAGAGTTTACAATCCCTAAAAATTACAGACACTTTTTGGAATTATCTCTCTCAACATTTGTGCATTGTGCATTTCCTTTTTCAATGTATACTTTTTTCTTAAATCGAAACTTGAGTTTTCACTTTCGCTTTACTCGTATACAAAAAAAAGAGATAAAGGCAAATATATCACAACAAAATGAAAATTTTAGAGTTTATGTATGGAAAGAAGTTAAAGCAATAACAAATGAAAGTAAAGAAAATTTATTTACACACCACAAATGAACACAAAAGTTTTGTTATCCAAGTTTGGTAAAATTCCACTTGTTCAACCCTAATTGGTCGGAATTTTATAAGGAAGTGATTTTTTTACACATGTTTTGAAAAATGGATGTGCATGCTTGAAACATATTAAAGATGCAAATGACCTATGGATCCAAACCTTTTAAAGAGAATAACATTAAATTTCAAGTGACGTGCAGTGGGAAATTTACCCGAGTCAAACAAGCCATTATTTTTCCCATTCACAAAAAGTTGACCTAACGATCGTAGAGGATTGTTAAGTGATTTATCATGCGTAACGGGCTATATTTTTGTAAGCAATGACTTACGGATTGGAAGTCACACTCAGTTAAAAATCCCCTCCCTCCCCCTTTTGCTGATGTTTGCAGAACCTTATATATAAAAACTAATTAGAGTTTACAATCCCTAAAAATTACAGACACTTTTTGGATTTATATCTCTCTACATTAGTGCATTGTTCATTTCCATATTAGATGTATACTTTTTTCTTAAATCAAAACTTGAGTTTTCACTTTCCTTTCATCTCATAATAAAAAAAAAAGAGATAAAAGACAAATAGATCACAACAAAATGAAAAATTTAGGGTTTATGTGTGGAAAGAATTTAAACAAATAAAAAATTTAAATAAAGAAAATTTATTCACACACTGCAAATGAACACAAAAGTTTTGTTATCCAAGGTTGGTAAAATTCAACTTGTTCAACCTGAATATCTTGGAATTTTATAAGAAAGAGACTTTTCTACACATGTTTTAAAAAATGGATATGCATGCTTGAAACATGTTAAAGATGCAAATGACCTATGGATCCAAACCTTTTAAAGAAAATGACATTACATTCCCAAGTGAATGTGCGGTGGGATATTTACCCAAGTCAAACAAGCCATTATATAGCCCATTTACAAAAAGCTGACCTAACGATCATAAATGATTGTAAAGTGATTTATCATGCGGAACGGGCTATATTTTTGTAAGGAATGACATATGGATTGGGAGTCAACACTCAGTTAGAAATCCCCCGCATCCCCTTTTTCCCGACGATTGTAGAACCTGATATATAAAAAAAATAATAGTTTACAATCCCTAAAAATTACAGACACTTTTTTGAATTATCTCTCTCTTCATTTTTGCATTGTGCATTTCCATTTTAATGGTATACTTTTTTCTTAAATCAAAATTTGAGTTTTCACTTTCCCTTCCTCTCGTAAAAAAAAAAGAGATAAAAGGCAAGTAGATCTCAACAAATTGAAAATTTTAGAATTTATGTTTTGAAAGAATTTAAACTAATAAAAAATTCAAGTAAATAAAATTATTCACACACCAAAAATGAACACAAAAGTTCTTTGTCATCCAAGTTTGGGAAAATTCCACTAGTTCAACCCTAATTTCTCCGAATTTTATAAGAAAGAGATTTTTCAACACATTTTTTTAAAAATGGATATGCATGCTTGAAACATGTTAAATATGCAAATGACCTATGGATCAAATTTTTTTAAAGAGAACAACATTAAATTCCTAATTGAACGTGCGGTGGGATATTTACACTTAGTTAAAAATCTCCCGCCTCCCCCTTTTTTTGACGATTGCAGAACCTGATATTTAAAAACTAAAAAGGTTTACAATCCCTAAAAATTACAGACACTTTTCAGAATTATATCTCTCTAAAATTGTGCATTGTGCATTTCCATTTCAGTTGTATACATTTTCATAAATCAAAATTTGAGTTTCCACTTTCCCTTCATCTCGTAAACAAAAAAAGAGTTAAATGGCAAACAGATCACAACAAAATGAAACATTATGAGCTTATGCAAGGAAATAATTTAAAGCAATAACAAATGTAAGTAAAGAGAATTTATTCACACAACACATATGAACACAAAAGTTTTGTTATCCAAGTTTGGGAAACTTCCACTAGTTCAACCCTAATAGCTCGGAATTTTAAAAGAATGAGATTTTGTACCAATGTTTTAAAAAATGGTTATGCGAACTTGAAACATGTTAAAGATGCAAATGACCTATGGATCCAAACCTTTTAAAGAGAATAACATTAAATTCCCAAGTGAACGTGCGGTGGGATATTTACACGAGTCAAACATGACATTATTTTCCCATTTAAAAAAAGCTGACCTAACAATCATAGATGATTTTAAAGTGATTTAGCATGCATAACGGGCTATATTTTTGGAAGGAATGACTTAAGGATTGGGAGTCAACACTCAGTTAAAAATCTCCTGCCTCCCCCATTTCCCAGCGATTGCAGAACCTAATATATAAAAACTAAAAGGAGTATCCAATCCCTAAAAATTACAGACACTTCTTGGAATTATCTATCTCTATATTTGTGCATTGTGCATTTCCATTTTCAATGTGTACTTTTTTCTTAAATCTAAACTTGTGTTTTCGCTTTCCCTTCATCTCGTGAACGAAAAAAAGAGATAAAAGGCAAATACAGCACAACAAAATGAAAATTTTAGAGTTGAAGTATGGAAAGAATTTAAAGCAATAACAAATGTAAGCAAAGAAAATTTATTCACACACCACAAATTTACACAAAATTTTTGTTATCCAAGTTTGGTAAAATTCCACTTGTTCAACCCTTATAGCTCGGAATTTTTTAAGTAAGAGATTTTTTTACACATGCGTTAAAAAATGGATATGCATGCTTGAAACATGACAAAGTTGAAAATGACCTATTGATCCAAACTTTTTAAAGAGAATAACATTAAATTCCCAAGTGAACTTGCGGTGGGAAATTTACCCGCGTCGAATAAGCCATTATTTTGCCCATTTACAAAAAGTTGACCTAACGATCATAGATGATTGTAAAGTGATTTATCATGTATAACGGGCTTTATTTTTGTAAGGAATGAGTTGTGGATTGGAAGTCAACACTCACTTAAAAATCCTTCGCCTCCCCCTCTTCCCGACGATTATAGAACCTGATATATAAAAACTAAATAGAGTTTACAATCCCTAAAGATCACAGACAATTTTTGGAATTATATCTCTCTACTTTTGTGCATTGTGCATTTCCACTTTTTTCTTAAATCAAAACTTGAGTTTTCACTTTCCCTTCATCTCGTAAACAAAAAAAGAGATAAAAGGCAAATACATCACAACAAAATGAAAATTTTAGAGTAGATGTATGGAAAAAATTTAAAGCAATAACAAATGTAAGTAAATGAACACAAAAGTTTCGTTATCCAATTTTGGGAAAATTCAACTTGTTCAACCCTAATATCTCGGAATTTTATAAGAATGAGACTTTTCTACACATGTTTTAAAAAATAGATATGCATTCTTGAAACATGTTAAAGATGCAAATGATCTATGGATCCAAACTTTTTAAACATAATAACATTAAATTCCCAATTGAACATGCGGTGTTATATTTACTCGAGTCAAACAAGCCATTATTTCGCTCATTTAAAAATAGTTGACCTAACGATCATAGATGGTTGTAAACTTATTTATCATGTGTGATGGGCTATATTTTTGTAAGGAATGACTTATGGATTGGGAGTCAACACTCAGTTAAAAATCCCCCGCCTCCCCCTTTTCCTGACTAATGCAGACCCGCATATATAAAAAACTAAAAATAGTTGACCTAACGATCATAGATGGTTGTAAATTTATTTATCATCCGTGATGGGCTATATTTTTGTAAGGAATGACTTATGGATTGGGTGTCAACACTAAGTTAAAAATCCCCCGCCTCCCCCTTTTCCTGACGAATGCAGAACCTCATACATAAAAACTAAAAAGAGTTTACAATCCCTAAAAATTACAGACACTTTTTCGAATTATCTCTCTCTACATTTGTGCATTGTTCATTTACATTTTAAATGTATACTTTTTTTCTTAAATCAAGACTTGAGTAATGACTTTTCCGTCATCTCCAAAACAAAAAAAGAGATAAAAAGCAAATAGATCACAACAAAAAGAAAATTTTAGAGTTTATGAGTGGAAAGAATTTAAAGCAATAACAAATGTAAGTAAATAAAATTTATTCACACACCAAAAATGAACATAAAAGTTTTGTTTTCCAAGTTGAGGAAATTCCACTAGTTCAGCCCTAATAGCTCGGAATTTTATAAGTAAGAAATTTTTCTACTCAACTTTTAAAAAATGGAGATGCATGCTTGAAACATGTTAAAGATGCAAATGACCTATGGATCCAAACCTTTTAAAGTGAATAACATTAAATTCTCAAGTGAACATGCGGTGGCATATTTACCCGAGTCAAACTTGCCATTATTTTGCCCATTTACAAAAATTTGACCTAACGATCGTAGATGATTAAAAAGTAATTTGTCATATGTAACGAGCTATTTTTTTGTATGGAATAGCATATGAATTGGGAGTCAACATTTAGTTAAAAATCCCCCACCTCCCCTTTTCCCAACGATTGCAGAACCTTATATATAAAAACTAAAAAGTGGTTACTATGCCTTAAAATTACAAAAACATTTCGGAATTATATCTCTCTACATTTGTGCTTTGTGCATTTCCATTTTAGATGTATACTTTTTTCTTAAATCAAAATTTGAGTTTTCACTTTCTCTTCATCTCATAAAAAAAAAAGAGATAAAAGGCAAATAGATCACATTAAAATGAAAATTTTAGAGTTTATGTATGGAAAGAATTTAAAGAAATAACAAATGTAAGTAAAGAAAATTTCTTCACACACCACAAATGAACACAAAAGTTTTGTTTTCCAAGTTTGGGAAATTCCACTAGTTCAACCCTAATAGCTCGGAATTTTATTAGAAAGAGATTTTTCGATACATGTTTTAAAAAATGGATATGCATGCTTGAAAAATGTTAGAGATGCAAATGCCCTATGGATCCAAACCTTTTAAAGAGAATAACATTAAATTCTCAAGTGAACGTGAGGTGGGATATTTACCCGAGTCAAACAAGACATTATTTTTCCTATTTAAGAAAAGCAGACCTAATGGTCATAGATGATTGTAAAGTGATTTAGCATGTGTAATGGGCTATATTTTTTGTAAGGAATGACTTATGGATTGGGAGTAAACACTGAGTTAAAAATCCCCCGTCTCCCCCTTTTCCCGACGATTGCAGAACCAGATATACAAAAACTAAAAAGAGTATACAATCCCTAAAAATTATAGATAGTTTTTGGAATTATCTCTCTCTATATTTGTGCATTGTGCATTTCCATCTTCGATGTATACTATTTCTTAAATCAAAACTTGTGGTTTCACTTTCCCTTCATCTCGTAAACAAAAAAAAAAAGAGATAAAAGGCAAATATATCCCAACAAAATGAAAATTTTAGAGTTTATGTATGGTAAGCATTTATAGCAATAGAAAATGTAAGTAAAGAAAATTTATTCAAACGCCACAAATTAACACAAAAGTTTTTTGTTATCCAAGTTTGGGAAAATTCCAGTAGTTCAACCCTAAGAGCTCAGAATTTTGTAAGAAAGAGATTTTTCTAAATATTTTAAAAAAAATGGATTTGCATGCTTGAATCATGTTAAATATGTGAATGACCTATGGATCCAAACCTTTTAAAGGCAATAACATTATATTCCCAAGTGAACGTGCGGTGGGATATTTACCCAAGTTCAACAAGCCATTATTTTACCCATTTATAAAAAAATTGACCTAACGATCATAGATGAATCTAAAGTGATTTTTCAAGTGTACCGGGCTATATTTTTTTAAGGAATGACTTATGGATTGGGAGTCAACACTCAGTTAAAAATCCCCCGCCTCCCCCTTTTCCCGACAATTGCTGAACCTGATATATAAAAACGAAAAAGCGTTTACAATCCCTAAAAAGTAATGACACTTTTTGGAATTATCTCTCTTTACTTTTGTGCATTGTGCATTTCCATTTAAGATGTTTACTTTTTTCTTAAATGAAAACTTGATTTTTCACTTTACCTTGATCTCATAAACAAAAAAAGAGATAAAAGGCAAATAGATCACAACAAAATGAAAATTTTAGAGTTTATGCATGGAAAGAATTTAAAGCAATAATACATGTAAGTAAAGAAAATTTATTCACACACCACAAATGAACATAAAAGTTTTTTTATCCAAATTTTTAAAATTCCACTAGTTCAACCCTTAAAGCTCGGAATTTTAGAAGAAAGAGATTTTTCTCCACATGTTTTAAAAAATTCATATGCATGCTTGAAACATGTTAAAGATGCAAATGACCTAAGGATCCAAACTTGTTAAAGAGAATAACATTAAATTCCCAAGTGAGCGTGTGGTGGGAAATTTACCCGAGCCAAACAAGTCATTATTTTGTACATTTACAAAACGCTGACCTAACGATCATAGATGATTCTAAAGTGATTTTTCATGCTTATCGGGCTATATTTTTGTAAGGAATGACTTATGTATTGGGAGTCAACACTCAGTTAAAAATCCCGCGCCTCCCCCTTTTCCCGACGATTGTAGAACCTGATATATGAAAACTAAAAAGAGTTTACAATCCCTAAAAATTACATACACTTTTTGGAATTATCTCTCTCTACATTTGTGCATTGTACATTTCCATTTTATATGTATACTTTTTTCTTAAATAAAAACTTGAGTTTTCACTTTCGCATCATCTAGTAAAAAAAATAGAGAAAAAAGGAAAATAGATCAAACAAAATGAAAATTTTAGAGTTTATGTGTGGAAATAATTTAAAGCAATAACTAAGGTAAGTAAAGAAAATTGATTCACACACCACAAATGAACACAAAAGATTTGTTATCCACGTATGGGAAATTCCACTAGTTGAACCCTAATAGCTTGGACATTAACAAGAAAGAGATTTTTCTCCACATGATTTAAAATAATGGATATGCATGCTTGAAACATGTTGAAGATGCAAATGACCTATGGATCCTAACATTTTAAAGAGAATAACGTTAAATTCCTTGGTGAATGTGTGGTGGGATATTTACCCAAGTCAAACAAGCCATTATTTTGTCCATTTACAAAAAGCTGACCTAACGATAATAGATGATTGCAGAACCTGATATCATGCGTAACGGGCTATATTTTTTTGTAAGGAATGACTTATGGATTGGGAGTCAACACTCAATTAAAAATCCCCCGCCTCCCCTTTTTCCCGACGATTGCAGAACCTGATATATAAAAACTAAAAACAGTTTACAATCCCTAAAAAATAAAAGACACTATTTGGAATTATCTCTCTCTATATTTATGCATTGTGCATTTCCATTTTCGAGGTATACTTTTTTCTTAAATCAAAACTTGAGTTTTCACTTTCCCTTCATCTCGTAAACAAAAAAAAGAGATAAAAGGCAAATAGATCACAACAAAATGAAAATTTTACACTTTATGTATGGAAAGAATTTAAAGCAATAACAAATGTTAGGAAACAAAATTTATTCGCACATTAAAAATGAACACAAAAGTTTTGCTATCCAAGTTTGGTAAAATTTCGCTAGTTCAACCCTAATTGCTAGGAATTTTATAAGAAATAAATTTTTTTACACATGTTTTAAAAAATGGATATGCATGCTTGAAACGTGTTCAAGATGCAAATGACCTATGGATCCAAACCTTTTAAAGGGAATAACCTTAAATTTCCAAGTGAACTTGCGGTGGGATATTTACCGGAATCAAACAATCCATTATTTTGCCCAGTTACAAAAAGTTGTCCTAACGATCATAGATGATTGTAAAGTGATTTATCATGCGTAACGGGCTACATTTTTGTAAGGAATGACTTATGGATTGGGAGTCAACAATCATTAAAAAATCCCCCGCCTCCCCTTTTTCCCGACGATTGCAAAACCTAATATACAAAAACTAAAAAACGTTAACTATCCCTAAAAATTACAAAAAATTTCAAAATTATATCTCTCTACGTTTGTGCATTGTGCATTTCATTTTTAGATGTATACTTTATGCGGAAATCAAAAATTGAGTTTTCTCTTTCCCTTCATCTCGTAAACAAAAAAAGAGATAAAAGGCAAATAGGTCACAATAAAACAAAAATTTTAGAGTTGATGTATGGAAAGAATTAAAAGCAATAAAAAAATTTAAGTAAAGAAAATTTATTCACACACCACAAATGAACACAAAAGGTTTGTTATCAGAATTTGGAAAATTCCACTAGTTCAACCCTAATAGCTCGGAATTTTATAAGAAAGAGATTTGTCTACTAATGTTTCAAAAAATGGATATGCATGCTTGAAACATGTTAAAGATGCAAATGACCTATGGATGCAAACCTCTTAAAGAGAATAACATTAAATTCCCAAGTGAATGTGCGGTGGGATATTTACCTGAGTCCAACAAGCCATTATTTTTGCCCATTAACAAAAAGTTGACCTCATGATCATAGATGATTCTAAAGTGATTTATCATGCGTAACGGGCTATTTTTTTTAACGAATGACTTATGGATTGAGAGTCAACACTCAGTTAAAAATCCCCCGCCTCCCCACTTCCCCGACGAGTGCAGAACCTGATATGTAAAAACTGACAAGATTTTAGAATCCCTAAAAATTACAGAAACTTTTTGGAATTATCTCTCTCTACATTTGTGCATTGTGCATTTCCATTTTAGATGTATACTTTTTTCTTAAACAAATACTTGTTTACTCGTAAAGAAAAAAAGAGAAAAAAGGAAAATAGATCACAACAAAACGAAAATTTTAGAGTTTATGTGTGGAAATAATTTAAAGCAAAAACAAAGGTAAGTAAAGAAAATTTATTCACACACCTCATATGAACACAAAAGTTTTGTTTTCCACGTTTGGGAAATTCCACTATTGAACCTTAATAGCTCGGACTTTTATAAGAAAGAGATTTTCTACCCATGATTTAAAAAACGGATATGCATGCTTGAAACATGTTGAAGATGCAAATGACCTATAGATCATAACCTTTTAAAGATAATAACATTAAATTCCTAGGTGAACGTGCGGTGGGATATTTACCCGAGTCAAACAAGCCATTATTTGGCCCATTTACAAAAAGCTGACCTAATGATCATAGATGATTGTAAAGAGATTTATCATGCGTAATGGGCCATATTTTCTTAAGGAATGACTTATGGATTGGGAGTCAACACTCAGTTAAAAATCCCCTGCCTCCCCCTTTTCCCTACGATTGCAGAACCTGATATATAAAAACTAAAAAGATTTTACTATCATTAAAAATTACAGATAATTTTCGGAATTATATCTCTCAATATTTGTGCATCGTGCATTTCAATTTTAGATATATACTTTTTTCTGAAATAAAAAATTGAGTTTTCACTTTCCCTTCATCTCGAAACCAAAATAAGAGATAAAAGGCAAATTGATCACAACAAAATGAAAATTTTTGAGTTAATATGAGGAAAGAATTTAAAAAAATAACAAAAGTAAAGAAATTTTATTCACACACCACAAATTTACACAAAAGGTTTGTTATCCAAAATTGGGAAATTCCAATAAACCCTAGTAGCTCGGAATTTTATAAGAAAGAGATTTTTCAACACATGCTTTAAAAAAGTTATATGCATGCTTGAAACATGTTAAAGATGCAAATGACCTATGGATCCAAACCTTTTAAAGACAATAACTTTAAATTCCCAAATGAACGTGCGGTGCGATTTTTACCCGAGTCAAACAGGACATTACTTTGCCCATTTACAAAAAGCTGACCTAACGATCATAGATGATTGTAAAGTGATTTATCATGCATAACGGGCCATATTTTTGTAAGGAATGACTTATGGATTGGGAGTCAACACTCAGTTAAAAATCCCCCGCCTCCCCCATTTCCTAACGATTCTAGAACCTGATATATAAAAATTAAGAAGAGTTTACAATCCCTAAATATTATAGACACTTTTTGGAATTATCTCTCTCTACATTTGTGCATTGTGAAATTCCATTTTAGATGTACACTTTTTCTGAATTCAAAAGTTGAATTTTCACTTTCCCTTCATCTCGTAAACAAAAACACAGATAAAAGGCAAATAGATCACAACAAAATGAAAATTTTAGAGTTTATGTATGGAAAGAATTTAAAACAATATCAAATGAAAGTAAAGAAAATTTATTCACATGCCACAAATGAACACAAAAGTTCTTTGTTATCCAAGTTTGGGAAAATTTCAATAGTTCAACCATAATAGCTCGGAATATTATAAGAAAGAGATTTTTCTAGACATTTTTAAAAAATCGATATGCATGTTTGAAACATGTTAAACATTCAAATGACCTATGGATTCAAACATTTTAAAGAGAATAACATTAAATTCCAAAGTGAAAGTGCGGTAGCATATTTAACTGAGTCAAACAAGCCATTATTTTGCCCATTAGAAAAAAGTTGACCTAACGATCATGGATGTTTCTCAAGTGATTTATCATGCGTAATGAGCTATATTTTTTTAAGCAATGACTTATGGATTGGGAGTGAACACTCAGTTAAAAATCCCCCGCCTCCCACTTTTCCCGACGATTGCAGAACCTGATATATAAAAACTAACAAGAGTTTACAATCCCTAAAAATTACAGAAACTTTTTGGTATTATCTCTCTCTACATTTGTGCATTGTGCATTTCCATTTTAGATGTATACATTTTTCTTAAATCAAAACTTGTGTTTTCACTTTCCCTTCGTCTCATAAACAAGAAAAGAGATAAAAGGAAAATAGATCACAATGAAATGAACATTTTAGAGTTTATGTATGGAAAGAATTTAAAGCAATAACAAATGTAAGTAAAGAAAATTTATTCACACACCACAAATGAACACAAAATTTTTGTTATCCAAGTTTAGGAAATTCCACTAGTTCAACCCTAATAGCTTAGAATTTGATTAGAAAGATTGTTCTACACAAGTATTAAAAAATGGATTTGCATGCTTGAAAAATGTTAATGATGCAAATGACCTATGGATCCGAACCTTTTAAACAGAATAACATTAAATTCCCTGGTGAACATGCGGTGGGATATTTACCCTAGTCAAACAAGACATTATTTTTCCCATTTACAAAAAACTGACCTAACGATTATAGATGGTTGTAAAGTGATTTATCATGCGTAATGGGCTATATTTTTGTAAGGAATGACTTATGGATTAGAAGTCAACACTCAGTTAAAAATCCCCTGCCTCCCCCTTTTCCTGACGATTGCAGAACCTGATATATAAAAACTAAAAACATTTTACAATCCCTAAAAAATTAAAGACTTTTTTGGAATTATCTCTCTCTATATTTGTGCAATGTGCATTTCCATTTTTGAGGCATACTTTTTTCTTAAATCAAAATTTGAGTTTTCACTTTCTCTTCATCTCGTAAACAAAAAAAAGAGATAAAAGGCAAATAGATCACAACAAAATGAAATTTTTTGACTTTATGTATGAAAAGAATTTAAAGGAATAACAAATGTTAGGAAACAAAATTTATTCACACACCACAAATGAACACAAAAGTTTGGTTATCCAAGTTTGGTAAAATTCCGCTAGTTCAACGCTAATTGCTCAGAATTTTATAAGAAAGAAATTTTTTTACACATGTTTTACAAATTGGATATGCATGCTTGAAACTTGTTAAAGATTCAAATGACCTATGGAGCCTAACCTTTTAAAGAGAATAACATTAAATACCCAAGTGAACATGCGGTGGGAAATTTACCCGAGTCAAACAAGCTATTATTTTGCCCATTTACAAGATGCTGACCTAACAATCATAGATGATTGTAAAGAGATTTATCATGCGTAAAGAGCTATAGTTTTGGAAGGAATGACTTATGAATCTGGTATCAACACTCAACTAAAAATCCTGCGCCTCCTCTTTTTCCCGACAATTGCAGAATGTGATATATAAAAATTAAAAAGAGTAAACAATCCCTAAATATTATAGACACTTTTTGGAATTATCTCTCTCTGCATTTGTGTATTGTGCATTTCCATTTTAGATGTATACTTTTTTCCTAAATCAAAACTTGAGTTTTCACTTTCCCTTCATCTCGAAAACCAAAAAAGAGATAAAAGGCAAATAGATCACAATAAAATGAAAATTTTAGAGTTTACGTTTGGAAAGTATTTAAAGCAATAACAAATGTAAGTAAAGAAACTTTATTTACACACCACAAATGAACACAAAAGTTTTGTTATCCAAGTTTGGGAAATTCCACTAGTTCAATTCTTATAGCTCGGAATTTGATTAGAAAGATTTTTCTACACATGTTTTAAAAAAAGGATATGCATGCTTGAAAAATGTTAAAGATGCAAATGACCTATGGATCAAAACCTTTTAAAGAGAATAACATTAACTTACCAAGTGAACGTGGGGTGGGATATTTACAAGAGTCAAACAAGACATTATTTTACCCATTTCAAAAAAATTGACCTAACGGTCATAGATGATTGTAAAGTGATTTATCATACGTAACGGGCTATATTTTTGTAAGGAATGACTTATGGATTGGTAATCAACACTCAATTAAACACCCCCCCCCCCCCCCCCCCCCCCCCCCCCTTTTCCCGATGATTATAGAACCTGATATATAAAAACTAAAAAGAGTTTAAAATCCCTAAAAATTGAAGACACTTTTTGGAATTATCTCTCTCTATATTTGTGCATTGTGCATTTACATTTTTGAGGTATAGTTTTTTCTTTAATCAAAACTTGAATTTTCACTTTCCCTTCATCTCGTAAAAAAAAAAAAGAGATAAAAGGCAAATAGATCACAACAAAATGAAAATTTTAGAGTTTATGTATGGAAAGAATTTAAAGAAATAAAAAATCTTATTAATTAAAATTTATTCACACACCACAAATGAACACAAAAGTTTTGTTATGCAAGTTTGGTAAAAATCCGCTAGTACAACCTAATTGCTCGGAATTTTATAAGAAAGATATTTTTTTACACATGTTTTAAAAAATGCATATGCATGCTTGAAGCAAGTTAAAGATGCAAATGACCTATGGATCCAAACCTTTTAAAGAGAATAACATTAAATTCCCATGTGAACGTGCGGTGGGAAATTTACTCGAGTCAAACAAGCCATTATTTTGCCCATTTACAAAAAGCTGACCTATCGATCATAGATGATTGTAAAGTGATTTATCATACATAACGGGCTATATTTTTGTAAGGAATGACTAATGGATATGGAGTCAACACTCAGTTAAAAATCCCAGGCATCCCCTTTTTCCCGACGATTGCAAAACCTGAAATATAAATACTAAAAAGAGTTTAAAATCCGTAAAAATTACAGACACTTTTTTGATTTATCTCTCTCTACATTATTGGATTGTGCATTTCAGTTTTAGATGTATACTTTTTTCTTAAATAAAAACTTTAGTTTTCCCTTCATCTCCTAAACAAATAAAGAGAAAAAAGGAAAATAGATCACAATAAAATGAAAATTTTAGAATTTATGTGTGGAAAGAGTTTAAAGCAATAACAAAGGAAAGTAAATAAAATTTATTCACTCACCACAAATGAACACAAAATTTTTGTTATCCAAGATTGGGAAATTTCACTAGTTGAACCCTAATAGCTCGGACTTTTATAAGAAAGAGTTTTTTATAAACATGATTTAAAAAATGGAGATTCATGCTTGAAACATGTTAAAGATGCAAATGCCTATGGATCGAAACCTTTTAAAGATAATAACATTAAATTCCCAAGTGAACGTGCGGTGGGAAATTTGCCCGAGTCAATCAAGCCATTATTTTGCCCATTTACAAAAAGTTGACCTAACGATCATAGATGATTGTAAAGTGATTTATCATGTGTAACGGGCTATATTTTTGTATGGAATGACTTATGTACTGGGAGTCAACACTCAGTTAAAGATCCCCTGCCTCCCCCTTTTCCCGACGATTGTTGAACCTGATATATAAAAGCTAAAAAGAGTTTACTATCCCTAAAAATTACAAACAATTTTTGGAATTATAACTCTCAACATTTGTGCATTGTGCATTTCAATTTTACACGTATAATTTTTTTCTGAAATCAAAAATTGAGTTTTCACTTTCCCTTCATCTCGAAAATAAAAAAAGAGATACAAGGCAAAAAGATCCCAACGACTGCAAAACCTGAGATATAAAAACTAAAAAGGCTTATAATCCCTAAAAATTATAGGCACTCTTTGGAATTATCTCTCTGTACATTTGTGCATTGTGCATTTCCATTTTAGATGTACACTTTTTTCTTAAATCAAAACTTTGAGCTTTCGCTCTCCCTTCATCCTGTAAACTAAAATGGGTAATAGATCACAAAAAAATGAAAATTATAGAGTTTATGTATAGAAATTTTTTGAAACAATAACAAATATAAGAAAAGAAAATTTATTCACACACCACAAATGAACAGAAAAGTTTATTTATCCAAGTTTTGGAAATTCAACTTGTTTAACCCTAATAGCTTTGAATTTTACAAGAAAGAGATTTCTTTTGCACATGTTTTAAAAATGGATATGCATGCTTGAAACATATTAAAGATGCAAATCACCTATGGATCCAAATCTTTTAAAGAGAATAACAAACACTCAATAATTTCTGAAGTTAACATGCGGTGGGATATTTATCCGAGTCACACAAGCCATTATTTTGCCCATTTGGAAAAGGTTGACCTAAAAATCATAGAATATTGTCAAGTTATTTATCATGCGTAACGAGCAACATTTTTGAAATAAATGACTTATGGAAGATGGAGTCATATCTCAGGTAAAAATCCCCCGCCTCCCCCTTTTCCCGATGATTGCAATTCCTGAGCTATAAAAAATAAAAAGAGCTTACAATCCATAAAGATTACAAACACTTTTTGAAATTATATCTCTCTACATTTGTGCTTTGTGCATTTCATTTTTAGATGTTCATTTTTTTCTTAAATCAAAACTTTTAGTTTTCTCTCTCCTTTCATCCCATAAAAAAAAAGGCAAATAGATCACAACAAAATGAAAATTTTAGAGTTTATGGATGGAAAAAATTTAAAACAATAACAAATGTAACTAAAGAAAATTTACTCTCACACCACAATTGAACACTAAAGTTTTGTTATCAAAATTTGTGATATTCCACTTATTCAACCCAAGTAGCTTGGAATTTTAAAAGAAAGAGATTTCTTTTACACATGTTTTAAAAATGGATATGCATGCTTGAAACATGTTAAAGACGCAAATGACCTATGGATCCTAAGCTTTTAAACAGAATAAAAAATGCTCATTAAATTCTCAGGTGAACGAACGGTGGGAAATTTACCTGAGTCAAACAAGAAATTATGTTACCCATTTGAAAAAAGCTGACCAAACAATCATAAATGATTGTATAGTGATTTATCATGCGTAAAGGGCTATATTTTTGTATGAAATGAGTTATGGATTGGGAGTCAACACTCAGATAAAAATCCCATGCCTCCCCCTTTTCTGGACGATTGGAAAACAAGAGATATAAAAACTAAAAAGATCTTAGAATCCCTAAAAATTGCAGACACTCTTTGGAATTATCTCTCTCTACATTTTTGCATTATGCATCTCCATTTTAGATGTAAACTTTTTTCTTAAATCAAAACTTTGAGTTTTCGCTCTCCCTTCATCCAGTAAACAAAAAAGGCAAAAAGATCACAACAAAATGAAAATTTTAGAGTTTATGAATGAAATTTTTTTAAAATAATAACAAATGTAAGTAAAGAAAATTTATTCACATACTACTAATGAACTCTAAAGTTTTGTAATCCAAGTTCAGGAAATTCCACTAGATCAACCCGAATAGCTTGGAAATTTTCAAGAAAGTGATATCTTCTACACATGTTCTTAAAATGGATATGCATGGTTGAAACATGAAAAAGATGCAAATGACCTATGGATCCAAAGCATTTAAAAATAATAACAAACCCTCTTTACATTCTCAAGTGAACGTGCGGTAGGATATTTACCCGAGTCAAACAAACTATTATTTTGCCCATTAGCAAAAAGCTGACCTAACACTCATAGATGATTGTAAAGTGAGTTATCATGCGTAACAGGGAATATATTAGTAAGAAATGAGTTATGGATTGGGAGTCTACACTCAATAAAAAATCCCTCTCCTCCCCCTATTCCCGACTATTGCAAAACCCGAGATATAAAAACTAAAAGAGCTTACAATCACTAAAAATTACAGTCATTCTTTGGAATTATCTCTCACTACATTTGTGCATTGTGCATTTCCATTTTAGATATACACTTTTTTCTTAAATCAAAACTTTGAGTTTTCACACTCCCTTCATCCCGTAAAGAAAAAAAGCAAAAAGATCACAACAAAATGAAAATTTTAGAGTTTGTGTAAGGAAAAATTTTAAAAAATTACAAATGTAAGTAAAGAAAATTTATTCACACACCACAAATGAATACAAAAGTTTTGTTATCCAAGTTTTGGAAATTCCACATTTCCAACCCTAATAGTTATGAATTTAAAAAAAAAGTGATTTCTTCTACACATTTTAAAAAATGGATATGCATGCTTGAAACATGTTAAAGATGCAAATGACCTATGGTACCAAATCTTTTAGCGAGAATAATAAACGTTCAATAAATTCTCAAGTGAACGTCCATTGGGATATTTACCCAAGTCAAACAAGCCATTATTTTGCCCATTTGTAAAAAGCTGACCAAAAAATCATAGATGATAGTAAAGTGATCTATCATGCGTAATGGGCTATATTTTTGTAAGAAATGACTTATGGATTGGGAGTCAACACTCAGTTAAAAATCATTCGCCTCCCCCTTTTCCCAAAGAATGCAAAACCTGAGATATAAAAACTAAAAAGGCTTATAATCCCTAAAAATTATAGACACTCTTTCGAATTATCTCTCTGTACATTTGTGCATTGTGCATTTCAATTTTAGATGTACACTTTTTTCTTATATCAAAACTTTGAGCTTTCGCTCTCCCTTCATCCTGTAAACTAAAAAGGGTAATAGATCACAAAAAAATGAAAATTTTAGAGTTTATGTATGGAAATTTTTTGAAACAATAACAAATATAAGTAAAGAAAATTTATTCACACACCACGAATGAACAGAAAATTTTATTTATCCAAGTTTTGGAAATTCAACTTGTTTAACCCTAATAGCTTTGAATTTTACAATAAAGAGATTTCTTTCGCACATGTTTTAAAAATGGATATGCATGCTTGAAACACGTTAAAGATGCAAATCACCTATGGATCAAAATCTTATAAAGAGAATAACAAACACTCAATAATTTCTGAAATTAACGTGCGGTGGGATATTTACCTGAGTCACACAAGCCATTATTTTGCCCATTTGGAAAAGGTTGACCTAACAATCATAGAATATTGTCAAGTTATTTATCATGCATAAGGGGAAACATTTTTGAAATAAATGACTTATGGAAGATGGAATCATATCTCAGTTAAAAATCCCCCGCCTCCCCCTTTTCCTGATTATTGCAAAACCTGAGCTATAAAAACTAGAAAGAGCTTACAATCCATAAAGATTACAGACACTCTTTGGAATTATATCTCTCTACATTTGTGCTTTGTGCATTTCATTTTTAGATGTTCATTTTTTTCTTAAATCAAAACATTTAGTTTTTTCTCTCCTTTCATCTCGTAAAAAAAAAAGGCAAATAGATCACAACTAAATGAAAATTTTAGAATTTATGGATGAAAAATATTTAAAACAATAAAAAATGTAACTAAATAAAATTTACTCACACATCACAAACGAACACTAAATTTTTGCTATCACAATTTGTGAAATTCCACTTATTCAACCCAAGTAGCTCGAAATTTTAAAAGAAAGAGATTTCTTTTACACATGTTTTAAAAATGGATATGCATGCTTGAAACATGTTAAAGATCAAATGACTTATGGATTCTAAGGTTTTAAAGAGAATAACAAATGCTCATTAAATTCTCAGGTGAACAAACGGTGGGAAATTTACGCGAGTCAAACAAGAAATTATTTTGCCCATTTGCAAAAAGCTGACCAAACAATCATAAATGATTGTAAAGTGATTTATCATGCGTAAAGGGCTATATTTTTGTATGAAATGAGTTATGGATTGGGAGTCAACACTCAGATAAAAATCCCACGCCTCCCCCTTTTTTACGGACGATTGGAAAATCGGAGATATAAAAACTAAAAAGATCTTAGAATCCCTAAAAATTTTAGACACTCTTTGGAATTATTTCTCTCTACATTTTTGCATTATGCATTTCCAATTTAGATGTACACTTTTTTCTTAAATCAAGACTTTGAGTTTTCGCTCTCCCTTCACCTCGTAAACAAAAAAGGCAAAAAGATCACAACAAAATGAAAATTTTAGAGTTTATGAATGGAAAAAATTTAAAACAATAACAAATGTAAGTAATGAAAATTTATTCACACACTACAAATGAACTCAAAAGTTTTGTAATCCAAGTTCGGGAAATTCCACTAGATCAACCCAAATAGCTTGGAAACTTTCAAGAAAGTGATTTCTTCGACACTTGTTCTAAAAATGGATATGCATGGTTGAAACATGAAAAAAATGCAAATGACCTATGGATCCAAAGCATTTAAAAAGAATAACAAACCCTCTTTACATTCTCAAGTGAACGTGCGGTGGGATATTTACCCGAGTCAAAATACCATTATTTTGCCCATTAGCAAAAAGCTGACCTAAAAATCGTAGATGATTGTAAAGTGATTTATCATGCGTAACAGGGCATATATTAGTAAGAAATGAGTTATGGATTGGGAGTCTATACTCAGTAAAAAATCCCCGTCCTCCCCCTTTTCCCGACTATCGCAAAACCCGAGATATAAAAACTAAAAGAGCTTACAATCCCTAAAAATTACAGAAATTCTTTGGAATTATCTCTCACTACATTTTTGCATTGTGCATTTCCATTTTAGATATACACTTTTTTCTTAAATCAAAACTTTGAGTTTTCACACTCCCTTCATCCCGTAAAGAAAAAAGGCACAAAGATCACAACAGAATGAAAATTTTAGAGTTTGTGTAAGGAAAAAATTTAAAAAAATAACAAATGTAAGTAAAGAAAATTTTTTCACACACCAAAAATTAACATAAAAGTTTTGTTATCCAATTTTGGGAAAATCCACTTGTCCAACCCTAATAGTTATGAATTTTAAAAAAAAGTGATTTCTTCTACACATTTTAAAAAATGGATATGCATGCTTGAAACATGTTAAAGATGCAAATGACCTATGGTACCAAATCATTTAGAGAGAATAATAAACGGTCAATAAATTCTCAAGTGAACGACCGTTGGGATATTTACCCGAGTCGAACAAGCCATTATTTTGCCCATTAGCAAAAAGCTGATCTAAAAATCGTAGATGATTGTAAAGTGATTTATTATGCACAATAGGGCATTTATTAGTAAGAAATGAATTATGGATTGGGAATCAACACTCAGTTAAAAATCCCCTGCCTCCCCCTTTTCCCAACGATTGCAAAACCTACGATATAAAAACTAAAGAGAGCTTACCATCCCTAAAAACTAAAGACACTCTTTGGAATTATATCTCCGTACATTTTTGCATTGTGAATTTCCATTTTAGATGTAGGCCTTTTTCTTAAATCAAAACTTTGAGTTTTCGGTATACCATCATCCCGTAAACAAAAAAGGCAAATAGATTAGAACAAAATGAAAATTTGAGAGTTTATGTATGGAAATAATTTAAAAAACAACAAAAGTAAGTAAAGAAAATTTATTGACACACCACCAATTACAAAAAGTTTTGTTATCGAAGTTAGGGAAATTCCACTAGTTCAACTCTAATAGCTTGGAATTTTACAAGAAAGAGATTTCTTCTACACATGTTTTAAAAATGGATATGCATGCTTGAAACAAGTTAAAGATGCAAATGACCTATTGATCCTAATCTTTTAAAGAGAATAACAAACGCACATTAAATTCTCAAATGAACAAACAGGGGGATATTTACCCGAGTCAAACAAGACATTATTTTGCCCATTTCCAAAAAGCTGACATAAAAATCATAAATGATTGTAAAGGGATCGATCATACGTAACGGGCTATATTTTTGTAAGAAATGACTTATGGATTGGGAGTCAACACTCAGTTAAAAATACCTCGCCTTCCCCTTTTCCCAATGACTGCAAAACCTGAGATATAAAAACTAAAAACGCTTATAATTCCTAAAAATTATAGACACTCTTTGGAATTATCACTTTGTACATTTGTGCATTGTGCATTTCCATTTTAGATGTACTTTTTTTTCTTAAATAGAAACTTTGAGCTTTCGCTCTCCCTTCATCCGTAAACTATAAAGGGTAATAGATCACAAAAAAATGATAATTTAGAGTTTATGTATGGAAATTTTTTGAAACAATAACAAATATAAGTAAAGAAAATTTATTTACACACCACAAATGAACAAAAAATTTATTTATCCAAGTTTTGGAAATTCAACTTGTTTAACCCTAATAGCTTTGAATTTTACAAGAAAGAGATTTCTTTTGCACATAATTTAAAAATGGATATGCATGCTTGAAACATGTTTAAGATGCAAATGATCAATGGATCCAAATATTTTCAAGAGAATAACCAACACTCAATAATTTCTCAAGTTAACGTGCGGTGGGATATTTACCTGAGTCACACAAGCCATTATTTTGCCAATTTGGAAAAGGTTGACCTAACAATCATAGAATATTATCAAGTTATTTATCATGTGTAACGGGCAACATTTTTGAAAGAAATGACTTATGGAAGATGGAGTCATATCTCAGTTAAAAATCACCCACCTCCCCCTTTTCCTGATGATTGAAAAACCTGATATATAAAAACTAAAAAGAGATTAGAATCCATAAAGATTATAGACACTCTTTGGAATTATATCTCTCTACATTTGTGCTTTGTGCATTTCATTTTTAGATGTTCAATTTTTTCTTAAATCAAAACTTTGAGTTTTCGCTCTCCTTTCATCCCGTAAACAAAAAAGACAAATAGAGCACAACAAAATGAAAATTTTAGAGTTGATGGATGGAAAAAATTTAAAACAATAAAAAACGTAAGTGAAGAAAATTTATTCACACACCACAAATGAACACAAAAGTTTTGTTATCAAAATTTGTGAAATTCCACTTGTTCAACCCAAGTAGCTTGGAATTTTAAAAGAAAGAGATTTCTTTTACACATGTTTTAAAAATGGATATGCATGCTTGAAACATGTTAATGATGCAAATGACCTATGGATCCAAAGATTTTAAAGAGAATAAAAAAATGCTCATTAAATTCTCTAGTGAACGAACGGTGGGAAATTTACCTGAGTCAAACAAGAAATTATTTTGCCCATTTTAAAAAAGTTGACTAAACAATCATAAATGATTGTAAAGTGATTTATCATGCGTAAAGGGCTATTTTTTTGTATGAAATGAGGTATGTATTGGGAGTGAACACTCTGATAAAAATCCCATGCCTCCCCCTTTTCCCGACGATTGGAAAACCAGAGATATAAAAACTAAAAACAGCTTACAATCCCTAAAAATTATAGACACTCTTTGGAATTATCTCTCTCTACATTTGTGCATTATGCATTTCCATTTTAGATGTACACTTTTTTCTTAAATCAAAACTTTGAGTTTTCGCTCTCCCTTCACCCCGTAAACAAAAAAGGCAAAAAGATCACAACAAAATGAAAATTTTAGAGTTTATGAATGGAAAAAATTTAAAACAATAAAAAATGTAAGTAAAGAAAATTTATTCACACACTACAAATGAACACAAATGTTTTGTAATCCAATTTTGGGAAATTCCACTAGATCAACCCGAATAGCTTGGAATTTTTCAAGAAAGAGATTTCTTCTACACATGTTCTAAAAATGGATATGCATGGCTGAAACATGTAAAAGATTCAAATAATTTATGGATCCAAAGCATTTAAAGAGAATAACAAACCCTCTTTAAATTCTCAAGTGAACGTGCGGTTGGATAATTACCCGAGTCAAACAAGCCATTATTTTGCCCATTAGCAAAATGCTGACCTAACAATCATAGATGATTGTAAAGTGACTTATCATGCGTAATGGGGTATATTTTTGTAAGAAATAAGTTATGGATTGGGCATCAACACTCAGTTAAAAATCCCCCGCCTCTCCCTTTTCCCGACTATTTTAAAACCCGAGATATAAAAACTAAAAGAGCTTACAATCCCTAAAAATTACAGACATTCTTTGGGATTATCTCTCACTAAATTTGTGTATTGTGCATTTCCATTTTAGATATACACATTTTTCTTAAATAAAAACTTTGAGTTTTCACACTCCCTTCATCCTGTAAAGAAAAAAGGCAAAAAGATCACAACAAAATGAAAATTTTAGAGTTTGTGTAAGGAAAAAATTTTAAAAAACAACAAATGTATATAAAGAAATTTTATTCACACACCACAAATGAACACAAAAGTTTTGTTACCCAAGTTTGGAAAATTCCACTTGTCCAACCCTAATAGTTATGAATTTTACAACAAAGAGATTTCTTCTACACATTTTAAGAAATGGATATGCATGCTTGAAACATGTTAAAGATGCAAATGACCTATGGTACCAAATCTTTTAGAGAGAATAATAAACGGTCAATAAATTCTCAAGTGAACGTCCGGTGGGATATTTACCCGAGTCAAACAAACCATTATTTTGCCCATTTGCAAAAAGCTGACCAAAAAATCATAGATGATAGTAAAGTGATTTAACATGCGTAACGGGCTATTTTTTTGTAAGAAATGATGTATGGATTGGGAATCAATACTCAGTTAAAAATCCCCTGCCTCCCCCTTTTCCAGACGATTGTAAAACCTTCGATATAAAGACTAAATAGAGCTTACAATCCCTAAAAACTAAAGACACTCTTTGGAATTATATCTTCCTACATTTTTGCATGGTGAATTTCCATTTTAGATGTACGCTTTTTTCTTAAATCAAAACATTGAGTTTTTTTGTCTCCCTTCATCCCGTAAACAAAAAAGGCAAATAGATTAGAACAAAATGAAAATTTTAGATTTTATGAATGGAAATAATTAAAAAAACAACAAATGTAAGTAAAGACAATTTATTCACACACTACCAATTACCACAAAAGTTTTGTTATCCAAGTTAGGGAAATTCCACTAGTTCAACCCTAATAGCTTGGAATTTTACAAGAAAGAGATTTCTTCTACACATGTTTTAAAAAAGGATATGCATGCTTGAAACAAGTTAAAGATACAAATGACCTATGGATCATAAGCTTTTAAAGAGAATAACAAACGCCCATTAAATTCTCAAGTGAACGAACAGTGGGATATTTACCCAAGTCAAGCAAGACATTATTTTGCCCATTTCATAAAAGCTGACCTAAAAATCATAAATGATTGTAAAGGGATCTATCATGCGTAATGGGTTATATTTTTGTAGGAAACGACTTATGGATTGGGAGTCAACACTCAGTTAAAAATCCCCCACCTCCCCCTTTTCCCAACGACTGCAAAACCTGATATGTAAAAACTAAAAAGGCTTATAATCCCTAAAATTATAGACACTCTTTGGAATTATCTCTCTGTACATTTGTGCATTGTGCATTTCCATTTTAGATGTACACTTTTTTCTCAAATCAAAACATTGAGCTTTCGCTCTCCCTTCATCCGTAGACTAAAAAGGCTAATATATCACAAAAAATGAAAATTTAAGCGTTTATGTATGGAAATTTTTTGAAACAATAACAAATATAAGTAAAGAAAATTTATTCACACACCACAAATGAATAGAAAAGTTTATTTATCCAAGTTTTGGAAATTCAACTTGTTTAATTCTAATAGCTTTGAATTATACAAGAAAGAGATTTCTTTTGCACATGTTTTAAAAATGGATATGCATGCTTGAAACATGTTAAAGATGCAAATGACCTATGGATCCAAATCTTTTAAAGAGAATAACCAACACTCAATAATTTTTCAAGTTAACGTGCGGTTGGATATTTACCCGAGTCACACAAGCCATTATTTTGCCCATTTGGAAAAGGTTGACCTAGCAATCATAGAATATAGTCAAGTTATTTATCATGCATAACGGGCAACATTTTTGTAAGAAATGACTTATGGAAGAAATGACTTATTGCAAAACCTAAGATATAAAAACTAAAAAGAGCTTACAATCCATAAAGATTACAGACACTTTTCAGAATTATATCTCTCTACATTTGTGCTTTGTGCATTTCATTTTTAGATGTTCATTTTTTTCATAAATCAAAACTTTGAGTTTTCGCTCTCCTTTCATCCCGTAAATAAAAAAGGCAAATAGATCACAACAGAATGAAAATGTTAGAGTTCATGGATGGAAAAAATTTAAAAAAATAACAAATGTAAGTAAAGAAAATTTATTCACACACCACAAATAAACACAAAAGTTTTGTTTTCAAAATTTGTGAAATTCCACTTGTTCAACCCAAGTAGCTTGGAATTTTAAAAGAAAGAGATTTCTTTTACACATGTTTTAAAAATGGATATGGATGCTTGAAAAATGTTAAAGATGCAAATGACCTATGGATCCTAAGCTTTTAAAGAGAATAAAAAATGCTCATTAAATTCTCAAGTGAACGAACGGTGGAAAATTTACCCGTGTCAAACAAGAAATTATTTTGCCCATTGCAAAGAGCAGACCAAACAAACATAAATGATTGTAAAGTGATTTATCATGCGTATAGGGCAATATTTTTTTATGAAATGAGTTATGGATTGGGAGTCAACACTCAGTTAAAAATCCCATGCCTCCCCCTTTTCCCGATGATTGGAAAACTGGAGATATAAAAACTAAAAACAACTTAGAATCCCTAAAAATTACAGACACTCTTTGGAATTATCTCTCTCTACATTTGTGCATTATGCATTTTCATTTTAGATGTACACTTTTTTCTTAAGTCAAAACTTTGAGTTTTCGCTCTCTCTAAACCCCCTAAACAAAAAAAGCAAAAAGATCACAAAAAATTGAAAATTTTAGAGTTTATGAATGGAAAAAATTTAAAACAATAACAAATGTAAGTAAATAAAAATTATTCTCACACCACAAATGAACACAAAAGTTTTGTAATCCAAGTTTGGGAAATTCCACTAGATCAACCCGAATAGCTTGGAATTTTTCAAGAAAGAGATTTCTTCTACACATGTTCTACAAATGGATATGCATGGTTGAAACATGTAAAAGATTCAAATGACCTATGGATGCAAAGCATTTAAAGAGAATAACAAACCCTCTTTAACTTCTCAAGTGAATGTGCGGTGGGATATTTACCCGAGTCAAACAAGCCATTATTTTGCCCATTAGCAAAAAGCTGACTTAACAATCATAGATGATTGTAAAGTGACTTATCATGCGTAACGGGATATATTTTTGTAAGAAATGAGTTATGGATTGGGCGTCAACACTCAGTTAAAAATCCCCCGCCTCCCCCTATTCCCGACGATTGCAAACCCAAGATATAAAAACTAAAAGAGCTTTCAATCCCTAAAAATTACAGACGTTCTTTGGAATTATCTCTCACTACATTTGTGCATTGTGCAGTTCCATTTTAGATTTACACTTTTTTCTTAATTCAAAACTTTGTGTTTTCGCACTCCCTTCATCCCTTTAAGAAAAATGGTAAAAAGATCACAACAAAATGAAAATTTTAGAGTTTGTGTAAGGAAATTTTTTTAAAAAATAACAAATGTAAGTAAAGAAAATTTATTCACACACCAAAAATTAACACAAAAGTTTTGTTATCCAAGTTTGTGAAATTCCACTTGTCCAACCCTAATAGTTATGAATTTTACAACAAAGAGATTTCTTCTACACATTTTAAAAAATGGATATGCATGCTTGAAACATGTTAAAGATGCAAATGACCTTTGGTACCAAATATTTTAGAGAGAATAATAAACGCTCATTAAATTCTGAAGTGAACTTCCGGTGGGATATTTACTCGAGTCAAACAAGCCATTATTTTGCCCATTTGCAAAAAGCTGACCAAAAGATCATATATGATAGTAAACTGATTTATCATGCATAACGGGCTATTTTTTTGAAAGAAATGACTTATGAATTGGGAATCAACACTCAGTTAAAAATCCCCCGCCTCCCCCTTTTCCCAACGATGTAAAACCTGAGATATAAAAACTAAAAAGAGCTTCCAATTCCTAAAAATTACACACACTCTTTGGAATTATCTCTCTCTAGATTTGTGCATTGAGGATTTCCAGTTTAGATGTAAAAATTTTTCTTAAAACAAAACATTCAGTTTTCGCTCTCCCTTTATCCCGTATTCAAAAACAGGCCAATAGATCAATACAAAATGGAAATTTAGGAATTCATGTATGGAAAAAATTTAAAACAATAAAAAATGTAAGTAAAGAAAATTTATTCGCACACCAAAAATGAACACAAAAGTTTTTTTATCCAAGTTTGAGAAATTCCACTAGTTCAACCCTAATATCTTGGATTTTATAAGGAAGAGATTTCTTCTACATATGTTTTAAAAATGGATATGCATGCTTGAAACATGTTAAAGAAGCAAATGACCTGTGGAGCCAAAACCTTTAAAGAGAATAACAAATGCTCATGCAATTCTCTAGTGAACGTGTTGTGGGATATTTACCCAAGTCAAACAAGCCATTATTTTGCCCATTTACAAAAAGCTGACCTAACAATCATAGATGATTGTAAAGGGATTGATCATGTGTAACGGAAAATATTTTTGTGAGAAATGACTTATGGATAGGAAGTCAACACTCTGTTAAAAATCCCCCTTCTCCCCCTTTTCACAATGATTACTAAACCTGTGATATAAAAACTAAAAAGAGCTTACAATCCCTAAAAGTTATAGACACTCTTTGGTATTATCTCTCTCTACATTTGTGCATTGTGCATTTACATTTTAGATGTACACTTTTTTTGTAAATCAAAACTTTGAGTTTTTGCTCTCCCTTCATCCAGTAAACAAAAAAAAGGCAAATAGATCACAACAAAATGAAAATTTTAGAGTTTATGTTTCGAAAATTTTTTAAAAAATATCCAATGTAAGTAAAACAAATTTATTCACCCACCACAAATTAACACAAAAATTTTGTTATCCAAGTTTTGGAAATTCCACTTGTTCAACCCTAATAGCTTTGAATTTTATAAGACAGAGATTTCTTCTACACATGTTTCAAAAATGGATATGCATGCTTGAAACAAGTTAAAGATGGAAATGGCCTATGGATCCAAAGCTTCTAAAGAGAATAATAAATGCTCATTAAATTCTCAAGTGAACGTTCAGTGGGATATTTACCAGAGTCAAACAAGCCATTATTTTTTCCATTTACGAAAAGCAGACCTAAAAATCATAAATGATTTTAAAGTGATTTATCATGCATAACGGGGTATATTTTGTAAGAAATGACTTATGCATTGGGAGTCAACACTCAGTTAAAAATCACCCACCTCCTCCTTTTTCCCACGAATGCAAAACCTGAGATATAACAACTAAAAACAGTTGACAATCCCTAAAAATTACAAACAATGTTTGGAATTTTCTCTCTCTACTTTTGTGCATTGTGCATTTCCGTTTTAGATGTACACTTTTTTCTTAAATCAAAACTTTGAGTTTTCTCTCTCTCTTCATCCCGTAAACTAAAAAGGCAAATAGATCACACAAAAATGAAAATTTTAGAGTTTATGTATGGAAATAATTTAAAACAATGACAAATTTAAATAAGGAAAATTTATTCACACACCACAAATGAACACAAAACTTTTGTTATCCAAGTTTGGGAAATTCCACTAGTTCAACCCTAATAGCTTGGAATTTTGTAAGAAAGAGATTTCTTCTACACATGTTTTAAAAACTGATATGCATGATTGAAACAAGTGAAAGATGCAAAAGACCTATGGATCCAAAACTTTTAACGAGAATAACAAACACTCATTAAATTCTAGTGTGAACGTGTGGTGGGATATTTACCAGAGTCAAACATGCCATTATTTTGCCCATTTAAAAAAAGCTGACCTAACAATCATAGATGATTGTAAAGTGATTTATCATGCGTAACGGGTTATATATTTGTAAGAAATAACTTATGGATTGGGAGTCAACACTCGGTATAAAATCCCGCCCTCCCCTTTTCCCCACGATTGCAAAACCTGAGATATAAAAACTATAAAGAGCTTACAATCCCTAAAAATTACAGGCACTCTTTGGAATTATCTCTCTCTATATTTGTGCATTGTGCATTTCCATTTTGAATGTACACTTTTTTCTTAAATTATAACTTTGAGTTTTCGCTCTCCCTTCATCCTGTAAACTAAAAAGGCAAATAGATCACACCAAATTGAAAATTTTAGAGTTTATGTATGGAAATAATTTAAAACAATGAAAAATGTAAGTAAATAAAATTTATTCACACACCACAAATGAACACAAAACTTTTGTTATCCAAGTTTTGGAAATTCCACTAGTTCAACCCTAATAGCTTGGAATTTTATAAGAAAGAGATTTCTTCTACACATGTTTTAAAAATGGACATGCATGATTGAAACAAGTGAAAGATGCAAATGACCTTTGGATCCAAAACTTTTAAAGAGAATAACAAACGCACATTAAATTATCAAGTGAACGTACGGTGGGATATTTACCCGAGTCAAACATGCCATTATTTTGCCCATTTACAAAAAGCTGACCGAACAATCATAGATGATTTTAAAGTGATTTATCATGTGTAACGGGTTATATATTTGTAAGAAATGACTTATGGATTGGGAGTCAACACTAAGTTTAAAATCCCGCCCTTCCCTTTTCCCCACGATTGCAAAACTTGAGATACAACAACTAAAAATAGCTAAGAATCCCAAAAAATTATAGGCACTCTTTGGAATTATCTCTCTCTACTTTTGTGCATTGTGTATTTCCATTTTTTATGTATACTTTTTTCTTAAATAAAAAGTTTGAGTTTTTCGATCTCCCTTCATCCCCTAAAAAAAAAAATCAAATAGATCACAACAAAATGAAAATTTTAGAGTTAATGTACGGAAAAAATTTAAAACAATAAAAAATTTAAGTAATAAAAATTTATTCACACACCACAAATATACACAAAAGTTTTGTTATCCAAGTTTTGGAAATTCCACTAGTTCAACCCTAATAGCTTGGAATTTTACAAGAAAGAGATTTCCTCTACACATGCTTTAAAAATGGATATGCTTGTTTGAAGCATGTTAAAGATACAAATGACCTATGGATCCAAAGCTTATAAAGTGAATAAAAAACGCTCATTAATTTCACAAGTGAACGTCTGATGGGACATTTACCCTTGTCAAACATGCTAATATTTTGCCCATTTGCAAAAAGTTGACCTAAGAATCATAGATGATTGTAAAGTGATTTATCATGCGTACTAGGTTGTATTTTTGTAGGAAATGACTTATGGATATGGAGTCAACACTCAATTAAAAATCCCCCACCTCCCCCTTTTCCCGACTATTGTAAAACCTTAGATATAAAAACTAAAAACAACTTTCAATCCCGAATAATTTAAGACACACTTTGGAATTATCTCTCTCTACATTTGTGCATTGTGCATTTTCGTTTTACATGTACACTTTTTTCTTAAATCAAAACTTTGATATTTTGCTCTCCATTCAACCCGAAACAAAAAAAGGCAAACAGATCACAACTAAATAAAAATTTTAGAGTTTATGTATGGAAAAGTTTTAAAAAAGTAACAAATGTAAGTAAAAAAAATTTATTCACACACCACAAATGAACTCAAAAGTTTTGTTATCCAGGTTTAGGAAATTCCACTAGTTCAACCCTAATAGCTTGGAATTTTATAAGAAAGAGATTTCTTCAACATATGTTTTATAAATGGATATCCATGCTTGAAACATGTTAAAGATGAAAATGGCCTATGGATTCAAAGCTTCTAAAGAGAATAACAAACGCTCATTAAATTCTCAAGTGAACGTGGGGTGGGATATTTCCCAGAATCAAGCAAGCCATTATTTTTCCCATTTACAAAACGCAGACCTAACAAACAAAGATGATTGTAAAGTGATTTATCAAGCGTAACGGGTTTTATTTTTGTAAGAAATGACTTATGGATTGGGATTCAACACTCAGTTAAAAATGAACCCCTCCTCCTTTTTCCCACTATTGAAAAACCTGAGATATAACTACTAAAAACAGCTGACAATCCTTAAAAATTACAAATACTGTTTGGAATTATCTCTCTCTACTTTTGTGCATTGTCCTTTTCCATTTTAAACGTACACTTTTTCCTTTAATCAAAACTTTGAGGTTTCGCTCTCCCTTCATGCTGTAAATAGATCACAACAAAATGAAAATTTTAGAGTTTATGTATGGAAAAAATTTAAAACAATAACAAATGTATGTAAATAAAATTTATTCACACACCACAAATGAACACAAAAGTTTTTTTATCCAAGTTTTGAAAATTCCACTAGTTCAACCCTAATGGCTTGGAATTCTATAAGAAATTGATTTCTTCTACACATGTCTCAAAAAGCTGACTTAGCAATCATAGACGATTGTAAAGTGATTGATCGTGCGTAACGGACTATATTTTTTTAAGAAACAACTTATGGATAGGGAGTCAACACTCAGTTAAAAATCCCCCTCCTCCCACTTTTTTCGACGATTGCAAAACTTGAGATATAAAAACAAAGAAGAGTTTACAATCCCTTAAAATTATAGGCACTCTTTGAAATTATCTCTCTCTACATTTGTACATTGTGCATTTCCATTTTAGATGTACAATTTTTTTTCTTAAATCAAAACTTTGAGTTTTCGCTGTCCCATCATCCCGTAAACAAAAAAGGCAAACAGATCAAAGAAAAATGAAAATTTTAGAGTTTATGATGTAAGTAAAGAAAATTTATTCACACACCACAAATGAACACAAAATTTTTGTTATCGAAGTTTGAGAAATTCCACTTGTTCGAAAGATATTTCTTCTATACATGTTTTAAAAATGGATATGCATGCTTGAAACATGTTAAAGATGCAAATGACCTATGGATCCAAATCTTTTAAAGAGAATAACAAATGCTCTTCAAAACTTGCAGTTTTTGCTTGCCGTTCATCCCGTAAACAGAAAAAGGCAAATAGATCACAATAATATGAAAATTTTAGAGTTTATGTATGGAAATTTTTTTAAAAAATAACAAATGTAAGTAAAGAAAATTTATTCACACACCACAAATGAACACAAAAATTTTTTTATCCAAGTTTGGGAAATTCCACTAGTTCAACCCTAATAGCTCGGAATTTTAAAAGAAAGAGATTTCTTCTACACATGTTTTAAAAATGGATATGCATGCTTGAAACATGTTAAAGATGAAAATGAGCTATGGATCCAAAGCTTCAAAAGAGAATAAGAAATGCTCTTTAAATTCTCAAGTGAATGCCCATTTACAAAAAGCAGACCTATCAATCATAGATGATTGTAAAGTGATTTATCATGCGTAACGGGCTAGATTTTTGTAAGAAATGACTTATGGTTTGGGAGTCAACACTCGGGTAAAAATCCCCCACCTCCCCCTTTTCCTGACTAATGCAAAACCTGGGATATAAAAACAAAATGGAGCTTCCAATCCCTAAAAAGTACACACTCTTTGGAATTATCTCTCTCTAGATTTGTGCATTGAGGATTTCCAGTTTAGATGTAAAATATTTTCTTAATACAAAACAGTGAGTTTTCGCTCTCCCTTTATCCCGTATACAAAAAAAAACCAATAGATCAGTTCAAAATGAAAATTTTGGAGTTCATGTATGGAAAAAATTTAAAACAATAAAAAAATATAAGTAAATAAAATTTATTCACATGCCACAAATGAACACAAAAGTTTTGTTATCCAATTTTGAGAAATTCCACTAGTTCAACCCTAATAGCATGGATTTTATAAGGAAGAGATTTCTGCTACATATGTTTTAAAAATGGATATGCATGCTTGAAACATGTTGAAGATGCAAATGACCTATGGAACCAAAGCTTTTAAAGAGAATAACAAATGCTCATGCAATTCTCTAGTGAACGTGCTGTGGGATATTTACCCGAGTCAAACAAGCCATTATTTTGCCCATTTACAAAAAGCTGACCTAACAATCATAGATGATTGTAAAGGGATTGATCATGTGTAACGGAATATATTTTTGTAAGAAATGACTTATGGATAGGGAGTCAACACTATGTTAAAAATCTCCCTCCTCCCCCTTTTCCCTATGATTGCTAAACCTGAGATATAAAAGCTAAAAAGAACTTACAATCCCTAAAAATTACAGACAATCTGTGGAATTATCTCTCTCTACATTTGTGCATTGTGCATTTACATTTTAGATGTACACTTTTTTTTTTAAATCAAAACTTTGAGTGTTTGCTCTCCCTTCATCGAATAAACAAAAAAAGGCAAATAGATCACAAGAAAATGAAAATTTTAGAGTTTTTGTTTGGAAAAAAATTAAAACAAAATCAAATGTAAGTAAAACAAATTTTTTCACACACCACAAATTAACACAAAAGTTTTGTTATCCATGTTTTGGAAATTCTGCTAGTTCAACCCTTATAGCTTTGAATTTTATAAGACAGATTTCTTCTACACGTGTTTTAAACATGGATATGCATGCTTTGAAACTTATTAAACATGCAAAGGACCTATGGATACAAAGCATTTAAAGATAATAACAAACGCTCATTAAATTCTCAAGTGAAAGTGCGGTGGGATATTTACCCGAGTCTAACAAGCTATTAATTTGCCCATTTACAATCAGTTGACCTAACAATCATAGATGATTATAAAGTGATTTATCATGCCTAATGAACTATATTTTTTTTAGAAATGACTTATTGATAGGGAGTCAACACTCAATTAAAAATCCTCTTCCTCCCCATTTTTCCCACTATTGCAAAACCTGATATATAAAAACTAAAAAGAGCTTATAATCCTTAAAATTTAACGAAACTCTTTGGAATTATTTCTTTCTACATTTGTGCATTGTGTATTTCCATTTTAGATGTACACTTTTTTATTAAATCATAACTTTGAGTTTTCGATCTCCCTTCATCCCGTAAACCAAAAAAGGCTAATAGATCACAACAAAAAGAAAATTTTAGAGTTTATGTATGGATTTTTTTTAAAAAAATATCAAATATAAGTAAAGAAAATTTATTCACACACCACAAATGAATACAAATGTGTTTTTATCCAAGTTTTGGAAATACAACTAGTTCAACCCTAATAGCTTGGAATTTTATAAGAAAGAGATTTCTTCAACATATGTTTCAAAAATGAATAAGCATGCTTGAAACAAGTTAAAGATGGAAATGGCCTATGGATCCAAAGCTTCTAAAGAGAATAACAAACGCTCATTAAATTCTCAAGTGAACGTGCAGTGGGATATTTACCCGAGTCAAACAAGCCATTTTTTTCCCATTTACAAGAAGCTTACCTAACAATCATAGATGATTGTAAAGTGATTGATCATGCGTAACAGGTTATATATTTGTAAGAAATGACTTATGGATTGGGAGTCAACACTCATTTAAAAATCCCCTGCCTCCCCCCTTTCCCCACAATTGCAAAATCGGAGATTTAAAAACTATGAAGAGCTTACAATCCCTAAATATTACAGGCACTATTTGGAATTATCTCTCTCTATATTTGTGCATTGTGCATTTCCATTTAGATTCATCCTTTTTTCATAAATCAAAACTTTGAGTTTTCGCTCAACCTTCATCCCATAAACAAAAAAAGGTAAATAAATCACAACACAATGAAAATTTTAGAGTTTTTTATGGAAGAAATTTAAAACAATAACAAATGTAATTAAATAAAATATATTCACACACCAAAAATGAACAAAAAAAATTTTTTATCCAAGTTTTTGAAATTCTACTAGTTCAACCCTAAAACTTTGAAATTTTATAAGAAAGAGATTTCTTCTACACATGTTTTAAAAATGGATATGCATGTTTGAAACATGTTAAAGATACAAATGACCTTTGGATCAAAAGTTTTTAAATAAAATAACAAATGCTCATTTAATTCTCAAGTGAACGTGCAGTGGCATATTTACCCCAGTCAAATAAGTCATTATTTTGCCCATTAACAAAAACCTGACTTAACAATCATAGACGATTGTAAAGTGATTGATCATGCATAACGGACTATATTTTTGTAAGAAATGTCTTATGGATAGGGAGTCAACACTCAGTTACAAATCCCCCTCCTCCCATTTTTTTCCGGCGATTGCAAAACTTGAGATATAAAAACAAAGAAGAGCTTACAATCCCTAAAAATTATAGACACTCTTCGAAATTATCTCTCTCTACATTTGTACATTGTGAATTTCCATCTTAGATGTATAATTTTTTCTTAAATAAAAAATTTGAGTTTTTGCTGTCCCTTCATCCTGTAAACAAAACAGGCAAACAAATCAAAAGAAAATGAAAATTTTAGAGTTTATGTAGGGAGAAAATTTAAAATAATAACAAATGTGAGTAAAGAAAATTTATTCACACACCACAAATATACACAAAATTTTTGTTATCGAAGTTTGAGAAATTCCACTTGTTCCAAAGAGATTTCATCTATACATGTTTTAAAAATGGATATGCATGCTTGAAACATGTTAAAGATGCAAATGACCTATGGATCGAAATCTTTTAAAGAGAATAAAAAATTCTCATCAAAACTTGGAGTTTTCGCTTGCCGTTCATTCCGTAAACAAAAAAAGGCAAATAGATCACAATAATATGAAAATTGTAGAGTCTATGTATGGAAAAAGTTTTAAAAAATAACAAATGTAAGTAAAGAAAATTTATTCACACACCACAAATGAACACAAAAGTTTTGTTATCCAAGTTTAGGAAATTCCACTAGTTTAACCATAATTTCTTGGAATTTTAATATAAAGAGATTTCTTCTACACATGTTTTAAAAATGGATTTGCATGCTTGAAACATGTTAAAGATGAAAATGAGCTATGGATCCAAAGCTTCAAAAGAGAATAACAAACGCTCATTAAATTCTCAAGTGAACGTGTGGTGGGATATTTACCCGAGTCAAACAAGCCATTATTTTGCCCATTTACAAAAAACTGACCTAACAATCATAGATGATTATAAAGTGATTTATCATGCGTAACGGGCTATATTTTTGTAAGAAATGACTTATGGTTTGGGAGTCAACACTCAGGTAAAAATCCCCTGCCTCCCCCTTTTCTCCATGATTGCTAAACCTGAGATATAATAACTAAAAGTAGATGACAATCCCTAACTTTGAGTTTTCACTCTCCCTTCATCCTGTAAACAAAATAATCCAAATAGATCACAACAAATGAAAATATTAAAGTTTATGTATGGAAAAAAATTATAACAATAACAAATGTATGTAAAGAAAATTTATTCACACACCACAAATGAACACAAAAGTTTTGTTATCCAAGTTTGGGAAATTCCACTAGTTCAACCCTAATAGCTTGGAAATTTATAAGAAAGAGATTTCTTCCACACATGTTTGTAAAATGGATAAGCATGCTTGAAAAATGTTATAGAAGTCAATGACCTATGGATCCAAATCTATTACAGAGAATACCAAACGTTCATTAAATTCTCAAGTAAACGTGCAGTGGGATATTTACTCGAGTCAAAGAAGCCATATTTTGCCCATTTACAAAAAGCTGACCTAACAATCATAGAAGATTGTAAAGTGATTTATCATGCGTAATAGGCTATATTTTTGTAAGAAATGACTTATGGATTGGGAGTCAACACTTAGTTAAAAATCACCCGCCTCCCCCTTTTCCCGACAATTGCAAAACCTGATATATAAAAACTAAAAATAGCTTACAATCCGTAAAAATTACAAACGCTCTTTGGAATTATTTCTCTCTACATTTTTGCATTGTGCATTTCCATTTTAGATGTACTATTTTTTCTTAAATCAAAACTTTGAGTTTTTGTTTGCCCTTCATCCTGTAAAAATAAAGGCATTATAGATCACAACAAAATGAAAATTTAAGAGTTAATGTACGGAAAAAAATTAAAAAAATAACAAATGCAAGTAAAGAAAATTTATTCACACATCACAAATGAATACAAAAGTTTTGTTTTCCTAGTATGGGAAATTTCACTTGTTCAACCCTAATAGCTCGGAATTTTACAAGAAAGAGACTTCCTCTACACATGTTTTAAAAATTGATATGCTAGCTTGAAATATGTTAAAGATGCAAATGACCAATGGATCCAAAGCTTTTAAAGAGAATAACAAACGCTCAATAATTTGACAACTGAAAGCAGGATGGGATATTTACCCAAATCATACAAGCCATTATTTTGCCCTTTTGCAAAAAGCTGACCTAACAATCACAGATAATTGTAAAGTGATTTATTATGCGTATCGGGCTATATTTTTATAGGAAATGACTTATAGATTGGGAGTCAACACTCAGTTAAAAATCCCCCGCCTCTCCCTTTTCCCCACAATTGCAAAACCTAAGATATAAAAACTAAAAAGATTTTACAATCCTAAAAAGTTACAGAAACTCTTTGGAATTATCTCTCTCTACATTTGTGCATTGTGCTTTTCCATTTTAGATGTACACCTATTTCTTAAATAAAAACTTTGAGTTTTTGCTCGCCCTTTATCTGTAAACAAAAAAGGCAAAAAGATCACAACAAAATGAAAATTTTAGAGTTTATGTATAGAAAAAATTTAAAACAATAACAAATTCAAGTCAAAAAAATTTATTCACACACCTCAAATGAACACAAAAGTTTTGTTATCCATGTTTGGGAAATTTCACTAGTTCAACCCTAATTGCTTGGAATTTTACCAGAAAGAGATTTCTTCTACTCATGTTTTAAAAATGGATATACATGCTTGAAACATGTTAAAGATGCAAATGACCTAGGGATCCAAAGCTTTTATAGACAATAACAAACGCTGATTAAATTCTCTAGTGAACGTGCGGTGGGATCTTTACCCGAGTCAAACAAGCCATTATTTTGCCCATTTACAAAAATCTGACATAACAATCATAGATGATTTTAAAGTGATTTATCTTGTGTAACGGGTAATATTTTAATAATAAATGACTTATGGATTGGAAGTCAACACTCAGTTAAAAATCCCCCTCCTCTCCCCCTTTTTCCTGACGATTGCAAAACCTGAGATATAAAAAATAAATTGAGCATACAATCCCTAAAAATTATAGACACACTTTGGAATTATTTCTCTCTACATTTTTGCATTGTGAATTTCCATTTTTGAAGTACACTTTTTTCTTAAATCAAAACTTTGAGTTTTCGCTCTCCATTCATCCCGTAACCTAAAAAGGCAAATAGATCACAAAAAATTGAAAACTTAAGAGTTTAAGTGTTCAAATATTTTAAAACAATAACAATTTTAAGTAAAGAAAATTTACTCACACACCACAAATGAACACAAAAGTTTTATTGTCCAAGTATGGGAAATTCCACTAGTTCAACCCTAATAGCTTGGACTTTTACAAGAAAGAGATTTCTTCTACACATGTTTTAAAAATGGATACACATGCTTGAAACATGTTTAAGATGGAAATGACCTATGGATCCAAAGCTTTTAAAGAGAATAACAAAAGATCTTTAAATTCTCAAGTGAACATGCGGTGGGATATTTACCCGAGTCAAACAAACCATTATTTTGCCCATTTCCAAAAAGCTGACCTAACAATCATAGATGATTGTAATGTGATTTATCAAGCATAACGGGTTATATTTTTGTAAGAAATGACTTATGGATTGGGAGTCAACACTCAGTTCAAAATCCCCCTCCTCCCCCTTTTCCCGACGATTGCAAAACCTGAAATATAAAACTTAAAAGAGCTTACAATCCCTAAAAATTATAGACACTCTTTGGAATTATCTCTCTTTACAGTTGTGCATTGTGCATTTCCATTTTAGATGTACAATTTTTTCTTAAATCAAAACTTTGAGTTTTCACCCTCCCTTTATCCCATAAACAAAAAAAGGCAGAAATACCTCAATAATATTAAAATTTTAGAGTTTATGTATAGAAAATTTTTAAAAAAATAACAAATTTAAGTAAAGAAAATTTATTCACACACCACAAATGAACACAAAAGTTTTGTTATCCAAGTTTCTGAAATTCCACTAGTTCAACCATAATAGCTTGGAATTTTATAAGAAAGAGAGTTCTTCTACACATGTCTTAAAAATGATATGCGTGCTTTAAACAAGTGAAAGATGCAAATGACCTATGGATCCAAAGCTTCTGAAGAGAATAAAAAAATGTTCATTAAATTCTCAAGTTAACGTGCAGTGGGATATTTACCCATGTCAAACAAGCTATTATTTTGCCCATTTACAAAAAGCTGACCTAACAATCATAGATGATTGTAAAATGATTTATCATATGTAATGGGCTATATTTTTTTAAGAAATGACTTATGGATTGGTAATCAACACTCTGTTAAAAATCCACCACCTCCCCCTTTTCCCCACGATTGCAAAACCTGAGATATAACAACTAAAAAGAGCTGACAATCCCTAAACATTACAGACACTCTTTGGAATTATATCTCTCTACTTTTGTGCATTGTTCATTTCCATTTTAGATGTACACTTTTTTCTTAAATTAAAACATTGAGTTTTTGCTCTCCCTTTATCTCGTAAACATAAAAAGGCAAATAGATCACAACAAAATGAAAATTTTAGAGTGTATGTGTAGAAAGATTTTAAACAATAACAAATGTAAGTAAAGAAAATTTATTCACACACCACAAATGAACACAAAAGTTTTGTTATCCAAGTTTTGGAAATTCCACTAGTTCAACCCTAATAGCATGGAATTTTATAAGAAAGATATTTCTTCTACACATGTTTTAAAAATGGATACACATACTTGAAACATGTTAAAAATGCAAATGACCTAAGGAACCAAATTTTTTAAAGAGATTAACAAACGCTCATTAAGTTCTCAAGTGAACGTGCGGTGGGATATTTACCCGGGTCAAACAAGCCATTATTTTGCCCATTTTCAAAAAGCTGACCTAATAATAATAGATGATTATAAAGTGATTTATCATTCGCAACGGGCTATATTTTTGTAAGAAATGGCTTATGGATTGGGAGTTAACACTCAGTTAAAAATCTCCTGCCTCCCTCTTTTCCCGATGATTGAAAAACATGAGATTTAGAAACTAAAAAGAGCTTAAAGTCCCTAAAATTTAAAAACACTCTTTGGAATTATCGATCTCTACATTTTGGCATTGTGCATTTCAATTTTAGATGTACATTTTTTTCTTAAATCAAAACATTGATTTTTCGCTCTCCCGTCATACGGTAAAAAAAAAAAAAGGCAAATAGATCACAATAATCTGAAACTTTTAGAGTTTATGTAAGTAAAAATTTTTAAAAAATAACAAATGTAAGTCAAGAAAGTTTATTCACACACCACAAATGAACACAAAGTTTTGTTATCCAAGTTTGGGAAATTCTACCAGCTCAACCTTTATAGCTTGGAATTTTATAAGAAAGAGTTTTCTTCTGCACAAAATGACCTAAGGATCCAAAGCTTTTAAACAGAATAACAAACGCTCATTAAATTCTCAAGTGAACGTGCAGTGGGATATTTACCCGAGTAAAACTAGCCATTCTTTTGACCATTTACAAAAAGCTAACCTAACAATCATAGATGATTGTAAAGTGATTTGTCATGAGTTACGGGCTATATTTTTGTAATAAATGACTTATGGATTGGGAGTCAACACTCAATTAAAAATCCTCCGCCTCCCCCTTTCCCGACAATTGCAAAACCTAAGATATAGAAACTAAAAAGAGCTTTCAATCTCTGTAATTATCTCTCTCTACATTTGTGCATTGTGCATTTCCATTTTAGATGTTCACTTTTTTTAAATCAAAACTTTTAGTTTTTGCTCTCCCTTCATACCATAAAAAAAAAGGCGAACAGATCACAATAACAGGAAAATTTTAGAGTTTATGTAAACAAATTTTAAAAGAACATAAAAAATGTAAGTAATGAAAATTTATTCACACACCACAAATGAACACAAAATTTTTGTTATCCAAGTTTGGGAAATTCAACTAGTTCAACCCTAATAGATTGGAATTTTATAAGAAAGAGATTTCTTCTACACATGTTTTAAAAATGGATATGCATGCTTAAAACATGTTAAAGATGTAAATGACCTATGGATCCAAAGCTTCTAAAGAGAATATCAAACACTCATTAAATTCTCAAGTGAAATTGCGGTGGGTTATTTACCTGAGTCATACAAGCCATTGTTTTGCCCATTTAAAAAAAGTTGGCCTAACAATCATAGATGATTGTAAACTGATTTATCATGCGTAACGGGCTATATTTTTGTAAGAAATGACTTATGGATTGGGTGTCAACACTCAGTTAAAAATCCGCCACCACCCGCTTTTCCCCACTATGGCAAAACCTGAGATATAACAACTAAGAAAAATTGACAATCTGTAAAAATTAAAGACACTCTTTGGAATTACCTCTCTCTACTTTTCTGCATTGTGCATTTCCATTTGAGATGTACGTATTTTTCTTAAATCAAAACTTTGAGTTTTCGCTCTCCTTTCATCCCATAAACAAAAAAAGGCAAATAGATCACAACTTCATGAAAATTTTAGAGTTTATGTATGGAAATATTTTAAACAATAAAAAATATAAGTAAAGAAAATTTATTCACACACCACAAATGAACACAAAAGTTTTGTTATCTAAGTTTGGGAAATCCCACTAGTTCAACACTAATTACTCACAATTTTATAAGAAAGAGATTTCTTCTACACATGTTTTAAAAATGGATATGCGTGCTTGAAACATGTTAAAGATGCGAATGACCTAAGGAATAAAAACTTTTAAAGAGAATAACAAATGCTCATTAAATTCTCAAGTGAACGTGTGGTGGGTACCCGAGTCAAACAAGCCATTATTTTTCCCAATTACAAAAAGCTGACCTAACAATCATAGATGATTGTAAAGTGATTTATCATGTGTAACGGTCTATATTTTTGTTAGATATGACTTATGGATTGGGAGTCAACACTCAATTAAAAATCTCCCCCTTCCCCTTTTCCTGACGATTGCATAACCTTTGATATAGAAACTAAAAAAAGCTTAAAATCCCTAAAAGTTAAAAACACTCATTGGAATTATATCTCTCTACATTTGTGCATTGTGCATTTCCATTTTAGATGTACACTTTTTTCTTAAATCAAAACTTTGAGTTTTTGCTCTCCCTTCATACAGTAAAAAAAAAAAAGGCAAATAGATCACAATAATATGAAACTTTTAGAGATTATGTAAGGAAAAAAGTTTAAAAATATAAAAAATTAAGTAAAGAAAATTTATTCACACACCACAAATGTACACAAAAGTTTTGTTATCCAAGCTTGGGAAATTCCACTAGTTCAACCCTATTAGCTTGGAATTTTATAAGAAAGAGATTTCTTCTACACTTGTTTTAAAAATGGATATGCGTGCTTGGAACATTTTAAACATGAAAATGACCTAAGGATCCAAAGCTTTTAAAGAGAATAGAAAACTCTCATTAAATTCTCAAGTGAACGTGCGGTGGGATATTTATCAAAGTCAAACAAGCCATTATTTTGCCTATTTACATAAAGCTGACCTAACAATCATAGATAATTGTAAAGTGATTTATCATGCGTAACGGGCTATATTTTTGTAAGAAATGACTTATGGATTGGGAGTCAACACTCAGTTAAAAATCCTCCGCCTCCCCCTTTTCCCTACGATTGCAAAACCTGAGATAAAACAACTAAAAAGAGTTGACAATCTCTAAAAATCACTGACAATCTTTGAAATTATCTCTCTCTACTTTTGTGCATTGTACATTTCCATTTTAGAAGTACACTTTTTTCTTAAATTAATACTTTGAGTTTTTGCTCTCCTATGTTCTCGTAAACAAAAAAGGGCAAATAGATCACAACAAAATGAAAATTCTAGAGTTTATGTATGGAAAATTTTTGAACAATAACAAATTTAAATAAAAAAAATTTATTCACACACCACAAATGAACAAAAAAGTTTTGGTATCCAAGTTTTGGAAATTCCACTAGTTCAACCCTAATAGCTTCGAATTTTATAAGAAAGAGATTGCTTCTACACATGTTTTAAAACTGGATATGCATGCTTGAAACATGTTAAAGATGCAAATGACCTATGGATCCAAAGCTTCTGAAGTGAATAAAAAACGCTCATTGAATTCTCAAGTAAACGTGCGGTGGGATAGTTACCCGAGTCAAACAAGCCATTATTTTGCCCATTTACAAAAAGCTGACCTAACAATAATAGATGAATGTAAAGTGATTTAGCTTGCGTAACGGCCTATATTTTTGTAAGAAATGACTTATGGATTGGGAGTCAACACTCAGGTAAAAATTTCTCGCATACCCCTTTTACCTTGATTACAAAACTTGAGATATAACAACAAAAATTAGCTGAAAATCCCTAAAAATTACAAACACTCTGTGGAATTTTCTCTCTCTTCTTTTGAGCATTGTGCACTTCCATTTTTTATGTACACTTTTTTTTAAAATCAAAACTTTGAGTTTTAGCTCTCCCTTCATCCCGTAAAAAAAAATGACAAATAGATCACAACAAAATGAAAATTTTAGAGTTTATGAATGGGAAAAATATAAAACAATAACAAATGTAAGTTAAGAAAATTTATTCAAGCTTTGTTATCCAAGTTTTGGAAATTCCACTAGTTCAACCCTAATAGCTTGGAATTTTATAAGAAAGAGATTTTTTCTACACGTGCTTTAAAAATGAATATGCATGCTTGAAACATGTTAAAGATGCAAATGACCTATGGATCCAAAGCTTTTAAAGAGAATAACAAATGCTCATTAAATTCTCAAGTAAACGTGTGGGGGGATATTTACCCAAGTCAAACAAGCCATTATTTTGCCCATTTACAAAAAGCTGAGGTAACAATCATAGATGATTGTAAAGTGGTTCATCATGCGTAACGGGCTATATTTTTGTAGGAAATGACTTATGGATAGGGAGTCAGCACTCAGTTAAAAATCCCCCGCCTACTCTTTTTCCCCATGATTGCAAAACCTGAGATATAAAAACTAAAAAGAGCTTACAATCCTAAAAATTACAGACACTCTTTGGAATTATCTCTCCTTGCATTTGGGCATTGTGCATTTCCATTTTAGATGTACACATTTTTCTTAAATCAAAACTTCGAGTTTTCGCACTCCCTTCATCCTGTAAACAAGAAAAAGCAAATAGATCACAACAATATGAAAACTTTAGATTTTATGTATGGATAATATTGATAACAATAAAAAATGTAAATAAAGAAAATTTATTCACACACCACAAATGAACACAAAAGTTTTGTTAACCAAGTTTTGGAAATTCCAATTGTTCAACCCTAAGAGCTTGGAATATTACAAGAAAGAGATTTCTTCTTCACATGTTTTAAAGAAACTAAAAAGAGCTTACAATCCCGAAAAATTACAAACACTCTTTGGAATTATCTCTCTCTACATTTTTGCATTGTGAATTTCCATTTTAGATGTACACCTTTTTCTAAAATCCAAACTTTGAGTTTTCGCTCTCCCTTCATACTGTAAAAAAAATCCTAAGAGTTCATCTAAGGAAAAAAAATTTAAAAATAGCAAACGTATGTAAAGAAAATTTATTCACACACCACACATGAACACAAAAGTTTTGTTATCCAAGTTTGGGAAATTCTACTAGTTCAACCCTAATAGCATGGAATTTTATAAGAAAGAGATTTCTTCTACACATGTTTTAAAAATGGATATGCATGCTTGAAACATGTTAATGATGAAAAAGGCCTATGGATCAAAACCTACTAAAGAAGAATAACAAACGCTCATTAAATTCTCATGCGAACGTGCGGTGGGATATTTACCCGAGTCAAACAATCCATTATTTTGCCCATTTACAAAAAGCTGACCTAACAATAATAGATGATTGTAAAGTGAAATATCATGCATGACGGGCTATATTTTTTGTAAGAAATGACTTATGGATTGGGAGTCAACACTCAGTTAAAAATCCTCCTCCTCCCCCTTTTCCCCACGATTGAAAAACCTGAGATATAACAACTAAAAAGAGGTGACAATCCCTAAAAATTACAGACACTCTTTGGAATAATCTCTCTCTACTTTTGTGCATTGTGCATTTCCATTTTAGATGTACACTTTTTTCTTAAATCTAAACTTTGAGTTTTCAGTCTCCCTTCATCCTGTAAACAAAAAAAGGTAAATAGATCACAACAAAATGAAAATTTTAGAGTTTATGTATAAAAAATTTTAAACAATAACAAATGTAAGTAAAGAAAATTTGATCACACACAAATGAACACAAAAGTTTCGTTATCCAAGTTTTGGAAATTCCACTAGTTCAACCCTAATAGCTTGGAATTTTATAAGACAAAGATTTCTTCTACACTTGTTTTAAAAATGGATTTGCATGCTTTAAACATGTTAAAGATGCATATGACCTAAGGAACCAAAGCATTTAAAGAGAATAACAAATGCTCTTTAAATTGTCAAGTGAACGTGTGGTGGGATATTTACTCGTGTAAAACAAACCATTATTTTGCCCATTTAAAAAAAGCTAACCTAACAATCATACATTATTGTAAAGTGATTTATCATGCTTAACTGGTTATATTTTTTTAAGATATGACTTATGGATTTGGAGTGAACACTCAGTTAAAAATCTCCCGCCTACCCATTTTCCCATCGATTCTAAAAACCTGAGATATAGAAACTAAAAAGAGCTTAAAATCCATAAAAATTACAAACACTCTTTGAAATTATCTCTCTCTATATTTGTGCATTGTGCAATTCCATTTTAGATGTACACTTTTTTCTTAAATCAAAACTTTGAGTTTTCGCTTTCCCTTCATACCGTAAAAAATAAAAGGTATATAGATCACAATAATATGAAAATTTTAGAGTTTATGTAAGGAAATTTTTAAAAAATTAACATATGTAAGTAAAGAAAATTTATTGACACACCACAAATGAACCAAAAAGTTTTTGTTATCCAAGTTTGGGAAATTCCACTAGTTCAACCCTAATAGCTTGGAATTTTATAAGAAAGAGATTTCTCCTGCACATATTTAAAAAATGGATATGCATGCTTGAAACATGTTAAAGATTCAAATGGCCTAAGGATCAAATGCTTTTAAAGAGATTAACAAACACTCATTAAATTTTCAAGTGAACGTCCAGTGGGATATTTACTCGAGTCAAACAAGCCATTATTTTGCCCATTTTCAAAAAGCTGACCTAACAATCATAGATGATTGTAAAGTGATTTATCATGCATAACAGGCTATATTTTTGTAAGAAATGACTTATGGATTGGGAGTCAAGACTTAGTTAAAAATCCCCCGCTTCCCCCGTTTCCTGACGATTGCAAAACCTGAGATATAGAGACTAAAAAGAGCTTACAATCCGTAAAAATTACAAACACTCTTAGGAATTATCTCTCTTTACATTTGTGCATTATGCATTTCCATTTTGGATGTACACTTTTTTTATTAAATCAAAACTTAGAGTTTCCACTCGCCCTTCAAAATGTAAAAAAAAATGGCAAATAGATCTCAATAATATGAAAATTTCAGAGTTTATGTCAGGAAAATATTTAAAAAAATAAAATATCAAGTAAATAAAATTTATTCACATACCACAAATGAACACTAAAGTTTTCTTTATCCAAGTTTGGGAAATTCCACTAGTTCAACCTTAATAGCTTGGAATTTTATAAGAAAGAGATTTCTTCTACACATGTTTTAAAAATGGATATGCCTGCTTGAAACATGTTAAAGATGAAAATGACCTATGGATCCGAAGCTTCTAAAGAGGATAACAAACGCTCAATAAATTCTCAAGTGAACATGCGGTGGGATATTTACCCGAGTCAAACAATTTGTGCATTGTGCATTTCTGTTTTAGATGTATACTTTTTTCTTCAATAAAAACATGAGTTTTCACTTTCCCTTTATCTCGTAAACAAAAAAAAAAGATGAAAGGCAAATATATCACTGCAAAATGAAAATTTTAGAGTTTAGGTATGGAAAGAATTGAAAGCAATAAACAAATGTAAGTAAAGAAAATTTATTCACACACCACAAATGAACACAAAAGTTTTGTTATCTTAGTTTGGGAAATTCCACTAGTTCAACCCTAATAGCTCGGAATTTTATAAGAAAGATATTTTTCTACACATGTTTTAGAAAATGGATATGCATGCTTGAAACATGTTAAAGATGCAAATGACCTATGGATCCAAAACTTTTAAAGAGAATAACATTAAATTCCCAAGTGAACGTGAGGTGGGATATTTACCCGAGTCAAACAAGCCATTATTTTTTCCATTTACAAAAATCTGACTTAACGATCATAGCTGATTGTAATGTGATTTACCATAAGTAACGGGCTACATTTTTGTAAGGAACGACTTATGCATATGGAATCGACACGCAGTTAAAAATCCCCCACCTCCCCTTTTCCCAACGATTGCAGAACCTGGTCTATAAAAACTAAAACTTTTTTACAATCCCTAAAAATAACAAACACTTTTTGGAATTATCACTCTCTATATTTGGGCCTTGTGAATTTCCATTTTAGATGAATACTATTTTCTTAAATTAAAATTTGAGTTTTCACTTTCCCTTCATCTCGTAAACAAAAAAAAAAAAGATAAGAGGCAAATAGATCACAACAAAATGAAAATTTTAGAGTTTATGTATTGAAACAATTTAAAGTAGTAAAAAAATGTAAGTAAAGAAAATTTATTCACACACCACAAATGAAGAGAAAAGTTTTGTTATCCAAGTATGGAAAATTCCACTAGTTCAACCGTAGTAGCTCGGAATTTTATAAGAAAGAGATTTTTCTACACATGTTTTAAAAAATGGATATGCATGCTTGAAACATGTTAATGATGCAAATGACCTATGGATTCAATCCTTTTTAAGAGAATAACATTAAATTCCCAAGTAAACGTGCGGTGGGATATTTACCCAAGACAATCAAGCCATTATTTTTCCCATTTACAAAAAGCTGACCTAACGATCATAGCTGATTATAATGTGATTTATCATAAGTAACGGGCTATATTTTTTTAAGGAATGACTTATGGATATGGAGTCAACATGCAGTTTAAAATCCCCCGCTTGCCCATTTTCCTGACGATTGCAAAACCTGATATATAAAAACTCAAAAGACTTTATAAATCCTAAAAATTACAGACACTTTTTGGAATTATCTCTCTCTAAATTTTGGCCTTGTGAATTTCCATTTTACATAAATATTTTTTTCTTAAATGAAAATTTGAGTTTTTCAGTTATCCTTCATCTTGTAAACAAAAAAAAAAAAAAAAAAAGAGATAAAAGGCAAATAGGTCACAACGAAATGAAAATTTTAGAGTTTATGTATGTAAAGAATTTAAATCAATAAACAAATTTAAGTAAATAAAATTTATTCATCCACCACAAATGAACACAAAAGTTTTGTTATCAAAGTTTGGGTAATTCCACTAGTTCAACCCTAGTAGCTCAGAATTTTATAAGAAAGAGATTTTTCTACACATGTTTTAAAAAATGGATATGCATGCTTGAAACATGTTAAAGATCCCAATGACCTATGGATCCAAACCTTTTAAAGAGAATAACTTTAAATTCTCAAGTGAACATGCGGAGGGATATTTACCCGTGTCAAGCCAGCCATTATTTTTCAACTTTACAAAAAGTTGACCTAACGATCATAGATGATTGTAAAGTGATTTATCAAGCGTAACGAGCTATATTTTTGTAAGGAATGACTTATGGATTGGGAGTCAACTCTCAGTTAAAAATCCCCCGCATGCCCTTTTTCCCGACAATTGCCGAACCTGATATATAAAAACTAAAAAGAGTTTACTATCCCTAAAAATTATAGACACTTTTCGGAATTATCTCTCTCTACATTTGTTCATTGTGAATTTCCATTTTAGTTGAATACTTTTTTCTTAAATAAAAATTTGAGTTTTCACTTTCCCTTCATCTAGTAAACAAAAAAAAAGAGATAAAAGGCAAAAAGATCACAAAAAAATGAATTTTTTTGAGTTTATGTATGCAAAGAATTGAAAACAATAAACAAATGTAAGTAAAGAAAATTTATTCTCACACCACAAATGAACACAAAAGTTTAGTAACCCTAGTTTGGTAATTCCACTAGTTCAACCCTAATAGCTCTGAATTTTATAAGACAAAGATTTTTCTATGCATGTTTTAAAAAATTTATTTGCATGCTTGAAACATGTTCAAGATTAAAATGACCTATGAATCCAAACCTTTTAAAGAGAATAACATTAAATTCTCAAGTGAATGTGCGGAGGGATATATACCTGAGTCTGACAAGCCATTATTTTGCCTATATACAAAAAGCTGACCTAACGATCCTAGATGATTGTGAAGTTATTTATCATGCGTAACGGGCTATATTTTTGTAAGGAATGACTTATGGATTGGGAGTCAACACTCAGTTAAACATCCCTCGCCTGCCCCTTTTCCCGAAGAAATGCAGAACCTGATATATAAAAACTAGAAAGAGTTTACAATCCCTAAAAATTTCAAACACGTTTTGGAATTATCTCTCTCTACATTTGTGCATTGTGAATTTCCATTTTAGATGTATACTATTTCTTACATCAAAATTTGAGTTTTCACTTTCCCTTCATCTCGTAAACATAAAAAAGAGATAAAAGGCAAATTGTTCACAACAAAATGAAAATTTTAGAGTTTATGTATGGAAACAATTTAAAGCAATGAAAAAATATAAGTAAAAAAAATTTATTTACACACCACAAATGAACACAAAATGTTTGTTATCCAAGTTTGGCAAATACCACTAGTTCAACCCTAATAGCTCGGAATTTTATGAGAAAGAGGTTTTTCTACACATGTTTGAAAAAATGGATATGCATGCTTGAAACATATTAAAGATTCAAATGACCTATGGATCCAAGCCTTTTAAAGATAATAACATTAAATTCTCAAGTGAACATGCGGAGGGATATTTACCCAAGTCAAAAGAGCCATTATTTTGCCCATTTAAAAAAAGTTGACCTAACGATCATGGATGATATTAAAGAGATTAATCATGCGTAATGGGCAATATTTTTATAAGGAATGACTTAAAGATTGGGAGTCAACAGTCAGTTAAAAACTAAAAAAAGTTTACTATCTCTAAAAATTACATAAACTTTTTGGAATTATCTCTCTCTACATTTGTGCATTGTGCATTTCTATTTTAGATATATACTTTTTTCTTAAATCAAAACTTGAGTTTTCACTTTCCCTTTATCTCGTAAACAAAAAAAAGAGATAAAGGGCAAATAGATAACAACAAAATGAAAATTTTAGAGTTTATGAATGGAAATAATTTAAAGCAAGAAACAAATTTAACTAAAGAAAATTTTTTCACACACCACTAATGAACACAAAAGTTTTGTTACCCAAGTTTGGGCAAATCCATTATTTCAACCCTAATAGTTCAGAATTTTATAAGAAGGAGATTTATCTATACATGTTTTAAAAAAACGGATATGCATGCTTGAAATATGTTAAAGATGCAAATGACCTTTGGATCCAACCCTTTTACAGAGAATACATTTAAATTCTCAAGTGAACGTGCGGTGGGATATTTACCCGGGTGAATCAAACCATTATTTTGCCCATTTACAAAAAGCTGACCTAACGATCATAGATGATGGTAAAGTGATTGATCATGCGTAACGGACAACATTTTTGTAAGGATTGACATATGGATTGGGATTCAACACTCAATTAAAAATCCCACGCCACCCCCTTTTCCTAACGATACATAACCTGATATATAAAAACTAAAAAGAGTTTACAATCCCTAATAATTAAAGACACTTTTTTGAATTATCTCTCTCTACATTTGTGCATAGTGAATTTCCAATTTAGATGTATACATGTTTCTAAAATCAATACTTGAGTTTTCACTTTCCCTTCATCTCGTAAATAATAAAAAGAGATAAATGGAAAGTAGATCACAACAAAATGAAAATTTTAGAGTTTATGTACGGAAATAATTTAAAATAATAAAAAATTGTTATTAAATAAAATTTATTCTCTCACCACAAATGAACACAAAAGTTTTGTTATCCAAGTTTGGGTAATTCCACTAGTTAACCCCTAATAGCTCGAAAATTTATAAGAAAGAGATTTTTCTACACATGTTTTAAAAAATTGATATGCATGCTTGAAACATCTTAAATATTCAAATGACCTATGAATCCAAACCTTTTAAAGAGAATAACATTAAATTCTCAGGTAAATGTGTGGGGGGGTATTTACCCAAGTCAAATAAACCATTATTTTGCCCATTTACAAAAAGTTGATGTAATGATCATAGATGATTGCAAAGTTATTTATCACACATAATGGGTTATATTTTTGTAAGGAATGACTTATGGATTGGGATTCAACACTCAGTTAAAAATCCCCCTCATGCCCTTTTTCCCGACAATTACTGAACCTGATATATAAAAACTAAAAAGAGTTTACTATCCCTAAAAATTACTGACACTTTTTGGAATTATCTCTCTACATTTGTGCATTGTGAATTTCCATTTTAGATGTATACTTTTTTCTTAAATCAAAATTTGAGTTTACACTTTCCCTTGATCTCGTAAACAAAAAAAAAGAAATAAAAGGCAAATAGATGATAACAAAATGAAAATTTTAGAGTTTCTGTATGGAAAAAATTTAAGCAATAAAAAATTTTAAGTAAATAAAATTTATTCTCACACCACAAATGACCACAAAAGTTTTGTTATCCAAGTTTGGGTAATTCCACTAGTTCAACCCTTATAGCTCGGAATTTTATAAGAAAGAGATTTTTCTACACATGTATTTAAAAATGGATATGCATGCTTGAAACATGTTACATATTCAAATGACCTATGAATCCAAACCTTTTAAAGGGAATAAAATTAAATTCTCAAGTGACCGTGTGGAGGGATATTTTCCCGAGTCAAACAAGCCATTATTTTGCCCCTTTACAAAAAGATGACCCAACGATCATTGATGATTGTAAAGTTATTTATCATGCATAACGAGCTATATTTTTGTAAGGAATGACTTATGGATTAAGAGTCAACACTCAGTTAAAAATACCTCGCCTACCCCTTTTCCCGACTAATGCAAAACCTGATATATAAAAACTAGAAAGAGTTTACAATCCCTAAAAATTACAGAAACTTTTATGAATTATCACTCTCAACATTTTTGCATTGTGAATTTCAATTTTAGATGTATACTTTTTCTTAAATCAAAATTTGAGTTTTCAGTTTCCGTTCATCTCGTAAACAAAAAAAAGAGATAAAAGGCCAATAGATCAAAACAAAATGAAAATTTTAGAGTTGATGTATGGAAAGAATTTAAAGGAATAAACAAATATAAGTAAAGAAAATTTATTTACACACCACAAATGAACACAAAAGTTTTGTTATCCAAGTTTAGGTAATCCCACTTGTTCAACCCTAATAGCTTGGAATTTTATAAGAAAGAGGTTTTTCTACACATGTTTGAAAAAATGGATAGTCATGCTTGAAACATGTTAAAAATTCAAATGACCTATGGATCCAAACCTTTTAAAGATAATAGCATTAAATTCACAAATGAACGTGCAGAGGGATATTTACCCGAGTCCAACAATCCATTATTTTGCCACATTTACAAAAAGTTGACCTAACGATCATGGATGATATTAAAGAGATTTATCATACGTAACGGGCTATATTTTTATAAGGAATGACTTAAGGATTGGGAGTCAATAGTGAGTTAAAAATCTCCCGCCTTCCCCTTTTTTCCGACGATTGCAGAACCTGATATATAAAAACTAAAAAGAGTTTACTATCCCTAAATATTACAGACACTTTTTGGAATTATTTCTCTCTACATTTGTGCATTGTGCCTTTCTTTTTTAGATGTATACTTTTTTCTTAAATCAAAACTTGAGTTTTCACTTTCCCTTTATCTCGTAAACAAAAAAAAAGATAAAAGGCAAATAGATCACAACAAAATGAAAATTTTTCAGTTTATGTAGGGAAAGAATTAAAAGAAATAAACAAATGTAAGTAAAGAAAATTTATTCACACACCACAAATGAACACAAAAGTTTTGTTATCCAAGTTTGGGAAATTCCACTAGTTGAACCCTAATAGCTCGGAATTTTATAAGAAAGAGATTTTTCTACACATGTTTTAGAAAATCGATATGCATGTTTGAAACATGTTAAAGATGCAAATGACCTATGGATCCAAACCTTTTAAATAGAATAACATTAAATTCCCAAGTGAACGTGCGGTGGGATATTTACCCAAGTCAAATAAGCCATTATTTTTCCCATTTACAAAAAGCTGACCTAACGATCATAGCTGATTGTAATGTGATTATCATAAGTAACGGGCAACAATTTTTTAAGGAATGATTTATGGATATGGAGTCAACACGCAGTTTAAAATCCCCCGCCTGCCCCTTTTCCCGCCGATTGCAGAACTTGATATATAAAAACTAAAAAAAGTTTACAATCCCTAAAAATAAAAGACACTTTTTGGAATTATCTCTCTCTTCATTTGGACCTTGTGAATTTCCATTTTAGATGAATACTGTTTTCTTAAATTAAAATTCGAGTTTTCACTATCTCTTCATCTCGTAAACAAAAAAAAAGTGATAAAAGGCAAATAGATCACAACAAAATGAAAATTTAAGAGTGTATGTATCGAAGGAATTTAAAGTAGTAAACAAATGTAAGTAAAGAAAATGTATTCACACACCACAAATGAACACAAAAGTTTTGTTATCCAAGTTTGGGAAATTCCACTAGTTCAACCCTAATAGCTCAGAATTTTATAAGAAAGAGATGTTTCTACACACGTTTTAAAAAATGGATATGCATGTTTGAAACATGTTAATGATGCAAATGACCTATGGATCCAAACCTTTTTAAGAGAATAACATTAAATTCCCAAGTGAACGTGTGGTGGGATATTTACCCGAGTCAAACAAGCCATTATTTTTCCCATTTACAAAAAGCAGACCTAACGATCATTGCTGATTATAACGTTATTTATCATAAGCAACAGCCTATATTTTTGTTTGGAATGACGTATGGATATGGAGTCAACACGCAGTTAAAAATCCCCTGCCTGCCCCTTTTCCCAACGATTGCAAAACCTGATGTATAAAAACTAAAAAGAGTTTGCAATCCCTAAAAATTACAGACACTTTTTGGAATTATCTCTCTCTACATTTGGGCCTTGTGAATTTCCATTTTAAATGAATACTTTTTCTTAAATGAAAATTTCAGTTTTCAGTTTCCTTTCATCTCGTCAACAAAAAAAAGAGATAAAAGGCAAATAGATCACAACAAAATGAAAATTTTTGAGTTTATGCATGGAAAGTATTTAAAGCAATAAACAAATGTAAGTAAATAAAATTTATTCACACACCACAAATGAACACAAACGTTTTGTTATCCAAGTTTGGGTAATTCCACTAGTTCAACCCTAATAGCTCGGAATTTTATAAGAAAGACCTTTTTCTACACATGTTTTAAAAAATGGATATGCATGCTTGAAACATGTTAAAGATCCAAATGACCTATGGATCCGAACTTTTTAAAGAAAATAACTTTAAATTCTCAGGTGAACGTGCGGAGGGATATTTACCCGTGTCAAACAAGCCATAATTTTTCAACATTACAAAAAGTTGACCTTACGATCATTGATGATTGTAAAGTGATTTATCATGCGTAACGGGCTATATTTTTGTACGGAATGACTTATGCATTGGGAGTCAACTCTCAGTTACAAATCTCCCGCATGCCCCTTTTCCCGACAAATGTTGAACCTGATATATAAAAACTAAAAAGAGTTTACTATCCCTATAAATTACTGACACTTTTTGGAATTATCTCTCTCTACATTTGTGCATTGTGAATTTCCATTTTAGTTGCATACTTTTTTCTTAAATCAAATTTTGACTTTTCACTTTCGCTTCATCTTGAAAAAAAAAGAGATAAAAGGCAAATAAATCACAACAAATGAAAATTTTAGAGTTTATGTATGGAAAGAATTTTAAAAAATAAATAAATGTAATTCCACTAGTTCAACCCTAATAGCTATGAATTTTATAAGAATGAGATGTTTCTACACACGTTTTAAAAAATGGATATGCATGCTTGAAACATGTTAAAGATTCAAATGACCTATGAATCCAAACATTTTAATGAGAATAATATTAAATTCTCAAGTGAACGTGCGGAGGGATATTAACCCGAGTCAAACAAGTCATTATTTATCCCATATAGAAAAAGCTGACCTAACAATCATAGATGATTGTAAAGTTATTTATTATGCATAACGGGCTATATTTTTGTAAGGAATGACTTATGGATTGGGAGTCAACACTTAGTTAAAAATCCCTTGCCTACCCCTTTTCACGACGAATGCAGAACCTGATATATAAAAACTAGAAAGAGTTTACAATCCCTAAAAATTACACACACTTTTTAGAATTATCTCTCTCTAGATTTGTGCATTGTGAATTTCCATTTTAGATGTATACTGTATCTTAAATCAAAATTTGTGTTTTCACTTTCCCTTCATCTCGTAAACATAAAAAAGAGATAAAAGGCAAATTGGTCACAACAAAATGAAAATTTTAGAATTTATGTATGGAAAGAATTTAAAGCAATAAACAAATGTAAGTAAAGAAAATTTATTCACACACCACAAATGAAAACAAATTTTTTGTTATCCAAGTTTGGGTAATTCCACTATTTCTACCCTAATTGCTCGGAATTTTATAAGAAAGAGATTTTTCTACACATGTTTTAAAAAATTGATATGCATGTTTGAAACATGGTAAATATTCAAATGACCTATGGATCCAAACCTTTAAAGAGAATCACTTTAAATTCTCATGTGAACATGCAGAGGGATATTTACCCGTGTTAAAGAAGCCATTATTTTGCTTTTTTACGAAAATTTGACCTAACGATCATAGGTTATTGTAAACTTATTTATCATGCTTAATGGGTTATATTTTTTAAGGAATGACTTATGGATAGGGTGTCAACACTCAGTGAAAAATCCCCCGCTTCCCCCTTTTCCCGATGATTGTAGAACCTGATATATAAAAACTAAAAAGAGTTTACAATCTCTAAAAATTACAAACACTTTTTGGAATTATCTCTCTCTACATTTGTGCATTGTTCATTTCTATTTTAGACGTATACTTTTTTATTAAATTAAAACTTGAGTTTTCATTTTCCCTTAATCTCGTAAACAAAAAAAAGAGATATAAGGTAAATAGATCACAACAAAATGAAAATGTTAGAGTTTATGTATGGAAAGAATTTAAAGCAAGAAACAAATTTAAGTAAAGAAAATTTATTCACACACCACTAATGAAGACAAAAGTTTTGTTAACTAAGTTTGGGCAAATCCATTAGTTCAACCGTAATAGTTCGGAATTTTATAAGAAGGAGATTTATCTACACATGTTTTAAAAAAGGGATATGCATGCTTGAAACATGTTAAAGATGCAAATGACGTTTGGATCCAAACCTTTTAAAGAGAATAACATTAAATTCTCAAGTGAACGTGCGGTGGGATATTTACTCGGGTGAAACAAACCATTATTTTGCCCATTTACAAAAAGTTGACCGAACGATCAGAGATGATGGTAAAGTGATTGATCATGCGTAACGGACTACATTTTTGTAATGATTGACTTCTGGATAGGGATTCAACACTCAACTAAAAAGTCCCCCGCCTCCCCATTTTCCCCATGATACATAACCTGATATATAAAAACTAAAAAGAGTTTAAAATCCTTAAAAACTAAAGACACTTTTTGAAATTATCTCTATCTTAATTTGTGCATAGTACATTTCCATTTTAGATGTATACTTTTTTTGTAAAATCAAAACTTGACTTTTCACTTTTCCTTCATCTTGTAAGCAATAAAAAGAGATAAATGGCAAATAGATCACAACAAAATGAAAATTTTAGAGTTTATGTATGTAAATAATTTAAAGCAATAAAAAAATGTAAGTAAAGAAAATTTATTCACACACCACAAATGCACACAAAATTTATGTTATCTAAGTTTGGGTAATTCCACTAGTTCAACCCTAATAGCTCGAAAATTTATAAGAAAAAGATTTTTCTACACATGTTTTAAAAAATTGATATGCATGCTCGAAACATGTTAAATATTCAAATGACCTATGAATCCAAACCTTTTAAAGAGAATAACATTAAATTGCCAAGTGAACATGCGGGGGGATATTTACCCGAGTCAAATAGGCCATTATTTTGCCCATTTACAAAATGTTGACCTAACGATCATAGATGATTGTAAATTTATTTACCATGTGTAACGGGCTATATTTTTATAAGTAATGACTTATGGATTGGGATTCAACACTTAGTTAAAAATCCCCCACATGCCCCTTTTCCCGACAATTGCTGAACCTGATATATAAAAACTAAAAAGAATTTATTATCCCTAAAAACTACAGACACTTTTTGGAGTTATCTCTCTCTACATTTGTGCATTGTGAATTTCAAAATGAATAAATGGCAAATTGATCATAACAAAATGAAAATTTTAGAGTTTATGTATGGAAAGAATTTAAAGCAATAAAAAAATTTAAGTTAAGAAAATTTAAAGCAATAAACAAATGACCACAAAATTTTTGTTATCCAAGTTTGGGTAATTCCACTAGTTCAACCCTAATAGCTCGGAATTTTATAAGAAAGAAACATGTTAAATATTCAAATGACCTATGAATCCAAACCTTTTAAAAGAAATAGCATTAAATTCTCAAGTGAAAGTGCGGTGGGATATTTTACCCGAGTCAAACAAGCCATTATTTTGCCCATTTACAAAAAGATGACTTAACGAACATTGATGATTGTAAAGTTATTTATGATGCGTAATGGGCTATATTTTTTTGTAAGGAATGACTTATGGATTGGGAGTCAACACTCAGTTAAAAATCCCTCGCCTGCTCCTTTTCTCGACTAATGCAGAACCTAATATATAAAAAAAAGGAGTTTACAATCCCTAAAAATTACAGACACTTTTTGGAATTATCACTCTCTACATTTTTGCGTTGTGAATTTCAATTTTAGATGTATAGTTTTTCTTAAATCAAAATTTGAGTTTTCAGTTTCCCTTCATCTCTTAAACAAAAAAAAAGAGATAAAAGGAAAATAGATCACAACAAAATGAAAATTTTAGAGTCTATGTTTGGAAAGAATTTAAAGGAATAAACAAAAATAAGTAAAGAAAAGTTATTTACACACCACAAATGAACACAAAATTTTTGTTATCCAAGTTTGGGTAATCCCACTAGTTCAACTCTAATAACCTGGAATTTTATGAGAAAAAGGTTTTTCCCCACATGTTTGAAAAAAAAGATATGCATGCTGGAAACATATTAAAGATTCAAATGACCTATGGATCCAAAACTTTTAAACATAATAACATTAAATTCTCAAATGAACGTGCGGAGGGATATTTACCCGAGTCAAACAAGCATTTATTTTGCCCATTTACAAAAAGTTGACCTAACGATCTTGGATGATATTAAAGAGATTTATCATGCGTAATGGGCTATATTTTTATGAGGAACAACTTAAGGGTTGGGAGTCAATAGTGAGTAAAAAATCTCCCACCTTCCACTTTTCTCGACGATTGCAGTACCAGATATATAAAAACTAAAAACAGTTTACTATCCCTAAAAATTATAGATACTTTTTGGAATTACCTCTCTTTGCATTTGTCCATTGTGCATTTCAATTTTAGATGTATACTTTTTTTCTTAAATCAAAACTTGAGTTTTCACTTTCCCCTTATCTTGTAAAAAACAAAAAAGATAAAAGGCAAATAGATCACAACGAAATGAAAATTTTAGAGTTTCTGTATAGATAGAATTAAAAGCAATAAAAAAATGTAAGTAAATAAAATTTATTCACATACCGCAAATGAACACAAAAGTTTTGTTATCCAAGTTTGGGAAATTCCATTAGTTCAACCCTAGTAGCTCGGAATTTTATATGAAATAAATTTTTCTACTCATGTTTTATAAAATGGATATGCTTGCTTCAAACATGTTAAAGATGCAAATGACCTTGGATCCAAACCTTTTAAAGAGAATAACATTAAATTCCCAAGTGAACGTGCGGTGGGATATTTACCCAAGTCAAACAAGCCATTATTTTTCCCATTTACAAAAAGCTGACCTAATGATCATTGCTGATTGTAATGTGATTTATCATAAGTAACGGGCAACATTTTTTTAAGGAATGACCTATGGATATGGAGTCAACACGCAGTTAAAAATCCCCCGCCTGCCCCTTTTCCCGACGATTGCAGAACCTGATATATAAAAACGAAAAAGAGTGGACACTGCCTAAAAAAAACAGAAACATTTTGGAATTATCTCTCTCTACATTTGGGCCTTGTGAATTTCCATTTTAGATGAATACTTTTTCTTAAATTAAAATTTGAGTTTTCACTTTCCCTTCATCTCTAAACAAAAAAATAAAAAGAGATAAAAGGCAAATAGATCACAACAAAATGAAAATTTTAGAGTTTATGTATGGAAAGAATTTAAAGTGGTAAACAAATGTAAGTAAAGAAAATGTATGCACACACCACAAATGAACCCAAAAGTTTCTTTATCCAAATTTGGGAAATTCAACTAGTTCAACCCTAATAGCTCGGAATTTTATAAGAAAGAGATTTTTCTACACATGTTTAAAAAAATGGATACGCGGGCTTGAAACATGTTAATGATGCAAATGACCTATGGATCCAAACCTTTTTAAGAGAATAACATTAAACTCCCAAGTGAACGTGTGGTGGGATATTTACCCGAGTCAAACAAGCCATTATTTTTCCCATTTACAAAAAGCTGACCTAACGATCATAGCTGATTATAACATGATTTATCTTAAGTAACGACCTATATTTTTGTAAGGAGTGACTTATGGATATGGAGTCAACATGCAGTTAAAAATTCCCCGCCTGCCCCTTTTCTCGACGTTTGCAAAACCTGGTATATAAAAACTTAAAAGAGTTTAGAATCCCTAAAAATTACATACACGTTTTGGAATTATCTCTCTCTACATTTGGGCCTTGTGAATTTCCATTTTAGATGAATATTTTTTTCTTAAATCAAAATTTGAGTTTTCACTTTCCCTTCATCTAGCAAACATAAAAAAGAGATAAAAGGAAAATTGATCACAACAAAATGAAAATTTTAGATTTTATGTATGGAAAGAATTTCAAAAAATAAAAAAATGTAAGTAAAGAAAATTAATTCTCACACCACAAATGAACACAAAAGTTTGGTTATCCAAGTGTGGTAATTCCGCTATTTCAACCCTAATAGTTCTGAATTTTATAACAAAGATTTTTCTACACATGTTTTAAAAAATTGATATGCATGCTTGAAACATGTTAAAGATTCAAATGACCTACGAATCCAAGCCTTTTAAAGATAATAACATTAAATTTTCATGTGAACGTGCGGAGGGATATTTACCCGAGTCAAATAAGCCATTATTTTACCCATTTACAAAAAGCTGACCTAACGATCATAGATGATTGTAAAGTTATTTATCATGCGTAACAGGCTATATTTTTGAAAGGAATGACTTATGGATTCGGAGTCAACAGTCGGTTAAAAATCCCTCTTCTGCCCCTTTTCCCAACGAATACAGAACCATATATATAAAAACGAGAAAGAGTTTAAAATCCCTAAAAATTGCAGACAATTTTTGGAATTATCTTTCTCCACATTTGGGCATTGTGAATTTCCATTTTAGATGTATACTGTTTCTTAAATCAAAATTTGAGTTTTCACTTTCCCTTCATCTCGTAAACATAAAAAAGAGATAAAAGGCAAATTGTTCACAACAAAATGAAAATTTTAGAGTTGATGCATGAAAATAATTTAAAGCAATGAACAAATATAAGTAAAGAAAATTTATTTACACACCACAAATGAACTCAAAAGTTTTGTTATCCAAGTATGGGTAATACCACTATTTCAACCCTAATTGCTCAGAATTTTATAACAAAGTGGTTTTTCTACACATGTTTGAAAAAATGGATATGCATGCTTGAAAGTTAAAGATTCAAATGATCCATGGATCCAAACCTTTTAAAGATAATAACATTAAATCCTAAAGTGAACTTGCGAAGGGAAATTTACCCATGTGAAACAAGCCATTATTTTGCCCATTCAAAAAAAGTTGACCTAGCGATCATGGATGATATTAAAGAGATTTACCATGCGTAACGGGCTATATTTTTATAAGGAATGACTTAAGGGTTAGGGGTCAACAATCAGTTAAACATCCCGCGCCTGCCCCTTTTCCAGACGAATGCAGAAGCTGATATATAAAAACTAAAAAGAGTTTACTATCCCTAAAAATTACAGACCCTTTTTGGAATTATCTCTCTCTACATTTTTGCATTGTCAAAACTTGAGTTTTCACTGTCCCTTTATCTCGTAAACAAAAAAAAAAGAGATAAAGGCAAATAGATCACAACAAAATGAAAATTTTAGAGTTTATGTATGGAAAGAATTTAAAGAAATAAAAACATGTAAGTAAAGAAAATTTATTCACACACCACAAATGAACACAAAAGTAATGTTATCCACGTTTGTGAAATTCCAGTAGTTCAACCCTAATAGCTCGGAATTTCATAAGAAAAAGATTTTTCTACACATGTTTTAAAAAATGGATACGCATGCTTGAAACTTGTTAAAGATGAAAATGACCTATAGATCCAAATCTTTTAAAGAGAATAACATTAAATTCCCAAGTGAAAGTGCGGTGGGATATTTACTCGACTCAAACAAGCCATTATTATTCCCATTTACAAAAAGCTGACCTAACGATCATAGCTGATTGTAACATGATTTATCATAAGTAACGGGTTATATTTTTGTAAGGAATGACTTATGGATATGGAGTCAACACGCAATTAAAAATCCCCTGCCTGCCCATTTTCCTGACGATTGCAAAACCTCATATGTAAAAACTAAAAAGAGTTTACAATCGCTAAAAATTATAGACACTTTTTTGAATTATCTCTCTCCACATTTGGGCCTTGTGAGTTTCCATTTTAGATCAATACTTTTTTCTTAAATCAAAATTTGAGTTTTCACTTTCCCTTCATCTAGCAAAGAAAAAAAACAGATAAAAGGCAAACAGATCACAACAAAATGAAAATTTTAGACTTTATGTAAGGAAAGAATTTAAAACAATAAACAAATGTGAGTAAAGAAAATTTATACTCGCACCACAAATGAAAACAAAAGTTTTGTTCTCCAAGTTTGGTAATTCCACTAGTTCAACCTTAATAGTTCTGAATTTTATAAGACAAAGAATTTTCTACACATGTTTTAAAAAATTGATATGCATGCTTGAAACATGTTAAAGATTCAAATCACCTATGTATCCAAACCTTTTAAAGAGAATAACATTAAAATCTCAAGTGAACGTGCAGAAGGATATTTACCCGAGTCAAATAAGCCATTATTTTGCCCATATACAAAAATCTGACCTAACGATCACAGATGATTGTAAAGTTATTTCTCATGCGTAACAGGCTATATTTTTCTAAGGAATGACTTATGGATTGGGATTCAACACTCAGTTAAAAATCCCTCGCCAGCCCCTTTTCCCGACGAATGCAGAACCTGATATATAAAAACTAGAAAGAGTTTAAAATCCCTAAATATTTTTAACACTTTTTGAAATTATCTTCCTCTACATTTCTGCATAGTGAATTTCCATTTTAGATGTATATTGTTTCTTAAATCAGAATTTGAATTTTCACTTTCCCTTCATCTCGTAAACATAACAAAGAGAAAAAAGGCAAATTGTACACAAAAAAATGAAAATTTTAGAGTTTATGCATGGAAAGAATTTAAAGCAATGAACAAATATAAGTAAATAAAATTTATTTACACACCACAAATGAACAAAAAAAATTTGTTATCCAAGTATGGGTAATACCACTATTTCAACCCTAATAGCTCGAAATTTTATAAGAAAGTGGTTTTTCTACACATGTTTGAAAAAATGGATATGCATGCTTGAAACATGTTAAAGATTAAAATGACCTATGGATCCAAACCTTTTAAAGACAATAACAATAAATTCTCAAATGAACGTGCGGAGGGATATTTACCCGTGTCAAACAAGCCATTATTTTGCCCATTTAAAAAAAGTTGACCTAACGATCATGGATGACATTAAAGAGATTTATCATGCGTAACGGGCTATATTTTTATCAGGAATTTCTAAGGGATTGGGAGTCAACAGTCAGTTAAAAATCTCCCGCCTTCCCCTTTCCCCGACGATTGCAGAACCTTATATATAAATATTAAAAAGAGTTTACTATCCCTAAAAATTATAGACCCTTTTTGGAATTATCTCTCTCTACATTTGTGCATTGTGCATTTTTGTTTGAGATGTATACTTTGTTCTTCAATCAAAACTTGAGTTCTCTCTTTCCTTTTATCTCGTAATAAAAAAAAAAGATAAAAGGCAAATAGATCACAACAAAATGAAAATTTTAGAGTTTATGTATGGAAAGAATTTAAAGAAATAAAAAAATGTTAGTAAAGAAAATTTATTCACACACCACAAATGAACACAAAAGTAATGTTATCCACGTTTGGGAAATTCCACTAGTTCAACCCTAACAGCTCAGAATTTTATAAGAAAGAGATTTTTCTACACATGTTTGAAAAAATGGATACGCATGTTTGAAACTTGTTAAAGATGAAAATGACCTATAGATCCAAATCTTTTAAAGACAATAACATTAAATTCCCAAGTGAAAGTGCGGTGGGATATTTACCCGACTCAAACAAGCCATTATTATTCCCATTTACAAAAAGCTTACCTAACAATCATAGCTGATTGTAACATGATTTATCATAAGTAACGGGTTATATTTTTGTAAGGAATGACTTATGGATATGGAGTCAACACGCAGTTAAAAATCCCCTGCCTGCCCCTTTTCCCGACGATTGCAAAACCTTATATATAAAAACTAAAAGGAGTTTACAATCTCTGAAAATTACAGACACTTTTTGGAATTATCTCTCTCTACATTTGTGCCTAGTGAATTTCCATTTTAGATGTATACTTTTTTCTTAAATCAAAATCTGACTTTTCACTTTCCCTTCATCTCGTAAACTAAAAAAAAAAAAGAGATAAAAGGCAAATCGATCTGAAGAAAATGAAAATTTTAGAGTTTATGTATGGAAATAATTTAAAGGAATAAACAAATGTAAGTAAAGAAAATTTATTCACACACCACAAATGAACACAAAATTTTTGTTGTCCAAGTTTGGGTAATTCCACTAGTTCTACCCTAATAGCTCGGAATTTTATAAGAAAGAGATTTTTCTACACATGTTTTAAAAAATTGATATGCATGTTTGAAACATGGTAAATATTCAAATGACCTATGGATCCTAACCTTTAAAGAGAATCACTTTAAATTCTCAAGTGAACGTGCGGAGGGATATTTACTCGTGTCAAACAAGCCATTATTTTGACCATTTAAAAAAAGTTGACCTAACAATCATGGATGATATTAAAGAGATTTATCATGCATAACGGGCTATATTTTTAAAAGGAATGACTTAAGGATTTGGAGTCAATAGTCAGTTAAAAATCTCCCGCCTTCCCCTTTTGCCGACGATTGCAGAACCTTATATATAAAAACTAAAAAGAGTTTACTATCCCTAAAAATTACAGACCCCTTTTAGAATTATCTCTCTCTACATTTGTGCATTGTGCATTTCTGTTTTAGATGTATATTTTTTTCTTAAATCAAAACTTGAGTTTTCACTTTCCCTTTATCTCGTAAATAAAAAAAAGAGATAGAAGGCAAATAGATCACAACAAAATGAAAATTTTAGAGTTTATGTATGGAAAGAATTAAAAGAAGTAAACAAATGTAAGTAAAGAAAATTCATTCACACACCACAAATGAACACCAAAGTATTGTTATACACGTTTGGGAGATTCCACTAGTTCAACCCTAATAGCTCGGAATTTTATAAGAAAGAGATTTTTCTACACATGTTTTAAAAAAGGGATACGCATGCTTGAAACTTGTTAAAGATGAAAATGACCTATGGATCCAAACTTTTTTCAGAGAATAACATTAAATTCCCAAATGAACGTGCGGTGAGATATTTACCTGAGTCAAACAAGCCATTATGTTTCCCATTTACAAAAAGCTGACCTAACGATCATAGCTGATTATAACGTGCTTTATCATAAGTAATGGCCTATATTTCGGTAATAAATGACTTATGGGTATGGAGTCAACACGCAGTTAAAAATCCCCCGCCTGCCCATTTTCCTGACGATTGCAAAACCTCATATATAAAAGCTAAAAAGAGTTTACAATCCCTAAAAATTATAGACACTTTTTTGAATTATGTCTCTCCACATTTGGGCCTTGTGAATTTCCATTTAAGATCAATACTTTTTTCTTAAAACAAAATTTGAGTTTTCACTTTCCCTTCATCTAGCATAGAAAAAAAAGAGATAAAAGGCAAACAGATCACAACAAAATGAAAATTTTAGACTTTATGTAAGGAAAGAATTTAAAACAATAAAAAAATGTGAGTAAATAAAATTTATACTCGCACCACAAATGAAAATAAAAGTTTTGTTCTCCAAGTTTGGTAATTCCACTAGTTTAACCTTAATAGTTCTGAATTTTATAAGACAACGATTTTTCTACACATGTTTTAAAAAATTGATATGCATGCTTGAAACATGTTAAAGATTCAAATCACCTATATATCCAAACCTTTTAAAGAGAATAACATTAAATTCTCAAGTGAACGTGCGGAGGGATATTTACCCGAGTCAAACAAGCCATTATTTTGCCCATATACAAAAAGTTGACCTAACGATCATAGATGATTGTAAAGTTATTTCTCATGAGTAATAGGCTATATTTTTCTTAGAAATGACTTATGGATTGGGATTCAACACTCAGTTAAAAATCCCTCACCAGCCCCTTTTCCCGACGAATGCAGAATCTGATATATAAAAACTAGAAAGAGTTTAAAATCCCTAAAAATTTTTGACACTTTTTGAAATTATCTTCCTCTACATTTCTGCATTGTGAATTTCCATTTTAGATGTATATTGTTTCTTAAATCAGAATTTGATTTTTCACTTTCCCTTCATCTCGTAAACATAACAAAGAGATAAAAGGCAAATTGTACACAAAAAAATGAAAAATTTAGAGTTTATGCATGGAAAGAAATTAAAGCAATGAACAAATATAAGTAAATAAAATTTATTTACACAACACAAATGAACAAAAAAAATTTTTTATCCAAGTATGGGTAATACCACTATTTCAACCCTAATAGCTCGAAATTTTATAAGAAAGTGGTTTTTCTACACATGTTTGAAAAAATGTATATGCATGCTTGAAACATGTTAAAGATTAAAATGACCTATGGATCCAAACCTTTTAAAGATAATAACATTAAAGTCTCAAGTGAACGTGCGGAGGGGTATTTAGCCGTGTCAAACAAGCCATTATTTTGCCCATTTAAAAAAAGTTGACTTAACGATCATGGATGACATTAAAGAGATTTATCATGCGTAACGGGCTATATTTTTATAAGGAATGTCTTAGGGATTGGGAGTCAACAGTCAGTTAAAAATCTCCTGCCTTCCCCTTTCCCCGACGATTGCAGAACCTTATATATAAAAACTAAAAAGAGTTTACTATCCCTAAAAATTATAGACCCTTTTTGGAATTATCTCTCTCTACATTTGTGCATTGTGCATTTCTGTTTTAGATGGATACTTTGTTCTTCAATCAAAACTTGAGTTCTCACTTTCCTTTTATCTCGTAATAAAAAAATGGATAAAAGGCAAATAGATCACAACAAAATGAAAATTTTAGAGTTTATGTATGGAAAGAATTTAAAGAAATAAACAAATGTTAGTAAAGAAAATTAATTCACACACCACAAATGAACACAAAAGTAATGTTATCCACGTTTGGGAAATTCCACTAGTTCAACCCTAACAGCTCGGAATTTTATACGAAGGAGATTTTTCTACACATGTTTTAAAAAATGGATACGCATGCTTGAAACTTGTTAAAGATGAAAATGACTTATAGAACCAAATCTTTTAAAGAGAATAACATTAAATTCCCAACTGAAAGTGTGGTGGGATATTTACCCAACTCAAACAAGCCATTATTATTCCCATTTTCAAAAAGCTGACCTAACGATCATAGCTGATTGTAACATGATTTATTATAAGTAACGGGTTATATTTTTGCAAGGAATGACTTATGGATATGGAGTCAACACGCAGTTAAAAATCCCCTGCCTGCCCCTTTTCCCGACGATTGCAAAACCTTATATATAAAAACTAAAAGGAGTTTACAATCTCTGAAAATTACAGAAACTTTTTGGAATTATCTCTCTCTACATTTGTGCCTTGTGAATTTCCATTTTAGATGTATACTTTTTTCTTAAATCAAAATCTGATTTTTCACTTTCCCTTCATCTCGTAAATTAAAAAAAAAAAAGAGATAAAAGGCAAATCGATCTGAATAAAATGAAAATTTTAGAGTTTATGTATGGAAATAATTTAAAGCAATAAACAAATGTAAGTAAAGAAAATTTATTCACACACCACAAATGAACACAAAATTTTTGTTGTCCAAGTTTGGGTAATTCCACTAGTTCTACCCTAATAGCTCGGAATTTTATAAGATAGAGATTTTTCTACTCATGTTTTAAAAAATTGTTACACATGTTTGAAACATGGTAAATATTCAAATGACCTATGGATCCTAACCTTTAAAGAGAACCACTTTAAATTCTCAAGTGAACGTGCGGAGGGATATTTACTCGTGTCAAACAAGCCATTATTTTGACCATTTAAAAAAATTTGACCTAACAATCTTGGATGATATTAAAGAGATTTATCATGCATAACGGGCAATATTTTTAAAAGGAATGACTTAAGGATTTGGAGTCAATAGTCAGTTAAAAATCTCCTGCCTTCCCCTTTTGCCGACGATTGCAGAACCTTATATATAAAAACTTAAAAGAGTTTACTATCCCTAAAAATTACAGACCCTTTTTAGAATTATCTCTCTCTACATTTGTGCATTGTGCATTTCTGTTTTAGATGTATATTTTTTTCTTAAATCAAAACTTGAGTTTTCACTTTCCCTTTATCTCGTGAATAAAAAAAAAGAGATAGAAGGCAAATAGATCACAACAAAATGAAAATTTTAGAGTTTATGTATGGAAAGAATTTAAAGAAGTAAACAAATGTAAGTAAAGAAAATTTATTCACACACCACAAATGAACACAAAAGTATTGTTATACACGTTTGGGAGATTCCACTAGTTCAACCCTAATAGCTCGGAATTTTATAAGAAAGAGATTTTTCTACCCATGTTTTAAAAAATGGATACGCATGCTTGAAACTTGTTAAAGATGAAAATGACCTATGGATCCAAACTTTTTTCAGAGAATAACATTAAATTCCCAAATGAACATGCGGTGAGATATTTACCTGAGTCAAACAAGCCATTATTTTTCCCATTTACAAAAAGCTGACCTAACGATCATAGCTGATTATAACGTGATTTATCATAAGTAATGGCCTATATTTCGGTAATAAATGACTTATGGGTATGGAATCAACACGCAGTTAAAAATCCCCCGCCTGCCCATTTTCCTGACGATTGCAAAACCTCATATATAAAAGCTAAAAAGAGTTTACAATCCCTAAAAATTATAGACACTTTTTTGAATTATCTCTCTCCACATTTGGGCCTTGTGAATTTCCATTATAGATCAATACTTTTTTCTTAAATCAAAATTTGAGTTTTCACTTTCCCTTCATCTAGCAAAGAAAAAAAAGAGATAAAAGGCAAACAGATCACAACAAAATGAAAATTTTAGACTTTATGTAAGGAAAGAATTTAAAACAATAAAAAAATGTGAGTAAAGAAAATTTATACTCGCACCACAAATGAAAACAAAAGTTTTGTTCTCCAAGTTTGGTAATTCCACTAGTTCAACCTTAATAGTTCTGAATTTTATAAGACAACGATTTTTCTACACATGTTTTAAAAAATTGATATGCATGCATGAAACATGTTAAAGATTCAACTCACCTATGTATCCAAACCTTTTAAAGAGAATAACATTAAATTCTCAAGTGAACGTGCGGAGGGATATTTGCCCGAGTCAAACAAGCCATTATTTTGCCCATATACAAAAATCTGACCTAACGATCATAGATGATTGTAAAGTTATTTTTCATGCGTAACAGGCTATATTTTTCTAAGGAATGACTTATGGATTGGGATTCAACACTCAGTTAAAAATCCCTCGCAAGCCCCTTTTCCCGACGAATGCAGAACCTGATATATAAAGACTAGAAAGAGTTTAAAATCCCTAAAAAATTTTGAAACTTTTTGAAATTGTCTTCCTCTACATTTCTGCACTGTGAATTTCCATTTTAGATGTATACTGTTTCTTAAATCAGAATTTGAGTTTTACTTTCCCTTCATCTCGTAAACATAACAAAGAGATAAAAGGCAAATTGTACACAAAAAAATGAAAAATTTAGAGTTTATGCATGGAAAGAAATTAAAGCAATGAACAAATATAACTAAATAAAATTTATTTACACACCACAAATGAACAAAAAAAATTTGTTATCCAAGTATGGGTAATTGCTCGAAATTTTATAAGAAAGTGGTTTTTCTAAAAATGTTTGAAAAAATGGATATGCATGCTTGAAACATGTTAAAGATTAAAATGACCTATGGATCCAAACCTTTTAAAGATAATAACATTAAATTCTCAAGTGAACGTGTGGAGGGATATTTACCCGTGTCAAACAAGCCATTATTTTGCCCATTTAAAAAAAGTTGACCTAACGATCATGGATGACATTAAAGAGATTTATCATGCGTAACGGGCTATATTTTTATAAGGAATGTCTTAGGGATTGGGAGTCAACAGTCAGTTAAAAATCTCCCGCTTCCCCTTTCCCCGACGATTGCAGAACCTTATATATAAAAACTAAAAAGAGTTTACTATCCCTAAAAATTATAGACCCTTTTTGGAATTATCTCTCTCTACATTTGTGCATTGTGCATTTCTGTTTTAGATGTATACTTTGTTCTTCAATCAAAACTTGAGTTCTCACTTTCCTTTTATCTCGTAATAAAAAAAAAAGATAACAGGCAAATAGATCACAACAAAATGAAAATATTAGAGTTTATGTATGGAAAGAATTTAAAGAAATAAACAAATGTTAGTAAAGAAAATTTATTCTCAGACCACAAATGAACACAAAAGTAATGTTATCCACGTTTGGGAAATTCCACTAGTTCAACCCTAACAGCTCGGAATTTTATACGAAAGAGATTTTTCTACACATGTTTGAAAAAATGGATACGCATGCTTGAAACTTGTTAAAGATAAAAATGACCTATAGATCCAAATCTTTTAAAGAGAATAACATTAAATTCCCAACTGAAAGTGCGGTGGGATATTTACCCGACTCAAACAAGCCATTATTATTCCCATTTTCAAAAAGCTGACCTAACGATCATAGCTGATTGTAACATGATTTATCATAAGTAACGGGTTATATTTTTGTAAGGAATGACTTATGGATATGGAGTCAACACGCAGTTAAAAATCCCCTGCCTGCCCCTTTTCCCGACGATTGCAAAACCTTATATATAAAAACTAAAAGGAGTTTACAATCTCTGAAAATTATAGACACTTTTTGGAATTATCTCTCTCTACATTTGTGCCTTGTGACTTTCCATTTTAGATGTATAATTTTTTCTTAAATCAAAATCTGACTTTTCACTTTCCCTTCATCTCGTAAATTAAATAAAAAAAAGAGATAAAAGGCAAATCGATCTGAATAAAATGAAAATTTTAGAGTTTATGTATGGAAATAATTTAAAGTAATAAACAAATGTAAGTAAAGAAAATTTATTCACACACCACAAATGAACACAAAATTTTTGTTGTCCAAGTTTGGGTAATTCCACTAGTTCTACCCTAATAGCTCGGAATTTTATAAGAAAGAGATTTTTCTACACATGTTTTAAAAAATTGATATGCATGTTTGAAACATGGTAAATATTCAAATGACCTATGGATCCAAACCTTTAAAGAGAATCACTTTAAATTCTGAAGTGAACATGCGGAGGGATATTTACTCGTGTCAAACAAGCCATTATTTTGACCATTTAAAAAAAGTTGACCTAACAATCATGGATGATATTAAAGAGATTTATCATGCATAACAGGCAATATTTTTAAAAGGAATGACTTAAGGATTTGGAGTCAACAGTAAGTTAAAAATCTCCCGCCTTCCCCTTTTCCCAACGATTGCAGAACCTTATATATAAAAACTAAAAAGAGTTTACTATCCCTAAAAATTACAGACCCTTTTTAGAATTATCTCTCACTACATTTGTGCATTGTGCATTTCTGTTTTAGATGTATATTTTTTTCTTAAATCAAAACTTGAGTTTTCACTTTCCCTTTATCTCGTAAATAAAAAAAAAGAGATAGAAGGCAAATAGATCACAACAAAATGAAAATTTTAGAGTTTATGTATGGAAAGAATTTAAAGAAGTAAACAAATGTAAGTAAAGAAAATTTATTCACACACCACAAATGAACACCAAAGTATTGTTATACACGTTTGGGCGATTCCACTAGTTCAACCCTAATAGCTCGGAATTTTATAAGAAAGAGATTTTTCTACACATGTTTTAAAAAATGGATACGCATGCTTGAAACTTGTTAAAGATGAAAATGACCTATGGATCCAAACTTTTTTCAGAGAATAACATTAAATTCCCAAATGAACGTGCGGTGAGATATTTACCTGAGTCAAACAAGCCATTATTTTTCCCATTTACAAAAAGCTGACCTAACGATCATAGCTGATTATAACGTGATTTATCATAAGTAATGGCCTATATTTCGGTAATAAATGACTTATGGGTATGGTGTCAACACGCAGTTAAAAATCCCCCGCCTGCCCATTTTCCTGACGATTGCAAAACCTCATATATAAAAGCTAAAAAGAGTTTACAATCCCTAAAAATTATAGACACTTTTTTGAATTATCTCTCTCCACATTTGGGCCTTGTGAATTTCCATTTTAGATCAATAGTTTTTTCTTAAATCAAAATTTGAGTTTTCACTTTCCCTTCATCTAGCAAAGAAAAAAAAGTGATAAAAGGCAAACAGATCACATCAAAATAAAAATTTTAGACTTTATGTAAGGAAAGAATTTAAAACAACAAAAAAATGTGAGTAAAGAAAATTTATACTCGCACCACAAATGAAAACAAAAGTTTTGTTCTCCAAGTTTGGTAATTCCACTAGTTCAACCTTAATAGTTCTGAATTTTATAAGACAACGATTTTTCTACACATGTTTTAAAAAATTGATATGCATGCTTGAAACATGTTAAAGATTCAAATCACCTATATATCCAAACCTTTTAAAGAGAATAACATTAAATTCTCAAGTGAACGTGCGGAGGGATATTTACCCGAGTCAAACAAGCCATTATATTGCCCATATACAAAAAGTTGACCTAACGATCATAGGTGATTGTAAAGTTATTTCTCATGAGTAATAGGCTATATTTTTCTTAGGAATGACTTATGGATTGGGATTCAACACTCAGTTAAAAATCCCTCGCTAGCCCCTTTTCCCGACGAATGCAGAATCTGATATATAAAAACTAGAAAGAGTTTAAAATCCCTAAAAATTTTTGACACTTTTTGAAATTATCTTCCTCTACATTTCTGCATTGTGAATTTCCATTTTAGATGTATATTGTTTCTTAAATCAGAATTTGAGTTTTACTTTCCCTTCATCTCGTAAACATAACAAAGAGATAAAAGGCAAATTGTACACAAAAAAATGAAAAATTTAGAGTTTATGCATGGAAAGAAATTAAAGCAATGAACAAATATAACTAAATAAAATTTATTTACACACCACAAATGAACAAAAAAAATTTGTTATCCAAGTATGGGTAATACCACTATTTCAACCCTAATAGCTCGAAATTTTATAAGAAAGTGGTTTTTCTACACATGTTTGAAAAAATGGATATGCATGCTTGAAACATGTTAAAGATTAAAATGACCTATGGATCCAAACCTTTTAAAGATAATAACATTAAAGTCTCAAGTGAACGTGCGGAGGGATATTTACCCTTGTCAAACAAGCCATTATTTTGCCCATTTAAAAAAAGTTGACCTAACGATCATGGATGACATTAAAGAGATTTATCATGCGTAACGGGCTATATTTTTATAAGGAATGTCTTAGGGATTGGGAGTCAACAGTCAGTTAAAAATCTCCCGCCTTCCCCTTTCCCCGACGATTGCAGAACCTTATATATAAAAACTAAAAAGAGTTTACTATCCCTAAAAATTATAGATCCTTTTTGGAATTGTCTCTCTCTATGTGCATTGTGCATTTCTGTTTTAGATGTATACTTTGTTCTTCAATTAAAACTTGAGTTCTCACTTTCCTTTTATCTCGTAATAAAAAAAAAAGATAAAAGGCAAATAGATCACAACAAAATGAAAATTTTAGAGTTTATGTATGGAAAGAATTTAAAGAAATAAACAAATGTTAGTAAAGAAAATTTATTCACACACCACAAATGAACACAAAAGTAATGTTATCCACGTTTGGGAAATTCCACTAGTTCAACCCTAACAGCTCGGAATTTTATACGAAAGAGATTTTTCTACACATGTTTGAAAAAATGGATACGCATGCTTGAAACTTGTTAAAGATAAAAATGACCTATAGATCCAAATCTTTTAAAGAGAATAACATTAAATTCCCAACTGAAAGTGCGGTGGGATATTTACCCGACTCAAACAAGCCATTATTATTCCCATTTTCAAAAAGCTGACCTAACTATCATAGCTGATTGTAACATGATTTATCATAAGTAACGGGTTATATTTTTGTAAGGAATGACTTATGGATATGGAGTCAACACGCAGTTAAAAATCCCCTGCCTGCCCCTTTTCCCGACGATTGCAAAACCTCATATATAAAAGCTAAAAAGAGTTTACAATCCCTAAAAATTATAGACACTTTTTTGAATTATCTCTCTCTACATTTGGGCCTTGTGAATTTCCATTTTAGATCAATACTTTTTTCTTAAATCAAAATTTGAGTTTTCACTTTCCCTTCATCTCGTAAATTAAAAAAAAAAGATATAAAAGGCAAATCGATCTGAATAAAATGAAAATTTTAGAGTTTATGTATGGAAATAATTTAAAGCAATAAACAAATGTAAGTAAAGAAAATTTATTCACACACCACAAATGAACACAAAATTTTTGTTGTCCAAGTTTGGGTAATTCCACTAGTTCTACCCTAATAGCTCGGAATTTTATAAGAAAGAGATTTTTCTACACATGTTTTAAAAAATTGATATGCATGTTTGAAACATGGTAAATATTCAAATGACCTATGGATCCAAACCTTTAAAGAGAATCACTTTAAATTCTCAAGTGAACGTGCGGAGGGATATTTACTCGTGTCAAACAAGCCATTATTTTGACCATTTAAAAAAAGTTGACCTAACAATCATGGATGATATTAAAGAGATTTATCATGCATAACAGGCAATATTTTTAAAAGGAATGACTTAAGGATTTGGAGTCAACAGTCAGTTAAAAATCTCCCGCCTTCCCCTTTTCCCGACGATTGCAGAACCTTATATATAAAAACTAAAAAGAGTTTACTATCCTTAAAAATTATAGACCCTTTTTAGAATTATATCTCTCTACATTTGTACATTGTGCATTTCTGTTTTAGATATATATTTTTTTCTTAAATCAAAACTTGAGTTTTCACTTTCCCTTTATCTCGTAAATAAAAAAAAGGGATAGAAGCCAAATAGATCACAACAAAATGAAAATTTTAGAGTTTATGTATGGAAAGAATTTAAAGAAATAAACAAATGTAAGTAAAGAAAATTTATTCACACACCACAAATGAACACAAAAGTATTGTTATACATGTTTGGGAGATTCCACTAGTTCAACCCTAATAGCTCAGACTTTTATAAGAAAGAGATTTTTCTACACATGTTTTAAAAAATGGATACGCATGCTTGAAACTTGTTAAAGATGAAAATGACCTATGGATCCAAACTTTTTTCAGAGAATAACATTAAATTCCCAAATGAACGTGCGGTGAGATATTTACCTGAGTCAAACAAGCCATTATTTTTCCCATTTACAAAAAGCTGACCTAACGATCATAGCTGATTATAACGTGATTTATCATAAGTAATGGCCTATATTTCGGTAATAAATGACTTATGTGTATGGAGTCAACACGCAGTTAAAAATCCCCCGCCTGCCCATTTTCCAGACGATTGCAAAACCTCATATATAAAAGCTAAAAAGAGTTTACAATCCCTAAAAATTATAGAGACTTTTTTGAATTATCTCTCTCTACATTTGGGCCTTGTGAATTTCCATTTTAGATCAATACTTTTTTCTTAAATCAAAATTTGAGTTTTCACTTTTCCTTCATATCGTAAATTAAAGAAAAAAAAAGAGTTAACAGGCAAATCGATCTGAATAAAATGAAAATTTTAGAGTTTATGTATGGAAATAATTTAAAGCAATAAACAAATGTAAGTAAAGAAATTTTATTCACACACCACAAATGAACACAAAATTTTTGTTGTCCTAGTTTGGGTAATTCCACTAGTTCTACCCCAATAGCTCGGAATTTTATAAGAAAGAGATTTTTCTGCACATGTTTTCAAAAATTGATATGCATGTTTGAAACATGGTAAATATTCAAATGACCTATGGATCCAAAATTTTAAAGAGAATCACTTTAAATTCTCAAGTGAACGTGCGGAGGGATATTTACTCGTGTCAAACAAGCCATTATTTTGCCCATTTAAAAAAAGTTGACCTAACAATCATGGATGATATTAAAGAGATTTATCATGCATAACGGGCTATATTTTTAAAAGGAATGACTTAAGGATTTGGAGTCAATAGTCAGTTAAAAATCTCCCGCCTTCCCCTTTTTCCGACGATTGCAGAACCTTATATATAAAAACTAAAAATAGTTTACTATCCCTAAAAATTACAGACCCTTTTTAGAATTATCTCTCTCTACATTTGTGCATTGTGCATTTCTGTTTTAGATGTATATTTTTTTCTTAAATCAAAACTTGAGTTTTCACTTTCCCTTTATCTTGTAAATAAAAAAAAAGGGATAGAAGCCAAATAGATCACAACAAAATCAAAATTTTAGAGTTTATGTATGGAAAGAATTTAAAGAAATAAAAAATGTACGTAAATAAAATTTATTCACACACCACAAATGAACACAAAAGTACTGTTATACACGTTTGGGAGATTCCACTAGTTCAACCCTAATAGCTCGGAATTTTATAAGAAAGAGATTTTTCTACACATGTTTTAAAAAATGGATACGCATGCTTAAAACTTGTTAAAGATGAAAATGACCTATGGATCCAAACTTTTTTCAGAGAATAACATTAAATTCCAAAATGAACGTGCGGTGAGATATTTACCTGAGCCAAACAAGCCATTATTTTTCCCATTTACAAAAGCTGACCTAACGATCATAGCTGATTATAACGTGATTTATCATAAGTAATGGCCTATATTTCGGTAATAAATGACTTATGGGTATGGAGTCAACACGCAGTTAAAAATCCCCCGCCTCCCCATTTTCCTGACGATTGGAAAACCTCATATATAAAAACTAAAAAGAGTTTACAATCCCTAGAGATTATAGACACTTTTTTGAATTATCTCTCTCCACATTTGGGCCTTGTGAATTTCCATTTTAGATCAATACTTGTTTCTTAAATCAAAATTTGAGTTTACACTTTCCCTTCATCTAGAAAAGAAAAAAAAGAGATAAAAGGCGAACAGATCACAACAAAATGAAAATTTTAGACTTTATGTAAGGAAAGAATTTAAAACAATAAACAAATGTGAGTAAAGAAAATTTATACTCGCACCACAAATGAAAACAAAAGTTTTGTTCTCCAAGTTTGGTAATTCCACTAGTTCAACCTTAATAGTTCTGAATTTTATAAGACAGATTTTTCTACACATGTTTTAAAAAATTGATATGCATGCTTGAAACATGTTAAAGATTCAAATCACCTATGTATCCAAACCTTTTAAAGAGAATAAAATTAAATTCTCAAGTGAACGTGCGGAGGGATATTTACCAGAGTCAAACAAGCCATTATTTTGCCCATATACAAAAATCTGACCTAACGATCATAGATGATTGTAAAGTTATTTCTCATGCGTAACAGGCTATATTTTTCTAAGGAATGACTTATGGATTGGGATTCAACACTCAGTTAAAAATCCCTCGCCAACCCCTTTTCCCGACGAATGCAGAACCTGATATATAAAAACAAGAAAGAGTTTAAAATCCCTAAAATTTTTTGACACTTTTTGAAATTATCTTCCTCTACATTTCTGCATTGTGAATTTCCATTTTAGATGTATATTGTTTCTTAAATCAGAATTTGAATTTTCACTTTCCCTTCATCTAGTAAACATAACAAAGAGGTAAAAGGCAAATTGTACACAAAAAAATGAAAATTTTAGAGTTTATGCATGGAAAGAATTTAAAGCAATGAACAAATATAAGTAAATAAAATTTATTTACACACCACAAATGAAAAAAAAAAATTGTTATCCAAGTATGGGTAATACCACTATTTCAACCCTAATAGCTCAAAATTTTATAAGAAAGTGGTTTTTCTACACATGTTTGAAAAAATGGATATGCATGCTTGAAACATGTTAAAGATTAAAATGACCTATGGATCAAAACCTTTTAAAGATAATAACATTAAATTCTCAAGTGAACGTGCGGAGGGATATTTACCCGTGTCAAACAAGCCATTATTTTGCCCATTTAAAAAAAGTTGACCTAACGATCATGGATGACATTAAAGAGATTTATCATGCGTAACGGGCTATATTTTTATAAGGAATGTCTTAGGGATTGGGAGTCAACAGTCAGTTAAAAATCTCCCGCCTTCCCCTTTCCCGATGATTGCAGAACCTTATATATAAAAACTAAAAAGAGTTTACAATCCCTAAAATTTATAGACCCTTTTTGGAACTATCTCTCTCTATATTTGTGCATTGTGCATTTCTGTTTTAGAAGTATACTTTGTTCTTCAATCAAAACTTGAGTTTTCACTTTCCCTTTATCTTGTAATAAAAAAAAAGATAAAAGGCAAATAGATCACAACAAAATGAAAATTTTAGAGTTTATGTATGGAAAGAATTTAAAGAAATAAACAAATGTTAGTAAAGATAATTTATTCACATACCACAAATGAACACAAAAGTAATGTTATCCACGTTTTGGAAATTCCACTAGTTCAACCCTAACAGCTCGGAATTTTATAAGAAAGAGATTTTTCTACACATGTTTTAAAAAATGGATACGCATGCTTTAAACTTGTTAAATATGAAAATGACCTATAGATCCAAATCTTTTAAAGAGAATAACATTAAATTCCTAAGTGAAAGTGCGGTTGGATATTTACCTGACTCAAACAAGCCATTATTATTCCCATTTACAAAAAGCTGACCTAACGATCATAGCTGATTGTAACATGATTTATCATAAGTAACAGGTTATATTTTTGTAAGGAATGACTTATGGATATGGAGTCAACACGCAGTTAAAAATCCCATGCCTGCCCCTTTTCCCGACGATTGCAAAACCTTATATATAAAAACTAAAAGGAGTTTACAATCTCTGAAAATTACAGACACTTTTTGGAATTATCTCTCTCTACATTTGTGCCTTGTGAATTTCCATTTTAGATGTATACTTTTTTCTTAAATCAAAATCTGACTTTTCACTTTCCCTTCATCTCGTAAATTAAAAAAAAAAGAGATAAAAGGGAAATCGATCTGAATAAAATGAAAATTTTAGAGTTTATGTATGGAAATAATTTAAAGCAATAAACAAATGTAAGTAAAGAAAATTTATTCACACACCACAAATGTTTTGTTGTCCAAGTTTGGGTAATTCTACTAGTTCAACCCTAATAGCTCAGAATTTTATAAGAAAGAGATTTTTCTACACATGTTTTAAAAAATGGATACGCATGCTTGAAACTTTTTAAAGATGAAAATGACCTATGGATCCAAACCTTTTAAAGATAATAACATTAAATTCCCAAGTGAACGTGCGGTGGGATATTTACCCGAGTCAAACAAGCCATTATTATTCCCATTTACAAAAGACTGACCTAATGATCATAGCTGATTGTAACATGATTTATCATAAGTAACGGGCTATATTTTTGTAAGAAATGACTTATGGATATGGAGTCAACACGCAGTTAAAAATCCCATGCCCGCCCCTTTTCCCGACGATTGCGAAACCTTATATATAAAAACTAAAAAAGGGTTTACAATCCCTGAAAATTACAGACACTTTTTGGAATTATCTCTATCTACATTTGTGCCTTATGAATTTCCATTTTAGATGTAAGCTTTTTCTTAAATCACAATTTGGCTTTTCACTTTCTCTTCATCTAATAAACAAAAAAAAAGAGATAAAAGGCAAATAGATCTCAATAAAATGAAAATTTTAGAGTTTACTTATGGAAAGAATTGAAAGCAATAAACAAATTTAAGTAAAGAAAATTTATTCACACACCGCAAATGAACACAAAATTTTTGTTGTCCAAGTTTGGGTAATTCCACTAGTTCTACCCTAATAGCTCAGAATTTTATATGAAAGAGATTTTTCTACACATGTTTTAAAAAATTGATATGCATGTTTTGAACATGGTAAATATTCAAATGACCTATGGATCCAAACCTTTAAAGAGAATCACTTTAAATTCTCAAGAGAACGTGCGGAGGGATATTTACTCTCGTCAAACAAGCCATCATTTTGCAACTTTAAAAAAATTTGACCTAATCATAGATTATTGTAAAGTGATTTGTCATGCGTAACGGGTTATATTTTTGAAGGAATAATTTATGGATAGGGAGTCATTACTCTGTGAAAAATCCCCCGCCTCCCGCTTTTCTTGACGATTGCAGAACTTGTTACTTAACAACTAAAAAGAGTTTACAATCCCTAAAAATTACAGACACTTTTTAGAATTATCTCTGCCTACATTTGTGCATTGTGCATTTCTATTTTAGATGTGTACATTTTTCTTAAATCAAAACTTGAGTTTTCACCATCCCTTTATCTCGTAAACAAAAAAAAGAGATAAAAGGCAAATACATCACAATAAAATGAAAATTTTAGAGTTTATGTGCGGAAAGAATTTAAAGCAAGAAACAAATGTAAGTAAAGAAAATTTATTCACACACCAGTAATGAACACAAAAGTTTTGTTATCCTAGTTTGGGCAAATCCATTAGTTCAACCCTAACAGCTTAGGATTGTATATGAAGGAGATTTATCTACACATGTTTTAAAAAAGGGATATGCATGGTTGAAACATGTTAAGGATGCAAATGACCATTGGATTCAAACCTTTTAAAGAGAATAACATTAAATTCTCAATTGAACGTGCGGTGGGATATTTGCCCGGGTGAAACAAACCATTATTTTGCCCATTTACAAAAGGCTGACCTAACGCTCATAGATGATGGTAAAGTGATTGATCATACGTAACGGACTACATTTTTGTAAGGATTGACTTATGGATTGGGATTCAACACTCAATTAAAAATCCCCCGCCTCCCCCTTTTCTTGACGTTACAGAACCTGATATATAAAAACTAAAAAGAGTTTACAATCCCTAAAAATTAAAGACACTTTTTGGAATTATCTCTCTCAAAATTTGTGCATAGTGCATTTCCATTTTAGATGTATACATTTTTCTAAAATCAAAACATGAATTTTCACTTTCCCTTCATCTCGTAAACAATAAAAAGAGATAAAATGGCAAATAGATCACAACAAAATGAAAATTTTAAAGTTTATGTATTGAAATAATATAAAACAATAAATAAATTTAAGTAAAGAAAATTTATTCTCACACCACAAATGAACACAAAAGTTTTGTTATCCAAGTTTTGGTAATTCCACTAGTTCAACCCTAATTGCTCAGAAATTTTTAAGAAAGAGATTTTTTCTACACATCTTTTAAAAAATGGATTTGCACGCTTGAAACTTGTTAAAGATTCAAATGACCTATGAATCCAAACCTTTTAAAATGAAAAACATTAATTCTCAAGTGAACGTGCAGGGGTATATTTACCCGAGTCAAATAAGCCATTATTTTGCACATTTGCAAAAAGTTGACCCAAAGATCATAGATGATTGTAAAGTTATTGATCATGCGAAATAGGCTACATTTTTTTAAGGAATGACTTATGGATTGGGAGTCAACACACAGTTAAAAATCCCCTGCCTACCCCATTGCCCGTAAATTACAGAACCTGATATATAAAAACTAAAAAGAGTTACCTATCTTTAAAAATTATAGACACTTGTTGGAATTATCTCTCTCTACATTTGTGCATTGTGCTTTTCCATTTTAGTTGTATACTTTTTTCTTAAATCAAAATTTGAGTTTACACTTTCCCTTCATCTCGTAAACAAAACAAAGAGATAAAAGGCAAATAGATCACAACAAATTGAAAATTTTAGAGTTTATGTATGGAAGGAATTTAAAGCAATAAACAAATGTAGATAAAGAAAATTTATTCTCACACCACGAATGAACTCAAAAGTTTTGTTATCCAAGTTTGGGTAATTCCACTAGTTCAACCCTAATAGCTCGGAATTTTATAAGAAAGAGATTTTTCTACACATGTATTTAAAAATGAATATGCAAGCTTGAAACATGTTAAAGATTCAAATGACCTATGAATCTAAACCTTTTAAAAGGAATAACATTAAATTCTCAAGTGAACGTGCGGAAGGATATTTACCTGAATCAAACAAGTCATTATTTTGCCCATTTACAAAAAGCTGACCTAACGATCATTGTTGATTGTAAAGTTATTTATCATGCGTAACGGGCAATATTTTTTTATGGATTGACTTTTGGATTGGGAGTCAACACTCAGTTAAAAATCCCTAGCCTGCCCCTTTCCCGACGAATGCAAAACCTGATATATAAAAACTAGAAAGAGTTTACAACCCCTAAAAATTACTGACACTTTTTGGAATTATCTCACTCTATATTTTTGCGTTATGAATTTCAATTTTAGATGAATAACTTTTCTTAAATCAAAATTCGAGTTTTCAGTTTCCCTTCATCCCGTAAACAAAAAAAAATGAGATAAAAGGCAAATAGATCACAACAAGATGAAAATTTTAGAGTTTATGTATGGAAATAATTTAAAGGAATAAAAAAATATAAGTAAAGAAAATTTATTTACACACAACAAATGAACACAAAATTTTTGTTATCCAAGTTTGGGTAATTCCACTAGTGCAACCCTAATAGCTCTGAATTTTATAAGAAAGAGTTTTTTCTACACATGTTTGAAAACTTGGATATGCATGCTTGAAGCATGTTAATGATTCAAATGACCTATGGATCCAAACCTTTTAAAGATAATAACATTAAATTCTCAAGTGAACGTGCGAAGGGATATTTACCTGAGTCAAACAAGCCATTATTTTGCCCATTTACAAAAAGTTGACCTAACGATCATGGATTATATTAAATAGATTTATCATGTGTAACGGGCTATATTTTTGTAAGGAATGACTTAAGGATTGGGTGTCAACAGTCAGTTAAAAATCTCCGGCCTCCCCCTTTTCCCAACGATTACAGAACCTATTATATAAAAACTAAAAAGAGTTTACTATACCTAAAAATTGCTGACACTTTTTGGAACTATCTTTCTCTACATTTGTGCAATGTGCGTTTCTGTTTTAGATGTATACTTTTTTCTTAAATCAAAACTTGAGCTTTCACTTTTCCTTTATCTCGTAAACAAAAAAAAAGAGATAAAAGGCAAATAAATCTCAACAAAATGAAAATTTTAGAGTTTATGAATGGAAAGAATTTAAAGCAATAAACAAATGTAAGTAAAGAAAATTTATTCACACACCACAAATGAACACAAAAGTTTTGTTATCCAAGTTTGGGTAATTCCACTACTTCAACCCTAATAGCTCGGAATTTTATAAGAAAGAGATTTTTCTACACATGTTTTAAAAAATGGATCTGCATGCTTGAAACATGTTAAAGATCCAAATGACCTATGGATCCAAACCTTTTAAATAGAATAACTTTAAATTCTCAAGTGAACATGCGGAAGGATATTTACCCGTGTCAAACCAGCCATTATTTTTCAACTTTACTGTAAAGTGATTTATCATGCGTAACAGGCTATATTTGTGTAAGGAATGACTTATGGATTGGGAGTCGACTCTCAGTTAAAAATCCCCCGCTTCCCCTTTTTCCCACAATTGCCAAACCTGATATATAAAAACTAAAAAAAGTTTACTATCCCTAAAAATTACAGATACTTTTCAGAATTATCTCTCTCTACATTTGTGCATTTTGAATTTCCATTTTAGTTATATACTTTTTTGTAAAATCAAAATTTGAGCTTTCACCTTCCCTTAGTCTAGTAAACAAAAAAAAAGAGGCAAATAAATCACGACAAAATGAAAATTTTAGAGTTTATGTATGGAAAGAATTTAAAACAATAAACAAAAGTAAGTAAAGAAAATTAATTCTCACACCACAAATGAACACAAGAGTTTAGTTATCCAAATTTGGTAATTCCACTAGTTCAACCCTAATAGCTCTGAATTTTATAAGACAGAGATTTTTCTACACATGTTTTAAAAAATGGATATGCATGCTTGAAACATGTTAAAGATTCAAATGACCTATGAATCCAAACCTTTTCAAGAGAATAACATTAAATTCTCAAATGAACGTGCGGAGGGATATTTTCCCGAGTCAAACAAGCCATTATTTTGCCCATACACAAAAAGCTGACCTAACGATCATAGATGATTGTAAAGTTATTTATCATGCTTAACGGGCTATATTTTTGTAAGGAATGACTTATGGATTGGGAGTCAACACTCAGTTAAAAAGCCCTCGCCTGCCCCTTTTCCCGACAAATGGAGAACCTGATATATAAAAAATAGAAAGAGTTTACAATCCCTAAAAATTATTGACACTTTTTGGAATTATCTCTCTCTACATTTGTGCATTGTGAATTTCCATTTTAGATATACTATTTCTTAAATCAGAATTTGATTTTTCACTTTCATTTCATCTCATATACAAAAAAAAAGGGCTAAAAGGCAAATAGATCACAACAAAATGAAAATTTTAGAGTTTATGTGTGGAAAGAATTTAAAGAAATGAATAAATATAAGTAATTAAAATTTATTTACACACAACAAATGAACACAAAATTTTTGTTATCCAAGTTTGGGTAATACCACTAGTTCAACCCTAATAGCTCAAAATTTTATAAGAAAGTGGTTTTTCTACACATGTTTGAAAAAATGAATATGCATGCTTGAAACAAGTTAAAGATTCAAATGACCCATGGATCCGAACCTTTTAAAGATAATAACATTAAATTCTCATGTGAACGTGCGGAGGGATATTTACCCGAGTCGAACAAGCCATTATTTTACCCATATACAAAAAGTTGACCTTACGATCATGGATGATATTAAAGAGATATATCTTGCGTAATGGGCTATATTTTTATAAGGAATGACTTAAGGATTGGGAGTCAACAGTTAGTTAAAATTCTACCGCATTCCCCTTTTCTCGACGATTGCAGAACCTTATATATAAAAACTAAAAAGAGTTTACTATCCCTAAAAATAACAAACCCTTTTTGGAATTATCTCTCTTTACAATTGTGCATTGTGCATTGTGCATTTCAGTTTTAGATGGACACTTTTTTCTTAAATCAAAACTTGAGTTTTCACTTTCCTTTTATTTAATAAACAAAAAAAAGAGATAAAAGGCAAATAGACCATAACAAAATGAAAATTTTAGAGTTTAGGTATGGAAAGAATTTAAAGAAATAAACAAATGTAAGTATATAAAATGTATTCACACACCACAAATGAACACAAAAGTTTTGTTATCCACGTTTGGGAAATCCCAATAGTTCAACCCTATTAGCTCGGAATTTTATATATAAGACATTTTTCTACACATGTTTTAAAAAATGGATGCACATGCTTGAAACATGGTAAAGATGAAAATGACCTATCGATCCAAACATTTTAATAGAATAACTTTAAATTCCCAAGTGAACATGCGGTGGGATATTTACCCTAGTCAAACAAGCCATTATTTTTCCCATTTTCAAAAAGCTGACCTAACGATCATAGCTGATTGTAACGTGATTTATCGTAAAGTAACATGCTATATTTTTAAAAGGAATGACTTATGGATATGGAGTCAACACGCAGTTAAAAATCCCCTGCCTGTCACTTTTTTCGACGATTGCAAAACATAATATATTAAAACTAAAAAGAGTTTATAACCATAAAAATTACAGGCACTTTTTGGAATTATCTCTCTCTACATTTGTGCCTTGTGAATTTCCATTTTAGATGTATACTTTTTTCTTAGATCAAAATTTGACTTTTCACTTTCCCTTCATTTCGTAAAAAAAAAAAAGAGAGATAAAAAGCAAATAGACACAATAAAATGAAAATTTTAGTGTTTAGGTATGGAAAAAATTTAAAGCAATAAACAAATGTAAGTAAATAAAATTTATTCACACACCACAAATGAACAGAAAATTTCTTTTTATCCAAGTTTGGGTAATTCCACTAGTTCTACCCTAATAGCTTGGAATTTTATAAGAAAGAGATTTTTCTACTAAAGTTTTAAAAAATTGATATGCATGTTTGAAAAATGGTAAATATTCAAATGACCTATGGATCCAAACCTTTAAAGAGAATCACTTTAAATTCTCAAGTGAACGTGCGGAGGGATATTTACCCATGTCAAACAAGTCATTATTTTGCAACTTTAAAAAAATTTGACTAACGATCATAGATTATTGTAAAGTGATTTGTCATGCGTAACGGGTTATATTTTTTAAGGAATGACTTATGGATAGGGAGTCAACACTCAGAGAAAATTCCACCGCCTACCCCTTTTCCCAACGATTGCAGAACCTGTTATATAAAAAAACTAAAAAGAGTTTATAATCCCATAAAATTACAGTGACTTTTTGGAATTATCTCTCTCTACATTTGTGAATTGTTCATTTATATTTTAGATATATACTTTTTCTTATATCAAAACTTGATTTTTCACTTTCCCTTTTTCTCGTAAACAAAAACAAGAGATAAAAGGCAAATAGATCACGACAAAATGAAAATTTTAGAGTTTATGTATGGGAAAAATTTAAAGCAAGAAACAAATGTAAGTAAAGAAAATTTATTTACACACCACTAATGAACACAAAGTTTTGTTATCTAAGTTTGGGGAAATCCATTAGTTCAACCCTAATAGTTTGGAATTTTATAAGGAGATTTATCTACACATGTTTTAAAAAAGGCTTTGCATGCTTGAAACATGTTAAAGATGCAAATGACCTTTGGATCCAAACCTTTTAAAGATAATAACATTAAATTCTCAAGTGAAGGTGCAGTAGGATATTTACCCGGGTGAAACAAACCATTATTTTGCCCATTTACAAAAAGTTGATGTAACGATCATAGATGATTGTAAAGTGATTGAACATGCGTAACAGACTACATTTTTGTAAGGATTGACTTATGGATTGGGATTCAAAACTAACCTAACTATCCCCTGCTTCCTCCGTTTCCCGATATATAAAAACTAAAAAGAGTTTACAATCCCTAAAAATTAAAGACAGTTTTTAGAATTATCTCTCTACATTTTTTCATAGTGCATTTCCATTTTAGATGTATACTTTGTTGAAAAATCAAACCTTGAGTTTTCACTTTCCCTTCATCTCGTAAACAATAAAAAGAGATAAATGGCAAATAGATCACAACAAAATGAAAATTTTAAAGTTTATATATGGAAAGAATATAAAGCAATAAACAAATGTAAGTAAAGAAAATTTATTCTCACGCCACAAATGAACACAAAAGTTTTGTTATCCAAGTTTGGGTAATTCCACTAGTTCAACCCTTATTGCTCAAAATTTATAAGAAAGAGATTTTTTCTACACATGTTTTAAAAAATGGATATGCATGCTTGAAACATGTTAAAGATTCAAGTGACATATGAATCCAAACCTTTTAAAGAGAATAACATGAAATTCTCATGTGAACATGCGCGGGGATATTTACCCGAGTCAAATAAGCCATTATTTTGCCCATTTACAAAATGTCGACGTAATGATCATAGATGATTTTAAAGTTATTGATCATGCGTAACGGGCTATATTTTTGTAAGGAATGACTTATGGATTGGGAGTCAACACGCAGTTGAAAATCCCCCGCCTGCCCCTTTTCCCGACAGTTGCAGAACCTAATATATAAAACCTAAAAAGAGTTTACTATCCCTAAAAATTACAGACACTTTTTGGAATTATCTCTCTCTACATTTGTCCATTGTGAATTTCAATTTTAGATGTATAATTTTTTCTTAAATCAAAATTTGAGTTTACAATTTCGCTTCATCTCGTAAACAAAAAAAAATAGATAAAAGGCAAAAAGATCACAAAAAATAGAAAATTTTAGAGTTTATGTATGGAGAGAATTTAAAGAAATAAAAAAATTTAATTAAAGAAAATTTCTCACACCACAACTGAACACAAAAGTTTTGTTATCCAAGTTTCAGTAATTCTACTAGTTCATCCCTAATAGCTCGGAATTTTATAAGAAAGAGATTTTTCTACACATGTTTTTAAAAATAGATATCCATGCTTGAAACATGTTAAAGATTCATATGACCTATGAATCCAAACCTTTTAAAGGGAATAACATTAGATTCTCAAGTGAACATGCAGAGAGATATTCACCCGAGTCAAACAAGCCATTATTTTGCCCATTTTCAAAAAGCATACCTACCGATTATAGATGATTTTAAAGTGATTTATCATGTGTAACAGGCTACATTTTTTAAAGGAATGACTTTTGGATTGGGAGTCAACACTAAGTTAAAAATCCCTAGCCTGCCCTTTTTCTCGATGCATGCAGAACCTGATATATAAAAACTAGAAAGAGTTTACAACCCCAAAAAAATACTGACACTTTTTGGAATTATCTCATTCTACGTTTTTGCATTGTGAATTTCCATTTTAGATGTATACTTTTTCTTAAATCAAAATTCGAGTTTTCAATTTCCCTTCATCTAGTAAACGTAAAAAAAGAGATAAAAGGCAAATAGATCACAACAAAATGAAAATTTTAGAGTTTATGTATGGAAAGAATTTAAAGGAATAAACAAATATAAGTAAAGAAAATTTATTTACACTCCACAAATGAACACAAAAGTTTTGTTATCCAAGTTTGGGTAATTCCACTAGTTCAACCCTAATAGCTCAAAATTTTATAAGAAAGAGGTTTTTCTACACATGTTTGAAAAAATGGATATGCATGCTTGAAACATGTTAATGATTAAAATGACCTATGGATCCAAACCTTTTAAAGATAATAACATTAAATTCTCAAGTGAATGTGCAAAGGGATATTTACCCTAGTCAAACAATCCATTATTTTTCCCATTTAAAAAAAGTAGACCTAACGATCATGAATGATATTAATGAGATTTATCATACATAACGGGCTATATTTTTATAAGGAATGGCTAGAGGATTGGGAGTCAACAGTCAGTTAAAAGTCTCCCGCCTCCCCCTTTCCCGACTATTGCAGAACCTGTTATATAAAAACTAAAAAGAGTTTACAATCCTTAAAAATTACTGACACTTTTTGGAATTTTCTTTCTCTACTTTTGTGCATTGTGCATTTTTGTTTTAGATGTATACTTTTTTCTTAAGTCAAAACTTGATTTTTCATTTTTCCTTTATCTCGTAAACAAAAAAAAGAGATAAAAGGCAAATAGATCACAACAAAATGAAAATTTTAGAGTTTATGTATGGAAAGAATTTAAAGTAATAAACCAATGTAAGTAAAGAAAATTTATTCACACACCACAAAAAACTAAAAAGTTTGGTTATCCAAGTTTGTGAAATTCCACTAGTTCAACCCTCATAGCTCAGAATTCTATAAGAAAGAGATTTTTCTACACATATTTTAAAAAATGGATATGCATGCTTGAAACATGTTAAATATTAAAATGACCTTTGGATCCAAACCTTTTAAAGAGAATAACATTAAATTCCCAAGTGAACGTGCGGGGGGATATTTACCCGAGTCAAACAAGCCATTCTTTTGCCCATTTACAAAAAGTTGACCTAATGATCATATATGATTGTAAAGATATTTAGCATGCGGAATGGTCTACATTTTTATAAGGAATGACTTAAGGATTGGGAGTCAACTGTCAGTTAAAAATGTCCCGCCTCCCCCTTTTCCCGACGATTGCAGAACCTAATATTTAAAAACTAAAAAAAGTTTACAATCCCTAAAAATTACTGACACTTTTTGGAATCATCTCTCTCTACATTTGTGCATTGTGTATTTCTGTTTTAGATTTGTACTTTTTTCTTAAATCAAAACTTGAGTTTTCACTTTCCTTTTATCTCGTAAACAAAAAAAAGAGATAAAAGGCAAATAGATAACAACAAAAGGAAAATTTTAAGAGTTTATGTATGGAAATAATTTCAAGCAATAAACAAATGTAAGTAAAGAGAATTTATTCACACACCACAAATGAACACAAAAGTTTTGTTATCCTAGTTTGGGAAATTCCACAAGTTCCACCCTAATAGCTCGGAATTTTATAAGAAAGAGATTTTTCTACACATGTTTTAAAAAAAGGATATGCATGCTTGAAACATGTTAAAGATTCAAGTGACCTATGGATCCAAACCTTTAAAAGAGAATAACTTTAAATTCTCAAATGAACGTGCGGAGGGAAATTTACCTGAGTCAAACAAGCCATTATTTTTCCCATTTACTAAAAGCTTACCTAATGATCATAGCTGATTGTAATGTCATTTATCATAAGTAACGGGCAATATGTTTGGAAGGAATGACTTATTGTTATGGAGTCAGCACGCAATTAAAAATCCCCCGAGTGCCCCTTTTTTCGAGTATTGCAAAACCAGATATATAAAAACTAAAAAGGGTTTACAATCCCTAAAAATTATAGACACTTTTTGGAATTCTCTCTCTCTACATTTTTGCCTTGTGAATTTCCATTTTAGATGTCACATTTTTTCTTATATCAAAATTTGAGTTTTCACTTTCCCTTTATCTGGTAAACAAAAAAAAGAGATAAAAGGCAAATAGATCACAATAAAATGAAAATTTTAGAGTTTATGCATGAAAATAATTTAAAGCAATAAACAAATGTAAGTAAAGAAAATTTATTCACACACTACAAATGAACAAAAAATTTTTGTTCTCCAAGTTTGGGTAGTTCCACTAGTTCGACCCTAATGGCTCGGAATTTTATAAGAAAGAGATTTTTCCACACATGTTTTAAAAAAAGGATATGCATGCTTGAAACATGTTAAAGATTAATATGACCGATGGATCCAAACTTTTAAGGAGAATAACTTTAAATTCTCAAGTGAACGTGCGGAGGGATATTTACCTGTGTCAAACAAACCATTATTTTGCAACTTTACCAAAAAGTTGACCTAACGATCATAGATGATTGTAAAGTGATTTATCATGCGTAACGGGTTATATTTTTCTAACGAATGACTTATGGATTGGAAGTCAACACCCAGTGAAAAATTCCCCACCTCCCCCTTTTCCTGACGATTGCAGAATCAGATATATAAAAATTTTAGAGTTTATGTATGGAAATAATATAAAGCAGTAAAAAATGTAAGCAGAGAAAATTTATTCACACACCACAAATGAACACAAAAGTTTTTTTTTCAAAGTTCGGGAAATTCCATTAGTTCAACCCAAATAGCTCGAAATTTAACGAGAAAGAGTTTTTTCTACACATGTCTTAAAAAATGGATAGGCATGCTTGAAACATGTTAAAGATGCAAATGACCTATGGATCCAAACCTTTTAGAGAGAATAACATTAAATTTCCAAGTGAACGTGTGATGGGATATTTACCCGAGTCAAACAAGCCATTATTTTGCCCTTTTACAAAATGCTGACCTAACGATCATAGATGATTGTAAAGTTATTTATCATGCATAACGGGCCATATTTTTTTAAGGATTGACTTATGGATTGGGAGTCAACACTCAATAAAAAATCCCCAGCCTCCCCCTTTTCCCGACGATTGCAGAACCTCATATATAAAAATTAAAATGAGTTTACAATCCCTAAAAAATACAGACAATTTTTGGAATTATCTCTCTCTACATTTGTGCATAATGCATTTCCATTTTATATGTATACTTTTTTCTTAAATCAAAACTTGAGTTTTCACTTTCCCTTCTTCTCGTAAACAAAAAAAAAAGATAAAAGGTAAATAGATCACAACAAAATGAAAATTTTAGAGTTTTTGTATGGAAAGAATTTAAAGCAATAAACAAATGTAAGGAAAGAAAATTTATTCACACATCACAAATGAACACAAAAGTTTTTTTATCCAAGTTTGCGTAATTCCACTAGTTCAACCCTAATAGCTCAGAATTTTATAAGAAAGAGATTTTTTCGCACATGTTTTAAAAAATGGATATGCATGCTTGAAACATGTTAAAGATGCAAATGACGTATGGATCCAAACCTTTTAAAGTGAATAACATTAAATTCTGAACTCAACCTGCGGTGGGTTATTTATCCGAGTCAAACATGCCATTATTTTGCCAATTTAAAAAAAGTTGACCTAACGATCATAGATGATTGTAAAGTGATTTATCATGCATAACAGGCTATTTTTTTTTTTGTAAATAATGACTTATGGATTTGGAGTCAACACTCAGTTAAAAATCCCCCGCCTCCCCCTTTTCCCCACGATTGCAGAACCTGTTATATAAAAACTAAAAAGTGTTTACAATCCCTAAAAATTACAGACACTTTTTGGATTTATCTCTCTCTACATTTGTGCATTGTGCATTTCTATTTTAGATGTATACTTTTTTCTTAAATCAAAACTTGACTTTTCACCTTCCCTTTTACTCGTAAAAAAAAAAAAAAGAGATAAAAGGCAAATAGATCACAACAAAATGAAAATTTTAGAGTTTATGTATGGAAAGAATTTAAAGCAAGAAACAAATGTAAGTAAATAAAATTTATTCACACACGAGAAATGAACATAAAAGTTTTGTTTCCATGTTTGGGAAATTTCACTAGTTCAACCCATATAGCTCGGAATTTATATGAAAGAGATTTTTCTATACATGTTTTAAAAAATGGATATGCATGGTTGAAACATGTTATAGATGCAAATGACCTATGGATCCAAGCCTTTTATAGAGAATAACTTTAAATTCTCAAGTGAACGTGGGGAGGGATATTTACTCAAGAGAAACAAGCCATTATTTTGCAACTTTACAAAAAGTTGACATAACGATCATTGATGATTGTAAAGTAATTTATCATGGGTAACGGGCTATATTTTTGTATGGAATGACTTATGGATAGGGAGTCAACACTCTGTGAAAAATCCCCCATCTCCCCCTTTTCCCGAAGATTGTAGAATCTCATATATAAAAACTAAATAGAGTTTACAATCCCTAAAAATTCCAGACAGTTTTTGGAATTATCTCTCTCTACATTTGTGCATTGTGCATTACTATTTTAGATGTATACTTTTTTCTTAAATCAAAACTTGTGTTTTCACTTTCCATTTATCTCGTAAACAAAAAAAAGAGATAAAAGGCAAATAGATCACAACGAAATGAAAATTTTAGAGTATATGTATGGAAAGAATTTAAAGCAAGAAACTAATGTAAGTGAAGAATTTTTTTTCACAAACCATAAATGAACACAAAAGTTTTGTTATCCAAGTTTGGGCCATTCCAATAGTTCAACCCTAATAGTTTGGAATTTTATAACAAGGAGATTTTTCTACACATGTTTTAAAAAAGGGATATATATGCCTGAAACATTTTAAAGATGTAAATGACCTATGGATCGAAACCTTTTAAAGAGAATAACATTAAACTCTTAAGTGAACGTCCGGTGGAATATTTACCCGAGTCAAACAAGCCGTTATTTTGCCCATTTACAATAAGCTGACCTAACGATCATAGATGATTGTAAAGTTATTTATCATGTGTAATGGGCTATATATTTGTAACGATTGACTTATGGATTGGGAGTCAACACTCAGTTAGAATCCCCCGCCTCCCCCTTTTCCCGATGATTGCAAAACCTGATATATAAAAACTAAAAAAGAGTTTACAATCCTTTAAAATTACAGACACTTTTTGAAATTATCTCTCTCTAAATTTGTGCCTTGTGAATTTCCATTTTAGATGTATACTTTTTTCTTAAATCAAAATTTGACTTTTCACTTTCCCTTCATCTCGTAAACAATAAAAAGAGATAAAAGGCAAATTGATCTCAATAAAATGAAAATTTTTGAGTTTATGTACGGAAAGAATTTAAAGCAATAAACAAATGTAATTAAAGAAAATTTATTCACACACAACAAATGACCACAAAATTTTTGTTGTCCAAGTTTGGGTAATTCCACTAGTTCTACCCTAATAGCTCGGACTTTTATAAGAAAGAGATTTTTCTACACATGTTCTAAAAAATTGATATGCATGTTTGAAACATGGTAAATATTCAAATGACATACGGATCCAAACCTTTAAAGAGAATCACTTTAAATTCTCAAGTGAACGTGCGGAGGGATATTTACCCGTGTCAAACAAGCCATTATTTTGCAACTTTACAAAAATTACCTAACGATCATAGATTATTGTAAAGTGATTTATCATGCGTAATGGGTAATATTTTTTAAGGAAAGACTTATGGATAGGGAGTCAACACTCAATGAAAAGTCCCCCGCCTACACCTTTTCCCGACGATTGCAGAACCTGTTATATAAAAACTAAAAAGAGTTTACAATCCCTAAAAATTACAGACACTTTTTGGAATTATCTCTCTGTAAATTTATGAATTGAGCATTTATATTTTAGATGTATACTTTTTTCTTAAATCAAAACTTGAGTTTTCACTTTCCCTTTATCTTGTAAACAAAAACAAGAGATAAAAGGCAAATAGATCACAACAAAATGAAAATTTTAGAGTTTATAAATGGAAAGAATTTAATGCAAGAAACAAATGTAAGTAAAGAAAATTTATTCACACCACTAATGAAGAAAAATTTTTGTTATCAAAGTTTGGGCAAATCCATTAGTTCAACCCTAATAGTTTGGAATTTATAAGAAGGAGATTTATCTACACATGTTTTAAAAAAGGGATATGCATACTTGAAACAAGTTAAAGATGCAAATGACCTTTGGATCCAAAACTTTTAAAGAGAATAACATTAAATTCTCAAGTGAACGTGCGAAGAGATATTTACCCGGGTGAAATAAACCATTATTTTGCCCATTTACAAAAAGCTGACCTAACGATCATAGATGATGGTAAAGTGATTGATCATGCGTAACGGACTAAATTTTTTTAAGGATTGACTTATGGATTGGGATTCAACACACAATTAAAAATCCCCCGCCTCCCCCTTTTACCGACGATACAGAACCTGATATATAAAAAATAAAAAGAGTTTACAATCCCTAAAAATTAATGACACTTTTTGGAATTATCTCTCTCTACATTTGTGCGTAATGCATTTCCATTTTAGATGTATACTTTTTTCTAAAATCAAAACTTGAGTTTTCACTTTCCCTTCATCTCGTAAACAATAAAAAGAGATAAATGGCAAATAGATCACAACAAAATGAAAATTTTAAAGTTTATGTATGGAAAGAATATAAAGCAATAAACCAATGTAAGTAAAGAAAATTTATTCTCACACCACAAATGAACACAAAAGTTTTGTTATCCAAGTTTGGGTAATTCCATTAGTTCAACCCTTATTGCTCGAAATTTATAAGAAAGAGATTTTTTCTATACATGTTTCAAAAAATGGATATGCATGCTTGAAACATGTTAAAGATTCAAATGACCTATGAATCCAAACCTTTTAAAGAGAATAACATGAAATTCTTAAGTGAACGTGCGAGGAGATATTTACTCGCGTCAAATAAGCCATTATTTTGCCCACTTACCAAAAGTAACGATCATAGATGATTGTAAAGTTATTGATCATGTGTAATAGGCTATATTTTTGTAAGGAATGACTTATGGATTGGGAGTCAACAAGCAGTTAAAAATCCCCTACCTACCCCTTTTCCCGACAATTGCAGAACCTCATATATAAAACCAAAAAAGAGTTTACTATCCCTAAAAATTACAAACACTTTTTGGAATTATCTCTCTCTAATTTTGTGCATTGTGAATTTCATTTTTAGATGTATACTTTTTTCTTAAATCAAAATTTGAGTTTACACTTTCGTTTCATCTCGTAAAAAAAAAAAAAAAAAAGATAAAAGGCAAATAGATCACAACAAATAGAAAATTTTAGAGTATATGTATGGAAAGAATTTAAAGCAATAAACAAATGTAAGTAAATAAAATTTATTCTCACACCACAACTGAACACAAAAGTTTTGTTATCCAAGTTTGGGTAATTCCACTAGTTCAACCCGAATAGGTCAGAATTTTATAAGAAAGAGATTTATCTACACATGTTTTTAAAAATGGATATGCATGCTTGAAACATGTAACAGATTCAAATGACCTTTGAATCGAAACCTTTTAAAGGTAATAACATTATATTCTCAAGTGAACATGCGAAGGGATATTTACCCGAGTCAAAGAAGCCATTATGTTGCCCATTTTCAAAAAGTTGACCTACCGATTATAGATGATCTTATAGACACCACAAATGAACACAAAAGTTTTCTTATCCAAGTTTGGGTAATTCCACTAGTTCAACCATAATAGCTCCAAATTTTATAAGAAAGAGGTTTTTCTACACATGTTTGAAAAAATGGATATGCATGCTTGAAACATGTTAATGATTCAAATGACCTTTGGATCCAAACCTTTTAAAGATAATAACATTTAATTCTCAAGTGAACGTGCGGAGGGATATTTACCCGCGTCAAACAAGCCAATATTTTGCCCATTTACAAAAACTTGACCTAATGATCATGGCTGATATTAATGATATTTATCATGCGTAATGGGCTATATTTTTATAAGGAATGACTTAAGGATTGGGAGTCAAAAGTCAGTTAAAAATCTCCCGCCTCCTCCTTTTCCTGACTATTGCAGAACCTGATATATAAAAACTAAAAAGAGTATACAATCCCTAAAAATTACTGATACTTTTTGGAATTTTCTTTCTCTACATTTTTGCATTGTGCATTTAATTTTTTGATGTATACTTTTTCCTTTAGTCAAAACTTGAGTTTTCACTTTTCCTTTATCTCATAAACAAAAAAAAAAGATATAAAAGGCAAATAGATCACAACAAAATGATAATTTTAGTAGTTTATGTATGGAAAGAATTTAAAGTAATAACCAAATGTAAGTAAATAAACTTTATTCACACACCACAAAAGAACTCAAAAGTTTGATTATCCAAGTTTGGGAAATTCCAATAGTTCAACCCTTATAGCTCGGAATTTTATAAGAAAGAGATTTTTCTATACATATTTTAAAAAATGGATATGCATGCTTGAAACATGTTAAAGATGCAAATAACCTACGGATCCAAACCTTTTAAAGAGAATAACATTAAATTCCCAAGTGAACGTGCGGTGGGATATTTACCTGAGTTAAACAAGCCATTATTTTTCCCATTTACGAAAAGTTGACCAAACGATCATAACTGATTGTAACGTGATTGATCATAAGTAACGGGCTATATTTTTGTAAGGAATGACTTATGGATATGGAGTCAACACGCAGTTAAAAATCCCCCGCCTGCCCCTTTTCCTGACGATTGCAGAACCTGATATATAAGAACTAAAAAGAGTTTATAATCCCTAAAAATAACAGACATTTTTTGGAATTATCTCTCTCTACATATAACCCTTTTAATTTCAGTTTTGGATGAATACTTTTTTCTTAAATTAAAATTTGATTTTTCACTTTTCCTTCATCTCGTAAAGAAAATAAAGAGATAAAAGGCAAATAGATCACAACAAAATGAAAATTTTAGAGTTTATGTTTGGAAAGAATTTAAAGCAATGAACAAATATAAGTAAAGAAAATTTATTTACACACCACAAATGAACACAAAAGTTTTGTTATCCAAGATTGGGTAATACCACTAGTTCAACCTAATAGTGCGGAATTTTATAAGAAAGAGGTTTTTCTACACATGTTTGAAAAAATTGGATATGCATGCATGAAAAATGTTAAAGATTCAAATAACCTATGGATCCAAACCTTTTAAGGATAATTACGCTAGTTCTACCCGAATAGCTCAAAATTTAACGAGAAAGAGATTTTTCTACACGTCTTAAAAAATGAATAGGCATGCTTGAAACATGTTAAAGATGCAAATGACCTATGGATCCAAACCTTTTAAAGAGAATAACATTAAATTCCCAAGTGAACGTGCGGTGGGATATTTACCCGCTTCAAACAAGCCAATATTTTGCCCTTTCACAAAATGCTGACCTAACAATCATAGATGATTGTAAAGTTATTTATCATGCATAACGGACTATATTTTTGTAAGGATTGACTTATGGATTGGGAGTCAACACTCAATTAAAAATCCCCCGTCTCCCCCATTTCCCGACGATTGCAGAACCTCATATATAAAAACTAAAAAGAGTTTAAAATCCCTAAAAAGTACAGACACTTTTTGAAATTACCCCTCTCAACATTTGTGCATAGTGCATTTCCATTTTAGATGTATAGTTTTCTCTTAAATCAAAACTTGAGTTTTCACTTTCCCTTCATCTCGTAAACAAAAAAAATAGATAAAAGGCAAATAGATCACAACAAAATGAAAATTTTAGAGTTTATGTGTGGAAAGAATTTAAAGAAGTAAAAAAATGTAAGTAAAGAAAATTTATTCACACACCACAATTGAGCACAAAAGTTTTGTTATCCAAGTTTAGGTAATTCCACTAGTTCAACCCCAATAGCTCAGAATTTTATAAGAAAGAGATTTTTGTACACAATGTTTTATAATATGGATATGCATACTTGAAACATGTTAAAGATCCAAACGACCTATGGATCCAAACCTTTTAAAGATAATAACTTCAAATTCTCAAATGAAGCGAAGGAATATTTACCCGTGTCAAACAAACCATTATTTTTCAACTTTAAAAAAAAGCTGACCTAACGATCATAGGTTTTTGTAAAGTGATTTATCATGCCTAATGGGCTATTTTTTTTAAGGAATGAGTTATGGATTGGGAGTCAGCACTCAGTTAAAAATCGCCTGCCTGCCCCTTTTCCCGACTAATGCAAAACCTGATATATAAAAACTAGAAAGTGTTTATAATCCCTAAAAATTACAGACACTTTTTGGAATTATCTCTCTCTACATTTGTGCTTTGTGAATTTCCATTTTAGATATACTGGTTCTTAAATCAAAATTTGATTTTTGACTTTCATTTCATCTCGTAAACAAAAAAAAGTGATAAAAGGCAAATAGATCACAACAAAATAAAAATTTTAGAGTTTATGTACGGAAAGAATTTAAAGCAATGAAGAAATATAAGTAAAGAAAATTTATTTACACACCACAAATGAACACAAAATTTTTGTTATCCACGTTTGGGTAATACCACTAGTTCAACCCTAATAGCTCAGAATTTTATAAGAAAGAGATTTTTCTGCACATGTTTTAAAAAATGGATATGCATGCTTGAAACATGTTAAAGATTCAAATGACCTATGGATCCAAACCTTTTAAAGAGAATAACATTAAATTCTTAACTGAACATGCGGTGGGATATTTACCCGTGTCAAACATGCCATTATTTTGCTAATTTAAAAAAAGTTGACCTAACGATCATAGATGATTGTAAAGTGATTTATCATGTGGAATGGGCTATTTTTTTTTAAAGAATGACTTATGGATTTGGAGTCAACACTCAGTAAAAAAACCACCGCTTCCCCCTTTTGCTGACGATTGCAGAACCTTATATATAAAAACAAAAAAGAGTTTACAATGCCTAAAAAATACAGACACTTTTTGGAATTATCTCTCTCTACATTTGTGCATTATGAATTTCCATTTTAGATGTATACTTTTTTCTTAAATCAAAATTTGAGTTTTCACTGACCCTTAATCTCGAAAACTAAAAAAGAGATAAATGGCAAAAAGATCACAACAAAATGAAGATTTTAGAGTTTATGTATGGAAATAATTTAAAGAAATTACAAATGTAAGTGAAGAAAATTTATTCACACACGACAAATTTCCATCTTTGGGAATTCCACTAGTTCAACTCTTATAGCTCGGAATTTATAAGAAAGAGATTTTTCTACACATGTTCTAAAAAATGGATATGCAGGCTTGAAACATGTTATAGGTGCAAATGACCTATGGATCCAAACCTTTTAAAGCGAATAACTTTAAATTCTCAAGTGAACGTGCGGAGGGATATTTACCCAAGACAAACAAGCCATTATTTTGCCACTTTACAAAAAGTTGACCTAATGATCATAGATGATTGTAAAGTGATTTATCATGTGTCACGGGGTATATTTTTGTATGGAATGACTTATAGATAGGGAGTCAACACTATGTGAAAAATCCACCTCTTCCCCCTTTTCCCGACGGTTGTAGAACCTGATATATAAAAACTAAATAGAGTATACAATCCCCAAAAATTCCAGACAGTTTTTGGAATTATCTCTCTCTACATTTGTGCATTGTGCATTTCTATTTTAGATGTATACTTTTTTCTTAAATCAAAACTTGAGTTTTCACTTTCCCTTTATCACGTAAACAAAGAAAAGAGATAAAAGGCAAATAGATCACAACAAAATGAAAATTTCAGAGTATATGTATGGAAAGAATTTAAAGCAAGAAACAAATGTCAGTAAAGAAATTTTTTTCACAAGCCACAAATGAACATAAAAGTTTTGTTATCCAAGTTTGGGCCATTCCAATAGTTCTATCCTAACAGTTTTGAATTTTATAAGAAGGAGATTTTTCTACACATGTTTTAAAAAAGGGATATATATACTTGAAACATTTTAAAGATGCAAATGATCTATGGATCCAAACCTTTTAAAGAGAATAACATTAAACTCTCAACTAAACGTCCGGGGGGATATTTACCCGAGTCAAACAAGCCGTTATTTTGCCCATTTACAAAAAGTTGACCTAACGATCATAAATGATTTTAAAGTGATTTATCATGCGTAACGGGCTATTTATTTGTAAGGATTGACTTATGGATTGGGAGTCAACACTCAGTTATAATCCCCCGCCTCCACTTTTCTCGATGATTGCACAACCTGATATATAAAAACTAAAAAGAGTTTACGATCCTTTAAATTACAGACACTATTTGGAATTATCTCTCTCCACATTTTTGCATAGTGCATTCCCATTTTAGATGTATACTTTTTTCTTCATTCAAAACTTGAGTTTTCACTTTCCCATCATCTCGTAAATATAAAAAAAAAGAGATAAAAGGCAAATAGATCACAACAAAATGAAAATTTTAGAGTTTATGGATGGAAATAATTTAAAGCAATAAACAAAAGTAAGTAAAGAAAATTAATTCACACACCACAAATGAACACAAAAGTTTTGTTATCCAAGTTTGGGAACCCTTATTGTTCGAAAGTTTATAAGAAGGAGATTTTTCTACACATGTTTTAAAAAATGGATATGCATGCTTGAAACATGTTAAAGATGCAATTGATCTATGGATCCAAACCTTTTAAAGAGAATAACATAAAATTCTCTAAGGAACGAGCGGTGGGATATTTACCCGAGTCAAACAAGCCATTATTTTGCCAATTTACAAAAAGCTGACCTAACAATCATAGATGATTGTAAAGTGATTTATCATGCGTAACAGGCTATAATTTTTTATGCAATGACTTATAGATTGGGAGTCAACACTCAGTTAAAAATCCCCCACCTCCCCCTTTTCTCGACTATTGTAGAACCTAATATATAAAAACTAAAAAGAGTTTACAATCCTTAAAAATTAACGACACTTTTTGGAATTATCTCTCTCTACATTTGTACATTGTGCATTTCCATTTTAGATTTAAACTTTTTTCTTATATCCAAATTTGAATTTTCACTTTCCCTTCATCTCGGAAACAAAAAAATGAGATAAAAGGCAAATAGATCACAAAAAAATGAAAATTTTAGAGTTTATGTATGGAAAGAATTTAAAGTAATAAAAAGATCTAAGTAAAGAAAATTTATTCACACACCACAAATGAACACAAAAGTTTTGCTATCCAAGTTTGGGAAATTCCACTAGTTTAACCCTAATAGTTCAAAATTTTATAAGAAAGAGATTTTTCTACACATGTTTTAAAAATTGGATATGCATGCTTGAAACATGTTAAAGATGCAAATGACCTATGGATCCAAACCTTTTAAAGAGAATAACATTAAATTCCCAAGTGAACGTGTGGTGGCATATTTACCCGAGTCAAACAAGCCATTATGTTGCCCATTTACACAAAGCTCTCCTAACAATCATAGATGATTGTAAAGTAATTTATCATTCGTAACGGTCTATATTTTTTTAAGGAATGCCTTATGGATTTGGAGTCAACACTCAATTAAAAATCCCCCGTCTCCCCCTTTTCCCGACGATTGCACAACCTAATATATAAAAACTAAAAAGAGTTTACAATTCCTAAAAGTTACATACACTTTTTGGAATTATCTCTCTCTAAATTTGTGCATTGTGCTTTTCCATTTTAGGTGTATTCTTTTTTTTGTAAATTACAACTTGAGTTTTCACCTTCCCTTCATCTCGTAAACAAAAAAAAGAGATAAAAGGCAAATAGATTACAACAAAATGAAAATTTTAGAGTTTATGTATGGACAGAATTTAACGCAATTAAGAAATGTAAGTAAAGAAAATTTATTCACAAACCACAAATAAACACAAAATTTTTGTTATCCAAGTTTGGTAAATTCCACTAGTTCAACCCTAATAGCTGGAAATTTTATAAGAAAGATATTTTTCTACACATTTTTTTAAAAAAGGGATATGCATGCTTGAAACATGTTAAAGATGCAAATTACCTACGAATCCAAACCTTTCAAAGAGAATTACATTAAACTCTCAAGTGAACGTGCAGTGGGATATTTACCCGAGTCAAACAAGCCATTATTTTACCCATTTAGAAAAAGCTGGCCTAACGATTATAGATGATTGTAAAGTGATTTTTCTTGCGTAACGGGCTATATTTTTTTAAGGGATGACTTATGGATTGGGAGTCAACACTCAGTTAAAAATCCCCTTGCCTCCCCCTTTTCCAGAAGATTGGAGAACCTGATATTTAAAAACAAAAAAAAGTTTACAATCCCTTAAAATTACAGACACTTTTTGGAATTATCTCTCTAGATATTTGTGCATTGTGCATTTCCATATTAGATTTATATTTTTTTCTTCAATAAAAACTTGAATTTTCACTTTCCCATCATCTCGCAGACAAAAAAAAAGAGATTAAAGGCAAATAGATCACAAAAAAATGAAAATTTTAGAGTTTATGTATGGAAAGAATTTAAAGAAATAAAAAAATGTATGTAAAAAATATTTATTCATTCACCACAAATGAACACAAAAGTTTTGCTATACAAGTTTGAGAAATTCCATCAGTTCAACCCTAATTGCTCGAAATTTTATAAGAAAGAGATTATTCGACACATGTTTTAAAAAATGGATATGCATGCTTGAAACATTTTAAAGATAAAAATGACCTATGAATCTAAACCTTTTAAATAGTCTAACAATAAATTCTCAATTGAATGTGCGGTGGGATATTTACCCGAGTCCAACAAGCCATTATTTTGCCCATTTTAAAAAAGTTGACCTAACGATCGTAGATGATTGTAAAATGAATTATCTTGAGAAACGAGCAATATTTGTGTAAGGAATGACTTCTGGATTGGGAGTCAACACGCAGTTAAAAATCCCCCGCCTCCCCTTTTCCCGATGATTGTTGAATCTGATTTATATAAACTAAAAAGAGTTTACAATCCCTAAAAATTACAGACACTTTTGGAATTATCTCTCTCTACATTTGTGCATTGTGCATTTCCATTTTAGATGTATACTTTTTTCGTAAATAAAAACTTGACTTTTTATCTTTCCCTTCATCTCCTACACAAAAAAAGAGATAAAAAGGAAAATAGATCACACCAAAATGAAAAGTTTAGAGTTTATGTATGGAAAGAATTTAAAGCAATAAAAAAATGTTAGTATAGAAAATATATTCACACACCACAAAAGAACACAAAATTTTTGTTATCCAAGTTTGGGAATTTCCACTAGTTCAACCCTAATAGCTCAGAATTTTATAAGAAATTGATTTTTCTACACATGTTTTGAAAAAGGGATATGCATGCTTGAAACATGTTAAAGATGCAAATTACCTATGAATCCTAACCTTTTAAAGAGAATAACATTAAATTCTCAAGTGAACGTGCGGTGGTTTTTTTACCCGAGTCAAACAACCCATTATTTTGCCCATTTAGAAAAACCTGACCTAACGATCATAGATGACTGTATAGTGATTTATCAAGCGTAACGGGCTATATTTTTGTAAGGAATGACTTATTGATTGGGAGTCAACACTCTTTTAAAAATCCCCCACCTCCCCCTTTTTCAGACGATTGCAGAACCTAATAATAAAAACTAAAAAGAGTTTACAATCCCTTAAAATTATAGACACTTTTTGGAATTATCTCTCTCTACATTTGTGCATTGAGCATTTCCATATTAGATGTATACTTTTTTCTTGAATCAAAACTTGAATTTTTATTTTTCCTTCATCTAGATCACAAAAAAAAGAGATTTTAGAGTTTATGTATGGAAAGAATTTAAAGCAATAAACAAATGTAAGTAAAAAAAATGTATTCACGCACCACAAATGAACACAGAAATTTTGCTATCCAAGTTTGGGAAATTCCACTAGTTTGACCCTAATAGCTCAAAATTTTATAAGAAAGAGATTTTTTGACACATGTTTTAAAAAATGGATATGCATGCTTGAAACATGTTAAAGAAGCAAATGACCTATGGATCCAAACCTTTTGAAGAGAATAACATTAAATTCTCAAGTGAACATGTGCAGGGATATTTACCCAAGCCAAACAAGCCATTATTATGCCCATTTAAAAAAAGTTGACTTAACGATCATAGATGATTGTAAAATAATTTATCATGCGTAACGGGCTATATTTGTGTAAGGAATGACTTATGGATTGGGAGTCAACACACAGTTACAAATCCGCCCCACCCCCCCCCCCCCCCCCCCCCCCCCCCCCCCCCCCCCCCTTTTTCCCGACGATTGCACAACTAGATTTATAAAAACAAAAAAAAAGTTTACAATCCCTTAAAATTACATACACTTTTGGAATTATCTCTCTCCACATTTGTGCTTTGTGCATTTCCATTTTAGATTTATACTTTTTTCTTAAATACAAACTTGAGTTTTATCTTTCCCTTCATCTCGTAAACAAAAAAAGAGATAAAAGGCAAATATATCACAACAAAATGAAAAGTTTAGAGTTTATGTATGGAAAGAATTTAAAACAATAAACAAATGTAAGTTAAGAAAATTTATTCACACCACAAATCAACAAAAAAGTTTTGTTATCCAAGTTTGGGAAATTCCACTACTTCAACCCTAATAGCTCCGAATTTTATAACAAATAGATTTTTCTACACATGTTTTAAAAAAATGGATATGCATGCTTGAAACATGTTAAATATGCAAATGACCTATGTATCTAAAACTTTGAAAGAGAATAACATTGAATTCTAAAGTAAAGGTGCGGTGGGATATTTACCTGAGTCAAACAAGCCATTATTTTGCCCATTTACAAAAAGATGACTGATGTATAATTTAGTTACATCAGCTTTAATACCACGCAAGCATACGAATCGTTCATGTAATCTAGCAGTAAGCGAGGGTCATATCCACAAGGAGGATTGAATTTTGTGTATTCTTCAGTCAACTAGCCTAACCAAATATGATGAATTAATCTTAACTAAACACTAATTATATCCTACATTATCAAGCAATAATCTAATTAACTACTTGTACAACAGGAAACGTCAACTCTGGATTTTATCATGATTCGTGCCTCTCTCGAGAGCCACGAAACCACGAATCCGGATTCTCAATCCTTGCGTCTAGCCCCTCTCAGGCGCCTAGAGTTAATGACAAAGAGTGGATTACAATAGAGTGCAGAGAATCAATTTCCTATTGTGATGATGCTAAAATTATCAACTCTGGATTTTACCGTGATTCGTGCCTCTCTCGAGCGCCACGTAATCACGAATCCGATTTCTCAATCCTTGCGTCTAGCCCCTCTCGGGCGCATAGAGTGAAAGATAGAAATCGGATTAAAATACCAAAATCCAACCTCAATTATAATCCTACCCTAATTAGCTAATTTAATCAAATATCCAGAAAACCAATCTTAAATAAACCTTAATTATCAAATCAGATTCAATTAACATTCAAAACCTAAGTTCAAACCATATAAAAACTAAATTCAATAATGACGAATTACTCCCCTTCTTCCTCCTCTCGCTCGGGCACAAACTCGTTCTCATGGGTGCTGCAATTTCCCGAAATCAATGGCTTCGGGTTGGCAAGAGTGAGTGGCCGGAGGTAGAGACGACGCCGGCGACGAAGGTTGGAAGCCGACGGATGGAGGGAACGTCCGACGAAGAACGAAACAGAGCTGACGTTCTCTAACCGGCTCTCTCGAGTCTCGGTTGGAGTCGGAATAGCTCCGGGAATGGTCGGAAATACGTAACCAACGCCGGAGGATAGTCAAAAAGTGGAAGTTGCACCGGAGAAGCCCTCTCGGATCACTTCTCGGTCTGGTGAGCGACGACTGTCGAACTCACCTCGACGGAGACTGTCTCGAACTCTTCTCGAGTTTGTTCTCAGTTGCTGGACGGCAGTGGACGGCGGTGGACGATGGTGGTACGGCGGAAGGTATTGGCCCGGCGAATGACTGTGGGGAACTCCTCTCGGGTCCTCCCCTGTTTTCGGTCAAAAACCTCTGTTTTGGTCTCCGTTTCAGTTTTCTCTTCACGCTGCCTTTGACCCCCTCTCGGGTCTCCCCTCTCGGGTTTTCCCTCCCGGGTCTCCCCCTCCTCGTTTGACCCCTCTTTGCTTTAAATATGATTTTTCTTATTTTAAAACGATTTGCCCTAGAAATTACCTCCATTTCACTAAGGGCATTTTGGTAAATATCTTCTTCTCCACCCAAATTCTCCTGAAATTCCATAATTGAATCTATAAAAAGCATTTCAGGAAGAAATAAAACTAAAAAACAATGAAATATAATTCAAGAGAGAGAAATATGCAATATCGATAGTGATTAATGCCAAATTCAATAAATGCTCATTTCATTTGAAAACCGATAAATAACCACCTATAACACAATTATAAAAGGTTATTCTATTATAATTAACCTAGTTCTCATGTCAGAATATGGCATCTATCAATGACCTAATGATCATAGATGATTGTAAATTGATTTATCATGCGTAAAAAATGTTTGTAAAGAAAATTTATTCACACACCACAACGGAACACAAAGTTTTGTAATCCAGGTTTGGGAAATTCCACTAGTACGACCATAAGAGGTCAAAATTTTATAAGAAAGAGATTTTTCTACACTTGTTTTAACAAATGGATATGCATGCTTGAAACATGTTAAAGATGCAAATGACCTATGGATAAAAAAAATTTGAAGGGAATAACACTAAATTCTCAAGTGAACGTGCGGTGGGATATTTACCCGAGTCAAACAAGCCTTTATTTTGCCCATTTACAAAAAGCTGACCTAATGATAATAGATGATTGTAAAATGATTTATTATGCGTAACATGCTATATTTTTGTAAGGAATGACTTATGGATTGGGAGTCAACACTCAGTTAGAAATTCCCCGCCTCCCCTTTTCCTGATGATTGCAGAACCTAATATATAAAAAGTAAAAAGAGTTGACAATCCCTAAAAATTAAGGACACTTTTAGGAATTATCTCTCTCTACATATATGCATTGCACATTTATATTTTAGATGTATACTCTTTTCTTAAATCAAAACTTGAGTTCTCACTTTCCCTTTATCTCGTAAAAAATAAATAAAGAGATAAAAGGCAAATAGATCACAACAAAAAGAAAATGTTAGAGTTTATATATGGGAAGAATTTAAGGCAAGAAAAAACTGTGAGTAAATAAAATTTATTCCCACACCACAAATGAACACAAAAGTTTTGTTATCCAAGTTTGCGAAATTCCAATAGCTCAACCCTAATTGTTCAGAATTTTATAAGAAGGATACTTTTCTAAGCATGTTTTGAAAAATGGATATGCATGCTTGAAACATGTTAAAGATGCAAATGACCTATGGATCCAATCCTTTTAAAGTGAATAACATTAAATTCTCAAGTGAACGTGTGGTGGGATATTTACCGAGTGAAACAAGCCATTATTTTGCCCATTTACAAAAAGCTAACCTACCAATTATAGATGATTGTAAAGTGATTTATCATGCGTACCGGGCTATATTTTTGTAAGGATTGACTTATGGATTGGGAGTCAACACTCAGTTAAAAATCCCTCGTCTCCCCCTTTTCCTGTCGATTACAGAACCTGATATATAAAAACTAAAAAGAGTTTACAACGCCTAAAAATTACAGACACTTTTTGGAATTATCTCTCTCTACATATATGAATTTTGCATTTCCATTTTAGATGTATACTTTTTTCTAAAATCAAAACTTCAGTTTTCTCTTTCCTTTCATCACGTAGACAATAAAAACAGATAAATGGCAAATAGATCACAACACAACGAAAATTTTAGAGTTTATGTATGGAAAGAATTTAAAGCAATAAACAAATGTTAGTAAATAATATTTATTCACACCCCACAAATGAACACAAAAGTGTTGTATCCAAGTTTGAGTCATTCCACGAGTTCAACCGTAAGAGCTCGGAATTTTATAAGAAAGAGATTTTTCTACACATGTTTTAAAAAAATGGATAGGCATGCTTGAAACATGTTCAAGATTCAAATGACCTATTCTCCCAAACCTTTTAAAGAGAATAAAATTAAATTTTCAAGTGAAGGTACGGTAGGATATTTACACGAGTAAAACAAGCCATTATTTGGCCTATTTACAACAAGTTCACCCAACGATCATTGATGATTGTAAAGTGATTTATCACGGGCTCTATTTTTTTAAGGAATGACTTATGGATTGGGAGTTAACACTGTTAAAAATCCCCCGCCTCCCCCTTTTCTTGACAATTGCAGAACCTAATATATAAAAACTAAAAAGAGTTTAAAATCCCTAAAAATTACAGATACTTTTTGGAATTATCTCTCTCTACATTTGTGCATTGTGCATTTCAATTTTAGATGTATACTTTTTTCTTCAATTAAAACTTGATTATTCATTTTCCCATTATCTCGGAGCAAAAAAAAGTGATAAAAGGCAAATAGATCACAACAAAATAAAAATGCTAGAGTTTATATATGTAAAGAATTTAAAGCAGAAAAAAATGTAAGTACAAAAATTTTATTCACACACGACAAATGAACACAAACGTTTTGTTATTCAATTTTGGGAAATTCCACTAGTTCAACCCTGATTGTCCAGAATTTTATAAGAAGGAGATTTTTCTAAACATGTTTTAAAAAATGGATATGCTTGCTTGAAACATTTTAAAGATGCAAATGACCTATGGATCCAAACCTTTTAAAGAGAATAACATTAAATTCTCAAGTGAACATGCGGTGAGATATTTACCTGAGTGAAACAAGCCATTATTTTGCCCATTTACAAAAAACTGACCTACCGATTATAGATGATTGTAAAGTTATTTATCATGCGTAAAGGGCTATATTATTGTAAGGATTGACTTATGGATTGGAAGTCAACACTCAGTTAAAAATCCCTCGCCTCCCCCTTTTCCCAACGATTGCTGAACCAGATATATAAAAACTAAAAAGAGTTTACAATGCCTAAAAATTACAGATACTTTCTTGGAATTATCTCTCTCTACGTATGTGAACTGTGCATTTCCATTTTAGATCTATACTTTTTTCTAAAATCAAAACTTGAGTTTTCAGTTTCCTTTCATCTCGTAAATAATAAAAAGAGATAAATGGAAAATACATTACAACAAAATGAAAATTTTAGTGCTTATTTATGGAAAGATTTTAAAGCAATAATTGAATGTAAGTAAATAAAATGTATTCACACACCACAAATGAACACAAAAATTTTGTATCCTAGTTTGGGTAATTCCACTAGTTCAACCTTCAGAGCTCGGAATGTTATAAGAAATAGATTTTTCTTCACATGTTTTAAAAAACGGATAGGCATGCTTGAAACATGTTAAATATTCAAATGACTTATTGATCCAAACCTTTTAAAGAGAATAACATTAAATTTTCAAGTGAACGTGCGGTGGGATATTTACCCGAGTAAAACAAGCCATTATTTTGCCTATTTACAAAAACGCTGACCTAACAATCATAGATGATTGTAAAGTGATTTATCAGGCATAACGGGCTATATTTATTTAAGCAATGACTTATAGATTGAGAGTCAACACTCAGATAAAAATCCCCTGCCTTCCCCTTTCCCTGACGACTGTAGAACCTGATATATAGAAACTAAAAAGAGTTTACAATCCTTAAAAATTACAGAAACTTTTTGGAATTATCTCTCTCTTCATTTGTGCAATGTGAATTTCTATTTTAAATGTATACTTTTTTCTTAAATCAAAACTTGAGCTTTCACTTTCCCTTTATCTAGTAAAACAAAAAAGAGATAAAATGGAAATAGATCACAACAAAATGAAAATTTTAGAGTTTATATAGGGAAAGAATTTAAAGAAGGAAAAAAATGTATGTAAAGAAAATTTATTCACACACCACAAATGAACACAAAAGTTTTGTTATCCAAGTTTGGGAAATTCCACTAGTTCAACCCTAATTGTTTGGAATTTTATAAGAAGGAGATTTTTCTTAACTTGTTTAAAAAAATGGATATGCATGCTTGAAACATGTTAAAGATGCAAATGACCAATGGATCCAAGCCTTTTAAAGAGAATAACATTAAATTCTCAAGTGAACGTGCGGTGGGATATTTTCCCTAGTGAAACAAGTCAATATTTTGCCAATTTACAAAAAATGGACCTACCGATTATAGATGATTGTAAAGTGATATATCATGTGTAACGGGATACATTTTTTTAAGGATTGACTTATGGATTGGGAGTCAACACTTAGTTAAAAATCCCTTGCCTCCCCCTTTTCCCGACGATTGTAGAACATGATATATGAAAACAAAAATGAGTTTACAATGCCTAAAAATTACAGACACGTTTTGGAATTATCTCTCTCTACATATGTGAATTGTGGATTTCCATTATAGATGTAGACTTTTTTCTAAAATCAAAACTTGTGTTTTCACTTTCCCTTCATCTCGTAAACAATAAAAAGAGATAAATGGTAAATAGCTCACAACAAAATGAAAATTTTAGAGTTTATGTATCGAAAGAATTTAAAGCAATAAATAAATGTTAGTAAATAAAATTTATTCACACACCACGAATGAACACAAAATTTTTGTATCCAAGTTTCGGTCATTCCACTAGTTCAACCTTAAGCGCTCGGAATTTTATAAGCAAGAGATTTTTCTACACATGTTTTAAAAAATGGATATGCATGCTTGGAATTATATAAAAACTAAAAAGTGTTTAAAATCTATAAATATTACAGACACTTTTTGGAATTATCTCTCTCTACATTTGTGCATTGTGCATTTCTATTTTATATGTATACTTTTTTCGTAAATCAAAACTTGAGTTTTCACTTTTCCTTTATCTCGTAAAAAAAAGAGAGATAAAAGACAAATAGATCACAGCAAAATGAAAATGTTAGAGTTTATATATTGAAAGAATTTAAAGCAGGAAAAAAATGTGAGTAAAGAAAATTTATTCACACACCACAAATGAACACAAAAGTTTTGTTATCCAAGTTTGGGAAATTCCACTATTTCAACCCTAATTGTTCGAAAATTTATAAGACGGAGATTTTTCTATACAAGTTTTAATGAAAGGATATGCATGCTTGAAACATTTTGAAGATGCAAATAACCTATGGATCCAAACGTTTTTAAGAGAATAACATTAAATTCTCAAGTGAACATGCGGTGAGATATTTACCCGAATGAAACAAGCCATTATTTTTCACATTTACAAAAAGCGGACCTACCGATTATAGATGATTTTAAAGTGATTTATCATGTGCAATGGGCTATATTTTTTGGTAAGGATTGACTTATGGATTTGGAGTCAACACTCAGCTTAAAATCCCTTGCCTCCCCCTTTTCCCAACGATTGCAGAACCTGATATATAAAAACAAAAAAGAGTTTACAATGCCTTCAAATTACAAACACTTTTTGGAATTATCTCTTTGTACATATGTGAATTGTGGATTTCTATTATAGATGTAGACTTTTTTCTAAAATCAAAACTTGAGTTTGCACTTTCCCTTCATCTCGTAAACAATAAAAAGAGATAAATGGCAAATAAATCGCAACAAAATAAAAATTTTAGAGTTTATGTATGGAAATAATTTAAAGAAATAAAGAAATTTTATTAAATAAAATTTATTCACACACCACAAATGAACACAAAAGTTTTGTATCCAAGTTTCAGTCATTCCACTAGTTCAACCCTAAGAGCTCAGAATTTTATAAGAAAGAGATTTTTCTACACATATTTTAAAAAATGGATTTGCATGCTTGGAACATGTTATAGATGCAAATGACCTATGGACCCAAACCTATTAAAGAGAATAACATTAAATTCTCAAGTGAACGTGCGGTGGGATATTTACCAAAGTAAAACAAGCCATTATTTTGCCTATTTAGAAAAAGATGACCTAACGATCATAGATGATTGTAAAGTGATTTACATGTGTAATGGGCTATATTTTTTAAGGAATGACTTATGGATTGGGAGTCAACACTCAGTTAAAAATCCCCCGCCTCCCCCTTTTCCCGAAGATTGCAGAACCAGATATATAAAGACTAAAAAGTGTTTACAATCCCTAAAAATAACAGACACTTTTTCGAATTATCTCTCTCTACATTTGTGCATTGTGCATTTCTGTTTTAGATGTATACTTTTTTCGTAAATCAAAACTTGAGTTTTCACTTTTCCTTTATCTCGTAAAAAAAAAAAAGAGAGATAAAAGACAAATAGATCACAACAAAATGAAAATGTTAGAGTTTATATATTGAAAGAATTTAAAGCAGGAAAAAAATGTGAGTAAAGAAAATTTATTCACACACCACAAATGAACACAAAAGTTTTGTTATCCAAGTTTGGGAAATTCCACTATTTCAACCCTAATTGTTCGGAAATTTATAAGACGGAGATTTTTCTAAACAAGTTTTAATAAAAGGATATGCATGCTTGAAACATTTTGAAGATGCAAATGACCTATGGATCCAAACGTTTTTAAGAGAATAACATTAAATTCTCAAGTGAACGTGCGGTGAGATATTTACCCGAATGAAACAAGCCATTATTTTTCACATTTACAAAAAGCGGACCTACCGATTATAGATGATTTTAAAGTGATTTATCATGTGCAATGGGCTATATTTTTTTGTAAGGATTGACTTATGGATTTGGAGTCAACAGTCAGTTTAAAATCCCTTGCCTTCCCCTTTTCCCAACGATTGCAGAACCTGATATATAAAAACAAAAAAGAGTTTACAATGCCTTAAAATTACAAACACTTTTTGGAATTATCTCTCTCTATATATGTGAATTGTACATTTCCATTTTACATGTATACTTTTTTCTAAAATCAAGACTTGAGTTTTCACTTTCCCTTCATCTCGTATACAATAAAAAGAGATAAATGGCAAATAGATCACAACAAAATGAAAATTTTAGAGTTTATGTATGGAAAGAATTTAAAGCAATAAAAAAATTTAAGTAAATGAAATTTATTCACAGACCACAAATGAACAAGAAAGTTTTGTATCCAAGTTTGGGTCATTCCACTAGTTACACCCTAAGAGCTCGGAATTTTATAATAAAGAGATTTTTCTACACATGTTTTAAAAAATGGATAGGCATGCTTCAAACATGTTAAAGATTCAAATGACCTATAGATCCAAAACTTTTAAAGAGAAGAACATTAAATTTTCAAGAGAACGTGCGGTGGGATATTTACCCGAGTAAAACAAGCCATAAATTTTCCTATTTACAAAAACCTAACCTAACGATCATGGATTATTGTAAAGTGATTGATCTTGCGTAACGAGCTATATTTTTTTAAGGATTGACTTATGGATTGAGAGTAAACACTCAGTTAAAAATCCCCTACCTCCCCCTTTTCAAGACTATTGCAAAACCTGATTTATAAAAACTAAAATGAGGTTACAATCCCTAAAATTAAAAACACTTTTTGGAATTATCTCTCTCTTCATTTGTGCATTGTGCATTTCCATTTTAGATGTATATTTTTCTATTAAATAAAAACTTGAGTTTTCACTTTCCCTTCATCTCGTAAACAAACAAAAGAGATAAAAGGCAAATAGATCACAACAAAATGAAAATTTTTGAGTTAATGTATGGAATGAATTTAAATAAATAAACAAATGTAAGTAAAGAAAATTTATTCACACACCACAAATGTACACAAAATTTTTGTAATCCAAGTTTGGGAAATTTCACTAGTTCAACCCTAATGGCTCGAAATTTTATAAGAAAGAGATTTTTCTACACATGTTTTAAAAAATGGATATGCATGCTTGAAACATGTTAGAGATGAAAATTACCTATGGATCCAAACCTTTTAAAGAGAATAACATTAAATTCTCAAGTGAACGTGCAGTTGGATATTTACCCGAGTCAAACAAGCCATTACTTTGCCCATTTACAAAAAGCTGAACTAACGATCATAGAGGATTGTAAAGTGATTTATCATGCGTAATGGGCTATAGTTTTTTAACGAATGACTTATGGATTGGGAGTCAACACTCAGTTAAAAATTCCCTGCCTCCCCTATTTCCGCATGATTGCCGAACCTGAATCTTAAAAACTAAAAAGTGTTGACAATTCCTAAAAACTACAGACACTTTTTGGAATTATCTCTCTCAACATTTGTGCATTGTGCATTTATATTTTAGATGTATACTTTTTTCTTAAATCAAAACTTGTGTTTTCACTATCCTTTCATTCCATAAACAATAAAAGATATAAAAGGCAAAAAGATCAAAACAAAATGAAAATTTTAGAGTTGATGTATGGGGATAATTTAAAGCAATAAACAAATGTAAGTAATGAAAATTTATTCATACACCACAAATGAACAATAAATTTTTATTTTCCAAGTTTGGGAAATTCCACTAGTTCAACCCTAGTAGCTCTGAATTTTAAGAAAGAGATTTTTGTACACAAGTTTTAAAAAATGGATGCGCATGCTTGAAACATCTTAAAGAAGTAAATCACCTATGGATCCAAACCTTTTAAAGAGAATAACATTAAATTCCCAAGTGAACGTGTGGTGGGATATTTACCTGAGTCAAACCAGCCATTATTTTTCCCATTTACAAAAAGCAGACCTAACGATCATAGATGGTTGTAAAGTGATTTATCATGCATAACGGTGTATATTTTTGTAAAGAATGACTTATGGATTGGGAGTCAACACTCAGTTAAAAATCCCCACCTCCCCCTTTTCCCGACGATTTCAAAACCTGATATATAAAAACGAAAAAGAGTTTACAATCCCTAAAACTTACTGACACTTTTTGGAATTATATCTCTCTACCTTTGTGCATTGTGCATTTCCATTTTAGATGTATACTTTTTTCTTAAATCAAAACTTGTGTTTTCACTTTCCCTTCATTTCATAAACAATAAAAGATATAAAAGGCAAATAGTTCACAACAAAATGAAAATTTTAGAGTTTATGTATGGAAAGAATTTAAAGCAATAAACAAATGTAAGTAATGAAAATTTATTCACACACCACAAGTGAACACAAAAGTTTTGTTTGGGAAATTCCACTAGTTCAACCCAAATAGCTCGGAATATTAAGAAAGAGAATTTTGTACACATGTTTTAAAAAATGGATATGCATGCTTGAAACATGTTAAATATGAAAATGACCTATGAATCCAAACCTTTTAAAGAGAATAACATTATATTCTCAACTGAACGTGTTGTGGGATATTTACCCAAGTCAAACAGGTCATTATTTTGCCCATTTACAAAAACCTGACCTCACGATCATAGATGATTGTAAAGTGATTTATCATGCGTAAAGGGCTATATTTTTGTTTGGAATGACTTATGGATTGGGAGTCAACAATCATTTAAAAATCCCCTGCCTCCTAATTTTCCCGACGATTCCAGAACCTGATATATACAAATTAAAAAGAGTTTACAGTCCCTAAAAATTATAGACACTTTTTTGGAATTGTTTCTCTCTAAATTTATGCATTGTGCATTTCCATTGTAGATGTATACTTTTTTCGTAAATCAAAACGTGAGTTTTCACTTTCCCTTCATCTCGTAAACATAAAAAGAGGTAAAAGGCAAAAAGATCACAACAAAATGAAAATTTTAGAGTTTATAGATCCAAACATTTTTAAGAGATAACATTAAATTCTCAAGTGAACATGTAGTGAGATATTTACCCAAGTGAAACAAGCCATTATTTTTCACATTTACAAAAAGCGGACCTACCGATTATAGATGATTGTAAAGTGATTTATCATGTGCAATGGGCTATATTTTTTGTAAGGATTGACTTATGGATTTGGAGTCAACACTCAGTTTAAAATCCCTCGCCTTCCACTTTTCCCGACGATTGCAGAACCTGATATAGAAAAACAAAAAAGAGTTCACAATGCCTAAAAATTACAGTCACTTTTTTGAATTATCTCTCTCTATATATGTGAATTTTGCATTTCCATTTTAGATGTATACTTTTTTCTAAAATCAAAACTTTAGTTTTCACTTTTCCTTTATCTCGTAAACCAAAAAAAGAGATAAAAGGCAAATAGATCACAACAAAATGAAACTTTTAGAGTTTTTGTATGGAAAGAATTTAAAGCAATAAAAAATATAAATAAAAAAAATTATTCACACACCATAAATGAACACAAAAGTTTTATTAGCCAAGTTTGAGAAAATTCCACTAGTTCAACCCTAATAGCTCGAAATTTTATAAGAAAGAGATTTTTCTGCACATGTTTTAAAAAATGGATATGTATGCTTGAAACTTGTTAAATATGCAAATGACCTACGGATCCAAACCTTTTAATGAGAATAACATTAAATTCTCATGTGAATGTGCGGTGGGATATTTATCCGAGTGAAACAATCCATTATTTTGCCCATTTACAAAAAGTTGACCTAACGATCATAGATGATTGTAAAGTGATTTATCATGCATAACGGGCTATATTTTTGTAAGGAATGACTTATGGATTAGGAGTCAACACTCAGATAAAAATCCCATGCCTCCCCCTTTTCCCATCGATTGCAAAACCTGAAATGAGTTTACATTCCCTAAAAATTAAAGACACTTTTTGGAATTATCTCTCTCTACACTAGTGCATTGTGAATTTCCATTTTAGATGTATACTTTTTTCTTATATAAAAACTTGAGTTTTCACTTTCCCTTCATTTCGTAAACAATAAAAGATATGAAAGGGAAATAGATCACAACAAAATGAAAAAATTTAGAGTTTATGTATGGAAAGAATATAAAGCAATAACAAATATAAGTAAATAAAATTTATTCAAACACCATAGATGAACACAAAAGTTTTTTTATCCAAGTTTTGGAAAATTCCTCCATATCATCCCTAATTCCACAGAATTTTATAAGAAATTGATTTTTCTACACATGTTTTAAAAAATGGATATGCATGCTTGAAACATGTTAAAGATGCAAATGACCTATGGATCCAAATATTTTAAAGAGAATAAAATTAAATTCTCAAGTGAATGTGTGGTGGGATATTTACCCGAGTGAAACAGGGTATTATTTTGCCCATTTACAAAAGCTGACCTAAGGATCGTAGATGATTGTAAAGTGATTTATCATGTGACACAAATGTAAGTAAAGAAAATATTTTCACGCACCACAAATTAACTCAAAAGTTTTGTTATCCAAGTTTGGGAAATTCCATTAGTTCAACCCAAATAGCTCCAAATTTTATAAGAAAGAGATTTTTCTACACATATTTTAAAAAATGGATATGCATGGTTGAAACATGTTCAAGATGCAAATGATCTATGGTTCCAAACCTTTTAAAGAGAATAACATTAAATTCTCAAATGAAAGTGCGGTGGGATATTTACTAGAGTCAAACAAGCCAATATTTTGCCCATTTACAAAAAGCTAACCTAATGATCAGAGATGATTGTAAAGTGATTTATCATGGGATAGAAATGTAAGTACAAAAAATTTATTCACACACCACAAATGAACTCAAAAGTTTTCTTATCAATGTTTGGAAAATTCCACAAGTTCAACCCTAATAGCTCGGAATTTTACAAGAAAGAGATTTTTCTACACATGTTTTCAATAATGGATATGCATGCTTCAAACAAGTTAAAGATGCAAATGACTTGTGGATCCAAAATTTTTAAAGAGAAGAACATTAAATTCTCAAGTGAACATGCGGTGCGATATTTACCCATGTCAAACAAGCCATTATTTTGCCCATTTACAAAAAGTTGACCTAACGATCTTCAATGATTGTAAAGTGATTTATCATGCATAACGGGCTATTTTTAGTAAGGAATGACTTAAGGATGGGGAGTCAACACTCAGTTAAAAATCCCCTACCTCCCCCTTTTCCCAACGATTGCAGAACCTGATATATAAAAACTAAAATGAGTTTACAATCCCTAAAAATTACAGACACTTTTTGGTATTATCTCTCTCTACGTTAGTGCATTGTGCATTTCAATTTTAGATGTATACTTTTTCCTTAAATCGAAACTTGTGTTTTAACTTTCCCTTCATTTCGTAAACAATAAAAGATATAAAAGGCAAATAGATCACAAGAAAATGAAACTTTTAGAGTTTATGTATGGAAAGAATTTAAAGTAATAAAAAATATAAGTAAATAAAATTTACTCACACACCATAAATGAACGCAAAAGTTTTGTTATCCAAGTTTGGGAAAATTCCTCTATATCATCCCTAATTCCACGGAATTTTATAAGAAAGTGTTTTTTCTACACATGTTTTAAAAAATGGATTTGCATGCTTGAAACATGTTAAAGATGCAAATGACCTATGGATCCAAATATTTTAAAGAGAATAACATTAAATTCTCAAGTGAATGTGCGGTGGGATATTTACCCGAGTGAAACAATCTATTATTTTTACAATTTACAAAAAGCTGACCTAAGGATCGTAGATGATTGTAAAGTGATTTATCATGCGTAACAAATTTAAGTGAAGAAAAAAAATTTCACACACCACAAATGAACTCAAAAGTTTTGTTATCCAAGTTTGAGAAATTCCACAAGTTCAACCCAAATAGCTCCGAATTTTATAAGAAAGATATTTTTCTACACATATTTAAAAAATGGATATGAGTGCTTGAAACATATTTTAGATGCAAATGACCTATGGATCCAAACCTTTTAAAGAAAATAACATTAAATTCTCAAGTGAAAGTGCGGTGGGATATTTACCTGAGTCAAACAAGCCATTATTTTTCCCATTTACAAAAATAAGACCTAACGATCATATATGATTCTAAAGGGATTTATCATGTGTAACGTGCTATATTTTTTAAGGAATAACTTATGGATTAGGAGTCAACACTCAGTTAAACATCCTCCACCTCCCCCTTTTCCCAACGATTGCAGAACCTAATATATAAAAACTAAAAAGAGTTTACAATCCATAAAAAATATAGACACTTTTTGGAATTATCTCTCTCTACTTTTGTGCATTGTGAATTTCCATTTTAGATGTATACTTTTTTCTTAAGTCAAAACTTGAGTTTTCACTTTCCCTTCATCTCGGAAACAAAAAAAGAGATAAAAGGCAAATAGATCACAACAAAATGAAGCTTTTTGAGTTTATGTATGGAAATAATTTAAAGCAATAAAGAAATGTAAGTAAATATAATTTAATCACACACCAGAAATGAACTCAAAAGTTTTGTTATCCAAGTTTGGGAAACTCAACTAGTGCAACCCTAATAGCTCGGAATTTTATAAGAAAGATAATTTTCTATACATGTTTTAAAAAATGGATATGCATGCTTGAAACATGTTAAAAATGCAAATGACCTATGGATCCAATTTTTTTAAAGAGAATAACATAAAATTGTCAAATGAAAGTGCGGTGGGATATTTACCTGAGTCAAACAAGCCATTAATTTGCCCATTTACAAAAAGCTGACCTAATGATCATAGATGATTTTAAAGTGATTTATCATGCGTAATAAATGTAAGTAAGGAAAATTTATTCACCCCCCACAAATGAACTCAAAAGTTTTCTTATCAATGTTTGGGAAATTTCACTAGTTCAACACTAATTGCTCGGAATTTTATAAGAAAGAGATTCTTCTACACATGTTTTAAAAAATTGATATGCATGCTTGAAACAAGTTAAAGATGCAAATGACCTGTGGATCCAAAAATTTTAAAGAGAATAATATTAAATTCTCGAGTGAACTTGTAGTGCGATATTTACCCGAGTCAAACAATCCATTGTTTTGCCCATTTATAAAAAGCTGACCTAACGATCTTAGATGATTGTAAAGTAATTTATCATGCGTAACAGGCTATATTTTTTTAAGGAATGATTTATGGATTGGGAGTCAACACTCAGTTAAAAATCCCCTGCCTTCCCCTTTTCCAAACGATTGCAGAACTTGATATATAAAAACTAAATTGAGTTTACAATCCCTAAGAAGTACAGACACTTTTTTGAATTATCTCTCTTTACATTAGTGCATTTTGCATTTCCATTTTAGATGTATACTTTTTTCTTAAATCAAAACTTGTGTTTTCACTTTCCCTTCATTTCATAAACAATAAAAGATTTAAAATTCAAATAGATCCCAGAAAAATGAAAATTTTAGAGTTTATGAATGGAAAGAATTTAAAGAAATAACCAATATAAGTAAATAAAGTTTACACACACACCATAAATGGACACAAAAGTTTTGTTATCCAATTTAGGCAAAATTCCTCTATATCATCCCTAATTCCAAGGAATTTAATAACAAAGTGATTTTTTTGCACATGTTTTAAAAAAAGGATATGCATGCTTGAAACATGTTAAAGATGCGAATGACCTACGGATCCAAACTATTTAATGAGAATAACATTAAATTCTCAAGTGAATGTGCGGTGGGATATTTACCTGAGTAAAACAAGCTATTATTTTGCCCATTTTCAAAAACTTGACCGAAGGATCGTAGATGATTGTAAAGTGATTTATCAAGCATAACAAATGTAAGTAAACAAATTTTTTTTACTAACCACAAATGAACTCAAAAGTTTTGTTATCCATGTTTGGGAAATTCCACTAGTTCTACCCAAATAGCTCCGAATTTTATAAGAAATAGATTTTTGTACACATATTTTAAAAAATGGATATACATGCTTGAAACATGTTCAAGATGGAAATGACCTATGGATCCAAACCTTTTAAAGAGAATAACATTAAATTCTCAAGTGAACGTGCGGTGGGATATTTACCTGAGTCAAACAAGCCATTATTTTGCCCATTTAAAAAAAGAAGACCTAATGATCATAGATGATTGTAAAGGGATTTATCATTTGTTACGGGCAATATTTTTTTAAGAAATGACTTATGGATTGGGAGTCACCACTCAGTTAAACATCCCTCGCCTCCCCGTTTTCCCAACAATTGCGGAACCTGATACATAAAAACTAAAAAGAGTTTACTATCCATAAAAAAATATAGAAACTTTTTGGCATTATCTTTCTCGACTTTTGTGCATTGTGAATTTCCATTTTAGATGTATACTTTTTTCTTAAATCAAAACTTGAGTTTTCACTTTCCCTTCATCTTGGAAACAAAAAAAGAGATAAAAGGCAAACAGATCACAACAAAATGAAACCTTTACAGTATATGTATGGAAAGAATGTAAATCAATAAAGAAATGTAAGTAAAGAAAATTTATTCACTCACCCAAAAATGAACACAAAAGTTTTGTAATCCAAGTTTAGGAAATTCAACTAGTTCAACCCTAATAGCTTGGAATTTTATAAGAAAGAGAATTTTTTACACATGTTTTTAAAAATGGATATGCATGCTTGAAACATGTTAAAGATGCAAATGACCTATGGATCCAAACCTTTTAAAGCGAATAACATTAAATTCTCAAATCAATGTACGGTGGGATATTTACCCGAGTCAAACAAAGCATTATTTTGCTCATTTAAAAAAAAGTTGACCTAATGATCATAGATGATTTTAAAGTGATTTATCATGCGTAAGAAATGTAACTACAGAAAATTTACTCACACACCACAAATGAACTCAAAAATTTTCTTATCAATGTTTGGGAAATTCAACTAGTTCAACCCTAATAGCTCAAAATTTTATACGAAAGAGATTTTTCTACACGTGTTTTAAAAAATGGATATGAGTGCTTCAAACAAGTGAAAGATGCAAATGACCTGTGGATCCAAACTTTTTAAAGAGAATAGCATTAAATTCTCAAGTGAACGTGCGGTGCAATATGTACCTAAGTCAAACAAGCCATTAGTTTGCCCATTTACAAAAAGTTGACCTAACGATCTTAGATTATTGTAATGTGATTTATCATGCGTAACAGGCTATATTTTTGTAAGGAATGACTTATGGATTGGGAGTCAACACTCAGTTAAAAATCCCTCGGCTTTCCCTCTTCCCAACAATTGCAGAACCTGATATATAAAAACTAAAATGAATTTACAATCCTTTAAAATTACAGATACTTTTTGGAATTATCTCTCTCTACATTAGTGCATTGTATATTTCCATTTTAGATGTATACTTTTTTTTAAATCAAAACTTGTATTTTCAGTTTCCCTTCATTTTGTAAACAATAAAAGATATAAAAGGCAAATAGATCACAAGAAAATAAAAATTTTAAAGTTTATGTATGGAAAAAATTTAAACCAATAACAAATATATGTAAATAAAATGTAATAACACACCATAAATGAACATAAAAGTTTTGTTGTCCAAGTTCAGAAAAATTCCTCTATATCATCCCTAATTCCATGGAATTTTATAAGAAAGTGATTTTTCTACACATGTTTTAAAAAATGGATATGCATGCTTGAAACATGTTCAAGATGCAAATGACCTATGGATCAAAACCTTTTAAAGAGAATAACAATAAATTCTCAAGTGAACGTGCGGTGGGATATTTACCTGAGTGAAACAAGCCATTATTTTTCCCATTTACAAAAAGAAGACCTAACGATCTTATATGATTGTAAAGGGATTTATCATGGGTAATGGGATATATTTTTGTAAGGAATGATTTATGGATTGGGAGTCAACACTCAGTTAAACATCCCCCGCCTCCCCCTTTTCCCAACGATTGCAGAACCTGATATATAAAAACTAAAAAGAGTTTACAATCGATAAAAAATATAGACACTTTTTGGAATTATCTCTCTCTAATTTTGTGCATTGTGCATTTTCATTTTAGATGTATACTTTTTTCTTAAATCAAAGCTTGAGTTATCACTTTCCCTTCATCCCGAAAACAAAAAAAGAGATAAAAGGCAAATAAATCACAACAAAATGAAAATTTTAGAGTTTATGTATGGAAATAATTTAAAGCAATAAAAAAATGTAAGTAGAGAAAATTTATTCACACACCACAAATGAACAAAAAAGTTTTGTTATCCAAGTTTGGGAAATTCCACTAGTTCAATCCTAATTGCTCGGAATTTGATAAGAAAGAGATTTTTTTTTTACATGTTTTAACAAATGGATATGCATGCTTGAAACAAGTTAAAGATGAAAATGACCTATGGATCCAAACCTTTTAAGAAGAATAACATTAAATTCTCAAGTGAACTAGCGGTGGGAAAATTACATGAGTCAAAGAAGTAATTATTTTGCCCATATACAAAAAACTGACCTAACGATCATAGATTATTGTAAAGTGATTTATCATGTACAACGGGATATATTTTTGTAAGGAATGACTTATGGATTGGGAATCAACGCTCAGTTAAAAATCCCCCGCCTCCCCCTTTTCCAGACAATTGCAGAACCTGATATACAAATACTAAAAAGAGTTTACAATCCCTAAAAATTATAAACACTTTTTGGAATTATCTATCTATACATTTGTGCATTGTGCAATTAAATTTTTTATGTATACATTTTTCTTAAATCAAAACTTCAGTTTTCACTTTCACTTCATCTCGTAAAAAAAAAGAGAGATAAAAGGCAAATAGATCACAAAAAAATGTAAATTTTAGAGTTTATGTATGGAAAGAATTTAAAGCAATAAAAAATATAAGTAAATAAAATGTATTCACACACCAGAAATGAACACAAAAATTTAGTTATCCAAGTTTGGGAAAATTCCACTAGTTCAACCCTAATAGCTTGGAATTTAATAAGAAAGAGATTTTTCTACACATGTTTTAAAAAATAGATATCCATACTTGAAACATGTTAACGAAGAAAATGACCTATGGATCCAATCCTTTTAGAGATAATAACATCAAATTCTCAAGTGAATCTATGATGGGATATTCACCCGTGTCAAACAAGCCATTATTTTGTCCATTTACAAAAAGCTGACCTAACAATCATAGATGATTTCAGAGTGATTTATCATGCGTAACGGGCTATATTTTTGTATGGAATGACTTATGGATTTGGAGTCAACACTCAGTTAAAAATCCCCCACCACCCCCTTTTCCCGACGATTACAAAACCAGATATATAAAAACTAAAAAGAGTTTACAATCCCTAAAAACTACAAACACTTTTTGGAATTATCTCTCTCTTCATTAGTGCATTGTGCATTTCCATTTTAGATGCAAAAATTTTTCTTAAATCAAAACTTGAATTTTCACTTTCCCTTCATCTAGGGTACTAAAATAGAGATAAAAAGCAAATAGATCACAACAAAATGAAAATTTTAGAGCTTATGTATAGAAAGAATTTAAAGCAATAAAAAAATGTAAGTAAAGAAAATTTATTCACACACCACAAATGAACACAAAATTTTTGTTATCCAAGTTTAGGAAATACGACTAGTTCAACCCTAGTAGCTCGGAATTTTATAAGAAAGAGATTTTTCTACACATGTTTTAAAAAATGGATATGCATGCTTGAAACATGTTAAAGATGCAAATGACCTATGGATCCAAATTTTTTAAAGAGAATAACATTAAATTCTCATGTAAACGTGCGGTGGGATATTTACCCGAGTCAAACAAGCCATTATTTTGCCCTTTAACAAAAAGCTGACCTAACAATCATAGATGATTGCAAAGTAATTTATATTGAATAGCAAATGTACATAAGGAAAATTTATTCACACACCACAAATGAGCACAAAATTTTTTTTATCCAAGTTGGGGAAATTCCAGAAGTTCAACCCTAATAGCTTGGAATTTTATAAGAAAGAGATTTTTCAACACATGTTTTAAAAAATTGATAAGCATGCTTGAAACATGTTAATGAAGCAAATGACCAATGGAGCCAAACCTTTCAAAGAGAAAAACATTAAATTCTTAAGTGAACGTGTGGTGGGATATTTACATGAGTCAAACAAGCCATTATTTTGCCCATTTACAAAAAGGTGACCTAGCGATAGATGATGATTGTAAATTGATTTATCATGCATAACAAGCTAAATTTTTGTAAGGAATGACTTATGGATTGGGAGTCAACACTCAGTTAAAAATCCCCTGCCTCCCCCTTTTCCGGAGCATTACAGAACCTGATATATAAAAACTAAAAATATTTTACAATCTCTAAAAATTACACACACTTTTTGGAATTATCTCTCTCTACATTTGTACATTGTGCATTTTGCATTTACATTTTAGATGTATACTTTTTTCTTAAATCCAAACTTGACTTTTCACTTTCCCTTCATTTCGTAAACAAAAAAAGAGATTAAAGGTAAATATATCAAAACAAAATGAAAATTTTAGAGTTTAAGTATGGAAAGAATTTAAAGCGATAAACAAATGTAAGTAAGGAAAATCTATTTACACAACACAAATGAACACAAAAGTTTTTTTATCCAAGTTTGGGAAATTCCACTAGTTCAACCCTAATATTCGAAATTTTATAAAAAAGAGATTTTTCTACACATGTTTTAAAAAATGGATATTCATGCTTGAAACATGTTAAAGATGCAAATGACCTATGGATCCAAACCTTTTAAAGAGAATAACATTAAATTCTCAATTGAACGTCCGGTGGGATATTTACCCTCCAATCCCCCTTTTCCCAACGATTACAGAACCAGATATACAAAAACTAAAATGAGTTTACAATCCCTAAAAATTACAGACACATTTTGGAATTATTTCTCTCTACATTTGTGCATTGTGCACTGTGCATTTACATTTTAGATGTATAATTTTTTCTTAAATCAAAACATGAGTTTTTACTTTTCGTTCATCTCGCAAACATAAAAAGAGATAAAAGACAAATAGATCACAACAAAATGAAAATTTTAGAGTTTATGTATGGAAAGATTTTAAAGCAATATACAAATGTAAGTAAAGAAATTTTATTCACACACCACAAGTGAACACAAAAGTTTTGTCATCCAAGTTTGGGAAATTCCATTAGTTCAACACTCTTAGCTTGGAATTTTATAAGAAAGAGATTTTTCTACACATGTTTTAAAAAATGGATATGCATATTTGAAACCTGTTAAAGATGCAAAGGACCTATGGATCTAAACCTTTTACAGGGAATAACATTAAATTCTCAAGTGAACGTGCGGTGGGATATTTACCCGAGTCAAACAAGCCATTATTTTACCCATTTACAAAAACTTCATCTAACTATCATAGATGATTGTAAAGTGATTATGATGCGTAACAGGCTATATTTTTGTAAGGAATGACTTATGGATTGGGAGTCAACACTCAGTTAAAAATCCCCAGCTTCCCTCATTTCCCGACGATTGCATAACCTGATAAATAAAAACTAAAAAGAGTTCACAATCCAAAAAAAATATTAAATTTTTTTGGAATTATCTCTCGCTACATTTGTGCATTGTGCATTTCCATTTTAAATGAATATTTTTTTCTTAAATCAAAGCTTGAGTTTTCACTTTCCCTCCATCTCGTAAAAAAAAAAAGATCAAATGCAAATAGATCACAAGAAAATGAAAATTTTAAAGTTTATGTATGGAAATAATTTAAAGGAATAAACAAATGTCAGTAAAGAAAACTTATTCACACGCCACAAATGAACACAAAAGTTTTATCCAATTTTGGGAAATTCCACTAGTTCAACCCCAATAGCTCAGAATTTTATAAGAAAGAGATTTTTCTATACATGTTTTAAAAAAAGGATATGCATGCTTGAAACATGTTAAAGATACAAATGACCTATGGATCCAAACCTTTTAAAGAGAATATTTTAAATTCTCAAGTGAACGTGCGGTGGGATATTTACCCGAGTCAAACAAGCCATTATTTTGCCCATTGACAAAAAGCCTACCTAACGATCATAGATGATTTTAAAGTGATTTATCATACGAAACTGGCTATATTTTTTTAAGGAATGACTTATGGATTGGGAGTCAACACTCAGTTAAAAATCCCCCGCCTCCCCCTTTTCCCGACGATTGCAAAACCTGATATATAAAAAATGAAATGAGTTAACAATCCCTCAAAATTACAGACACTTTTTGGAATTATCTATCTCTACATTTTTACATTGTGCATTTCTATTTTAGATGTATACTTTTTTCTAAAATCAAAGCTTGAGTTTTCACTTTCCCTTCTTCTCGTAAACAAAAATAGAGATCAAAGGCAAATAGATCAGAACTAAATGAAAATTTTGGAGTTTATGTATGGTAGTAATTTAAAGCAATAAACAAATGTAAGCAAAGAAAATTTATTCACACACCGGAAACGAACATAAAAGTTTTGTTAACCAACTTTTGGGAAATTCCACTAGTTCTACTCTAATAGCTCGGAATTTGATAAGAAAGATATTTTCTACACATGTTTTAAAAAATGGATATGCAAGCTTGAAACATGTTATAGAAGAAAATGACCTATGGATCCAAACCTTTTAAAGAGAATAACATTAAATTCTCAAGTGAACGTGTGGTGGGATATTTACCCGAGTCCAACAAGCCATTATTTTGCCCATTTACAAAAAGTTGAACTAACTATCATAAATGAGTGTAAAGTGATTTATCATGCGTAACGGGCTATATTTTTGTAAGAAATGACTGATGGATTGGGAGTCAACACTCAGTAAAAAATCCCAGTCTCCTCCTTTTCCCTACCATTACAAAATCTGATATATAAAAACTAAAAACAGTTTACAATCCCTAAAAATTACAGATAGTTTTTGGAATTCTCTCTCTCTACATTTGTGCATTGGGCATTTCCATTTTAGATCTATACTTTTTACTTAAATCAAAACTTGAAGTTTCACTTTCCCATCATCTCGTAAACAAAAAAAAAAAAAAAGAGATAAAAGGCAAGTGATCACAACAAAATGAAAATTATGGAGTTTATGTATGAAAATAATTTAAATCAATAAACAAATATAAGTAAAGAAAATTTATTCACATACCACAAATGAACACAAAATGTTTTTGTACTAGTTTGGGAAATTCAACTAGTTCAACCCTAATAGCTCAGAATTTTCTAAGAAAGAAATTTTTCTCCTCATGTTTTAAAAAATGGATATGCATGCTTGAAACATGTTAAAGATGCAAATTACCTAAGGATCCAAACCTTTAAAGAGAATAACTATAAATTCTCAAGTGAATGTGCGGTGGGGTATTTACCTGAGTCAAACAAGCCAATATTTTGCCCATTTACAAAAAGTTGACCTAACGATCATATATGATTGTAAAGTGATTTATCATATGTAACGGGCTATATTTTCGTAGGGAATGACTTATGGATTGGGAGTCAACACTCTTAAAAATCCCCAGCCTCCTCCTTTTCCTGACGATTACAGAACCTGATATATAAAAACTAAAAAGAGTTTTCAATCCCTAAAAATTATAGACAGTTTTTGGAATTATCTCTCTCTACATTTGTGTGTTGGGCTTTTCAATTTTCGATGTAATCTTTTTGCTTAAATTTAAAATTGAGTTTTCTTTTTCCCTTCATCTCGTGACCAAAAATAGAAAGAAAAGCAATTTGATCACAACAAAATGAAAATTTTAGAGTTTATGTATATAAATAATTTAAATAAATAAACAAATGTAAGTAAAGAAAATTTTTTCACACACCACAAATGAACACAAAAGTTTTGTTATCCTAGTTTGGGAAATTCCACTAGTTCAACCCTAACAACTCAGAATTTTATATGAAAGAGAGTTTTCTACACATGTTTTAAACAATGGATATGAATGCTTGAGACATGTTAAAGATGAAAATGACCTATGGATCCAAACCTTTGAAAGAGAATTACAATAAATTCTCAAGTGAATGTGCGGTGGGATATTTACTAGAGTCAACCAAGCCATTATTTTTCCCATTTGAAAAAAGCTGACCTAACGATCAAAGATGATTGTAAAGTGATTTATCGGACATAACGGGCTATATTTTTGTAAGGAATCTCCCTCTACATTTGTGCATTGTGCATTTCCATTTTAGATGTATACTTTTTTCTTAAATCAAAGCTTGAGTTTTCACTTTCCCTTCATCCCATGAAAAAAAACAAAGAAAAAAGGCAAATAGATTGTCACAAAATGAAAATTTTAGAGTTTATGTATGGAATGAATTTAAAGCAATAAACAAATGTAAGTAAAGAAAATTTATTCATACACCACAAATGAACACAAAAGTTTTGTTTTCCTAGTTTGGGAAATTCCACTTGTTCAACCCTACTAGCTCGGAATTTTATAAGAAAAAGATTTTTCTACACATGTTTTAAAAAATGGATAGGCATGCTTAAAACATATTAAAGATGCAAATGACCTATGGATCAAAATTTTTTAAAGAGAATAACATTAAATTCTCAAGTGAACGTGCTGTGGGAGATTTACCTGAGTCAAACAAGCCAATATTTTTCCCATTTACAAAAAGCTTACCTAACGATTATAGATTATTGAAAAGTGATTTATCATGTGTAACGGGCTATATTTTTGTAAGGAATGACTTATGGATTGGGAGTCAACACTTAGTTAAAAATCACCTGCCTCCCCCTTTTCCTGACGATTGCAGAACCTAATATATAAAAACTAAGAAGAGTTTACAATCCCTAAAAATTAATGGCACTTTTTGGAATTATCTCTCTCTACATTTGTGTATTGTGCATTTCCATTTTAGCTGTATACTTTTTTCGAAAATCAAAACTTGAGTTTTCACTTTCCCTTCATCTCGTGAACAGAAAAAGAGAGAAAAGGCAAATAGATCACAACAAAATAAAATTTTTAGAGTTTATGTTTGGAAAGAATTTAAAGCAATAAACAAATTTAAATACAGAAAATTTATTCACACACCACAAATGAACACAAAAGTTTTGTTATCCAAGTTTGGCAAATTCCTCTATTTCAACCCTAATATCTCGGAATTTTATAAGAAAGATGTTTTTCTACACTTGTTTTAAAAAATGCATGTACATGCTTGAAACAAGTTAAAGATGCAAATGTCCTATGGATCCAAACCTTTTAAAGAGAATAACATTCAATTCTCTAGTGAACGTGCGGTGGGATATTTACCCGAGTCAAACAAGCGTTTATTTTGCCTATTTCCAAAAGCAGACCTAACGATCATAGATGATTGTAAAGTGATTTATCTGTTATGGTTCCTAGCCATGGATCTAGTAACTGGGTGAGTCAAATAAGGATCCAGCATTGTTAGAGCATTTCTTAACACATTTTTTTGAAAAAATCTTTCTTTTTCTTCCCTCACATATTATAATTGAAAAGGAGTTTCCTTTTCTCAATTATAGATGCACCAATTCAATCAAGACACTGTTTAAGGATCCAATTATGAAACCCCACTTTATACCTCATGTAATTGAGTAGGTTTTCTGAATTCATGGAACTACCAATGTTGTATGTAAAGAAGGTAGTCTATAGCTCTTCTAAACTAGGAAAAGATAGATAAAAATATATCTTGAAGACCTCCTTCAATCAGTAACTCAAAAACCCCTTTCTTGATGCTAAGGCTCACGCAAAATCTCCTTCCCTCACTGCTGGTTCGTGGAAGAGATGGATAACTATTGCAGCTTGGAAGAGAAGGCTGATTCCTTTTCCTTTTCCTTCCAATATCTCCTCAAAGACTCCCCAATGGATGCAGCAAACCACCAAGGATAGTTCATGCCAAGAACCCAAGGATAAGGAACCTAGCAAGAACCTAATTACTCTATTTTACTCTAAATCCGACCTTACCTTATTTCTCATTCCTTACCCTTTAAATAGGGTCCTTCATGCCAAGATAGGTTAGGGTTAGGTTTATAAATCCCAACTATAGCCCTACCTTCAAGTCTTATTATATAATCAATCAAATTCGAAATTAAAAGCAACATAAGTAATAAAAGTAAAATTAGGTGACTTGGTGAGTCATTGTCTCCTCCTCTGAGTGACTCGGTGTGCTATTGAGTCCATAACATCTGCCTCCCCTAGGAGAAAGAGCTTGTCCTCAAGCTCGTAAGCTGGATAGACCTGTTTGAAGGTCTCTAACCGCTCCCATGTCACTGCCTCGGGGTCTGTAGCGGTCCACTGCATGAGGATGTCCCACTGGTCATTCGTCACACGCGCCCGTAACACCGCGTAGGGTGTCAGAATGACATGGCCATTGTCCACTGGAGGAAGGAACGGTGGAGAAGAAGGGGTTGGCCCCTTGTGAGGTTTTAGTAGTGAGACATGAAACACATCATGCAGCTTCGCTGTGTCCGATAATTTTAGTTGATACGCCACCTGCCCGACACGTCGAATGATGGCAAAGGGCCCAAAGTACTTGGGGGATAGCTTATGGTGCGCTGGCCCGGCGAGAGAGTGTTGTCGGTATTGCTGGAGACGTAGACACACATACTCCCCAACCACGTATGACACACCCCGGTGGCCCTTGTTGTAAGTCGCAGTCATCAGGTCCTGATCCTTTTGTAGCTGATCTGTAAACGTCCTCAACACCTGATCTCAATCCATGAGTGCCTCATCAATGGCATCCACGAGGGTGGTGCCTCTAGTCTAAGAGAGAAGCCTTGGGGGCTCCCTCCCATAAAGAACCCGAAAAGGAGAAGATTGCAAGGCCGAGTGGAATGAAGTGTTATAACAGTATTTTGCTCTAAGTAGCCATTGAGCCCACTATTTCGATCGATCTCCCACTAAACACCAGAGATACATCTCTATGGTCCGATTAACCACCTCGGTTTGGCCATCCGTCTGAGGGTGATATGCGGAGGAAATTGCATTCCACTCAGTCGAAACAGTTTCCTCCAGAAAGTACTCGTGAAAACCGCATCCCGGTCACTCACAATAGACTCAGGAATGCCATGTAAGCATACAATATGCTCCAAGAAGGTGTGAGCCATGTGAGCTGCCGTGTAGGGGTGAGCCAACGGGATAAAATGATCATACTTGGAGAAGTGATCAACCACCACAAACAAAACAGACTTCCTGGCTGAGAGGGGAAGACCTCCACGAAGTCCATTGAAATATCTGACCATACCTGAGTAGGGAGAGCGAGAGGCTGGGGAAGACCTGCAGGACTCAAATGATCTTATTTGTTCCTTTTACATACCTGACAATCAGAGACATATGTAGTAATGGAGGACTTCATAGCCGGCCAATAGAAATCCGCCCGAATAAGCCACAACGTTTTTTGTAACCCCTCATGGGTAGAATAATGATAAGCCGAGAGAATGGCTGGAATCAACTTGGACGTGGTCAGAAGGTAAATCCGTTGCTTATAGAAAATTAGTGAATCCTGAATGGACCACTTAGAATCCATCTCCCCATAGGAAATTTTGCGGTGTAGCTCCTGTAGTACTGGAAGTGTGGCATGCGCATCACGGACCTTGTTTAGAATGAGAAAACGCGGTTGGCTGATGGCATAGATGAGCTGCTGATGTTCAAAACGTCTGGACAAGGCATCCGCCACCTTGTTTAATTTGCCCGCACGATACTCCACTAAGAAATCAAAGCCCATCAACTTACTAATCCAATGCTGCTGTGGTGACGTCGTGAGAAGTGAACTTGGGACTATAATGATCAGTGCAGATGAGAAAAGTACATCCCCATAAATACGACCACCAATGTTGGACCACCTTGGCCAACCCGATCAGTTCGTATTCATATGTAGCCAATTTCTGATAACGAGAGGCCAACTGTTGACTGAAATAAGCAATGGGGTGAGAGTTTTGATGCAACACGGCCCCAATGCCCCCACCAGAAGCATCGTATTCTATCACAAACAAGTCATCAAAATTTGGAAGTTGTAGCACCGGTGTAGATGCAAGAGCATTCTTGAGTGCGTCAAATGCCATGGAAGACTCTTCGTTCCACTGAAAGGAATTCTTTTTAAGAAGGTTTGCCAAAGGTGCTGCCAACAAACCAAGACTCCGAATAAATTTCTGGTAATAGCCTACCAAACCAAAAAATCCGCGTACAGCTGAGCAAGACTAAGGCTATGGCTACTCACTAATGTCCTAAACCTTCTTGGGATCAACATTGACCCCCTCATGGGAAATAATGTGGCCCAGGTAATCAACATGAGATTCCCCAAAGGAGTATTTGGACTTCTTCAAATATAATTGGTGTGCTCGCAATAAATCAAATAAAATTCTCAAATGTGCTAAGTGGTCATCTCGAGATTTGCTATATATGAGTATATCATAAAAAAACAAGTACAAATTTCTGAAGGTAAGAGATAAATACCTCATTTATCAGCGCCTGGAAAGTAGAAGGAGCATTTGATAGCCCAAAAGGCATGACCACAAATTCAAAGTGGTCGTGATGTGTTCGGAATGCCGTCTTTTAAATATCTGTTGGATGCATGCGAATCAGATGATACCCAAACCATAAGTCTAATTTTGTGAAGACCCACGATCCATGTAGCTCATCGAGGAGCTCCTCCACCATTGGAATGGGAAATTTGTCTTTCACTCTCAGCGCGTTCAATTCACGATAATCAGCACAAAAGCGCCAAGTCCCATCATGTATCTGTACGAGCAGAACTGGTGAAGAGAAGGGGGACCTACTGCTGCGAATAAGGCCTTGTTGTAGCATCGGCTGAGACTGTCTTTCAATCTCATCTTTCTGGAGGTGAGGGTCAAGATACGGATGAACAACTACCACATCTAACCCTGGTTTCAAACATATTATGGTGATCACACTGTCTGAGTGGGGGGAGCACTGTAGGCTCACAAAAAAGGTAGGAGAACTCATCAATAAGACCCTCAATCTTGCCTGCTGAATAATCTAGGGCAATCAGAGAATGAATGTATTGTTGTGTTTCTGTCTGACTTCCTTGTAGGAGCACTTGGCTACCACGTAAGACAAAACTCATTGTCAATGCAGAAAAGTCCCACAAAATGGGTCCCAACATTTGTAACCATTTGATTCCCAACACCATATCAAAACCAGCTACAGGAATAACAAAAAATTCAGCATGAAACAAAGTAGTGCCAATAGTAAAATTTACCACCTTGCTGATTCTGTAGCTAGGAACCTTCTCCCCATTGGCCATTGAGACTGTGGTTGTCGGATGGGGAAGAATTTGTAACTACAGGTGCTCGGCCACCGTCAAACTAAGAAATTTGTGGTTGCTCCCCAAGTCCACTAGACCACAAGTTCCCGATCGAAGATCTGAGCTCTGACTTGCATGGTTTTGGACGACTTTTGCCCAATAATTGATGCAAGGAAATTTCCGATGGTGCTTCCTCTATCATATCCTCTGTCACCTCGATATCATCATCTTCAACTGTATCAATTACAAACAAGCTTTTGCACTGATGACCAACCCCGATATGGTTCATCACAGTTGTAACACAGATTTTTGGACCGCCTCTCCATCATTTAGCACTTGTCAATTTTTTAATGTACTGAGGTGGATGACTGCTCGATTTTGTATCCCCTAGTAAAGTGGTGCTTGGAGTGTGTCTAGGAGGAGGTGTTGTGGTCCGAACCCCCTGAGGATAATTGTGTCTGCTTTGCCAGATGGAACAAGTGCTCCTCTCCCCTAACCATGTGGGTCGTCTATGCAGGGCCTTCTGTCGCAGTTCTAAAGCACGGGCTACATTCATCGCGTGTGATAATGTAATCGGTGTATAGAGCTCCACCTCAAACTTTAACGCCTCCGTCAGGCCTGCTGTAAATAATGCCACTTGCTGGTCAACTCGTACCATACCTTTGCTCGTGCTAAATTTTCTTGGAACAGTTTTTGATATTGCTCCATGGAACCTGTTTTTCGTAACAGAACCAAATCACCCAATGGATTGCTATACGCCAGAGGACCAAAACGAAGAGAGCATAAATTCATAAATTCTTCCCACTCCACAACTGGTCTATCTGCCTCAACTTGCTGATACCAGAGTTGTGCTTCTCCCATTAAGTGGAAAACAGCCATCCGCACTTTATCATACGCTGGTACTCGTTGATAGGCAAAAATATTTTTGCAGCGATATAGCCATACAAAAGGGTCTTCTGACCCATTATAAGTGGGAAATTCGAGTTTAGTGTACCTAGGTACTGTGCCTCCTCCCTGGTGGAAGGGTCCCCCAGGGATGAAGGGTCCTTGCTGGCCAGAGAAACTCGTGCACCTTGTAAACTCTTCTCCCCTTCTGTTATATGAATGGTCCCCTCCTCTTTGCTCTGGAGTTGTGTTCCTTCCAGTAGTCAGACCAGTCTCCATGTTGTCCATTCTTCCATTCAAGGTCTCCATACCGATATCAACCTTAGAAAACCTCTCCTCCAATCAGAAAATCTTTTCTCATTATCTGCATTGCCTTTGAGGATAGCTTCAACCAATTCATGGCTGTTGATATCTGCCAGGTTACCCTGCTCTGATACCAAGTTGTTATGGTCCCTAGCCATGGATCTAGTAACTCGGCGGGTCAAATAAGGATCCAGCACTGTTAGAGGATTTCTTAACACGTTTTTTGTGAAAAGAAACTCTCTTTTATTTCCCTCACACGTGATAATTGAAAAGGAGTTTCCTTTTCTCAATTATAGATGCACCAATTCAACCAAGAGACTGTTTAAGGATCCAATTGTGAAACCCCACTTTATACCTCACGTCAATGAGTAGGGTTTCTGAATTCATGCAACTACCAATGTTGTATGTAAAGAAAGCAGTCTATAGCTCTTCTAAACTCGGAAAAGATAGATAAAAATACCTCTTGAAGACCTCTTTCAATCAGCAACTCGAAAACCCCTTTCTTGATGCTAAGGTTTGCACAAAACCTCCTTCCCTCACTGCTGGTTCGTGGAAGAGATGGATAACTATAAATGCTAGGAAGAGAATGCTGATTCCTCTTCCTTTTCATTCCAAGATCTCCTCAAAGACTCCCCAATGGATGCAGCAAACCACCAAGGATAGTTCACACCAAGAACCCTAGGATACGGAACCTAGCAAAAACCTAATTACTCTATTTTACTCTAAATCCGAACTTACCTTATTTCTTATTCCTTACCCTTTAAATAGGGTCATTCACGCCAAGGTAGGTTAGGGTTAGGTTTATAAACCCCAACTATACACATACCTTCAAGTCTTATTACATAATCAATCAACTTCAAAATTAAAAGCAACATAAGCAAGAAAAGTAAAATTAGGTGACTTGGTGAGTCATTGTCTCCTCCTCTGTATGACTCGGTGTGCTATTGACTCCATAACATTATCATGCATAACGGGCTATATTTTTGTAAGGAATGACTTATGGATTGAGAGTCAACACTCAATTAAAAATCCCCCGCTTCCCCTTTTCCCGATGATTGCAAAACCAGATATATAAAAACTAAAAATAGTTGACAATCCCAAAAAAGTATAGACACTTTTTGGAATTATCTCTCCCTACATTGGTGCAATGTGCATTTCCCTTTTAGATGTATACATTTTTCTTAAATCAAAATTTGAGTTTTCACTTTCCCTTCATCTCATAAACCAAAAAAAAAGAGATTAAAGGAAAATAGATCACAACAAAATGAAAACTTTAGAGTTTATTTATAGAAAGAATTTAAAGCAATAAACAAAAGTAAGTAAAGAAAATTTATTCACACACCACAAATGAACACAAAAGTTTTGTTATCCAAGTTTGGGAAATTCCACTAGTTCAATCCTAATAGCTCGGAATTTTATAAGAAAGACAATTTTCTACACATGTTTTAGAAAATGGATATGCATTCTTGAAACAAGTTAAAGATGCAAATAAACTATGGATCCAAACCTTTAAAATATAAAAACATTAAATTCTCGAGTGAAGGTGAGGTGGGATATTTACCCGAGTCAAACAAGCCATTATTTTGCCCATTAACAAAAAGCTGACCTAACGATCATAGATAATTGTAAAGTGATTTATCATGCGTAACGGGCTATATTTTTCTAAGGATTGACTTATGGATTGGGAGTCAACACTCAATTAAAAATTCCTCGCCTCCCCCTTTTCCCGTCAATTGCAGAACTAGATATATAAAAACTAAAAATAGTTTACAATCCCTAAAAATTACAGAAACTTTTTGAAATTATCTCTCTTTAAATTTGTACATTGTGAATTTCCATTTTAGATCTATACTTTTTTCTTAAATAAAAACTAGAGTTTTCACTTTTCCTTCATCTCGTAAACAAAAAAGAGACAAAAGGCAAATAGATCACAACAAAATGAAAACTTTAGAGTTTATGCATGGAAATAATTTAAAGCAATAAAAAAATTTATGTAAAGAAAATTTACTCGCACACCACAAATGAACACAAAATTTTTGTTATCCAAGTTTGGGAAATACCACTAGTTCAATCCTAATAGCTCGGAATTTTATAAGAAAGAGATTTTTCAACACATGTTATAAAAAATGGATATGCATGTTTGAAACATGGTAAAGAGGCAAATGACCTTTGGATCCAAACCTTTTAAAGAGAATAACATTAAATTCCCAAGTGAACGAGCGGTGGGATATTTACCCGAGTCAAACAAGCCATTATTTTGCCCATTTACAAAAAGCTGACCTAGCGATCATATATGATTGTAAAGTGATTTATCATGAGTAATGGGCTATTTTTTTAAGGAATGACTTATGGATTGGGAGTCAACACTCAGTTAATAATCCATCGCCTCTCCCTTTTCCCGACGATTGTAAAACCTAATATATAAAAACTAAAATGAATTTACAATCCCTAAAAATTACAAAAACTTTTTGGAATTATCTCTCGCTACATTTGTGGATTGTGTATTTCCATTTTAGATGTATATTTTTTTCTTAAATCAAAATTTGAGTTTTCACTTTCCCTTCATCACATAAAAAAAAAGAGATAAAAGGCAAATAGATCACAACAAAATGAAAATTTAGAGTTTATTTATAGAAAGAATTTAAAGCAATAAATAAATGTAAGTAAAGAAAAATTATTCACACACCACAAATGAACACAAGTCAAACAAGCCATTATTTTGCCCATTTAAAAAGAGCTGACCTAACGATCATAGATGTAAAGTGATTTATCATGTGTAACGGGCTATAATTTTATAAGAAATGACATTTGGATTGGGAGTCTACACTCAGTTAAAAATACCCCGCCACCCCTTTTCGTTGACGATTGCAGAACCTGATACATAAAAACTAAAATGAGTTTAACATCCCTAAAAATTACAGACACTTTTCGAATTATCTCTCTCTACATTTGTGGATTGTGTATTTTCAATTTAGATGTATACTTTTTTCTTAAATCAAAACTTGAGTTTTCACTTTCCCTTCATCTCATAAACAAAAAAAAGGAGATAAAAGGCAAATAGATCACAACAAAAGGAAAATTTTAGAGTTTATTTATAGAAAGAATTTAAAGCAATAAAAAAATGTAAGTAAAGAAAATTTATTCACACACCACAAATGAACACAAAAGTTTTGTTATCCAAGTTTGGGGAATTCCACTAGTTCAACCCTAATAGCTCGAAATTTTATAAGAAAGACACTTTTCTACACATGTTTTAAAAAATGGATATGCATGCTTGAAACAAGTTAAAGACCCAAATGACCTATGGATCCAAACCTTTAAAAGAGAATAACATTAAATTCTCAAGTGAAGGTGAGGTGGGATATTTACCCAAGTTAAACAAGCCATTATTTTGCCCATTTACAAAAAGCTGACCTACCGATCACAGATGATTGCAAAGTGATTTGTCATGCGTAATGGATTATATTTTTTTAAGGAATGACTTATAGATTTGGAGTCAACACTAAGTTAAAAATCCCTCGCCTTCCCCTTTTCCCGTCGATTGCAGAACTGGATATATAAAAACTAAAAAGAGTTTACAATCCCAAAAAATTACAGACATTTTTTTGGAATTATCTCTCTCTACATTTGTGCATTGTGCATTGTGCATTTCCATTTTAGATCTATACTTTTTTCTTCAATAAAAACTAGAGTTTTCACTTTTGATTCATCTCGTAAACAAAAAAGAGACAAAAGGAAAATAGATCCCAACAAAATGAAAATTTTAGAGTTTATGTATGGAAAGAATTTAAAGCAATAAACAAATGTAAGTAAAGAAAATTTATTCACACACCACAAATGAACACAAAATTTTTGTTATCCAAGTTTTGGAAATTCCACTAGTTCAACCCAATAGCTCGGAATTTTATAAGAAAGAGATTTTTCAACACATGTTATAAAAAATGTATATGAATGTTTGAAACATGTTAAAGATGCAAATGACCTTTGGATCCAAACTTTTTAAAGAGAATAACATTAAATTCCCAAGTGAACGAGCGGTGGGATATTTACCCGAGTCAAACAAGCCATTATTTTGCCCATTTACAAAAAACTGACCTAGCGATCGTAGATGATTGTAAAGTGATTTATCATGAGTATTGGGCTATTTTTTTAAGGAATGACTTACGGACTGGGAGTCAACACTCAGTTAATAATCCGTCGCCTCTCCCTTTTCCCGACGATTGTAAAACCTGATATATAAAAACTAAAATGAATTTAAAATCCCTAAAAATTACAAAAACTTTTTGGATTTATCTCTCTCTAAATTTTTTGATTGTGTATTTCCATTTTAGATGTATATTTTTTTCTTAAATCAAAATTTGAGTTTTCACTTTCCCTTCATCTCATAAAAAAAAAAAGATAAAAGGCAAATAGATCACAAAAAAATGAAAATTTAGAGTTTATTTATAGAAATAATTTAAAGCAATAAAGAAATGTAAGTAAAGAAAAATTATTCACACACCACAAATGAACACAAAATTTTTGTTATCCAAGTTTGGGAAATTCCACTAGTTCAACCCTAATAGCTTGGAATTTTATAAGAAAGACATTTTTCTACACATGTTTTAAAAAATGGATATGCATGCTTGAAGTAAGTTAAAGATGCAAATGACCTATGGATCTAAACCTTTAAAAGAGAATAACATTAAATTCTCAAGTGAAGATGCGGGATATTTACCCAAGTCAAACAAGCCATTATTTTGCCCATTTACAAAAAGCTGACCTAACGATCATAGATGATTGTAAAGTGATTTATCATGCCTAATGGGCTATATTTTTGTTAGGAACGAATTATGGATTGGGAGTCAACACATAGTTAAAAATCACTCGCCTCACCCTTTTCCTGGTGATTGCAAAACTGGATATATAAAAACTAAAAAGAGTTTATAATCCCTAAAAATTACAGACACTTTTTTTAATTCTCTCTCTCTACATTTGTGCATTGTACATTGTGCATTGTGCATTTACATTTGAGATGTATACTTTTTTCTTAAATCAAAACTTGATTTTTCACTTTCTCTTCATCTCGTAAAAAAAAAGAGATAAAAGGCAAATAGTTCACAACAAAATGATAATTTTAGAGTTTATGAATGGAAAGAAATTAAAGCAATAAAAAATTTGTGTAAAGAAAATTAATTCACACACCACAAATGAACACAAAAGTTTTGGTATCCAAGTTTGGAAAATTCCACTTGTTCAACCCTAATAGCTCAGAATTTTATTAGAACAAGATTTTTCTACACATAATTTAAAAAAAAGATATGCATGCTTGAAACATGTAAAAGATGCAAATGACCTATTGATTCAAACCTTTCAAAAAGAGTAACATTAAATTTTCAAGTGAACGTGCGGTGGGATATTTACGCGAGTCAAACAAGCCATTATTTTACCGATTTACAAAAAGTTGACCTAACAATCATAGATGATTTTAAAGTGATTTATCATGCGTAACGGGCTATATTTTGGTAAGGAATGATTATGGTTTTGGAGTCAACACTCAGTTAAAAATCCCTCACATTCCCCATTTCCTGACGATTATAGATCCTAATATATAAAAACTAAAAAGAGTTTACAATCCCTAAAAATTACAGACACTTTTTGGAATTATCTTTCTCTACATTTGTGCATTGTTCAATGTGCATTTACATTTTAGATGTATACTATTTTCAAAAATCAAAACTTGAGTTTTCGCTTTCCGTTCATCTTGTAAAAAAAAAGAGATAAAAGGTATATAAATCACAACAAAATGAAAATTTTAGAGTTTATGTACAGAAAGAATTTAAAGCAATAAACAAATGTAAGTAAATAAAATTTATTCACACACCACAAATGAACGCAAAAGTTTTGTTATCCAAGTTTGGGAAACTTCACTAGTTCTACCCTAATAGCTCGGAATTTTATGAGAAAGAGATTTTTGTACACATGTTTTAAAAATGGATATGATTGCTTGAAACATGTTAAAGATGCAAATGACATATGGATCCAAACCATTTAAAGAGAATAACTTCAAATTCTCAAGTGAACGTGCGGTTGGATATTTACCCGAGTCAAACAAGCCTTTTTTTTGCCCTTTTACAAAAAGTTGAACTAACGATCATAGATGATTGTAAAGTGATTTATCATGTGTAACGGGCTATATTTTTGTACGGAATAACTTGTGGATTGGGCGTCAACACTCAGTTAAAAATCCCCGCCTCCCCCTTTTCCACACGATTGGAGAACCAGATATATAAAAACTAAAGAGTGTTTACAATCCATAAAAGTTACAGATACTTTTTGGAATTATCTCTCTCTACATTTGGGCGTTGTGCATTTCGATTTTATATGTACACCTTCTTCCAAAATCAAACTTTCCCTTCATCTCGTAAACAAAAAAAAAGAGATAAAGGCAAATAGATCACAACAAAATGAAAATTTTAGAGTTTATGTATGGAAAAAATTTAAATCAATAAACAAATGTAAGTAAAAAAAATTTATTCACACACCACAAATGAACACAAATGTTTTGTTATCCATGTTTGGGAAATTCCACTAGTGAAAACCTAATAGCTCGGAACTTTATCAGAAAGTGATTTTTGTACACATGTTTTAAAAAATGGATATGCATGCTTAAAACATGTTGATGATGCAAATGACCTATGGATTCAAACCTTTTAATGAGAATAACATTAAATTCTCAAGTGAACGTGCAGTGGGATATTTACCGAGTGAAACAAACCATTATTTTGCCGTTTTACAAAAAGCTGACCTAACAATCATAAATGATTGTAAAGTGATTTATCATGCGTAACTGTTATATTTTTGTAAGGAATGACTTATGGATTGGGAGTCAACACATAGTTAAAAATCCCCCGCCTCCCCCTTTTCCCGACAATTACAGAACCTGATAGATAAAAAATAAAAATAGTTTACAATCCCTAAAAATTATAGACACTTTTTGGAATTATCTCTCTCTACATTTGTGCATTGTGCATTTGCATTTTAGAAGTATACTTTTTTCTTAAATCAAAACTTGAGTTTTCACTTTCCCTTAATCTCGTAAACAAAAAAAGAGATCAAAGGCAAATAGATCACAACAAAATGAAAATTTTAGAGTTTATGTATGAAAATAATTTAAGGCAATGAACAAATGTAAGTAAAGAAAATTTATTCACACACCACAAATGAACACAAAAGTTTTGTTATCCAAGTTTGGGAAATTCAACTAGTTCAACCCTAGTAGCTCAAAATTTTATAAGAAAGAGATTTTTCTACACATGTTTTAAAAAATGGATATGCATGATTGAAACATGTTAAAGATGCAAATGACCTTTGGATCCTAACCTTTTAAAGAGAATAACATTAAATTCCCAAGTGAACGTGCGGTGGGATATTTACCTGAGTCAAACAAGCCATTATTTTGCCCATTTAAAAAAAGCTGACCAAGCGATTATAGATGATTGTAAAGTGATTTATCTTGCTTAATGGGCTATATTTTTTTAAGGAACGACTTATGGATTAGGAGACAACACTCAGTTAATAATCCCTGCCTCCCCCTTTTCCTGACGATTGCAGAACCTGATATATAAAAAAAAAAGTTTTTAATCTCTAAAAATTATAGACAATTTTTGGAATTATCTCTCTCTACATTTGTGCATTGTGCATTTCCATTTTAGATGTATACTTGTTTCTTAAATGAAAACTTGAGTTTTCACTTTCCCTTGATCTCGTTAAAGAAAAAAAAGATATAAGGCAAATTGATCACAACAAAATGAAAATTTTTGAATTTATGTTTGGAAAGAATTTAAAACAATAAACAAATTTAAGAAAATAAAATTAATTCACACACCACAAAAGAACACAAAAGTTTTGTTATCCAAGTTTGGGAAATACCTCTAGTTCAACCCTAATTGCTAGGAAGTTTATAACATAGAGATTTTTCTACAAATGTTTTAAAAAAAGGATATGCATGCTTGAAACATGTTAAAGATTGAAATGACCTATGGATCCAAACCTTTTAAGGAGAATAACATTAAATTCTCAAGTGAACGTGCAATGAGATATTTACCTAAGTCAAACAAGCCAGTATTTTGCCCATTTAAAAAAAAGCTGACCTAACTATCATGGGTGATTGTAAAGTGATTTATCATGCATAACGGGATATATTTTTGTAAGGAATGACTTATGGATTGGGAGTTTACACTCAGTTAAAAATGCCCCGCCACCCCCTTTTCCCGATTATTGTAGAGCCTGATATATAAAAACTAAAATGAGTTTACAATCCCTAAAAATTACAAACACTTTTTGGAATTATCTCTCTCTACATTTGTGAATTTTCCAATTCAATTTTAGATGTATAATTTTTTTTTAAATATAAACTTGAGTTTTCACTTTTCCTTCATCTTGTGGTGAAAAAAAATGATAAAAGGAAAATAGATCAAAACAAAATGAAAATTTTAGAGTTTATGTATGGAAGGAATTTAAATCAATAAACAAATGCAAGTAAAGAAACATTATTCACACACCACAAATGAACACAAAATTTTTGTTTCCAAGTTTGGGAAATTCCACTAGTTCAACACTAATAGCTCGGAATTTTATAAGAAGGAGATTTTTCTACGCATGTTTTAAAAAATGGATATGTATGCTTGAAGCATGTTATAGATGCAAATGACCTATGGATCCAAATATTTTACAATCCCTAAAAATTATAGATACTTTTTAGAATTATCGATCTCTATATTTTTACATTGTGCATTTTAGATGTATACTTTTTTCTTAAATCAAAACTTCAGTTTTCACTTTCCTTTCATCTAGTTAAAAAAAAAAAAGAGATAAAAGGTAAATAGATCAAAACAAATTATTTTTGGAAAGAATTTAAAGCAATAAAAAAAATGTAAGTAATGAAAATTTATTCACACACCACAAATGAACACAAAAGTTTTGTTATCCAAGTTTGGGAAATTTCACTAGTTCAACCCTTATAGGTCGGAATTTTATAAGAAAGAGATTTTTCTACACATGTTTCAAAAAATGGATATGCATGCTTTAAACATGTTAAAGATGCAAATGACCTATGGAGATAAACATTTTAAAGAGAATAACATTAAATTCTCAAGTGAAATTACGGTGGGATATTTACCCGAGTCAAACAAGCCATTATTTTGCCCATTTACAAAAAGCTGACCAAACGATCATAGATGATTGTAAAGTGATTTATCATGCATAATGGGCTATATTTTTGTAAGGAATAACTTATTGATTGGGAGTCAACAGTCAGTTAAAGATCCCCCGCATCCCCCTTTTCCTGACGATTGCAAAACCTGATATGCAAAAACTAAAAAGAGTTCACATTCCCTAAAAACTACAGAAACTTTTTGGAATTATCTCTCTCTAAATTTTTCCATTTTGCATTGTGTATTTCAATTTTAAATGTATACATTTTCTTAAATCAAAACTTGAGTTTTCACTTTCCCTTCATCTCATAAACAAAAAAAATGATTAAACGCAAATAGATCACAACAAAATGAAATTTTTAGAGTTGATGTATGCAAATAATTTAAAGAAATAAATGAAAGTAAGTAAATAAAATTTATTCACACACCAAAAATACACACAAAAGTTTTGTTATCCAAGTTTGGGAAATTCCACTAGTTCAACCCTTATAGGTCGGAATTTTATAAGAAAGAGATTTTTCTATACATGTTTTAAAAAATGGATATGCATTCTTGAAACATGTTAAAGATGCAAATGACCTATGGATCCAAACCTCTTAAAGAGAATAACTTTAAATTCTCAAGACAACGTGCGGTGGGATTTTTCCCGAGTTAACAAAGCCATTATTTTGCCCATTTACATAAAGCTGACCTAACGATCATAGATGATTGTTAAGTGATTTATCATGCGTAATGGGCTATATTTTTTTAACGAATGACTTATGGATTGGGAGTCTATACTCAGTTAAAAAGCCCCCGCCTCCCCCTTTTCCCGAAGATTGCAGAACCTGATACATAAAAACTAAAAAGTTTTTACTATCCCTAAAAATTGCATACACTATTTTGAATTATCTCTCTCTACATTTGTACATTGTGCATTTCCATTTTAGATGTAGAGTTTTTCCTTAAATCAAAACTTGAGTTTTCTCTTTTCCTTCATCTCATAAACAAAGAAAGAGATAAAAGGCAACTAGATCACAACAAAATGAAAATTTTAGAGTTTATGTATGGAAAGAATTTAAAGCAATAAAAAAATGTAAGTAAAGAAAATTTATTCACATACCTCAAATGAAAACAAAAGTTTTGTTAACCAAGTTTAGGAAATTCCACTAGTTCAAACCTAATTACTCAGAATTTTATATGAAAAAGATTTTTCCACACATGTTTTAAAAAATGAATATGCCTGCTTGAAACAAGTTAAATATTCAAATGACCTATTGGTCCAAACCTTTTAAAGAGAGTAACATTAAATTCTAAAATGAATGTGCGGTGGGATATTTACCCGAGTCAAACACACCACTATTTTTCCCATTTACAAAAAGTTGACCTAACGATCATAGATGATTGTAAAGTGATTTATCTTGCATAATAGGGTTTATTTTTGTAAGGAATTACTTATGAATTGGGAGTCAACACTCAGTTAAAAATGCCCCGCCTCCCCTTTTTCCCAATGATTGCAGAACCAGATATATAAAAAGTAAAAAGACTTTACAATCCCTAAAAATTACAAGCACTTTTTGGAATTATCTCTCATAGATTTGTGCATTGTGCATTTTCATTTTAATGTATACTTTTTTCTTCAATCAAAACTTGAGTTTTCACTTTACCTTCATCTCGTAAAGAAAAAAAAAGATAAAAATGGCAAATAGATCACAATGAAATGAAGATTTTAGAGTTTCTGTATGGAAAGAATTTAAAGCAATAACAAATATAAGTAAAGAAAATTTATTCACACACCACAAATGAACACAAAAGTTTTATTAACCAAGTTTATGAAATGCCTCTACTTCAAACCTAATTGCTTGAAATTTTATATGATAGTGATTTTTCTACACATGTCTTAAAAATGGATATGCCTGCTTGAAACATGTTAAATATGCAAATGACCTATGGATCCAATCCTTTTAAAGTGAGTAACATTAAATTCGCAAATGAACGTGTAGTGGGATATTTACCCGAGTCAAACAACCCATTATTTTGCCCATCTACAAATTGTTGACCTAACAATCATAGCTGATTTTAAAGTGATTTATCTTGCGTAACGTGCTATATTTTTGTAACGAACGACTTATGAATTGGGAGTCAACACTCAATTAAAAATGCCTTGTCTCCCCTATTTCCTAACGATTGCAGCACCTAATATATAAAAACTAAAAAGAGTTAACAATCCCAAAAAGTTACAGGTACTTTTTGGAATTATCTCTCACTACATTTGTGCATTGTGCATTTTCATTTTATATGTATACTTTTTTCTTCAATCAAAACTTGAGTTTTCACTTTACCTTCATCTCGTAAAGAAAAAAAAGGTAAAAAAGGCCAATAGATCACAACGAACTTAAGATTTTAGAGTTTATGTATTGAAAGAATTTAAAGCAATAGAAAATGTAAATATAGAAAATTTATTCACACACCACAAATGAACACAAAAGTTTTGTTATCCAACGGGTGGAAATTCCTCTAGTTCAACCCTAACAGCTTAGAGTTTTAGAAGAAAGAGACTTTTCTACACATGTTTTAAAAAATGGATATGCAAGCTTGAAACATTTTAAAGATTCAAATGACCTACGGATCCAAACTTTTTAAAGAGAATAACATTAAATTCTCAAGTGAACGTGCGGTGGGATATTTACTCAAGTCAAATAAGCCATTATTTTTCCCATTTACAAAAAGTTGACCTAACAATGATAGACGATTTATTATGCGTAACTGGCTATATTTTTATAAGTAATGCTTATGGATTGGGAGTCAACACGCAGTTAAAAATCCCCCGCCTCCTACTTTTCCCGACGATTGCAGAACCTGATATAAAGACTAAAAAGAATTTACAATCCCTAAAAATTACAGACACTTAGAATTATCGGTCTCTACATTTTTACATTGTGCATTTTAGATGTATACTTTATTCTTAAATCAAAACTTGAGTTTTCACTTACCCTTCATCTCGTAAACAAAAAAAAGAGATAAAAGGCAAATAGATCACAACAAAATGAAAATTTTAGAGTTTATGTTTGGAAAGAATTTAAAGCAATAAACAAATGTAAGTAAAGAAAAGTTATTCACATACCACAAATTAACACAAAAGTTTTGTTATCCAAGTTTTGGAAACTCCACTAGTTCAACCCTAATAGCTCGAAATTTTATAAGAAAGAGATTTTTCTACACATGTTTTAAAAAATGGATATGCATGCTTGAGAAATGTTAAAGATGCAAATGACCTATGGATTCAAACCTTTTAAACAGAATAAAATTAAATTCTCAAGTGAACGTGCAGTGCGATATTTACCTGAGTGAAACAAACCATTATTTTGCCCATTTAGAAAAAGGTGACCTAACGATCATTGATGATTGTAAAGTGATTTATCATGTACAATGGGCTATATTTTTTTAAGGAATGACTTATGGATAGGGAGTCAACACTCAGTTAAAAATCCCCCACCTCCCCCTTTTGTCGACGATAGCAGAACGTGATATATAGAAACTAAAAAGAGTTTACAATCCTTAAAAATTACAAATAATTTTTAGAATTATCTCTCTCTACATTTTTGCATTGTGCATTTCCATTTTAGATGTATACTTTTTTCTTAAATGAAAACCTGAGTTTTCACTTTCCCTTCATCTCATAAACAAAAAAAGAGATAAAAGGCACGTAGATCACAACATAATGAAAAATTTAAAGTGAATGCATCGAAAGAATTTAAAGCAATACAAATGAAAGTAAAGAAAATTTATTCACACACCACAAATGAACACAATAGTTTTGTTATCCAAGTTTGGGAAATTCCACTTGTTCAACCCTAATGACTCGGAATTTTATAAGAAAGTGATTTTTCTACACATCTTTTAAAAAATTGATATGCATGCTTGAAACATGTTGAAGATGCAAATGACCTCAGGATCCAAACCTTTTGAAGAGAATATCATTAAATTCTCAAGTGAAAGTGCGGTGGGATATTTACCAAACAAGCCATTATTTTGCCCATTTACAAAATGCTGACCTAACGATCATGGATGATTGTAAAGAGATTTATCATTCGTTACGGGCTATATTTTTGTAAGGAATAACTTATGGTTTGGGAGTCAACACACAGTTAGAAATCCCTCGTCTCCCCATTCCCCTGCCTCCCGCTTTTCCCATCGATTGAAGAACCTGATATATAAAAACTAAAAAGAGTTTACAATCCCTAAAAATTACAGGCAATTTTTGGAATTATCTCTCTCTACATTTGTGCATTGTGCATTTCCAATTTAGATGTATACTTTTTTCTTAAAAAAAACTTTAGTTTTCACTTTCCCTTCATCTCGTAAACAAAAAAAGAGATAAAAGGCAAATAGATAAAAAACAAAATGAAAGTTTTAGAATTTATGTATGGAAATAATTTAAGGCAATAAATGAAAGTAAGTAAATAAAATTTATTCACACACCACAAATGAACACAAAAGTTTTGTTACCCAAGTTTGGAAAATTCCACTAGTTCAACCCTAATAGCTCTGAAATTTATAAGAAAGAGATTTATCTACTCATGTTTTAAAAAAACTGATATGCATGCTTGAACATCTTAAAGATACAAATGACTTATGGATTCAGACCTTTTAAAAAGAATAACATTAAATTATCAAGTGAACGAGCGGTAAGATATTTAATCGAGTCAAACAAGCCATTATTTTGCCCATTTACAGAAAGCTGACATAATGATCATAGATGATTGGAAAGTGATTTATCAAGCATAACGGGCTATATTTTTATAAGGAAAGACTTATGTATTGGGTGTCAACACTTAGTTAAAAATCCCTCCCCTCAACCTTTTCCCGATGATTGCAAAACATGATACATAAAAACTAAAAAGAGTTTACAATCCCTAAAAATTACAGACACTTTTTGGAATTATCTCTCTCTACATTTGTGCATTGTGCATTTCCATTTTAGATGTATACCTTTTTCTTAAATAAAAAATTTAGTTTTCACTTTCCCTTCGTCTCGTAAAATAAAAAAGAGATAAAAGACAAATAGATCACAACAAAATGAAAATTTTAGAGTTTATGTATAGAAATAGTTTAATGCAATAAACAAATGTTAGTAAAGAAAATTTATTCACACGCCACAAAGGAACACAAAATTTTTGTTATCCAAGTTTGGGAAATTCTACTAGTAAACCCTAATAGCTCGGAAATTTATAAGAAAGAGATTATTCTACACATGTTTTAAAAAATGGATATGCATGTTTGCGACATGTTAAAGATGCAAATGACCTATGGATCCAAACCTTTTATAGAGAATACCATGAAATTCTCATGTGAACGTGCGGTGGGATTTTACACAAGTTAAACTAGCCGTTATTTTGCCCAGTTACAAAAAACTTACCTAACGATCATAGATGATTATAAAGTGATTTACCATGCGTAACGGGCTATATTTTTTTAAGGAATGACTTATGGATTGGGAGTCAACACTCCGTTGAAATTCCTCCACTTCCCCCTTTTCTCAACGATTGCAGAACCTGATATATAAAAACTAAAAAGACTTTACAATTCCTAAAAATTAAGAACACTTTTCTAAATTATCTCTCTCTACATTTATGCGTTGTTCACTTCCATTTTAGATGTATACTTTTTTCTTAAATCAAAACATGAGTATAGATCACAACCAAAAAAAAGAGATAAAAGGAATATGGATCACAACAAAATGAATATTTTAGAGTTTATGTATGGAAAGAATTTAAAGAAATAACAAAATGTAAGTAAAGAAAATTTATTCACACACCAGAAATGAACACAAAAGTTTTGTTGTCCAAGTTTAGGAAATTTGACTAGTTATAACCTAATTACTCGGAATTTTATAAGAAAGAAATTTTTCTACACATGTTTTAACAAATATATATGCTTTCTTCAAACATGTTAAATATGCAAATGATCTATGGATTCAAACCATTTAAAGAGAATAACATTAAATTCTCAAGTGAACGTGCGGTGGGATATTTACCCGAGTCAAACAAACCATATTTTTGCCCATTTAAAAAAAGTTGAACTAATGATCATAGATGATTGTAAAGTGACTTATCATGCGTAGCGAGCTATATTTTTGTAGGGATTGATTAATGGATTGGGAGTCAACACTCAGTTCAAAATTCTATGCGTCCCCCTTTTCCCAACGATGGCTGAACCTGATATAAAAACTTAAAAAGAGTTTATAATCCCTAAAAATTACAAAAACTTTTTGGAATTATCTCTCACTACATTTGTACATTGTGCGTTTCCATTTTAGATGTGTATTTATTTCTTCAATCAAAACTTGAGATTTCACTTTATCTTCATCTCGTAAAGAAAAAAAAGATAAAAAAGGAAAGTTGATCACAACTTAAGGAAGATTTTAGAGTTTATGTATAGAAAGAATTTAAAGCAGTAAAAAATATAAATAAATAAAATTTATTCCCACACCACAAATGAACAAAAAATTTTGGTTATCCAAGTTTGGGAAATTCCACTAGTTCAACCCTAATAGCTCAGAATTTAATTAGAAAGTGAATTTTCAATACATGTTTTAAAAAATGGATATGCAAGCTTGAAACTTATTAAAGATTCAAATGAACTAAAAATCCAATCCTTTTAAAGAGAATAACTTTAAATTCTCAAGTGAATGTACAGTGGGATATTTACTCGAGTGAAATAAGCCATTATTTTGCCAATTTACAAAAAACTAACCTAACAATCATAGAAGATTGTACAGTGATTTATCATGCGTAACTGCCTATATTTTTGTAAGGAATGACTTACAGATTGGGAGTCAACACTCAGTTAAAAATCCCCCACCTCCCCCTTTTCCCGACAATTGCAGAACCTCATATATAAAAACTAAAAAGAGTTTACAATCCCTAAAAATTACAGACACTTTTTGGAATTATTTCTCTTTACATTTTTGCATTGTGCATTTCCATTTTAGATGTATACTTTTTTCCAAAATCAAAATTTGAGTTTTGACTTTCCCTTCATCTCATAAACAAAAACAGAGATAAAAGGCAAATAGATCACAACAAAATGAAGATTTTAGAGTTTATGTATGGAAAGAATTTAAAGCAATAACAAATGTAAGTAAAGAAAATTTATTCACACACCACAAATGAACATAAAAGTTTTGTTATCCAAGTTTGGGAAATTCCACCTGTTCAACCCCAATTGCTCGGAATTTTATAAGAAAGAGATTTTTCTACACATGTTTTAAAAAAATGGATATGCGTGTTTGAAAAATTTTAAAGATGCAAATGACCTATGGAACCAAACCTATTAAAGAGAATAACATTAAATTGACAAGTGAATGTGTTTGGGATATTTACCCGAGTCAAACAAGCGATTATTTTGCCTAACAAAAAGCTGACCTAACGATCATAGATGATTGTAAAGCGATTTGTGATGTGTAACGGGCTATATTTTTATAAGGAATGACTAATGGTTTTGGAGTCAACACTCAGTTAAAAATCCTCTGCCTCCCCCCTTTTCATGAAGATTGCAGAACCTGATATATAAAAACTAAAAAGAGTTTACAATCCCTAAAAATTACATACACTTTTTGGAATTATCTCTCTCTACATTTGTGCATTATGCATTTCCATTTTAGATGTGTACTTTTTTCTTCAATCAAAACTTGATTTTTCACTTTCCCTTCATCTCGTAAACAAAACAAGACATAAAAGGCAAATAGATCACAACAAAATGAAGATTTTAGAGTTTATGTATGGAAAGAATTTAAAGCAATAACTAATGTAAGTAAATAAAATTTATTCCCTCACCACAAATGGACACAAAAGTTTTGTTATCCAAGTTTTGAAAATTCCACTATTTCAACACTAATTGCTCGGAATTTTATAAGAAAGAAATTTTTCTACACATGTTTTAAAAAATGGATATGCATACGTGAAAGATCTTAAAGATGCAAATGAACTTTGGATCCAAACCTTTTAAAGAGAATAAAATTAAATTCTCAAGTGGACGTGCAATGGGAGATTTACCGAGTCAAACAAGCCATTATTTTGCCCATTTACAAAAGGCTGACCTAACCATCATGGATGATTGTAAAGTAATTTATCATGCGTAACGGGCTATATTTTTGTAAGGAATGACTTATGGATTGGGAGTCAACACTCAGTTAAAAATCCCCCGACTCCCCCCTTTCCCAACAATTGCAGAACATGATATATAAAAACTAAAAAGAGTTAACAATCCCTAAAAATTACAGACACTCTTAGGAATTATCTCTCTCTAAATTTTTGCAATGTGCATTTCCATTTTAGATGTATACTTTTTTCTTAAATCAAAACTTGAGTTTTCACTTTCCCTTCATCTCGTCAACACAAAAAAGAGATAAAAGGCAAATAGATCTCAACAAAATGAAAATTTTAGAGTTTATGTATGGAAAGAATTTAAAGAAATAGACAAATATAAGTAAATAAAATTTATTCACACACCAAAAATGAACACAAAAGTTTTGTTATCCAAGTTTGGGAAATTCCACTAGTTCAACCCAAATAGCTTGAAATTTCATAAGAAAGAGATTTTCCTACACATGTTTCAAAAAATGGATATGCCTATTTGAGACATGTTAAAGATGCAAATGACCTATGGATCCAAACCTTTAAAAGAGAATAACATTAAATTTTCAAATGAACGTGCAGTAGGATATTTACCCGAGTCAATCAACCCGTTATTTTTCCCATTTACAAAAAGCTGACCAACGATCATAGTGATTATAAATTGATTTATCATGCGTAACAGGCTATATTTTTTGTAAGGAATGACTTATGGATTGGGAGTCAACACTCAGATAAAAATGCTCTGCTTCCCCTTTTTCCCGACGATTGCGGAACCTGATATATAAAAACTAAAAAGAGTTTACAATCCCTAAAAATTACAGAAACTTTTTGGAATTATCTCTCACTCTATTTGTGGATTGGACATTTCCATTTTAGATGTATACTTTTTTCTTAAATGAAAACTTTAGTTTTCACTTTCCCTTCATCTCGTAAAGAGAAAAAAAGATAAAAAAGGCAAATAGATCACAACGAAATGAAGATTTTAGAGTTTATGTATGGAAAGAATTTAAAGCAATAACAAATGAAAGTAAAGAAAATTTATTCACACACCACAGATTAACACAAAATTTTGTTGTCCAAGTTTTGGGAAATTCCACTAGTTCAACCCTAATAGGTCGGAATTTTATAAGAAAGAAATTTTTCTACACATGTTTTAAAAAATTGATATGACAGCTTGAAACATGTTAATGATTCAAATGTCCTACGGATTCAAACCTTTGAAAGAGAATAACATTAAATTCTCATGTGAACGTGCAGTGGGATATTTACTGTAGTCAAATTAGCCATTATTTTGCCCATTTACAAAAAGCATACCTAAAGATCATAGATGATTGAAAAGTGATTTATAATGTGTAATGGGCTATATTTGTTATGGAATGACTTATGGATTGGGATTCAACATTCAGTTAAAAATCTCCCGCCTCCCCCTTTTCCCGACTATTGCAGAACCTGATATTTAAAAACTAAAAATTGTTTACAATCCCTAAAAATTGCAGCCTCTTTTTGGAGTGATCTCTCTCTACATTTGTGCATTGTGAAACTCCATTTTATTTGTATACTTTTTTCTTATATTAAAACTTGAGTTTTCAGATTCCCTTCATCTCGTAAACAAAAAAGGAGAC